>NC_052627.1:14715569-15371124 GCF_016161935.1 Mauremys reevesii | reverse complement strand
TTTATATTAAGTGAATGTGGGCATGGTGGTATTTGGTCAGTATATATTTCTCTCTGTTCTTCCCCCGTATGTATCCAGATAAAGCTTTAGAAAAGCCCTGTAGAAAGTTGTTCTCGAAAGAACGATCTCAACAGACCTGTATTTCTCATGATTGTTTATCAGTAGGATTGAAATGGTAAGGGCCTTTTGGGGCTCATTCAATCTCTCACTGCCTCTTATTTGGAATTTTAAACCACAGCAGATAAAACAGCAGCGTGAAGGGTGCTTTATCCAATTGTCCCAATGCAGACAGCACTGGAGGGAGCTTTGTTAGTCCTCAAGCTAGTGCTGCCTTCCCTCTTTGTTCAGTTGCTCCTGGGATCCCAATGTGTAGTGTCTCCTAGATAAAGGCAAAGCAAATTTTCTTGTACGTGGGCTTTGTTTTCATTTCATGTGCTCCAATATCCCAATAGGTATGGGTGATATCCTGGCCCTGTTGATCGTTCGTTGGTTGCATATTAATTAGAGCACAACTCATGTCTTAGAACAAACTTGGTAAGTTTAATAAGAAAAATTCGGGGGAGTATTAGCGCCTCCCAGCTGTAAAAGGGGGAATACTTGCTGTACCTGCATCCGATGGGTGTGAGGATTAATTGTTTCAACATACCATGGGCCACAAATTCTGTGTGAAGAATGAGAACATAAAACTAGACTAAACTTAGATTGGTGAGGATAGAAATAAATTGAATTTCCGTGTATCATCTTTTGCGTCAGGCTTGGGAGTTATGAAGTGTTATATGAGTTATAAAGTGCTCCTCAGTTGATGCTTATAATAGTACTTAGAATTGGTTAGCACATTTTGGGCAGAAGGGAGAAACATCCAGAAAGTGCACAGATAACAGGTGCTTCCTGCAGCAGGCTAAATACCCAGCATGTCAGAGAGGGGAATGACTGATCCTCACGGGTTGCGTCTGCCAGCTAGCTCTGCGAAGGATGCTATTGAGGGTTAAAGGAATTCCAGAGCTAGCCTGCAGCAAGGTTAATAGACTGACTGTGGAAGTTATGTGAGACAGCTGGTGCTTAGCTCTAAAGATGGAAGAGTTCACAGTTCATTGTGCAGCATAATCCCGGTTTATTTTAAAATACTTCCTTTGTGAAAATAGTTCTGGGACAATGGAAGCAGGCCCACCGACAGCAATTCCAGGCCCCAGGGCACAACTGTCAATAGGCCACCTACAAAAAGGGACGGCTGAGGTTTGATTTGTGCAGGGGAAGCCTCGCGCTGCTGCTGGCCCGGCCTGGCATCGCCACACGGGCGCGGTGCTGGACCATGTGCGGCGGCTGGTGCGCGCACGCCTGACATTGGGGCGGTGCTGCACCTGCGCTGGCTGGTACCCAGTGAGCTGCTGCTGGCTGCACTGCTGGGCACGCTCTTCTGGCACAGCCAGGGCTTCCACATGCCTGCCCGGCTGCCTTCACCACCACCAGTATCACCCCATGTGCATACCTAGGAGCCCTGCGGCCCACCCCGGTGCTTTAAAATTGTTCCCTTAGCCCCCTGCAGAAGGTCTGAGTGGAAGTGTCAGTTGTGAATTATAAAGAACAAGGTACAGGGCATAGCCTCCAGCAGAGAACACCCTGCAAGCCAACAGATAATCAGTCATGATTTCAAACACCTCCATGTGTGTCCTGACTTCCCATCTGACCACAACATCTTCTTACCTTTTCCTTTGTCCAACCTCTTTCCCTTCCCCTCCCCGTGTTAGCTCCTGCTCTTTACTTACATTTGAGTAGGGAATCTGACTCTGTGTCTACCTGGTTTTGGACTTAATGTTTCTTTTGGAGATTTTTCTACAGAGTGGCTTCCCCTCAATGTCTCGCTGCAGTTGTTCCAGGGCTGCCACTGGATAGAGGGATCCATCTGTTAAGGTCACTGCAGCTGTGCTTTAAAATAGGAAATTGACAGGTGAGTGAAAAGTCATCCCAGAACCAAGATCAGCTTTGTCAACTCCTCTTTCCTCTTGTCACACAGATGAGCTAAAACCCCGCCAGTCAGCATGCTAAAGGGAGAGATGTATAAAACGTTTATAGCTGCTTCTACTTTCCATCTAAGCCTTATAAGTATCTGGTTTGTTTTTCACGGTAAATTCACTGATGCAAATGCTCGGCTGCAGCTAAGGAGCCAGGAGAGGATGAGCAAAGGTGACCTTAAACACTCCCTTGTTGCACTTCCCTGATCCAGGATGCTCCTCCACGCAAGCTAGAGCAACTTCAAGGCTGTTCTAACTTGTGCCAGCTTCCAATAGTCCCAAGGAGTTGATATGCCCATAGGGGATCAGTCCTTTTTCCCCCAGGTCAAGCTCCCTGCGCCAGCTGCAAGGAGGACAAGAGTGACACAACAGGATCCCCCTCTGCTCGCGTGAGGGCTGCTTTGCGCTGGTGGCGTGGCACACAGAGTCTGCACTGCAAAACCTGGGCCATTGAGTCTAAACCAGGTAGGCTGTGAGAAATTGGCACGCTGGTGCTCCTGCCACTGCCTTTGGGATTGAGTGGGCCCATGAACAGGCACAGTGCTGCTCTCTGCTTGGAGTCTATTCTGTATTCAGCATCTTTTTTGAAATGGGGCGACCAGAACTGCATGCGGTATTCAAGTTGTGGGTGTAACATAGATTATTGTATGGTGGCATTATATTTTCTGTCTTCTTATTTGCCCCTTTCTTAATGGTTCCTGGCATTCTGTTAGCATTTTTGACTGCTGCTGTACCCAGAGCAGATATTTTCAGAGAACTATCCATGATGACTCCAAGATGTTTGGGTGATAACAGCTAATTTAGACCCCATCATTTTCTGTGTGTAGTTGGGATTATGTTTTCCAATATGCATCACTTCGCATTTATCAACATTGATTTTCATCTGCCATTTTGTTTCCCCATCAGCCAGTTTAGTGAGCCTTGTAACTTAAAGTTCAAAGCTGACTGCAATCTTGAGCGATTTCGTTTCATCTTCAAACTTTGCCAGTTCACTGTTTACCCCTTTTTCCAGATCATTTATGAATATATTGAACAGCACTGGTCCCAGTACAGATCCCTGGGCACACTGTGGTTTGTCTCTCCATTCTGAAAACTGACCACTTAATTCCTACCTTCTGTTTCCTGTCATTTAACCAGTTTCTGATCCGTGAGAGGACCTTCCCTGTTATCCATGACTGCTTAGTTTACTTAAGAGCACTGGTGAAGACCCTTGTCAAAGGCTTTCTGAAAGCCCAAGAACACTAGATCCCCCTGGATCACCCTTCTCCAAATGGTTTTTGACCTTCCCTCAGAGAATTCTAATAGATTGAGGCATGATTTCCCTTTACAAAAGCTGTGTTGACTCTTCCCTAACATACTGTGTTCATCTATAGGTTTGATAATTCTGTTCTTTACTATAGTTTCAACCAATTTGCCTGCTACTGAAGTTATGCTCACCGGCCTGTAATTGCGGGGATCCCCTCTGGAACACTTGTTAAAAACTGGAGTCACATTAGCTATCCTCCTGATAGAGGCTGATTTAAGCGATAGGTTACTGTGAAAGTAGAATGAATTATATTGTAAAAACAGAAAGGATTAAAGAAATGCCGGATGTACCTTTTAAGCAGAAATGAGGAATGTTCAAATACAGGTGTCAGGAAAAGAAACATTAAGGCATAAACAATGCGTCCACATAAGCTAATGGTGAAACATTAACCAGAGATTGGTAAAAGTTAGTAAGGAAATTAACTATGTATGTCTAGCCTCAGGTAAACTTGTCAGTTCTGTTCCCTTTGTTATCTTGCCAAGTTTGCACCCTTTTTATCTGTATAAAATAAGGTAGTGTGGGCCTTGCCTGGTGCTCACATTATTTGGGTGTTGTTAGCAGAGCGCTGTGCTAATAAACAGAGTGGTCTAACAAATTGTGAGTCCTGAGTCTGACTTTGACATTACATACCCCAGTTAGTAGTTCTGCAATTTCACATTTGAGTTCCTTCAGAACTCTTGGGTGAATGCCATCTGTTTCGGGAGTCTTATTACTGTTAAATTTATCAATCTGTTCCAAAACCTCTGCTACTGACCCCTCAATCCAGGACAGTTCCTTAGATTTGTCACTTTAAAAAGAATGGCTCAGGTGTGGGAATGTCCCTTACATCTTCTGCAGTGAAGACCAATGAAAAGAATTAATCACAACTGCCTTGTCTTCCTTGAGTGCACCTCAGTTGTCCCACTGGTTGTTTCGCAGACTTCCTGCTTCTGATGTACTTAAATTGTTTTTTGGCTGTTGATTTTTGAGTCTTTTGCTAGTTCTTCAAGTTTTTTTTATTTGCCTGCCTAATTGTACTTTCCTGGTGGCAGGGCTACTGAATGAGCTCTTGTAAAAAGCGGGGATCAGAGGGGGGAGTAACTAGGAAGTGGAGACTGTGGCATTTCCCGCCACCTTAGACCAAAGGATGGGAAAGTCTAAGACACCAGCTACAAGGGACAACAGCTTGAACAGCCAGAGGCTTGGGAGAGCAGCAAGTCCAGCTCTTGGTCAAGGTTTTCAAAAGTAATGGGTGATTTTAGGTGCTCAGACTGAGACATTAAAAGGCTCTGATTTTCCTCACAGAGCGCAGCACTTCTTGAAAATCAGACCCTTTAAAAGCGTCTCAGGTTACAGATCCAAAATATTTTTTTTAAATCTTGGCCAAGTTCTGTACCTATTTCCTTTAAAACCACAGAATAACCTGTGGTGTGGTCCTCTTTAAGGGGACAAAAGAGAAATAATTAACATAGAAGCCTAATGGTTGTTCTCAGTAAAGACTGAATGTTTAAAAGCAGGTAAGCACTTTTGAGTTATGAATGGAAAAAACATTTGAAAAGAGGACTTAATTAAAGGTAGAGCTGCTTGATTAGACCTCAGAAAACTGTAGGACTAGGTAAGGTTTATCTACGGCATACAGCTGTGCAGGGTAATGGATAAAGGATTTAATACAAACTCTCTCTGAATGGGAAGAAGGAATATGCATTTTGCAGGAACATGTACCCAGCTGTTTTCATAAAATAGGGAGCTTTTATTTATAAGTACATCTTATGGAGTAATAATTGCATTGGAATGAGGTGGTTGCCTTAGACCAGGGGTAGGCAACCAATGGCACGGGTGCCAAAGGCGGCAGGCGAGCTGATTTTTAGTGGCACTCACACTGCCCGGGTCCTGGCCACCGGTCTCGGGGGCTCTGCATTTTAATTTAATTTTAAATGCAGCTTCTTCAACATTTTAAAAGCCTTATTTACTTAACAATAGTTTAGTTCTATATTATAGACTTATAGAAAGAGACCTTCTAAAACGTTAAAATGTATTGCTGGCCCACGAAACCTTAAATTAGAGTGAATAAATGAAGATTCGGCACAGCACTTCTGAAAGGTTGCCGACCCCTGCCTTAGACAGTTTTACCTAATGAAACTTTACCGGCATGTTTGAAGAAAACAAAGTTTTCATTTGAAATGCGAGTGGAACCAGTTCTCAAATCTGAAACCACCAAGTGCATAAATGATTTTATTGTATACTGTACAGTACAATTAAAGTGCAGTCAGAACAGAAATGGCAACCCCGGGAAAAGAGAAGCCAGTCTAGTTTTGTATCTGGTAACAGCAGAGTGGGAATCGCACAGCAGTGTGTACCACCACAAAGGACTTCTGTGAGGCGGAAGGCACTGATCCAGATCAGAGTCCTAAATATGTTTCTGCTTATCCAGATAGGTGGCTCAGATAGCATAGTAGTGAATGGAACATAAATATTCACAGGAGCGAGAACGGGGATAGGCTGCTGAGACTGGGAGTCAGGACATCTGGTTCTGTTCTCTATGCTACCACTGACCAGCCGTGTGACTTCCCCATTCTGTGCCTCTGTCTTTTAAAGTGCTTGGGGCACACAGGGACTGTGTCTCATTATGTGTTTTGTACCACACTTAGCCCAATGGGGATCTTGGTTGGGACCTGCTGTAAATCAGAGATTGAATAATGAGAGATCAAACTTGCAATGAGGCAAAGCAGAGAGTTACTCCACTAAGAGTGTTACCTTTTAATAAAGCCTCTTGCTGCCATCTGGCATGTATGAGCAGGGGAGGGAGTAACACTCGACCATATACTTATTCCTTAAGAACAGGGCCTCACAGATGTGATTCATGGAGTCCTCCCTGGCTGGGCACCAAAGGACATTCTCAGAACCAACTTGTGGAGGAAAAGGGGCCATTGGCCCATAAGAGTTTCTCTCATGAGGTGGTCCCCAAAATGAAAAGTGGGAGAATCCTTGGCCTAGGGTAATAGTCCTGCCCCACTAAACCCACAGGTGAAACTAAAGTTCCTGGACCACAGACAAGGATCAAAAATCAATCGGAGGAGGTGGCTCCTAGGTTTCTCTCTTCTACCCTGCTGTGTCCTGTACTTAGGTAACTAATTGACGTGTAAGCCAGAAAAGACCAGAAACATACATGAGGGATGTGGAAGAGGGGTTTGCTACATGCAGAAGTTTTACACAGTCAATCCTTGTCTGGAAAAATGGGCTCTGTCGTGAAAATGGTTGTCTACCTCGAATTTTACCAACACTCAAGTGGGTCAGGGTGACAGCTTTAATAAGACTCTCAATACTCTATTGTTTGTGGTAGTGGCGTCAATACATTAGGCTCTTTCTAGACCTACAAGAAGACATGGTCCCTGCCCTACGGAGCATGCAGTCTAAGAAAGAAGAGGCAGGTTGACAGAGATGAGGGAAGGGTTTGGGTTTTTTTTCCTGTACAAATCTACAACATTCACCATAGACAGCATGGCAGACGTGATGTAAGAGGGACTGAAAAGCAGAGAGGCTTGGGCCTGTTACATGCACAATATTCTCTGTTACTCACACGCTACGGCACCCACCCTTACCCCGTTCCTAGGGCTCAGGCGTAACCCTGTCAAATTCAGTACCCGCCCTCACCCAATTCCTTGGGCTCAGGCTGTAATTTTCTGTGGGTTTGCAGGACCTTTTACCAGTGAAATAGCCTTACATGGTAATATCCTTATCCTCTCTTTATGAACAAGCACCAAAACCAGACTGCACACACTACACGTACAGTGCTTGCCAGTCCGGATCAGGCCCAGTTTCTGCACGGCGTCATTGGCAGAGTGGTGAGGTTTGGCAGCTCTGTTCTTGGCACTGGGTCCTGGAGTTTGTTCCCAAAGAACTTTGTTTTGGACCCAGTTTATATAGTGAAACTTGAGCCCTGCTGAGCTAGATCTTAACCAATTATTTAACTAAAGTTTTACTAACCAATCCTAGCGAAATTCTCTAACCAGTCATACCCCACCACCTTAATTAATTTACACCTAGCAAAATTAATGCTGTGACAGACAAACAATTAAAGAACTGGCCAGAGATCACAGACAAACAGTAGGGAAGCGGGGACCATAATGACAAAACAATAAAGAAATGAGGACTTCACAACCACCGCTATTGATACGGCTGTCGAACTACGTTTTCTTTAACCATCTTAAGATCTGTTTCTTTATCTGGTGATAGTGGGTGCCATTAGGACAGGGTCTCCTTCTTAACAGCCCGATATTACATTGTTTTAATGGAATAGATGGACTGTGAGGATGCGACTTCCTGCTTCTCAGCTAATGGCTGCTGTTCTTTTAACCTGACTGCAGATGAAGGCCTTACACCTTGCAATATGGCTACAGACAAAGGTCTTATCCTTACACCTTGCAATATGGCTACAGACAAAGGTCTTATCCTTACACATTGCAATATGGCTACAGACAAAGGTCTTATCCTTACAGCCTTGCAGATGGACTTTCAGAGGTCATACCATGCCTAGGGGGCCACGTGGAAGACGACACGGAGGCAGTTGTTCAAGACATTGGGTGGAAGCACTGGTGGAGTTGAGGGTCGGGGGACAGAGTTATAGAGCGCTTGAAAGGAGGTGCCAAGTACCAGGGTGAGAGCTAGCAGGAGGGGAGCGATGCACATTTACTGACAGCTGAAGAAGATGAGTTTTACCCTGTGATACAGGGTACAGTAGTACACTTACTGATTATTTCATAGTTAACTTATGCAGGAATAGGGAGGGTCCACTTGAATCCTCTCCACAACATATTTGGAGCTAAGCTCGTCACAGTATTTGTCTCAATAGAAATATTAAGCATTCACAAGGCAGAGTTCATGCTTACTGTTCCAATCAAAATAGGCACAACTCCATACTCTTTCCCCTGAAGTTGATGAGGGCAACCACAAGTAACTATCGATTTTCAAACTGCAGCCCTTAAACATGCTTAGCAGAGTAAAAAAATAGTATGACAAAGAAGTAATAGTAGTTAGGAAATTGGTGAATTGTTGTTTTCCAGGAAAGGAATTTCAGTCCATTAGTCAGCCTGCGTCTGGTCGGTTTCCTTTGCTGGGAAAAATCAGTCAAAGAATTGCACTGCATTGACGCTGGTACTGTGTTGAGAGAGAAAAAAGTGGTTTTTTTTAAAATAAGGTAGTAAATATTTGTAGTTACTTAAAATTATCCAAAACCAGGAGTCAGTTACTGCAAACTACAAATGGCAATTTATAGTGTGTCTGAACTGGGGGATGTTCATGCTCTGTTCCTATCACTGTGGTGCTTGTGATGTTTGAACGCTAGTTGTGATATGGGGAATTTAAATTAATTATCCAGGCGACTGTTTCTGAAGCATAGACGTTAGGGAAAGAAACATCTTGCACCATCATTTCCAAGCTTTTCTGTTGGTCGATGACTAGCATTTGCATAATGACATTTCTCATCCACCACCCCCCACCCTCAAAGTGCTTTACACACCGTAAATCCCCCACTGAAATACTGCTCCCTCAAGTGTAGAATGTAGCAGCTGTTTAATGGTTCACAATAGCATTAGGGGCTGGTCTCTGTAGGGGGAGGGAATTTGAAGTGGCAGAATATAACACATTGCTAGATTCTTCTGACTGTCGAGTGGCAGCAAAAGAGACTTGCATATGATTAGACTCCTCTCTGTCTTCTTTAGACCCCTGGCTGTTTTTCAGTTTGAACTGGTGAGCCAGAAAAACACAACTATTTTGCTGTGTATTCTTGCATCTCTTTCTCAAGATGCCCCAGAGGTGAAAGTAAGCCAGTATGGTCCGGTATGCTGTGCCGGACTGGACCAGCTTCTCTGGCGGTGATTTAAAGGGCCTAGGGCTCCAGCTGCTGTGGGGAGCACCAGGCCTTTTAAATCACTGCCAGAGCTCCGGCAGCCAGGCTCAGGCAGAGATTTAAAGGTCCTGGAGCTCCGGCCCCTGCGGGGAGCCCCAGGCCCTTTAAAGTGCCGCCCGAGCCCTGCCATCGCTACCCCAGCCCTAGCCCAAGCCCTGCTGCCCCGGGGTGATTTAAAGGGCCCGGTGCTCCCCGCAGCGGTGATTTAAAGAGCCTGGAGCTCTGTGGCTGCTGGAGCCCTGGGCCCTTTAATTCACCCTGGGGCTCCCAGCCACCTCTTCAGCTCGTAGCTCCGGGGTGATTTAAAGGCTACAGCCACAGCCAGGGCCTTTAAATCTTGAAAGGCCCCGCCTCTTCCGGTTGAGGCCCCGCCTCCCTCAGGACTCCAGCGTACAGGTAAGTCCTTTAAGTTACTTTCACCCCTGAGGTGCCCACCGACAGGTGGCGATTAACTAACGCATATACAGTACCTCTGCGTCAGCTTCCGAAGCAATAGCTGGATCCACGGTGCATTGGGATGCACGCAGGCTCTCTGTTTATTCTTCAGGGTAAGTCTGAAACATAATGGGGTCATTTTAGCTTCTCATAATATCAACCCTTGGGAAATCTTCCAGGGGATCACCTAGCGAGAAGAGCCAAGGCAGATTGCAGTTCTGTGGGGCCGTGGGCCAGATCAAGTGGGGGGCCCCTCCCCACCCTTTTAGCCTGCAGCCCCTCATCCCCCACCCCGCTTGGCACTCCTGCTGGGGAGCGGGGTCAGGGCATGGGGGCTTCCTCCACTCCCCAGCATAGGAACTCCAGCGGAGCAGGTCAGGGTGCGGGGGCACACATTTTTCCAGGACCACCCAATTGTCTGGGGCCCCTGGGCACAGGTCCCATTAGCCTAGTGGCTAATCCACCACTGCAGAAGAGTAATCCTGCAGTGTTCAGGTGGGAGCTGGGCTTGGTTGTGTGGAACTGGCAATTTCAGCATTCAGTGTAGTGCACCGGTGCTGACCCCTAAGGGCATGTCTTCACTCAGAGTTAACTTGGGTTCTTACATGGGTTCTGCCCCCACCCTCCTGCTGTCCACACACAAAGCTCTGACCCAGGTTTGTTGGTGGTGCTCTAAACCCAGGCTAGCTGGTCCGGCTGCAGGTGTGGGTTAAATCTCAGGTGTTGCTTTCACTCAGGCCAGTAACACACCCACTTTGCAGCCAAGGTGCAGGCTAAACCTCTCAAGTGCTGATAGTCCTTAATGCCTTCTCACAATTATCCCTGGGTGCTCAGAAGGACAGACAAGTTCTCCCACAATTCATTGGGAAAGAGTCCTAGAGCAGCTCAAGCAACATAGTTCTTACTGCAGCACAAGAACCATGGTCTGTGTGACGCATGGGGGAGCACAGGACCAATGAGGACATAGTACATTTTGGTGTGACTTTGCACTGTGGTTGCTTACACCTGGGCATGGCTGACCCAGCTCACTCTGCAGTGAAGATATAGCCTGAGAGCATGGCTACACTTGCAGATGTAGAGCACTGTGAGTTAAACCCGCCTTCGTACAGCTGAGTAGGGAAAGCGCTGCAGTCTGTCCCCACTGACAGCTGCCAGCGCAATGGCATGGCCACATTAGCAGTTCTTGCAATGGCCACAGAGAGCAGTGCATTGTGGTAGCTATCCCAGCATGCAAGTGGCTGCAACGTGCTTTTCAAATGGGGCGGAGTGTGACAGGGAGTGTGTTGTGTGTATGGGGAGGGAGACAGTGGGGTTTTGGGGTGCTGAGAGTGTGTCAGCACGCTTCTTTGTAAGTTCAGATAGCAACAGACTCCCCGCTCCCCCCGCCTCTCTCACACACAGCATTCCACAGTAATGGTTGCTTTGTCCCGGAGCAGATAAGCAGCTGGCTGTCAGAAACGGAGCTTTCAAAGGGCATATCTGCATTCCTGCAGCGATTCCAAAACAATGACAAGAGTGGCCACTTGACTTAAGGGGATTATGGGATGTTTCTGGAGGCTGATCAGAGCGCAGTAATGCAACACCTCGTTCACACTGGGGCCTGGGCGTTTCAGCCAAGGCGCACCAAGTGTTAATCTTCTCGCCGAGGTGGAGTACCAGGAGTGCTCTAGCCGTGGACTCAGAGTGCTCTACGTGCCTTGCCAGTGTGGACAGGGAGTGAGCTAGGGTGCCCGGGGCTGCTTTAATGCACCTTAACTCGCAAGTGTAGCCAAGCCCTGAATGTAGACAAACACGTACAAGGGGCTTTCAGCTAAGCAGGGTTTACCTTATTTTAAGTAAGGTTAAATCCTGACTAGCAAAATTGGTGCAAATCTCTGAATATCTTTGTTTACACTTAGGGTAGGTACAGAGAGGAGTTTATGGCTGTGTTGTAACTCAAGTAACAATTGGCAATGAACCAATTAAGCCAACTCCTCTGTAAATGCCAGTTTAGATACTCTTTGCAAATGTTTGTTCCAGGACACACACAGTTGTGATGTAGCAGGATTGAACTGGGGATCTCTGGAGCTTAGTGCATGAGCCTCTACAGCATGAGCTAAAAGCCAACTGGCTGGTCTAAATTAGCATTTACAAAGGTGTGAGCTAACTTGAATTAACTGGCAACTAATTAAGTTGAGCTCCATTGGGACCACAAACACTTAGGGGTGAACACAGGTGCAGGTGCGTGCTCAGACTGGGCTATTCCTGAGTGCAGATACGGCCTAAATTAAACTGACAAGAGCCATGTTTACATCAAGTGAACACAGTGTCCACAGAGGGGTTTGCGCCAGGGCTTGTCTACACTGGAAATTTAAAACATTAAAAGTTTTACTGTATAACTTTTTCTGGATTAGTTTGTCACTTTGGAAGGAGTTCAAACTAAATTGGAGAAAGCTACTCTTGTTCTGGATTAAACTCAGATATAACTGGGCAAGCCCTGAGACACCGACCTTGTCTAGACTAGGAAAAATCATCTGTGGTTAGCTGGTCATCTTCAACTCTGGGCTCTCCTCTCTTTTTTAAGAGCTGCTCTCACTGTTAAAATGTTTTGAAATGGCACTTCTTTGAAACTTGGCAGCTAAAGCCTGCCCTTACACACTGAGGCCTGGTCTGGAAAATAAATAAATCTGCTGGGTTTTTTTTTTTTTTTACATGGGTCTAAAGATCTGCGTAATCATCACAGTGCAGTGGGATATCGAATGAGGAAAGTTTCTGTGGCCAGCTAAAGATTGTGCAGCATTCCCACTTCCGCACTTTGAGATAACAGATCAAAACTGCCGAAACACAACAGCTGGCTGCCCACCAACACGCAAGTGCACAGAGCATGTGTGTGAGAGAGGATGTGAGTCACACAAGAGTGAGTATAGGTTTGGGGGGAGGGGAGAGTGGTTGTGGAGTTGCCTTGTGGTTTGGGGTGGGGTGGCTAGGTGCTGGGTTTTTTGCATTTCAAAGGTGGCAACCCTAGTGTGATTTTAAACTGATGCAAACCCCTCTGTGGATAAGGTGTTAACTTGATGTAAACATGGCTCTTGTCAGTTTCACTTACCGCAGTCAATTTACAGGTAGGTCGTACTGGTATAACCAGTTTTAAATCAATTATAAGTGTGTCTTGTAAATATACACACGGTCTTGCACGGGGCTCAGCTAAATCAGGCTTATACTATTTTAGTGAAACCAGTGCAACTTGTGTGTGTAGATGTAACCCAGTGCTCAGTGCAAGTTCATTATGGCCCCTAGCTACATAATCTGGCATTTTTAACTCATGCTATAGAGACCCGTGTGTTTAGCTCTGGAGCTGCCCAGTTCAGTATCTGGTATGTTGGCCAAGATGGCAGATGTCACAGAAACAAGACCTAACACATTTTAAAATGCACCTTCCCTTACTTTAGACTAGGCCAGTGAGGATTCAGTGGTCACGCCCCATTAAAGTGAATAGAGGCATGTCACATCCTGGCTAGGAGCAATTCTTGCCTCTTCTTGCATGGAGGTCTCGGTTCAGTGGAATCTGTTACAGTTAATCTACAAGAGGTCTGGCAGGATCTCAAGAGCTGAGGCAAGACATGTATAACCAACCCCTGGATAGAAAACTGATCACACAAACTACTCAGTGAATGAATGACAAAAGAAATAGAATAAATTGAGGGTCATTGGAGTTCCCACTTACATAATCTCCTTCCTTCTACACTGAATCCCCTGAGGAATCACCTCAATAAAACTAATCTTCCAAGCACTGATGACATCTGAGGTTTGCTTGCGGCATCTGCATCTCTGGTTGGTTAGAAGGCTTTCCATAGGTAGACCTGCAACAGGAAGCGTTGAACAAAACCATCTATTTGTCTCTGTTAGCCAAAAATTGCCAAGGCCCAAACCCATTCTAAGCTACTACGGAGAGCACATCAAAAATAACCTAGCCTCAAAACGAATAAATACTAATGAAAATAACGGTTGAATTTACATCACTGTCTTTTTTACTATGAGCCATAGCCGTGTGAGGGAAAGCAGGATGGGAGTTAAGGGTATTTTGTTGTCCTCCTTCAAACACCCTCTCTCTTTCGTGATACCCACGGAACACTTGACAATGGTTAGACAATTCTTATGCTATGAGCACCGTTTATCATGCTCAATAGGATCATTTCCTTATGCCGCCGTGGTTTGTTTGTATTTGTCTGTTGTCTACAGTCTTAAACTTAGTCCCTGTCCTGAAGAGTTCAAAATCTAGCTCTTTGCTTGTACAGTGCCTAGCACATTGGGGCCCTGACTTCTAGACTTTAACATAAGACAAGTAATTAATAATACATTTATTCTATGCCCATGGAATAATACATTTATTCTATGCCCATTACAGGGCTGTGTTTAAGAAACTTCATTTAAAATTAAATTAAAATGCAGAGCCCCCCTGACCAGTGGCCAGGACCCAGGCAGTGAGTGCCACTGAAAATCAGCTCATGTGCCGCCTTCAGCACATGTGCCATAGGTTGCCTACCCCTGCATTAGAGGTAACTAGTTTGGAAGAAGGTTAAAATTGGAGATAGACACTGAAATGTGGAGCCTAAAGGCATGTCTACACTGCAGCTGCAGTGCG
The DNA here is from genome assembly GCF_016161935.1 of Mauremys reevesii. Taxonomy (NCBI): domain Eukaryota; kingdom Metazoa; phylum Chordata; order Testudines; family Geoemydidae; genus Mauremys; species Mauremys reevesii. Next base: position 15,356,869 of record NC_052627.1, on the reverse strand, counting down.
CCATTATGCAGTGTTGTGCTGTAATAAAGGTAATAAGGTAATAATTGGAGATATACAATTATAGCGTAGAAGCTTCCTATGTCAACAGAAGGGGTTTTCTGTCAGCGTCATCTCTGTGAATGGCAGTAGAAAGGTCAACAGAAACATTTCCATTGCCCTAGCCCCATCTCATTGGGCGTAAGATTGCCATAACTATGGCATTCAGGAGTGTGAGTTTTTCATACCCCTGTAATCTAAATTTTAAGTATAGACCAGACCTATTTAAGTGGAAATTAGTCTTCCAAGTGCTTAAGCTGCTTCTTTCTTGCTCTCCCCAAAATAAACAAGCTCTAACTTTTTCCTTCTGTTCTAGTGAGTTGGATTTTTTTTTATATATAATGAAAATGTTTGCCTTTTGGTTCAGCCAAAAAATCATTGGTTTTGCTATAATAGACTTTTCCATGTTTGAGTTAAATTGTGTTAAGTTTAACTAAGACATAATAACCGTCCATGTAATATTACTTTAAATATTTATTTTAGTTTCAGTAATAAGGGTTTTTATTTCAGAAGCTAAGGCTCATTTTTAACGAAGGAGGCAATTAGGAGACGAAACTCAACGGGAACTAGTCTCTCAAGCACTTAAGTCACTTTTGAATATAGGCACTTCTGAAAATTTACTCAATGTTTTACACAGTCCATTAGTTCCACCATTATGTACAAAATAAGTGACTGGTACTTTAAAAAGTATAATAAAAGAATAATTGTTACAGTAATAATTCCTTTTGCAATGTTATTGCAGTGAAGTGACAGAGTGTAAAAGACAACTGCAAGAAAGGAGAAGGGGTGGGGGGAGTCAGCATTTGGGGATTTAAAGTATTGTTGACAGTGCCAGTCCCGCAAAGGTACATGCACATGCTTAACTTAAAATACTGTTAGCAGTGCCATTGACTTCAATGAAGTCGTCTACTCGCAGTGCATAAAGATAGCCATGTGTAAGTTTCTGCAGGATCAAGGTCAATATTACTGATGCCTTGATATTTTCTTTGACTAATTAGGTACCCCTGCTTAACATGCAGTAGGTTAATTTTTCCAATATCATTACAGGCCCAATCCTGCTCGCATAGGACTCCATGGCAAAATTCCAATTGGCTTCAGTAGTAGCAAGTATCAAACCCTAACACTTAGTTTAGAGTTCCAGGTAAGAAAACCAAACATCGAGGACCCCAGTTTCTGTGGTGATGCTATACTGTAGATAGTAAAACTGAATGCTTTGACATCTGTTTCACCAGTAAAATGATTTGAGTTGGCAGCTGACTCCCAGACTGCTGCACGTAATTAATAAATTGTCATATTAAGTTTCTTATTCAAAGTCACTAACAAAAAATGGTTCAGACAAATTTGATCAGAAATAGAATTGTGGAATTTTAAAGGGGCCGGGTGGAACATACATAATCTCATTTTGCCCAGTTAAGAGGGTAAGAAAGGTGTGGCACTACTGGTGAACCAAAATGAACCAATAATCTCTCCCTGCCTAGATCTGTAGAGAGGGAAAATTACTGTAGGAGGCATGAGAGAGAAATATTAATTTACTCCCCACATGAGAAATCTCAGGCCTTTTCCCCAGTTACATCGTTTATGTCAAAATATAGTTTCATTGTAACTAACATTTAAAACTGGTTAATTAAAAAATACAGCATGCGCTGTCTCATTTGCAGTGTTGCATTAATATTTTCAAAGATGTCTTATTTTGGATGTTATAAGGAGAAAAGCAAAATAAGGAGTACTGTACATGGGTTTGGACTAGAAAGTACTATAAATAGTCCTATTTATTTACTGGTTTGTATATTCCATTATAACACAATGTAATGTAAAAAGAGATACAAGTATAGGCTCCAGTCTTGCATACCCCCACGCACCGAAATGGAGCTGCCCGCGGCATGGCGCTCTCTGGATCTGGCCAGGGGTATGAGAATCTGCCTGCGCAGTTCAGCTTTCAGAATCAGGGCCTTACTAATCGAGCGGTAGGAATAGCGCCCAAGCCAAAAGGAGAGTCATAGCTTATAGGGCTTATTGACAGGTTCACCGTGAAAATTACATCCTTTTAAAAGCCAATTATTGCAAGAGAGTGAAGTTCTAGTAGGAAAAGTTACTCACCAGTCAGCGTAGTGAGATCAGTTACAATCAGGGCTATTGCCAGGACTACAGCCAGGTTCTTCATCTTGGCCTCCGTTAGACTGAACGCAGCTTGAATGACTCCTCTTTTTATTTCCATCCAAAAAGGGGAACTTGCCGGAGATTAGCCTTCACAATGGAATTTTCTATTCAGAGTCCTGTAATATACGGAAACAATTTCTTCTCATGTTTTTTTTTTTTTTTTTTAGTGTCTTGCCTGGACTTCTCATTCCTTCCTCTTAAGAGCCAAATGTGTGTGTGTGTGGGGGGTGGGGGGGTGTTAGGGGTTAGTACCACAAGTGCCTATGCAAATTTGCAATTGGGGAATCTAGCGTGGCACCCCTTCTGCCTTGCTGGACCTAGCGCTCCCTCCTCTGGCATGGACAGGGCCTGGGGTAAATCAGCCCCACTCCGGAGCACGACTGTCTTCCCTCTTTGGGGCTTGTTTCTCAGAGCCTTCCTGGTAGGCCTCAGGGCAGGCCTGAGGAGGGCTCCTCTGCCAGACAAAGGGAACCCCTTTCCCTGGCCCCCTCACTGGGGCAGGTGTATGTTGTCCTGTCGCTGGCCCCGGGGTGTCAGTCCTTCCCCTAAACAGGCCCTGGGTTTGGGCATCTCCCCTATGGGGAGGAGTGCAGTCTCTCACACTGGAGAAGCCTCTCTCTCTGCCGCCGCCAGCCTCCAGCAGTTTGTCCCCACTCCTCACCAGGAGAGAGGTTTTAATAGGTGTCAGGTAGCCCTTAATTGGCCTCGGGTGTCTCTAATTGACCTGAAGTAACCCCTTCCCGGCTTGTTGGGAAAAGGTCCTTTGGCATTCTAGGGCTAACTTACCTGTTTTCCCAGACCCTCCTGCAGCTGCCGGGCCTGACTTTGTCACAGGAATTAGGTGTAATTTTTACTGTGAGCAGGGCCGGCTCCAGGCACCAGCGCGCCAAGCGCGTGCCTGGGGCGGCAAGCTAGGGGGGGCGCTCTGCCAGTCACCGCGAGGGCGGCAGGCAGGTTGCCTTCGGCGGCTTGCCTGCAGAGAGTCCGCTGGTCCACGGCTTCGGCAGAACTCCTGCAGGCGTGCCGCCGAATCTGCGGGACTGGGGACCTCCCGCAGGCTGCCGCTGAATCCACGGGACCGGGGACCTCCCACAGGCAAGCCGCAGAAGGCAGGCTGCCTGCCCTGCTTGGTGCCGCAAAATGCCTAGAGCCGCCCCTGACTGTGAGGGAGCTAGCATGGTGCAGTGAACCAGATAAGACAGAAGAGAATTAGGCCTCAGCCCTGGGACTGTTCACATGTAGAAAGGTGTTAAGAGTAGTTGAACCACAGAAGTTCTGTGTCTTATGTCTGGGCACGTGGTGGCTGCGCAGATATATGATAGAAGGTAACACTGTGCGTTCCCGTTGCACTCTAATTCCCTTTCTCTATGCCATCTGCTGGCCTCCTACAGATGCAGAAAAGTCCTGTACCGGGGAAGTTCCGTCTCGGTGCCGTGCTTCCACCATTGTACTCCACCGAAGCGGAACAAGAGGGGTCAGCGCTGGAGCCCGTTGACAAGCTGTGGAGGAAGAAGGCATGAGAAGCACTCACTAGTGGGTTACAGGGGAGACTGAGGAGGGCCGGCCTGCAGCTTGCAACATAGCTACAGATGCAAGAGCCAGCCACAGAGATTGGATCTGGAAAAAGAGGCTTTGCTGCTTAAAATTCTGATGGACAGATTCAGAAATAATCCTTCGACTATCCTTCCAGCAGGCAGCCCAAGCTGTAAAATGGGGCTACGACTACTCAGCAGCGGTTACCAGGGCTTTGGCAATTGTTAGGTGTGAAGTCTGTACGTCTGTTATTGTACTTACTCACTTAGCATGTGTCTGTATGTTCTGGATTTCATCAGAGCTTAATTCTGAATAAATCTCAGAAAGCTGTGGCTTCCTTTGACCCATCCCTTTCTCTTTTTTGAAAATAGACTCCATTTTAATCAGCAAACCCTGAACAAGGGCAGATGATCAGTAGCAAGCCAGGCCGTGGCTCAGCAGGAAGCCCGACTTATTGTGTAAACTCAAATTCAATACCTTATTTTATACTCAATATTTCTCTATCATTTCTTGCTTGTGTGGTTTCTCAGTGGAAACTATTACTTCTGAGGCAAGTGGTTTTTCTACTGACTATTGGCCTGTTTTTGGCAGGAGTGTCTAGCTAACGTGCTTATCTCAAACTACCTCCCACAACTTCTCCGGTTGTAAAAGTCCCAGTTGTGTCCTACACGGCTGTTACATCTCCAGCTTTCCTCCATGAACATTTTTATGATTCAGTTCTGCGCTATCAGTGCAAAATTTATTGGCATATTGAAAATGAAGCGGCAGCTAAAAATGGAGAGTGATTCATTGCATTAAATATAAACCATACAACCAGCGCAATAGCCCCTCTTTTACTGAATTTTATTATTTAATCTTATGTGAAGCTGCTTCAGATTTTCCAGGCAGTGCTGTTTTGTATTAATTTTTATGGAACAAATGGGCTGGGGTAAGGTGCTCTGTGAGCTACCCACATGTGATCCTGGCAGCAGCACTGTCCAACTCTGCTCCCTTTTGAGTTCAGTGGCAAAGCTTGTATTAAATTAAATGGGAATAGAATTGGGGTCCTTGGTTGCTATGAGACTCCCCGTGGTTAGATGATGTAGACAAATCCATAAGGACTAGAATGTGTGCAGCAAACTCATCTTCATTTTTGACCAAAGGCAGGATTTGAATCCAGGACCCCAGAGGTGAATGAATCTTAGCCCTAGGAGGAGAGAAAAAATACTGTCTAACAGTTAACACGCAGACCTATGGGAGTTAGGACCTAGATTTCCTGATCCCTAGTCACTTATACTGTAAAATAGGGACAATTTTTACTTACAGCTGGGCTGTGAAGCTCAACTAGTTGATATTTTTAAGATACTTCATGCACTTTGAGTGGGAGAGGCAGTGTTATGACCATATGTAAAGAATATGCTGGGGTTTGTTAGAACTGATACTTTTCTTTTTCAGCAACAAGATGCCCCTTTCTTTCCAGGCTAAATATTGTATTACAGAAAGTGACCTGTTTGTACTGCAACACAACAGGGGAGTTCCACCTTCTGGATGCTAAACACATGCTTGCTTGCTTGATGATACGCAGGAGAAGTAATGGGAATTTTTTAAATTCTATAATACAATAACCTATTTACAAATTCCTTTTACTTTCCCATCTTTTTAAAGGTTGCACTAAAGAGCAGATGAAGGGGAAAAGTAGCACTATTATGGAAATGAGCAATGTCTAGTTTAAGTATATAGAATAAAATCAATGGGGAAAACAATTTAAACAGGAAGAGAAAACAATAAGAACGTAAGAACGGTCATACTGGGTCAGACCAAAGGTCCATCTAGCCCAGTATCCTGTCTTCCGACAGTGGCCAATGCCAGGTGCCCCAGAGGGAATGAACAGAACAGATAATCATCAAGTGATCTATCCCCTGTCACCCATTCCCAGCGTCTGGCAAACAGAGGCTAGGGACACCATCCCTGCCCATCCTGGCTAATAAACATTGATGGACCTATCCTTCAGGAATTTATCTAGTTCTTTTTTGAACCCTGTCTGCTTACTTGTTCTGTCTGCTTAACGTTTTAGCACCAGATTTTCAAAGTGAAGCTGACCGAACAGTTGCACATACATGGTTAAAGCGTGAGTGCCAATTTTGATCAAGGTATTTACACAGCTAGTTATATACTCAATTTGGCCAAATAAACATGAAATACTTATAAGTACTCCATTGCTAATTGATGCATACAATTGTATGCACTTTGCTTTGAATGTCTGTCCCTTAAGGATTTAAATGGCTCCAATCTATCTCATTTATGTTACTGTCATTTTTTATGTTCCTAGCTGCTCTTTATAATCAGAATCTCAAGGTCTTTGACTTACTAGTTATAGTCTTGTTCCAATGGGAAATAGAGATTTTAAAATCATATGAAAAGACCTAGCGGGTACAATTTGAGGGGGGAGGCTGGTTTACCTTCTCATTTAAGGTGAGGCTGAAGGAATTGGAACAACGACAAGTATTGTAAATGGTTTCAGAGGGGTAGCCGTGTTAGTCTGTATCAGCAAAAAGAATGAGGAGTCCTTGTGGTACCTTAGAGACTAACACATTTATTTGAGCATAAGCTTTTGTGGGCTAGAACCCAATTAATCGGATGCGTGCAGTGGAAAATACAGTAGGAAGATATATATACACAGAGGACATGAAAAAAAAAGGGGTGTTGCCGTACTAATTATAACAAGAGTAATCAGTTGAGGTGGACTATAATCAGCAGGAGAAAAAAAAAAACTTGTGTAGTGATAATCAGGATGGCCCATTTCCAACAGTTTACAAGAATGTGTGAGTAACTGTGTGTGTGTGGGGGAAAATTAGCATGGGGAAATAGGTTTTAGTTTGTGTAATGACCCATCCATTCCCAGTCTAATCACATCAGCCATACAATCAGAGGCTTGTTCACCTGCACATCTACCAATGTGATATATGCCATCATGTGCCAGCAATGCCCCTCTGCCATGTACATTGGCCAAACAGGACAGTCTCTACGCAAAAGAATAAATGGACACAAATCAGACGTCAAGAATTATAACATTAAAAAACCAGTTGGAGAACACCTTGACCTCTCTGGTCACTCGATTACAGACCTCAAAGTCACAATACTCCAACAAAAAAACTTCAGAAACAGACTCCAATGAGAAAAAGCAGAATTGGAATCAATTTGCAAACTGGACGCCGTTAAATTAGGCTTGAATAAAGACTGGGAGTGGATGGGTCATTACACAAAGTAAACCTATTTTTTTTCTCCTGCTGATAATAGCCCACCTTAACTGATTACTCTTGTTATAGTCAGTATGGCAACACCCATTTTTTCATGTCCTCTGTGTATATACCGTATATCTTCCTACTGTATTTTCCACTGCATGCATCCGATGAAGTGGGTTTTAGCCCCCGAAAGCTTATGCTCAAATAAATGTGTTAGTCTCTAAGGTCCCACAAGGACGCCTCATTCTTTAAGTATTGTAAATGTAATTCCTGATCCCTGTATCGTGTTTCGTTATATACCACACCCTGAAACACCACTTGTAAAGATACCATGGAACTGCTGTGGCTACAGATCAATAACTAAAGAAGCTAATGGGAGCTCAGGGCTGTTTTACTTAAGTTTATTGCAGTGGGGGCTCAAGGCACAGATCTTTGTTTACTACTCAGTGTCCCCTAATAGCTGTCAAGTCTGAGAAGGCTGCCTTGTGGAAGGATAACCATGGCCTATGACAGGTGTAACCAAGTTGTGTGAGTCCACACTGGCCTATTGCAGCAGTACCAGTGTGAGCAACATTGTAAGCCCCTAGAGGTGCACCAGCTGTCAGTCATCTCTACTCCCTTCCTTTAAGGTGTCCTTGTGATCAGAAAAGCTAGGGGGGAATGTGTGGCTCTCAGCCCTACATGGATCTCACAGTTGTTGCCAGCCCCTCTTCCAGGCAAGACATTTGGGCTGGCAACTCCCTCGAGTTCACACAGAAGTTGAACTGCCAAGCCCTGCTAGCTGCTTCCCAGTGCTGCAGCCTTCTGAACGTCACATGACTGGTGCCACGGTACATGGACTGGCTCTGTGCAGCTGTCCTATGTGTTGTACGCCAACAGCCATCAGAATTTGGCTCCAGTGGCTCTACCTTGGAGCACATCTGCCTTTGACAGTGGAACAGGTTGCGAATCAGGGTGAGCAGAAGGGAGCAAGTTGCTGGGTGCTGAAATCAGAAATAGTATTTTTTTAAAGGCACCATTGCTTGACAAATATGTTTTAAAAAGGGGTGTTGGTTGGGAACGGGGGGAAGCAAAATGTTTGGAAGAAACCCTAAGGTTTATGATCATGTTTCTGTTAAGTACTTCCATTCATCCTATGCTGATGCTGGGAAAAATTCCCTCAGTTTTCCCAAAATAGCCTAAGGCAAGAGAACTTCTGTCTGCACTGATACTAATCACCCAGGCGAAAACATGACCTGGTTATATGTCCCATTAACCTTGGACTATGCAAAGCTGTTGTGTGAGCAGGGGTGGCTCTAGGATTTCCACCGCCCCAAGCAGGGCGGGACGCCGCGGGGGGGCGCTCTGGGGGCCGCCGGTCCCGTGGCTCCGGTGGACTTCCCGCAGGCGTGCCTGCGGATGCTCCACCGAAGCCGCGGAACCAGTGGACCCTCCGCAGGCATGCCTGCGGGAGGTCCACCGGAGCCGCCTGCCGCCCTCCCGTGGGATGCCGCCCCAAGCGCGCGCTTGGCGCACTGGGGTCTGGAGCCGGCCCTGTGTGTGAGTGCTGCCTTTAAGCAGCCTGAGAGCTGCCTTAATGCTAATAGCCACAGCTTTCCCGAGACTTCAGAACTCTTTGGAGAGGGGAATATCTGCAGCCTATATTCTTTTGGGCTCTTTCTGTATCTTCCCTGCTCCTTTCTTGGACATTCACCCCATCCCTTTCTTCTGCGAGATGCATTTGCGGCAACAACAGATCTCAACCTTTTTGAAGAAGGTCATATGAGGCCTCTAATTTGTACCCACCAATTATACCCACCAGTCCTAGAGAAGTGAGAGATGGGGGGGGTTCTGTCTTGATGTTGCCTCAAGCAGTCAATTCACATGCAATTCTCTCTCTTGAGTTGGAATATTCCTCCATTTAGCTACAGAACAAGGACTTTGCTGTAGCCTGCAGAATCCTGAGCTGTGCAAACAGCCCGGAAGGGATACCTATGACACCAGTGTTGCTGGACTTTTGCCTTTGAATTTTATAGGCTGAAGGCCTCAAGTGTCCCTTTAACAAAATAATAATTGGGTTTGTGATGTTTTGAGGTTCCCCATATGTGGCTGCCCCAACCACCTAATAAGCAATTTCCATCTCTCTCTTTCATGATCAGGGCTGGTGCCGGCAGGAGTCGGGTGTCTTCATTCAGGGATGTCATTTCCCCCACTTCCCTTGCCTCTTCCTTCCCATACCTGTAACAACTGTACTGTGGCACCTGACTTGGCAGTCTTGATAGTTGCTGGCAGCTTGCTGGCCACAGCCAGTGAGCCACAAGAGCTTTGGAGTCCGGGTTGGGATTAACATCTACAAATCTGGAGGCTTATTCTGTCATTCGGCCTGTGATCAAGATTTCTTTCTCAGATTTCCAGCAATAGCTGATTTCTGCTGACATATACACACTCCCACCCAGAACAGATTGTGTCAGGGTATTTTGTTACTTCTGCTTCTGAGTTCAGCTGAAGCCAGGCAACCCCGAGACGTGCAAAAAAGTGAAGCACAGCAAGCCCCACCAAACCTTAAGGTGGGAAATGTCTGCCTAGCTTTCTTCGGGGAAAAGCGGTTCAGTCAGCATTGCATACTCATTGCAAGCACAGTGCAGAGAAGGTACAATTGCCCCTTCTTTTGACACCAGTGTCGTCCCTCTGCCAAGAAGTGGGACATTGCAGGTTGGCTTCCCAGGCCAGAGGAACTGGGACGTGGAGGCTGGCTGCATTCTAGGCATAGCTTGCTTTATTTACACACGTACATCAGTCTTGAAATGAGGGTCAAACAGCAGCCAGGTCAATCCCTTCCCCCAGGAAACTCAACCCAATACCAGTGCCTGGTTGTTGAAAACCCACCCTGCCTCAAGAGTGGACTAAACAAAGCCTAAGGCAGAGCGAAAGCTCTCCACCCAGGTCTGCACAGAACCTTGCATCACCCAAACCTAACAATACACAGCAGGTCTTCCCAAGAGCCTGAGCTCATAGGCGGCAGGTTCGTATAATTTTTGGTGGGGCCCAAAATGGTGGTCCCCCCCCAGCTCTCACCCTGTAAGCTGATATAAAATGAAGCTACAATGCGTCAGCACCACAAGATTACAAGGGTCAATTAAAAGTGGAAAGTCAGAAGCAGCACTTGCCTATTAATACCTAATATACGGTATTAAATTTTGTTGCATCTGTTGTGACAAAGTGGGAATGTTCTTAATGTTTTCTCTGAATACTGTGTGGGTGCCTCAGTTTCCCCTGCAAAGTGCCAACTGACGGTGTTGGGGACAAAGAGATCAGGTGGCCTCCTTGTCCGGAAGAGACACAAAGGCCAGCTGAGGGAGTGTCAGTTTGGAGCTGGCTGGGGAAATCGGGAGAGGCCCAGAACTTGGGTCTGGGCTCCCCACCCCCCAAGATGGACCTGACTGAGGGGTCCTGTTTTCTGTACTTACAAGCTCTGTTTTAGACTCTATCCCTGTCATCTAATAAACCTTCTGTTTTACTGTCTGGCTGAGAGTCACATCTGACTGTGGAGTTGGGGTGCAGGGACCTCTGGTTGCCCCAGGACCTGCCTGGGCAGACTCGCTGCGGAAAGTGCACAGTGTGGGAGGGCTGAATGCTCCGAGGTCAGACCCAGGAAGGTGTAAGCTTCTTGCCCTGGAGACAGTATGCTCAGAGAGGAGGCTCCCCCAGAGTCCTGACTGGCTTTGTATGGAGTTGTTCCAAAGCATCCCAGCATCCCCTTCCACACCATGAGCTTCCCGGAAGTCTGCACAGGCACTGACACTCCCTCCTCTGGCCTTTGTCTCTTTTCCAAGCATTAGGAGGCCACCTGATCTCTTTGTTCTCCAACACCTTCAGTTGGCACCTTGCAGGAGAGTGGCCCAGGCCATCAGTTGCCTGGAGACAGGGTGTCAGCCATTCTCTGTGCAGACAGCATCACACTGGCCCTCTAGGGCTTTACAACAATCACACCCCCTTATCCCACCATCTAGAGCCTTAAGAAATGCATTGGGGAAACTGAGGCACACAGACAGAATTCAGAGAAAACACCTGTATACGACCAGTTACATACTTTGAAGGGTGTAAAATAATCAAATATTGTGCTAAATACAATGATACTCCAAACACCTTCAGTTGGCACCTTGCAGGAGAGTGGCCCAGGCCATCAGTTGCCTGGAGACAGGGTGTCGGCCATTCTCTGTGCAGACAGCATCACACTGGCCCTCTAGGGCTTTACAACAATCACACCCCCTTATCCCACCATCTAGAGCCTTAAGAAATGCATTGGGGAAACTGAGGCACACAGACAGAATTCAGAGAAAACACCTGTATACGACCAGTTACATACTTTGAAGAGTGTAAAATAATCAAATATTGTGCTAAATACAATGATACTCCAAACTGACCACCAAATTTAAGTTGCATGTTTTTCCCCTCAGGTGAGGGTTCTGGGGTGGGGCTGGGGATGAGGGGTTCACAGTGCAGGAGTGTGCTCGATGCTGGGGGTGCAGGCTTTGGGGTGGGGCAGGGCTGAGGATGAGGAACTTGGGGTGCAGACAGGCTGCCCCAGGGCTAGGGCCAGAGAGGACTCCCCATCACCACCACTGGCAGCAGCAAGCTCCAGGGGAGGGACCCCTCCTCTCCCCCCCTGCCGCCCCAGCACACTCACTCTGCACCACAGTCACTGCACATGCTCCTAGGGCCCCTCTCAGGTCCAGAAAGCTCACTCCCCTCCCCTATGATGGGTACTGGGGGGGGCACAGGTGGCCTTCCATGCTGCTGCCCCTCACCATAACTTCACTGTGGATGGGTGATGGGGCTGCCCCTTGCCCAGCATGGGGCAGAAGTGGGGTAGGCAGGGTGGTGGTGGCTATGGGACGGGGGAGCAGGTTGTCATAAAATTCACCCAAGCCCCAGCTGCTCAGGTCTAGGAAGCCTCCCTCTCCCATCCCTCCTGTGGCGGGTGGGTTGGTGGGTGCTGGGGGAGGGGGCATTGCCTTCACATGTGGCTTCCTGCCTCCCCTGTGCAGCCTGCTGTGCCTCACTGGGGGGCTGGGACTGGGGCTGGGGCAGGGGGGGGAATCATAGGGTCAAACACTCAAACATAATAAAAAATCATAGGGTCAAACACTCACAGAAGCCCCAACAGGCAACAGCTGCTAAGGTGAATGTCTGTCTGTCTCCTGGCCCGTTTGTGTCTCCTCCAGGTTAGGGGAGGGGAGGGGAGGCCCCCTCCACTCCCCTCCCCGTCCTGAGTGCTTCAGCAGTCGTTAGCACATTCCTCTTACCCCGTCTCCGCCACTCCGGATTCGGGGATCTGAACCCGACTCCCTTTCAATCGGTCGTTAGCACATTCCTCTTATGCTAATGCTTAGCACATTCCTCTTATGCTAATGCTGCAGCCCTTAGGCTACCAGCAGCAGGAGCAAAGGAGAGTGAGAGAGACGTGCTGCGGGCTCTCTGTACATTCAGGCAGGAAAACTCTGGGGAGGAGGAAAAATCTAATATTTCCAAATATTGGTGGAGCAGAGCCCCTGATTATGAATATTCCTGGGGCTTTAGCTCCAAGAGCCCATATAAGTCGGCGCCCATGCCTGAGCTTACTCGTACATTAAGAAAAGGAGCCTGAAGATGACCAGCAACAACATCACCTGCCATAACTAGTTATCTTAGGGGCATGTACACGAATGCAAGAAGCCTGGGAAACAAGCAGGAAGTTCTGGCACAATCAAGGAACTATGATGTGATCGGAATAACAGAAACTTGGTGGGGCAGTTCACATAACAGGAGCACTATCATGGATGGGTATAAACTGTTCAGGAAGGACAGGTACGGGAGGAAAAGGGGGAGGACTTGCATTGAATGTAAGAGAGCAGTATGATTGCTCAGAGCTGCAGTATGAAACTGGAGAAAAGCCTGTTGAGAGTCTTTGGGTTAAGTTTAGAGGCGAGAGCAACCAGGGTGATGTCCTGGTGGGCGTGTGCTATAGACCACCAGACCAGGAGGATGACGTAGACGAGGCTTTCTTCTGACAACTAACTGAAGTTTCCAGATCACAGGCCCTGGTTCTAATGGGGGACTTCAGTCACCCTGACATCTGCTGGGAGAGCAATACAGCAGTGCACAGACAATCCGGGAAGTTTTTGAAGAGTGTTGGGGACAACTTCCTGGTACAAGTGCTGGAGGAACTAACTAGGGGTCATGATTCTCTTGAGCTGCTGCTCACAAGCGGAAGAATTGGTAGGGGAAGTAGAAGTGGGTGGCAACCTAGGCAGCAGTGACCATGAGATGGTTGAGTTCAGGATCCTGACAAAAGGAAGAAAGGAGAGAAGCAAAATATGGATCCTGGACTTCAGAAAAGCAGACTTAGACTCCCTTAGGGAACTGATGGGCAGGATCCCCTGGGAGGCTAATATGACGGGGAAAGGACTCCAGGAGAGCTGGCTATATTTTAAAGAAGCCTTATAGAGGGCACAGGAACAAACCATCCCGATGTGCAGAAAGAATGGCAAATATGGCAGGCAACCAGCTTGGCTTCACAGTGAAATCTTCGGTGAGCTTACACTCAGAAAGGAAGCTTATAAGAAGTGGAAACTTGGACAGATGACTAGGGAGTATAAAAATATTGCTCGAGCATGCAGAGGTGTAATCAGGAAGGCCAAAGTACAATTGGAGTTGCAGCTAGCAAGGGATGTGAAGGGTAACAAGAAGGGTTTCTATAGGCATGTTAGCAACAAGAAGAAAGTCAGGGAAAGTGTGGGACCCTTACTGAATGGGGGAGGCAACCTAGTGACAGATGATGTGGAAGTACTCAATGCTTTTTTTGCCTCGGTCTTCACAGACAAGGTCAGCTCCCAGACTGCTGCTCTGGGCAGCACAATATGGGGAGAAGGTGAGCAGCCCCCAGTGGTGAAAGAGCAGGTTAAGGGCTATTTAGAAAAGCTGGACATGCACAAGTCCATGGGTCTAGAGCTAATGCATCCAAAGATGCTGAGGGAGTTGGCTGATATGATTGCAGAGCCATTGGCCATTATCTTTGAAAATTCGTGGTGATCAGGGGAGCTCCTAGACGATTGGAAAAAGGCAAATATAGTTCCCATCTTTAAAAAAGGGAAGAAAGAGAACATGGGGAACTACAGACCAGTCAGCCTTACCTCAGTCCCCAGCAAAATCATGGAGCAAGTCCTCAAGGGATCCATTTCGAAGCACTTGGAGGAGAGGAAGGTGATCAGGAACAGTCAACATGGATTCACCAAGGGCAAGTCATGCCTGACCAACCTGATTGCCTTCTATGATGGGAGAACTGGCTCTGTGGATATGGGGAAAGCAGTGGATGTGATATACCTTGACTTTAGCAAAACTTTTGATATGGTCTCCCACAGTATTCTTGCCAGCAACTTAAAGAAGTATGGATTGGATGAATGGACTAAAAGGTGGATAGAAAGCTCGCTAGATTGTCGGGCTCAATGGCTAGTGATCAATGGCTCGATGTCTAGTTGGCAGCCGGTATCAAGAGGAGTGCCCCAGGGGTCAGCCCTGGGGCCAGTTTTGTTCAACATCTTTATTAATGATCTGGATGATGGGATGGATTGCACCCTCAGCAAGTTCGCAGATGACACTAAGCTGGGGGGGAAAGGTAGATACGCTAGAAGATAGGGATAGGGTCCAGAGGGACCTAGACAAATTGGAGGATTGGGTCAAAAGAAATCTGATGAGGTTCAACAAGGACAAGTGCAGAGTTCTGCACTTAGGAAGGAAGAATCCCATGCACCGCTACAGGCTGGGGACTGACTGGCTAAGTAGCAGTTCTGCAGAAAAAGACCTGGAGATTACAGTGGATGAGAAGCTGGATATGAGTCAGCAGTGTGCCCTTGTTGGCAAGAAGGCCAATGGCATATTGGGCTGTATTAGTAGGAGCATTGCCAGCAGATCGAGGGAAGTGATTAGTCCCCTCTATTTGGCACTAGTGAAGCCACACCTGGAGTATTGTGTCCAGTTTTGGTCTCCCCGCTACAGAAGGGATGTGGACAAATTGGAGAGATTCCAGCAGAGGGCAACAAAATTGATTAGGGGGTTGGGGCACATGACTTATGAGGATAGGCTGAGGGAACTGGAGTTATTTAGTCTGCAGAAGAGAAGAGTGAGGATTTGATAGCAGCCTTCAACTACCTTGAGTGGGGTTCCAAAGAGGATGGAGTTAGGCTGTTCTCAGAGGTGGCAGATGACAGAACAAGGAGCAATGGTCTCAAGTTGCAGTGGGGGAAGTTTAGGTTGGATATTAGGAAACACTATTTTACTAGGAGGGTGGTGAAGCACTGGAATGGGTTACGTTGGGAGGTGGTGGAATCTCCGTCCTTAGGGGTTTTTAAGGCCCGGCTTGACAACGCCCTGGCTGGGATGATTTAGTTGGGTTTGGTCCTGCTTTGAGCAGGAGGTTGGACTAGATGACCTCCTGAGGTCCCTTCCAACCCTAATCTTCTATGATTGTATTCTATGATAACATACTTCACCCCTCTCCAGCACCCTTGTGGGAGAGTTAAATGTGCCATCTCCTCCTCACGGGAGGTATGAGAATGAGCTGTCCAGACCTCCCATCTCCATCAAACTGTGTGAAACCCACATGAGGCTTCAAAGAAGTAGTTTTCCCTGCAGCATAATACATGGCCTTATGGTGACATTCTTTCACTATTTTGTTTCCTGCTTCTTAAATCAGTGACCAGAAGGGTTTTTTTCTCCACCCTCCCTGAACTTAACAATAGCAGCACTATCACTATCACCATCACGTGGCTGAGGAAAATTTCCCATGTTCTACCATACAATGGGTCTCTCTATAGTACAAATCTTGAGGTCATTAAAACCAGCTTGATGAGAATGCCTCATAGAGTGTTGGAAAGATAGAGTGAACAAATCCATTTTGAGTCAATTTCCGGGAGTTGCCAAAGGTGTAGCTAATTGTTTGAACGCTTCCAGTTCATTCTTAACAACGTTCAAGAGACCTAATAACTGAACTCAGCCAAAGTGATTGTCTAAAGACAAAGCAGAAGTTGCAGAACGATATGAAAAGGACACATACACACCCTCCTTTGGGAAGCAAATTCTCGCAGTGTGTTCACCTTACACAGAAGGTGTGATTCAAAGCGACCCATTTCAACTAGCAATACATATAGTATGAGTTTACAAGTTCGGAAACTTTTTATACGTCACTAAAATCCAACCCACCAGTTCCTTAACTTGTTGCTCTGTACTTTCCTTATCTTAGTTTTGGATACTAGCATTCCCGGTTCTGGGCAGTGCAGTACTTCCCTATACTTTCCCATATCTTGTTTTGAATACTACATTCCAAGTGTTAATGAGCCATGAAAGTATTCCCCTGACTGTACTTGGTACAAAGTATTCATACAACCTTGCTTTGACAATATTTCCTATTTTCTAATGCCAGAACTGACTTCAGCTTTGCAAAGCATTGTGGGATACCCGACATGGGTGAACAGAATAGTGGGAAGAGTAGAATACATTCAGTTAACATAAATTCCCAACACCCATAGAATATCAATAGTATATTAATACCACGCACATAACTATTAATGTGTTGTGTACTATGCCTAAGTCTGGTTTGGCGTTTGATGCCCATGTGCCAAGGCCCACGCTGGAATGCTGATTCACTTTGTCATCCAACGTACACCATCTGGTCTCAGATCAGGGCCATCTCTGTGAAGTCAGTTCTAAGACCTGCTGTTGCAGCAAAAGCATTTTCAGGCATTATGACCTGCTGGGACTTTGTTCTCTCCCCTGTGCCTCGGAGCTGGACAAACCCCTTTGGCGAAGCAGTGGAATGTACCTTGGTTTTTCTCAAAATGGAAATCTCTGTGCTGTGGAGGAAGGGAGAAGCCAAAACAACAGCTGTGCTTCGTGATGTCCAGCACCGCAAATAAAACTTCTCTTTAGAATGGAAACAGGAGGAAGCTCAACTGCTTGCCAGCCAAAGTCTGAACAAAGGAAGCAAGTGTAGTTCTAACTTCTAGGGAGTTCATTGCAGCTGCTGGTGGGGGCAGCCGATCCAGATAACAAATATGCTTATGCTGGGAAGGAAGGAAGAAGTGCCTGGTGATGCATGCTACAGACAAAGGTCAGTGGAGTACTAAGGGCAAAATGTAGGCTTGGCCACTATAGGAAAGCAGTGACCTCATTTGGCAGGGATAACACAGGGAGGTGGTGGCTGTGAGATAAATACCACACGGAGATAGAAACCTTCAGGGAACGGCAATGGCTAAATGGCAGCGAGCCAAGGCAATGCCGGACCCTGAGGACAGAAAAGGCATTTGGAGGGAAAGATTGTGGGAAACGGGGCCCCTGTGTGTAGTGGAAGTATAGTTATGTCAGGGCACTGCTTGCTAGGCTCTTTCACTGTGTGTAGTGGGGTGGCTGAAACTGCTAAACAGCTGTTAGGTGGTGGTGGGTGGGACCAATGTATCTGAAAGGGAATCAAAGGGCTGGGTTAAATTTTCTGACATCCTGGGCTAACCTGTCAGGTGCCTAAATCCCTTTGTGGCTCCGGCTCAACCTGCCACATTTGGTGCCCAAACCCAAAATGTAGATCATCAAAATTACTGTTCAGCTGCCACCACCACACCTAAGTATCTACATTTCCCCTTGTAAAATTCCCTAGGTGTCTACGTTTCTTCCAAGGGGCATGTGCAAAGCCGCTTAAGTCCTGACCCCCTAGGGCCAGATTTCTAAACATATTTCAGCACCAAACTCCCTCGTATTCCCCCACCTATCTCACCTGTGAGGCCCATCAGATCGGTCATTACCCAAAGCAGCCAGTGGGGGTGCCACTGCCCCCATGTCTAACCTTTATCCCAGTGGTTAGCGCTCTCAGCCAGGATGTGAATTCAAATCTTCCCCTCTACCTAACGTGGCTCCAGATCTCCCACCTCCCGAGGTAAATGAATTGAGCCATGCAGTATTTTGGGGTAGGTCTCTGTCAATCTCCTCTCTTGGAGTGTTCCGCTTTGTGTAGTTGTTGGAATCGTCCTGAGGTAGTGCTCCTATAATGTTTCCTCTAGCATGACCCCTCATGCATCAAACAAGGGAACTAAAATGAGTGAGTAGTTTGATTTCTGTGAACTGTTTCTTTCAGCGTACAGCTAACTTCATGCTGAGTAAGCTTGGTTTCTTGACAAAAATAACAGATGGCGACAAGTTCGGGTGTGCTGGCCATAGGGGAAAGTGTTCAGGTCTTTGGTCATTACTATATTTTAATCAACAAGAAAATAGCCCTATGAGATTTTAATGGTATGTCACTTCTGGAGAATAGAACAGCTAGGTAATCTGATGGGTATTTTGCCAAATTTCTGCTGTCTACTGTTGCTTCTCTCCAGGAAGAAATGCTCAGATGCTACTAAGTGCACTTGCGTAACACTTCTGCCCAGCCACTAATGAGCAAGAATGTTGTCTGGAATTCCGGTTTTTGGTAGGGGCCTACATTTGTTGTAACAGAATTAGTCACCTGCGAAATTCTTGCGTCAGCCTAATCCTTAAAATTGGCATTGCTCCCACATCAGTTCCATTAAAAGGGCAGCTAGACAAGATATCAGCAACTACAAAGGCCTTGTCAGATATGTGGACAGTCTTCAGGTAAAACGTCATTAATCATGTGCCTATGAGATGGTAAAGGTGTCCTTCAGTGCACTAAGACCTTACTATTTTTTAATGGTCAGAGAAAGGTTTACAAGATTCTAATCCATACACGACTTCACAATTTTTTCACACACCAGCACTGCGGTGAGGTGCTCCTTCTCAGTGTGAGGGTAAAGTTTCCAGACAGACCAGGGGTCGGTAATCTTTCAGAAGTGCTGTGCCGAGTCTTCATTTATTCACTCTAATTTAAGGTTTTGCGTGCCAGTAATACATTTTAATGTTTTTAGAAGGTCTCTTACTATAAGTCTATAATATAGAATGAAACTATTGTTGTATGTAAAGTAAATAAGGTTTTTAAAACATTTAAGAGGCTTCATTTAAAATTAAATTAAAATGCAGATCTCCCCGGACAGGTGGCCAGGACCCAGGCAGTGTGAGTGCCACTGAAAATCAGCTCATGTGCCACAGGTTGCCTACCCCTGAGCCAGACAATGGTCTGGAGCAGCAGGGCAACTGCCCTCAGCTGACTTTGCAATGATACTGCTTAACCACCGTATTTCACTATCTAGGCAGATATACACCCAACTGAGCCAAATCATATCTAGCAGTGGCTTCAGTTCTCTGCTCTGGATTGAGGTACCACATTATTTAACAGCATTTATGTTCTCTGGAGGTAGTCCAAAGTGCTCATGCTCCCATTACTTCCCTAAAGACGAGGCAGCACCGAAGTGCTGCTAACAGTTGAATGGGTGTGGGACTGGAATGCTCGTACGTCCATACAAATGTTTGCCACTAAGTGCACAGACTCAGAATTGGGCAAATTATTTGCTGTGAACTTTTTATTCACTTTACGTAGCCCTTGTTTTTCTGTTTGCATATTGCCTGTGAACAAGTCTCCTAGTGTTTGTTGCTGGAGATATTTGGCTGAGACTAGTTTGCCAAGGACATTGTTATTTCACTGGGAGCACGCCATCAGCTGTTGATCAAAACAGCTCAGATTTCACGAGTGATTATCAGACAGATGAGCCACAGGGTGCGTTTCTGTTCCCTGATTTGATTAATCTAATTCTTGGGTTCAGCTATTCCCATGGAAAACTTGCAATTATGAAAGTGCGAAAACAATGGCTTTTGAGTGAATACTCCAGAATGGACATTTCAAAACTGATACATTGGGCCCTATACAGGGAAAGCAAACTCAGTGTCTTGGTCTGCGCTAGAGCAATTAGTTGCATCTAGACTTCCCACCCTACTTCTCTTCTGCATATGTTGGAAGAGAAATGAACTTCCTTAAGAGCTTAAGATTTTTCAAACTAGTTGTAGGAAACACTCCTTAGTGTCTCTAGTTGACTCTGAAGATGAGGGAAGACTCCTGGACCACTCAGGTCTAATACTAACATGTTCTGACATCTTGTGGCAAGTCACTTACGAGACAGGGGTTAGGTTTAAAATTGTAATGTCTATTCTTACTCAGATACGATTACTGAAGTCAGAAGGGACCATGGCAATCATCTAGTCTGACCTCCTGCACCTTGTGGGCCACAGAACCTCATCCACCCAATCCTGTAATAGATCCCTAACCTCTGGCTGAGTTACTGAAGTCCTCAAATCATAGTTTAAAGACTCCAAGTTACAGAGAATTCACCATTTACACTAATTTAAAACCCCCATGGTCTCTGCCAATCTGACCCAGGGAGAAATTCCTTCCTGAGCATGTGGGAAAGACCCATCAGGTAGATATCTGGGAAAGAATTCCCTTTAGTAACTCAGAGCCCACTCCTTCTAGCATCCCATCTCCAGATGGGCCACACACCCTGTCATACTGTCCCCTCCATAAACATATCAAGCTCAGTCTTGAAGCCAGTTAGGTTTTAAACCCCCACTGCATCCCTTGGGAGGCTGCTGCAGAACTTCACTCCTCTGATGGTTAGAAACCTTCATCTGATTTCAAGCCTAAACTTGTTGATGGCCAATTTATATATATTCGTTCTGTAACCCACACTGATGCTTAACTTAAATAACTCCTCTCTCTCCCTGGTATTTATCCCTCTGATGTATTTATAGACAGCAATCGTATCTCCCCTCAGCATTCTCTTGGTTAGACTAAACAAGCCACGATCTTTGAGTCTCTTCTCAGAAGACAGGTTTTCCATTCCTCAGATCATCCTAGTAGCCTGTCTCTGCACCTGTTCCAGTTTGAATTAATCTTTCTTAAACATGGGAGACTGGAATTGCACACAATACTCCAGATGATATCTCACTAGTGCCTTGTATAATGGGACTAACACTTGCCCGTCTCTACTGGAAATACCTTGCCTGATACATCCTAGGACTGCATTAGCCTTTTTCACGAGCGTATCACATTGACGGCTCATAGTCATCCTGTGATCGCCCAATACACCCAGGTGTCTCTCCTCCTCTGTCGCTTCCACCTGTTAAGTCCCCAGCTTATAGCAAAAAATTCTTCTTGTTAGTCCCTAAATGCATGACCTTTCACTTTGCACTATTAAATATCATCCCATTTCAATTACTCCAGTTTACAAGGTCATCCAGATCTTCTTGTATGATATTCTGGCCCTCTTTGGTATTGGCAATACCTCCCAACTTTGTCATCCGCAAATTTTATTAGTGCACTCCCACTTGTTGTGCCAAGGTCAGTAATAAACATGTTAAATAAGGTTGGCCCCAAGACAGGTCCCTGAGGAACGCCACTAGTAACCTCCCTCCAGTATGACAGGTTGCAGTCTCCCCTTTAACCAATTCCTTAGCCACCTTTCAGAGCTCATATTAATCCCCATCTTCTCCAATTTAACTAATAATTTCTCTTGTGGAACTGTAGCAAATGCCTCACTGACATCCAGGTAGATGAGAGCTACTGCATTTCCTTTGTCTAAAAATATCAGTGATCTTCTCAAAGGAAGATATTAGTAACTTTATTATTTTAGGCTACTTACTTTTTGCAGCTCACCAAGCTTGTAACAGATCATTTAACTTTTAGAAACATCCTAACAGCCCGTTCATATCTTAATCGCCACTACTCACTCTGTTTATAAACAAAATTCTGACTCCCTGCCTCAGGAGCACAGACTGGGAGCAGCCTCCGTTCTCCTCTGCCTGAGGCTTGCAGTTTGCAGGGGGGCAATGCCGTCCTATGCCCACTCCACACACCCCAAACTCCACCTATGATTTCAGCCTGCAGTTCCTGTGTTCTGTTGAGCTGGCAGTTGCCACGAGCCGTGGGAGTCACCTGCTGGCACCTTTCCTTGTTCTGGTTCCCTGCTAAAGTGAAACCTGACCAATGGGTGGCAGTGTCTGACTGAGACAGAAAAGCCATACAGGGATTCAGTTTTAATCCGTCAGTTCTCAAATGGAAAGGATGCCCCTATTTTTATAATGCACAGATTGGCTAATGTGCTTCATGCTATCAATTCACTAACAAAGAGACAATGGAAAGTGGAGTGGGAGTTAAGTGATGGATCAGATTAGGATCATGGGTGGAAATACTATATGGGCCTGTCCCTCCCCCAATGCTAATCAGTGTCCCAGGGTAGGTGACTATTAACTCTTGAGCTATTGCTGATTTCTGCCAAAATATCAGTAGTGAAATACTGACATTTTAAATTTCCATTATTAGGCTTAGCGCCTACATAAGTAAGGCTTTTTGTACTGCATCCTCAGTCCTTTAACAGAGCAATGCTCCCAGAAAAGTCATGTGGAGAAAGAAACATCTCTTAGAATTGGATTAGTGTAATACAGGCTTGTACATCAGTTTCCGCAAATTAGCTTTTCGGGCTCTTATGTCTTATCCAAAATATAGCAGAAAGCTTAGAACAAGGGTGGGCAAACTTTTTGGCCCGAGGGCCACATCTGGGTGGGGAAATTGCATGCAGGGCCATGAAAGTAAGGCTGGGCAGGGCGTTGAGGTGCGGAAGGGAGTGTGGGTTGTGGGTGCGGTGTGCAGGAGGGAGCTCAGAGCAGGGGGTTGAGGTGCAGGAGGGGGCTCGCTGCTTACTTGGAGTGGCTCTAGGATGGCAGTGGTAAGCAGCGAAGCTAAGACAGGCTCCCTGACTGCCCTGGCCCTGCACCGCTCCCCTCCCAGAAGCAGCCAGCACCACATCCCTGTGGCCCCTGAGGGAGAGGAGCGCAGAGGGCTCCATGTGCTGCCCTCACCTGTGGGTACCTCCCCCGAGGCTCCCATTGGCCGCAGTTCCCCGTTCCCAGCCAATGAGAGTGCGGGGCGAGGTCTGCGCACAGAGCCCTCTGCCCCACCAGGGACGTAGCGCCGGCCGCTTCCAGAAGCGCTGGAGTCCCGCAGTCCAGATCCGCTCCCCCACCCCCAAAGTGCCACATCTCTGCTCCTCCCCCTCCTTCCCAGTGCTTCCCATCCCCTGCCACCTAAGAGCTGTTTAGCAGCGCTTAGGATTTTCCGGGAGGGAGGGAGGAGGCAGAGAAGAGGCAGGGCAGGGGCGGGGACAGGTTATTTATTATTTGTACTGGAATAGCACCCCCAGCCATAGACTAGGACATCATTGTGCTAGGCGCTGTACAAATTGCAGATGGCTTTGCCAAAACTCCAGAGAGTCATCAGCACTAGATTAAAAGGAGGACACAATTATTGTAAACTGTGAGCTTTAATTGAATTGCACTTGCTTCATAGCACACACATGAAGAGTACATTATAAAAAGTTAAAAGATTACAATCTGTTCAAAGAATACTTTGCACTGAAAGTGCTTCACATTTTTTCCAACAGGGTGGAAAGGGCCCTTTAAGATATACTACGATTTAAAATTTACTAGCAAGCAAAGAACTAGGTAGGGATTAATATTTGGGAAGTTTTGAATATGCATCATGGAAAAAGGACACTGAGGAATCAAATGCAGGATCATTACATAATGGCTCACTCTACAAATTCTTCTTATAGCAGATGCCATAATACTTGGTAAACATTAGTCCATTTATTTCAAGAACCCAAAGTGGTTTGATTTGATATTACTCTTCCATGACTCATGATGCATGAGGCAGCACATTGAAACACCGAACAAGAAATCTGACTAATGTAAAAACAGCTCGAGCTTTTCTGAAAGATGCGAGAGGGAAGCAGCGGCTAACAGAAGTTGCTGCTTGTTTAGAAAGAATAATTCTGTGGGCTGAGCAAGACAAAGATAAGAAGCAGCAAAAGCAAAATTAGGAAACAGTCAGGCTGTGCCCTCCATCCTTTTTCCTTCTCAAGTTGTTTACGCTTCTATTCATTTTGTGAGGAAGGTGATTGTTCCTTTCTGTAAGGGGAAAAGAAGAAAAAGTGAACGCAGAGAAAGTGGGTGTGTTGTTACAGCTGTACTACTTGACCTTGTGAAAAATCACTCAATCTCTGTGCCTTGTTTTCCCATCTGTAAGATGGGGATAAAGATGGTTTCAAACTTTATTTAGGACCTGTCTTAATTACATGGAAAAAAAAACAAACCAAGCAATTGTGATAATTATCATGCGCACAGAGCTTTTCATGGCCATCCATTGATTTTATATAAGCAAGAAATGGGACAGGCCTGGAGTTTGAGCTAGATCATTGTATAGAGGGTTAGGGTTAAAAAAAGAGTAACGTCTCATTTGAAAATAGACGCGCAGCATGTAAAACTTTCCTGACCAGACTTTGTTAGTGATAAAGCTGAACAATCAACTTTGTTCTAAAATGGCCTAACTGATAAGATAACATTGTCTCAGTGGACTTTGCCTGACAATTTTCGTCATTAAATGAGAGTTTACATTACTGGTGTAATGCTTTGTATTTTATTCCTCAAGAGTCAGGAATTGAGAAGTATTCTCACAATATCCTTTATCTTAACCATGCTGTACATCTTCTAGATTTTATATTGAACATTTTAAAGATCCAAAAGTCAATGCTCAAAAATCAGGAAGGGAAATATCCCTGTTAAATGTTAGATCATGAAGGGTTGGGTTTTCAAAAGCCTTCAGCATTGGCTTAAATCTGCTCCCACTGGAAAAAAGTTCATAAGTCATTTTTTTAAAAGGAAAAATTCACAGCTCTTAGCTTTGAGCTTAAAACCTAACTGGTTGCAAAGCCAATCAAGTATTAGTACATAGTTTACAAGTGGTTGTTCTGACTTCCCCAAAGTTATCACTTAATTTATTTTTCTAATAATAAAAGAATGAGTCTAGTCCTCAGCGTAGACAGATGGTCTTGTGGTTAGAGCACTCAGCTGGGACTTGAGATCGTGGTTCTACAGTATACTTGCTTATGCAATTTGACAAAGGTCAGACAATGAGATAAAGGGCTTTCATGAGTTGGTGTTCTAACCTGTTTACAGCTGCAAAACTAGTACTTCCTTACTTTACAGGGAGGTAGTAACGTTAAATTAATTTGATGTTCCTGAGCACTCAGATATCACACTGATAGGGACATGGAAATATCCAGAGAGACTAGCCAACCAGAAAGCTTGATTTGTGGAGCGGATCAAATAGGTTTCTTGAAGTTTAAGTTTTGCTTTTCTATTAAAAATGACCAGATGAATCTTGCTCAAACTTTCCAGGATAATTTCTTTCCTGGCTGAGACCAAGCAGCGGCCTGCAGGCAGGAAGGGGCATTTTTCAGAGAAGTGTGAGCTTGATAAAACAGAGGGTTAGAATAAAAATTCAAATATAACTGGAACTACAGCTTGTGCACTCAGACTGTTGTATAACAAAGCATTAACTCAAATGAGGCAGCTTCATATAGTGAGGCTTCAAGATCAGGTCTCTTTAGTCTGAACTGCTACAACTCAAGGGGCAGTTCTGCAAACTCTAATTGCATGAATAGTTCTTACTCCTGCAGATGGTACCATTGATGTCAGACTACTCATGAAGAACGGTTGCAGGAGTGGATCCTATGACAGGCAAATAATTTAAATGAGACTTACTGGTTACGGATCTTAGTCAGCAATTTCTGCATCCAGGGGGCCTTGGGATTCACACACAATTTCTGCCCTGTTTTTAGTTTGAGTCTGAAAAACAAGCAGAGTTTAAGCTTTCATTAAATACAGTGCTTTCTTCAGATAATTTATTAGCAGCAATAGCCATCCCTCAAACAGGCAACTTATGGAGCAGACTTCAAAGTACTGAGAATGTAGAGGAATGGGCAAACAGAAGTAATTTCTGCATGACATGAGGACGAGTACAAGTTTTCAACTATTCAAAGCACAACAAAATTTCAGATTTAACTCGTACCACATGTGCTCAGTAGACACCTCTTTTAAAGCCCCGACTCTGCAAAGTCAGTGAGACAACTTGCAGTTACACATGTATAAATTCACACATGCCTCATCAGAGCCTATGAGTAGGGATTTTTCAACATAACACGTAACTGGGCAATCAAGATCATTTGTGTGATTGAAGGAGGGAGATCGGTGGGCTGATGCAAGTTCTAGCACATGTATTTCTACAAATCAAATAAATCCCATTCCTTTGAAATAACTAGCTATGAGCATATTTTAAAAGTGTTAGATGCTTTGGTCACATACGAGTAGCACACAGAAGCTCATGCTACAATACGTCTGTTAGTCTATAAGGTGCCACAGGACTCTGTCGCTTTTTACAGATCCAGACTAACACGGCTACCCCGCTGATAGCTGTAGCTGTTTCTCTAGAAAACAGAAGGGACCAAACTGAAATACTTTCTCTAGTTCTCAGTCTCAAACTTTGTCTCAGATAAAATGGGACCTGGGTCCCTATTATTAGTCTGACAAAACCAACACCTGATTGAGAAGTTTTTGCAAACCAAATCCCACTCGTTTCCATCTCCACTTTAAAGTGTATCCCTAGTTCTATGGTCTCAGAACTGGGCTGGAAATCTGGTGACCTCAAGCTCTTTGGGAAGATTTCCAGTACTTCCTGAATCTATACAGGCTGAGAATAGCACAAGAGTAATTCCTTGTGGTGTTTTGGTTCTTCCACTTCCAGTCTGGGCCAAAGAACAGGAAATGCAGAAGCACATGAAGTTAAAAACAACAAAATTAAAAAATTCAGCATTTAACACGTGTTTGATTTGAATCTGTCCTTACTACGCTGGAACCAGTTCATGTAGCTGGGGGGGGGGGGGGGGGGAAGGACAGTTCAAGGTTGTAGATAAGCCAACAAGATTTTATACATGATTTTCCTGAGTGCTAAGTCAATCCTGTGACTTTGGGCATTAAAACCTACTCTTTATACATTTTGTATATAAATACAAAAAGTGACCCAGTGTATAGCTACGTTGTTATATGGAAGCTGAAATGTAAAGGTATATCCTGCGTCAGTGTATCTACTTTAGTTATGAAGAGGGCACCAATTACACTTACAATTAAAGGCTTGGTGCATCGAGGCTAGTTAAAAGTGAAAAGCAACTTATGCCACTTACATAATTTCTGTGGTTCGGCAGGCACCCCCAAAGGGAATGATCTCAATACTTTCATATCTCCTTGGCGAGATGAAGTCTGAAGTCTGCTTTGTGCACCTGCAGCTCTTATAGGAACCGTTGGTTTCTAGGATAGCTGTGGAGCAAAAATTCACCAAATTTATAATTCAGGGATAGCAAGAGTAAGTATCTTACACTTAGCTAGTGCGAAGAGAAATCCTTGCTTTCTAGTATGTTATTAAGGGAGTTTTAGCCACAACTAAGGGAAATAATTATTATACCTTGTATTTCTAAAGCCCCTTCCATTGGAGGATCTCAATGCACTGTACTGACTAATGCATTGGTCCTTGCAGTACTCCTGTAAGGTAGGTGGTATTATCCCTATTGGACGGATGGGGAATTGAGGCACAGCGGGTCAGCGTCTGTTGCGTTTACTCCACGAGTAGCCTTATTAAAACAAATGAGGTAATTGGAGGAGTAAGGGCCAGATTCTTAAAGGTATTTAATGACAATTGTTGATTTCAATGGGAGTTTGGTGCTTTTGAAAAATCCACTAGGTGCCTTTCTGCATCTTTAGGTGCATCTTTTAATTAGCGTTACAATAGTGCCTAGAGGTCTCAGAGCAGGTTCCCTTTACGCTAGGCGCTGTACCTACACACAAGAATTTCTTCCCCCTCTCTTGTCCTTTATGTGGATTGTAAGTTTTTTGAGGCAGAGAAGCACAGGGAGGTTAAGTGACTTGCCCAAGGTCACACAATAGGTGTCAGAGCTGGGAACAGGACCCAGGTCTCCAGACTCCTAGAGCAGTGCCTGGTCTGCAGGACCTCACATTGCAAATCTGATAGAGAAAACCATTTTTAACGATTCCCTTACTCTTTCAAGATGAGTGAGTGTAACCCCTCCTGCCTCATCAAGAAATGAAAGTACTTACCTGCATAAACAGAGTGACAGATCACCAGCAGAGAGACCAGCAGAACGGCAGTGTGGGATTTCATTCTGGCTAGAGTTGTCAGTTGACCTCTCAACAGCAAGTTCAAGCTCAAAGTTTGTCTGAGGCTTTTGGTGGAGAAAAGGTTCCTATTTATTTGGGAGGTTCACACTGTGGCAAGATCAGCAGGATTCTATTTTTAGAAAGCAAAGCCGAGAAATGGCATCATCACTCTTCACGGGCTGCTACCCAGTTATTCCCCTGAGACTAATTGCTGAATTTGCAATATTGCTGATACAAATCAGCAGAAGGAATTAATAGGTATTTTGCTGATTTTAGAATCAGCTAAACAGTAGAGGAAAACACTGCATAATGGAAGAAAACCCAAATTACTTTCCTTACATAAGATATTGAGATTTTCTCTGTAATATTTCACGCCCATGTTTACACTAAAGAATTGTATTGGTTTTATGTAATAGTGCCTCCACATGTGTAAGTATTTTATAACCCTACAATAAATATCTTGTCTACTTTTCTGTATTTTACAGTACCAAGCAAAATGCTGACAGACATCTCCTGTCCTGAAGAGCTTATAGTCAGACTCAGACATTACAATTCGCACTATGTAGAATCAGTGAAGCACACATTCAATGGATTAAAAAATGGCTAATTGGCCTCTCTCACAGATTGTGGGGAATCATCATTGACCGGTGGTGTTTCTAGCAGGACTCTGCTAACTTGGGGATGACAGACTGGTGGCATAATATATAACAATGAGGGTGGTGACTTGGGCCCATTCAAACAAAGTACATATAAATATAGCCCAATGTAAAAGTTATGCATTTAGGAACCTTACAGGACGGGAGACTGTGCGTTAGAGCATGGTGACACCAAAACGGTGCTAGGAGTCAACACGGACGAGCAATTCAACATGAGCTCCCCGTGTAATGCCGTGGCAGGAAGCTGATTTGATCCATGGATGTCGAATCAGGGGTCTGGTGAATGGGAAGGTGATTTCATCTCTGTACGCAGCACTGGCGACAGACGTTGGAATGACGCAGCCAGTTCGGGTGCCATGTTTTAGAAAGAGGTTGAAAAAAAATCAGAGGGTGCAGAAACGAGCCAAGAAAATAATTGGAGGGTGGGAGAAAACACCTTGCAAAGAGATGGAAAGAGCTCCATCTGTTTATCTGGTACACTGTATGAATTAAAAGGTGACTTGGTAGGTCCCTTCATGAGGAGAGAATACTGGGTAATAAAGAGCTTGAGAATCTTGCGGAGAAATGTAACCACCACCCATGGCTGGAAGCTGAAGCCAGACACATTCAAATGAGAAATAAGGCAAAAAAAGGAACAGTGAGGATGATGAACCATGGGAACATACTGCCAAGGGAAGTGGTGGATTCTCCACCTCCTGATGTCTTCATGTTCAGACTGGATGCCTTCCTGGCAGGAATGCTTTAGCCACATAAGTTATTGAGTCTGTATGGGGATAATTGGGTGAAACTTAATGGCCTGTGGGGTTCAGGAGGTCAGACTAGATCTAATGGTCTCTTCTAGTCCTAAAATCTGTTAAGTAACCTCTGGAATGTGACTAACATTTATATTCAGTTGTATGAGTCTCCTATTTGGTATCCTTCTCAAAGCCCCACCTCCTGGAATCATGTGGTGATGGGCAGGACTCAGCAGCCAAGGCGTCCCTCCTAGTTCACTTTATGTTCCTAAAATCTCATCCTTCAGGGCTTCAGTCAGTCATCTCTAAGGATCAAGAAGTAAACTCCTTCTCCTCTGCCCCCAGTCCAACGTATTCATGGGTTTGTCCTCTGATGCATTAAAGAGAGCTACAGCTGGAGGTGGGACTATGCATCAGGTGGGCTAGTGCTGTGAGGTGGTACCTGAGAATTCAGTCTGCTGGCTTGGTAGGCCTCGCTCACATGCTCGGGGTCTAACTGATCACCGCATTTGGGATCAGGAAGGAATCTTTCCCCAGCTCAGATTTGCAAGGGCCTTGGGGATTTTTTTTTTTTGCCTTCCACTGCCACGTGGAGCATGGGTCACTTGTTAGGATCGTCAGGATATCCCACTAAATCAGTTTCCTGCCACTGCCAGACAGGGCCGCCCAGAGGTGGGGGGCAAAAGGGGAAATTTGCCCCAGGCCCCACAGGGGCCCCCACGAGACTTCTTCGGGGCCCCTGGAGCAGGGTCCGTCACTCGCTCTGGGGGGGCTGTAAAACTCTTGCGGGGCCGGGCCCAGGAGCTTCTTCCGCTCCCGGTCTTCACCGGCGGGGGGTCCTTCCGCTCCAGGGTGGAAGGACCCCCCCGCCGCCGAATTACTGCCGAAGTGGGACCCGCCGCCGAAGTTCAGCTCGGTCTTCGGCAGTAATTCGGCGGCGGGGGGCCCTTCCGTTCCGGGATCCGCCGCCGAAGTGCCCTGAAGACCGAGCTGAATTACCGCCGCGGGTCTTTGGGGCACTTCGGCGGTGGGTCCCGGAACGGAAGGGCCCCCCCGCTGCCGAAGACCCCAGGCCCCCGGAATCCTCTGGGGCGTTGATGCATGTTAGGCCTTCCTGGTCTCTGCCTGTCACACAGTCCCCTGAGGGCTGTAATACTTGGGTCTAATTCTGGTGGTTGGGTTTGGTGTTATTCAGTGACCTGTGACATAGGGGGTCAGACCAAATGATCCGACGGTTCCTTCTAGCCTCAGATTAGGTTCATAAGTTACTTGTGTGACCCCCTTGCTGCAGTATCTGAGTGCCTCTGTTTTCAATGGGATTTGTCCTCACAATACCCTGTGACAGAGGGACATGCTATTGTCCCCCTTGCAGTGATATGGAAGGGAGATGGAGAGAGACAGAGTGATATGGCCAATGTCACTCAGGCACAGCATGGATTTGAACCCCCGTCTCCCTGGTAGTAGATTCCTCCCCTAACCACTGGACCATCTTTTCTCAACTTACTTTTGTTTAAAAAGTTTCTAGCCCCTCATGATTTCGTGTGAAGAAAAGTTTGAAAAAGTGACCTCTAAACTCTCAAACCAGAAGGCCACTAAAAAAACCAAATACATTGTAAAATGTTAATTTTAAGCCAGGTTCATGATCTGGTTGGGGAGGTTGGGGGCAACTCACGCCATTTCAACGTTCAGGACCAGAAGCACTGAAACAGCCTGACCAAAGGACCCTAAGCCAGCAGGGTGCCAGGAAAAATGGCGGACTTGGCAGGAAGGGGTCAAGCACTCGAACGCCAGCTTCATCATAGCGGCCAATTTGTGCCACCTGATGGTGGGCTCAATCTAGTTCCCTCTCTAGAGGTGTGCAAACCACAAGCTATCAACTCATTTCAGAGCTTGATAGGATTTAAGTAGTCCAGGAATCTCACTTCCTACAGGAGGCAGACCCAGATGCTAATGACTTTTGGATACTAATGATATAGGCTGTTTTTTTAAAACAGAAGTCTGTGGATTAATGGTAAAATGATGAGAAAGGAAAACATTCATTGGAAAATTTATTACAAAGTATCCGGATTTTACATACACGGAAATATTATATACGGACCTACACAACTTGTACCCCTCCTAATTCCAAGGATGCATCACTGTATGTTTTAGTGGTGCCACAGTGTTCATTTCACATCCTACTTTGTGAGTACGGACCTGCTAATACAACAACATGACCATCAACTAGAAAAATATCAAGGTTTCCAGGAAAGGCGCACAACTCTGCAGTTTTCTGAGGACACGGATTATAATACTCCTTACCACTGTAACTGCATCCTTTGCTGGCCAAGGGAAGCCTTTAAAATGGTGTGTTGAGAAAGCACAAATGCCTTGCCAGCTGCGTCCAGTTTTGAGTGTGTCCTGCTGAATCCCTCAGTGTTTCCCTTGAACCTTTTAAATTTGCAATAAGA
The DNA here is from genome assembly GCF_016161935.1 of Mauremys reevesii. Taxonomy (NCBI): domain Eukaryota; kingdom Metazoa; phylum Chordata; order Testudines; family Geoemydidae; genus Mauremys; species Mauremys reevesii. Next base: position 15,325,073 of record NC_052627.1, on the reverse strand, counting down.
CTAAATAAGGGATGATCTCTCTACTGCAGGAATATACATGATTAACTTCTTTTCTCTGCCACGTGGGTGGGTTTCTAGATCTTTAACAGCAATCAGATGTAGACCCTTAACCCACTATTGGAAGAACCTGAAATAGTCCGTTTTATTTCCGTCCGTCTGCTTGTCTAATATCCCAGAAAATCAGCTTTAACTGTGCAAATGTTGAGACCTGTCTTTCATTCCCTACAATTTGGGGTGAAGGGTGGAAGCTTTAGTTCTGATTTCAACCTGTATATCATGCGGTCACTACTACATTGTTTCATGCTACATGGCCTATTGGGAGCTAATGGCAAAGGGGTCTCAATTAACAACAAAGCAGAGTTGCGCGAGTGATAGAAAGCAAAATTGGATTTTAACGAATCCTTACAACACTGTAGATCAACTCTACCACAGAGCTGTTGGTTAGACAAGTTTGGAAGCTAATATAGACCCTTGTTCTCCTTACACAGATGGACTTCCCTCTGCTATCATTTGGAGGTCTGTCTACACGAGAACTACAGGATTGGACTACATTTAGCATATTTCACAGCTGGGTAACCCCAAAACAGTATTCTGAATTGTAATAATTTCCCTCATCAGACCGGGGACACCCAAACTGGAGTGATTTGCTCATGTGTTTTGGAGCAAAGAAGAGGTCTCAGATCTGGAAGTGACACAACTCTACATGGTGCACAGTAGATGTATAGATTCCCAAATGCATAAGTAAGTGTTCAGTTTCTTGGCTGTGATGAAAGTGAATAACTAATGAAATATTCACAAGATGGAGCAGATTAGTCTGACTCATAAGACAATTAGGTCAGCATTTATCAGATAATGACTATGCTGTATTAGTAGCCTTAAAATGAACCCAAACTTTACATAATTAAGAATGTATGTTATTGTCATAAATAAATAGGAAAATTGGTTTCCCAAAAATATTTAGTTACATATTGAACTACAATATTTGTTTGCATTTTGATAGGTCTTTTTAAAATGTGATCTTAGTTCAGAGGACGTAAATTAAAACCCACAGAACATTTCACGAGAGAAAGTTGTCACTGCTCACCCCTTTTACTCAGCATCAGGGAATTATGAAAGCGTCCGTCATTTAACTGAGATCTACCCGGACATAAGTCTGCGAAGATGAACGCAGCCTCAAGGCAGCCCCAGTTAATTGGCCAACCATTGATGAACTCGAATGGAGACAAAAATCAAAACAAAACAAACAATTGCTCAGAGAATTTTCAAACTAACAATCTTGTTAAAATGTTTGCTGACTGTTAATGGCTGATGTGGTTGGACCACGTGAGGAGGCCTCTGATTCCTGCAAGTTATCACATCACTGTACTAAAATCACTGCACTTAACTGGTCAATTTCTAGGTGCTTCACTATATTCTGCTGAATAGATTCAGAACAGCGCACTTGTGTCATAGGCCCCAGCATGCTCACAGATGTGCCCGCAGCTGGAGATTTGAAGCAGACGGCTCTGGGTTCAGTCTACACGCCAGCCTTGCTGTTCTGAACGGCGCTTGTGCAGAAACATCATGTATCTCACGGTACTGCCCAAAGTCCGCATTTGAAGCCTGGGGCCTCACTGGACTGTCACTGCTCCGAACAATTTAAATTTGAAGACAAGCTGCAATAAGTGAGTAGACGGGGGGCAGGAAGGAAAAGGGGGTTACGCTGATAAGACGATTGTAGAATGATGTGCAGAACACGGTGGTTTCAAGTCATGTCGATGTTTTTTTAAAAATTAATTCACCATTTAAATAAACCACAAAGCACTGTCATCTCCCACAATTCCCACCCCTCTCTCACCAGAGCAAGTGAGTGCTCACCCCTTGTTTGAGCCCCCAACTTTTAGCATGCAAAGCCAATCTTCAAGCTTAACAGTTTTACCCCACGGTACATGACAGCACAAAATAGAATCTGATGAGGATTTGCCCGAGCAATTTCCCAATTCCTTCAGAATTTAATAGTGAACGAGAGCCTCACGGTCGGTGCTTATGAAGCACCCTATAGAATTTAACAATTATACCCCTGCCGCAGGCTGCGGCAAAAGAACCTATCACAAGGCTCTCATTCACTATGAAATTCCATAGGGGTTTGGAGTAACTTGCATACAACCACATAGGGCTCATTCTTAAATTGTCCGCTTTTTTTTTTTTTTAAATAAAGGAACTGCGACGTAGGGTTGGAGTAGAGGACATGGGTTTGCATGTGACGCTGCCCCCCATTTGGGAGGGAATTGAATTTTGTCTCCCCACCTGCGTTGGTTCCCCCAAAGCCTGTGTGCAGGGAGGGATGGGAGATAGCATTTTCATCCTTTGAGTGGAGAGCAGTCTCAGTATTTGGATTCACTCAGGGTTCAGAACCTGAAAGATTCTTCTCTTCAGTGAGGGCCAGCCTTTCATGAGCATAGATAGTCAATGAACATTGGCTTGCCGCTGGGGGTTAAGCATTCGGCACTGGCCTGCGCTGAAGCTACATTTGGAAAAGCCCCCACCAGCAGTCAGCTTCCTCGGTTTAAAAATAGGGAGTAAGTGTGGTAAACTGAAACAGCACTTTCTCATTTCTCCCCCATTCTTATTTATATAAGCACAGTACGTTAGCTTAAGAAAATCTCGACAAAGCCATCTGTTTCCTTTGTGTTGTGATAAGATTTTCTTTGGAATGTCCCTCCTGGCTGCAAAACTGCTATCTCTAAAAACCGTGACACGTGTGTGCAACAAAATTTCTCTTCCTCGATTTGCACTGCAAGCAGAAAAAGCCAGACATCAGCAGAACAGAGAGCCGAATCCTCACCATGACTCAAGGCTCTTAACACCTTCTTAGAGTCTGAACTTAAAAGGGGTATTTTATATTGTAAGTATTAGAACAATAGCAGGTAAATCAAAGCTGTAATTAGAACTGGTGGCCTTTTAATAGCAGATAGCTAACAGTTTAGCTGCAGGAAATACTGTGGTGTTTTCAATTATGAGCCTGTTGTGTGTGATCAGGAGGAGATAGTTAGCATGCAAAGTGTTCAAAGCACTGTCCAGAGTTTAACTAAGCCTCACAACACTTCTGTGAAGTAGATGCGTCTAAGTATTACACCCATTTTACAGAGAGGTAAACAGTCTGAAGTGGCTTGCCCAATGCCATCCAGCAAGTCAGTGAAGAAGACAGGATTAGCTCTCAGGTGTGAGAGACAGAAGGTCCAGTGCTTTTTCCTCCAGGCCCCACAGTCCTTTTCACCTGGAGAACTAGTACACCTGTCTAGTAAGACCAAAATTAGAAATAGGTATGGAAGGGTTTAAAGTTAGTGAATAATCCAACTCTTAAAAATTGATTCCCTGAGAGAAGAATCTGGAACATTTGAAAAAATGAGCAACTGTGCCTTCCACTGGAAGACACAATAAATAAGTTACTGTGAGCACTCAATGGGGTGCAAGATACCAAGCCTCACATTTGCTTGCTCTAAGATAGAGTGAAGTGATACCTAAAGGTCAAACAGCGTATCACCATCTGAGAACACACTGGACACAGGGTTTCCTCATGTTTAAGCACATACACTGGAATTCAACACTTCTGTCCTTTAGAGCTTTGCTATGAATGACCATTAAAGTGATTGTTATGCATCTTTTCACTCATGTGTCTCTTACTCTGGTGGGACCAAATTATTAGCTTTCCTCTCCAGCATCATTCTTGGGCCAGCCATGCTTCTGTCTGGCCTCTTCCCGCCTTTCCATCCTAGCGTCACTGTTCCTTTCATGGATAGTTTAACCTTTCACCCTGTATTAGGGAACCACAGCAGGAAGTGCTTACTCATTTTCATTCCCCTCTGTGACCTGGTGATACCCAGGGCAGCCCTCACTGGAAATGCCCAGGTCAGGGCAGGCTGCACAAGGGAGAGCAGATACTCCCAAGACGGGGGAGTAACCTGAAGTTAAACTCCTGAACCAGTCAAACTGTGCTTCTGGTCCCCCAACCTCGTTATCAAGAAGCAAAAAAGAAATCACACCGCCCCCTTTACTGCATTCCAGTTCTCTGGCTCCCAAAATTAGCACCTAGGTCCGATGCAGAGAGAAGTTATTTTAAACACTGCTCACATATACAAAGTGTTCGTCTGACCCCAAAGGGTCAGCCACGTTACCAGGACAGTATAGGTTTGCCTCTTACCCAAAATACCACACTGCCAGCCAATCCTTTAGTGTCGAAAATTAAAGGTTTATTATAAAGAAAAAAAGAACAAGAGAGTTGTTAAATGATAAAGCAATCAAATACATAAAGAGACCTCAAGGTCCATATATCAGGTTCTTAGCAGTATAGATGAGTTTGCTGGCTTGCAAGTCCCTCTGGAATACATCCATAGCTTGGATGGGTCATTCAGTCCTTTGTTCAGAGCTTCCGTCTGTAGAGAAGTTGCTCCAAAGGTAAGAAGCGGGATTGAAGACAAAATGGAGATGATGCAGCTGCCTTTTATATTCCTTTTGCCATGTGGCCTGTGCTTCCTTTGTTCCAAACACAAGCTTCACATGGCAATCTGGCCTGGAAAAGCCTGAGAGTTCTGTCCATAGGCATGCCCCTCTGTGTCTTGCTGACTCACAAGGTGTAGTCCCTGGTCCTTCAATGGGTTTATTGTACAGCTGATGTCCCTTGATGGGCCATTCAACAGACTAGGCAGTGCTGATGCCAATCTGTTGGGGGGTGTCACCCAGAAACACAGCACAAGTTTGGAAATACAGATCTACCCTGCATATCTATAACTCATCATACAAGGGTGATACAAACACATACACAGGATCATATTTAGTGAATTATAACTTTTCCACTGATACCTTACACTGTATATCTGGAAAGAGTGATTGCACTTTTATAATACTGGGATCAACAATATCGTAAATTGTCTCCCATACACCATACAGCGTAACACCTTCCAACGAAAGTCAGACCACAAGAGTGTGTGTGTGTACACACACACACACACGGGAACATTTAAGGATCAGCATAACCAGAACATTTTGAGGTCAGGCTGAAACAGCATTAATCCTCTGTTCCCCCTCATTCTGCTCAAATAGACAGACAGCAGTTTTGAGGTGTACAGGGGAAGGCAGAGGAATCGGTCATGGCTCCTATTTCAGCCCAGAGTGTGGAATACAGATTGTGGAGCAGTTTTGTGTTCTGCCAGTGGTTCAGTGGAAACTCCCAGGCCTTCCAACCGCTGCATAGTTCCCCACACAACCGCTTTAGTCGTCTCTGCGGGGGCAGGGAGTTGAGCTGATGGTGCAGACTCCATTTCCTTGCTGACCTGAATAAAGTGGACAAGAACTTCGTGCTTCAGTTTCAGTGGCAAGAGGATTGGAGTTTGATAATGACTGAAATAGGAAAGGCCCCTGCTACAAGGCTCATCTTGGTTTCAGACAGTCGCCACCACACGCCCCATTACATAGAGTGGAACATGTCTACGTGCATCATCATTTACCGAGGTACCATTTGTGCTTTAAACCACACTGAACCCTCTGCTCCACAGCCTGAAAAGTTTGCATTCTCAGGCTTTTTTGTTTGTTTGTGTTATGTTTGCGCTAAAAAAAAAATCAAGCCTCCTGCTCATAAATGTAAAGCAACATGGGTATGGCAGGATGGGATTTTCAAACGTACCTAGAGGAGATAGGTGCCCAGCTTCCATGAGGCTTGTGTCCCTTCTTCCTCAGATGCCTTTGAGAATCTTTCCCCCAGCTGCTGGTGGATTTCACATGCTTGCTGGTGATGTTAGTTTAGATTTTTATATGCATTTCTTGAAAGCTATCAGGTGTGAGGCTAGCGTGACCAGATAGCAAATGTGAAAAATTGGGATGGGGTAGGGAGTAATAGGCGCCGATATAAGAAAAAGCCCTGAATATCAGGACTGTTCCTATAAAATAGGGACATCTGGTCACCCTATGTGAGGCCCTGCTAATTGAAACTGTTATCAAAGATCTCCTCTGCTAGGGAAGGAAGAAGGTGGTAAACCCATAATTCCACTAAATGCTACATTTGCCACCCTCCCACCTAGTGTATCATGTTGCAGAAATAGATGATATTTTGACAGAATATCGTCTACGTTGCAGAAACATAATATTGCAAACTCCTCACCACAGGTGATTAATGGGTTTTGAACCAGGCACATTCCTGAACTGAAACCCACACCTCTACCACTTGCAAGGAGTAACTTAGCTGACAGCATTAGTAGGATGTTACCCTCTGTGCCATTCAGGCTTTCATTATGATAACACACATGGTTGTATTTTGAATCATTGGTGGGTTTCCTGTATACCAGCAAATACACACATGAAAACTTGTTTTCATAGTTTGGCTACTTAGCTCTCCACTTCCTGCAGATGCTACAGTACTGCCTCCCTCATTCCTAACACAGTTACCTGGCAGCCTCCCTTTGTCACCTTCAGACAGCAGGCTACAGTAAATATAAATCAGTGCCTTTGTGGTGCAGCAGCTCCTATTGCTTCAGGCAGAGGACCAGCGGTGAAAGGCAGCAACACCCTAACCCTAGGGGGAGCCGCATGCGCCCACCCCTAAGCCGCCGTTTCCTGGGGAATCTCAGAGTGGGTCTGCATGCTGCGCCATTAGCTAGGCAAGAAACAGAAAAATCAAGAGAGCAAACTCCAGCTGATGGCACACTATGGCGGAACCTCTGAGGCACCTGCATCCTCCTCCAGGGGAGGCCAGGAGCAGTGCCCACCGTGGGACGGTTTCCAAGGCAGCAGTATGTTTGGAAAGAGTCAGCTGCCGCTGGGGGCTACAGTTATTTCAGCCAAGACTTCTAGAGCAAGTTGCAGCCTATGACAGGGTGTAGCAGGGTCCCCTTTGCTCCTGTCTCTGCTCTGCTCCAAAAACCTCTCAGAGACCCTCAGTTTCAGCAGTCACCGGTGCAGTTTATTTACAGGGTGCAATCCCGCCACCTTCTCACCCTATGCAGCTTGGGGTTCTCAGCCGTGAGAACTCCTTAGCCTCTGTACCCAGAAGGGAAGATCTACCCCCTCCTTCCCCTCTCTGGCTTCCCCCCTGCTTCCTTTCTGTGGGCCTGTAAATAGCCCCAGGCTAACTGGCCTGGCACCTGGTTCCCCTTTGTCAATCAGGTACAGGTGTCTCTAGCCAGCTCCAATTTACCTCCGTTACTTAGAGTTAGCATGTCAGAGGGCTGGCTCAGGAGTCCCTGCCCAGCACCCTGCCACACAGCCCTGTTCTTGGAGCCGCCAGGGGCCCAAGAACGAGCATCCTTTGCCAGCCCACAGTGGCTTCATTATACATCTGGATAAGCAAAACCGTTCCCTCCCGCATGTGCCTGTCAAGCAGACCCAGAACTGGACACCTCTTTGACGAAGGATCCAGCTGGAGCAGATGCTGGACAGCAGTAGCTCACTCCCCGAGAGCAGATCTCAGGGTGCAGTCTCTGCCTGTGTGGCTGGTGGGGTGAGGACATGCCTGGTACAGGCAGGGTCTACCATCTACAGGTTCAACTAGGATGCCGTCCACAACCTGTGCATCACCACCCAGGAGGACCTCTGTGCCAGAACCCACAGGAGCCACACTATACCAGTGCGCTATGGGTCAGTGCTGGCCACGTTGACCTCCAGCTCTTTCCAGAGAATCACCCCCCAGACCACCAGCATCAGCCAGGCCACTGCCTCCAGGGTCTTAGACCAATTTCTGGGGGGCCATCAGAAGAGACAACAACATGGACTGTATCCGGTTCCTTACCGACCCAGCCACCCAAAGGAGGAACGTGCTGGGGTTCTATTGGGCCTCACGCTGCCCATCGATACAGGGAGAGGTTGATGGCACAGGCAGGATACCCATTCATGCAGCAACAGGCACCAAACCTGTGGTCAACCTGATGTCAGTGCAACAGCTGGATGCAATTCATTATCATTGTGGGCAGATTCCCAGGGTCCCAGTCCAGCCCCAGCAGCTCCTTCATCCAAGGCGAAGTCCCCTCTCCATCACTCATACCAGCAATCCCACCTTATGGCCTGGCACGTCCCCCCTCCTCCCCACCCACAGCCCACTACCATCCATCACGGTGCAACCTTACAACAACTGTAATATATAAGGGAGCTGAACAAACTTTTCTGCCACAGGTCCCAGCAAGAGACCTTCTGAGCCCTGCCAGCAGGTGGGCGTTTAGAACAGTGTAGATCCTAATGCGGTGTGGACACATTGATTCATAATTGAATCTGATCTTTAGAAAATGCTGCAAAACCTTTCCTAATAACGAGAGACACCCTAAGACTCCTTTTTGCCTCCATACCCCACCCTAAGCAAAAGCATAACCTCCCCCCCCCCAAAAGGGAGAAGAGCTAGAGACTTTGCTATTGCTAATTTGTTTTATGAGAAAGATGCTCAAATATTCTGGTGATGGGTGTTGGTATAAGATTGCCAGCACCACTTTTCTTCAATTCCTACGTTTTTCCCAGTACTGATGACATTTGCCCATATTCACAGAGGCTCAGCGGTTAAGCCTCACTTTCAAATTGAGAGGTGGGTGCATTTAAGAAAGAGCTAGATTCTAAAATCTTTTTTTGGAATTGTGTACCAAGAACCAAACCTCTAAACCAAATCTCTTTCCATTTCAAGAGGTGAGGGTCAACTCCCATATGGTTACAATTCTAAATCCTAGCCAGAGTGGGTCTAGTTTGCTAGTTTCAATTCAGATGTATCCAAATTCTGCGACATTTAGGGCCAGATTTTCAATAGAACTCCATTCTCATTTACTTAAGTGATGTGGTCAGATTTTCAAGAGACCTCAGCATATTGGATGCTGAGCTCTGTTGAAAATCTAGCTCCACGTTCTTGAAAAGTTGGCCCAGAGACCGGAGAAGACAGCTAATAGATAGATGTCCTGATAGATAAAGGCTGAGGGACAAGGATGCATCAATGTGTGAAGAACTTGCAGGGATAAATAAATAAAACAGGCTAAAGTGGCCTGTTTTTCAGTTTTATCAACATAAAGCACCCTGAAAAAAATTGTATATCTATGATTAACACGTGTATCAATATACAAGAGGATTCCGAAAAGGGAAAAGTGTGTGTGTGGTTTTCTGGGGAAGGAACACGTTACCCAGCACAAGCTTTCAGTAACTGAACCCAGAAGACTTGACACTTCTTTAAGTATATTCTCAGATAAGAGCCTCACCACGCTAACCGCTTCCTGGATGCCAGTAAATCAGAAACACGGTTCTGATCTATTCACTAGAAACAACCGTTGATGGGACAGATGAGTCCACAAGTTATTAATCTTGATAATATTTTGCATATCTTCAGCAGCCGCTAAATCTGTCATGAGAGGCAAGGTGTCAAAGTTTGCTATTGACTATTTGGCGCCTCCTCCTACCCACTCACTGCATCTGTGGATGTGACAACAGCTCAGACTTGGAGCTAGCCAAAAGTGGCATCTGAGTCAAGTAACTGACAGGATGGCTTGTTTTGGGGCTGATTTTTCCACTTGGCTAGACAAGAACTACTCAGCCCTGGCAACCTACAGGCAAAGCCTTATGGTTCAGAGGTCTCACAATATCCTCCTTGTGGAGCCCCACTGAAATCAGCCTCAAAGGAAGGGAGGGTGGCAGAGTCCATGACTCCTATTTCACCCCAAGGTGTGGAACTCACCTGTGTCCTGCCAGTGGGTCAGGAGAAGGATGGGATAGGTTCTCACTCTTTCCAAACACAGCCACTTTACTGGAACAGCATCCGCCTGATGGCATGCATTGAAGGATCAGCACGTGGCAGGTCCCGCAGGTTTCTGAGGCTAGGCCTAAGCTGAATAATGCAAAAAGTTTTCTGTGAATTTCAGGCACCTTCTTTGTTCATTTCCCATTAAAGTTTTAGCAAACAAGTTCGCCAGCAAAAATGCTCCTCACAACAGGCAGCTTTAAATGCATCCTTCTCAGAAAGTCAATTTTGAATTATCGTAACGATGAGAGCTCATGCCAGGAACCTGATTCTAAGAGTTCGTGCCAATCAGTCCAGGGAAACACACCAGATGACCTACATGTCCACTCGCAACACTCAGATTTTGAATTCCAAGTTCATGAAGCAAGCTGCTTGCGAAATGAGCTCCAGATCAAGAGTGATTTGCTCAAAAGATTGTGAATATTTTCAAATAACTAGGAGAATAAAGTCTGTTAATGTGAATCGTTGGAAGACCAGAAGTTTACCTAATCAATTATTTGTTAGGAATTATGTTCTCAGGATAGCCTCATGCTTCCTAGGAAACAAATCGTAATGCCATAAGTCAAAGAGTTAAGATACTGCTGGTGGCGTGAAATGGAATGGATCTGGAGTAAGGATATCATCCCTGACCCATACCTATTGCTACTGAGGATTAACAGCGGGCTCTATATTATAGAACAAGGCTACTAAACCCTCTGAAGAGTGGTAGCATTTTTGTACTTTTGTTATCAGGGTTCAACTATGGGGATAGTAGTTTAGACAGCATAGTTGTTTGGCGATCTAAGCACAATTTTGAAATAGACTCCCAGTCTAGCATAGTGCAGACGTTTATGGTTTGTACACACTCCCTTTTGCTTCTGTCTCTGCCTGACCCTCCCTACAATGTGGGCGCCTGTGGTCACAGCCTGACCTTACCACGGCCTCTCTCTCAAACCGACAGCTCCCAACACAGCGAGTTCCCTGGTAAATCCAAAAGATGCCTGTATTCATTGACCTCAGCACCTCTTCGTTAGCAACGGTGCAACTTTTTTTTTTTTCCAAAAAGAATTAGCAGCATTCCAAGGAGCCGGGCCTGAAACGGAGAAAGGGGATTTCACATACGGATGACACAGTCCAGAGAAGCGATATAGTTAGTTCAACCAAAGAATGACACCACACGTGGGTCATTGAACAAGTGGTAGACAAGCCACTGATTAAAAGTGACAAACTCAAAGGCTCATGTGGAGCCCTGTTGATGCTGATGCTCATTGCAGGGTTGAAGTTTAAGGTGTTTGAAAGGGGTTCATCAGTAGATGCTTGCAGCATCAACGGTTTTAATGATGGGACCATCTCTGTGCCTGCCTCATTACTCCCCATTGTATATGGCAGCTGGCGGGTCTAAGCAGTGGGCGGGGGGAAATGTCGAAGCATCCTGCATGTCTGGCACCAGCACGGTCATAGGTGCTGAATTAATGGGAATCAGGAGGGCAAAAGGAACTGGATAAACATGGCTGAAAGTCAGCGACTCTGGCCCATAGTTTCATTAGCTCCCGTGTAGGCCTCAGCAAAGCAGTGTGAAACTATCCCAGGCTTTGCTGATGAGTTTAGTGGGAGAAAGGAGCAAAGAGCACCAGGCTAGTGAATAGCCAGGACTCCCAGGAGGCTGTGCAGCAACTGTAGCCAAACGAGAAAGAAAATGGCAAGTGGGCACTGTGAGGGTTGTGGGAGGAAAAGCAGCTTTTCCATAGAGGAGGCAGAGTACATGAGGCCTTGTCTACACTCTGGGGGCTTGAGCTGCACAGATCCAGCACCGTAGCCGTGCCGCCGTGGCACCATAGCGTAGATGTTTCCTACAGCGATAGAAGGGGGTTTTCCCATCGCTGTAGGTAATCCGCCTCCCCGAGCTCGGGCAATGGAAATATTCTTCCATCGACCTTCCCTGAGGGTTGGATCAGCATAGCCACAGAGGCTCAGGGGTGTGAATCTTTTCACATCCCTGAATGCTGTAGCAACCTTAACCTAACTTTTAAGTGCAGATCAGACGCAAAGCAGATACATGCCTTATACGCCCGAGCCCACTCCAAAAGGATCAGCTAGGCAATGTCATCAGGGCTTTCAAAAAGAGTGAGCAGAGGTAGATGGCGTTAGCTCCCTAAATAGCCATCAGCAGTCAACACCAGAGAGTAGGAGAAGTGGCAAAAACAACACACGTCTCTGCACACTCCAGTTCCATGGTAAGCAGTAGGTGTGGCCCAGCTTCACCACCCAATGCCCTCCTGCCCTAAGACCAAGCCCATGAGAAGAAGCCTGTGTGGCTCCCTTTAGGCATGCCAGCACACACAATAGAATTGCTCCCTGATCACAATGCTGGTTAAGGATTCAAATCAGTCTAGTACCACAAGGAGTTAAAATGTGTATGACTTGCTGCAAGTTAACGCAAGTGACGCATTAGGTCCCGGACATCGAATTCAGAAGAAGCCACTGAGCCATATCAAAACTGCTAAGCTTGTCCAACTTGGCGCCGTACAATTCATGCTGTAACGTGGAAGTCAATTTTAAGGAGCTTCAGTTCCCCTTTCCCGATTTTTCATACACTAGTGTGTAGTTTTCCCCTTCCCTCTTACTCAATGCTCCTTTGCCCATCACTGACAGTTACAGGTTTTTTCCTACTGCATTGTTTGCTAAGAAATGTGTTTTGACCTGTCTATAGTGACTTGTCACTGCTGTGGTTTGTGGTGCGCCAGCTGCTTCATAGACAGGGACCAAGAGATACTCCTCTCGTATCCACATCAGATGGTGAGCCACACATATCTGGCTTTCAAACTCGGTCTGAGTAAAACTGGGTGAGAATCATTCCCCTCTCACTTGGTAAATTCCACAAGGGCAGGTACAGTAAGTGAAGAGGATGTTAGTTAGCATTTTATTTACAGGCGTTTCATGGCCATTAGGGTGCAGCTGGTGTGTTTGGAGAACTTGGGCTGATGTTCACAGGGAACCTCAGAGCTGCGTGACAACAAGCTGGATCAGTAGCATAGGTACTTATATAGCTCCCATCACGACATTATCGGAGCACCTCAAACTGTAATGGATTTCTCCTCCCAGTTACAATCCCTACATTACAGGTGTGGAGCCAAGGCAGAGAGATTAAGAGCTAGATTGTTAAAAGGTGCTTAGGAGCTGCCCTGCTGGTGCTGCACGCCCAAACTGCCTAAGCAGCTCACCGCCTACTGGAATTTCTAGGGCTGCGGAGGCGTATACTCTCCCAGTTGCTGCATGGGGACTGTTTAAGCACCTATGTAGGGGGGTTTCAGGTTAAGCACTGCGCCACCTTACTGGACATTTTCCCCAAGCCAGGCAGCCTTGAAAAGTGACACAAGACTGCGCAGCCCCTACAGGGAGCTGTCTGAAACAATCGCTGTGCAGTCCATCACTGTCTGACTGCTGCACCCTTACACTTCACCGGGACATTTCCCTAGCTAATCCAATGCTGCATGGGAGGAAGACAGACATGTTCTCCCTTCCCTCTGGAGTCCTCCCACAACACCTAAAACCCCAGGCTACTGGGAGGACACTCCCCACTTCCCTTCTCCTTGACACAGCTTTAAAACAGGCACTGGACAGACGGGATGGTTAGTCCCATTTCCCGCCAGGCCATGACGTCTGTACATGTCATTCCAGGAGGGCTGAGGGAGGAGTGAATGGAGGCCTCCATGCAAGGCAATCATAGTAGTCCCAGCTCCTCTGTCCCTAGCTCAGAAGACTTCCCAGACCTACAAAGGCAACCCCATGGGGAAGTCAGGCTCCATAACATCCCCAAGTGCAGAGAGGATAGTTTACACAGTCTAGCTAGGAGGCACCCTGGATCGGGGGGCCCATACGTCTTGTTTTGGCTGGTACCATCCCCATTTTAAGTTCTGTTCCAGATGTCATGACTTTTGGCAAAACAGGGCATTTGTTCCATTTGAAGACTTGTATGCTATTCAGAATAGACCATTCTACTCGTAATAAAACCATTTTTTATTATTCAGACCATCCAGGATAGAGTTTAAAAAAAAAGTATTTAGCTCAATTAAGTGGAGATTTACCTCAACACTGTGACCTTTACCCGTCATGCTAGCATTAACTCAGTTCATGAACTCGTAGCTCAAATCTCCAGGGAAGTGACAAAAAGATACATGAATCACCACATGTTGCGTACATGAAGCTTTTGGCCCTTTCGGGGGGGGGCTTGTCTGTATCTGTGTCATTAGAGGAACCAGTAGTTTATGATCATTTATTGCTGTAAAATGTCTCAAATGTCTGGGTAATTTTGATGAAGACCTCCAAAAACAGTTCACGTTAAAAAAAAAAAGACACTAAACGTCAGACAACAGCAAAGTTGTATGCGAGACGTATGGAGCACCTTTCTCCATTGCCCGCATCCTATGTCAAACACGGGAGACCTGCCTTTGAGTGCACTGAAAAGTTGGAGTGGGCTCTGCTGAGGAATATGCCGCAGTGGGAGTAAATTTACACAAGACAGCCTCCCTGCGTGCCGCACCAGAATTCCCACCTTGAATATGTTGGATGAGAATCATCTCTTTGAGGAGTGGTCCAGTGAAAAGTCAGTTGTCTCCAGTTGTCCTTCAGACTGGAACCGTCAGACAATGGCAGAAGATTTTTCAAGAGCTGGACAGTAATGCAGTACAATACGTAGATCCAGCCAAGGCTGTGGAATTTGTGCTGCATCTGCCTGGTACTGCGGTGCCTGTTGAATGTGTCTTTTCAACTATGAATGTGTGCCCTCCTGAAAAATCATGTTTGAATATCTCCACCCTGAAGGCTGACTTGTGCGTGCGAGTTAACTTTTTTCTGGACTGGACTGCATTCTACGACAAGTTGCTGAAAGACAAGCAAACCCTCAGAAAAATAGCATCGTCAAAGAAATACAGCTGATATCAAGCCACTTCACACTGTGAAGAACAGCAGCAAGACAAGGAACAATGCCAGTAACTACTGAATTGTAAGTAAAATATATGAAACTATAAAATAAATGAACATCTATATAAAAATCTATGAAGCTGCCTTATCTTTTTTGCATACTGTAAGTAGGTGGTGACCATCTCTTACTGGGTGTCCTGTTTTCAGTTTAGGGAAATACGGTCACCCTAAACGGGATGTACTCAAGCGTCTACTGGAGCCTGCGGTGCTATTGGAATGGAAAGGGGAGTCTCCTATGATGGTAGAAGAAATAGGAGATTGTCACTAGTGACCACCATAGAAGATGAGATAATGGGAAAGTACAGGAGAATCGCCTGCCAATGGAAGATACTGAAAGCAACAAGTTCCTACAGTGAACTAAAAGAGTCCCAGTGTCCTCACCCACCCAGCTACTGATCCACCAGAACCTTCACACCTAGCCAGCTCTGCAACAGCCAGCCATGGGCTTGGACTGCCAGCCACACCCATCCTCACTCCACAGTGCAGTTATGAGACAGCGCTGTACCACAGTGCAGCTGTCCCCATCC
Source organism: Mauremys reevesii (assembly GCF_016161935.1). Lineage (NCBI taxonomy): Eukaryota > Metazoa > Chordata > Testudines > Geoemydidae > Mauremys > Mauremys reevesii. The sequence continues at coordinate 15,309,860 of NC_052627.1, read as the reverse complement.
ACTGGGTTACCGACGGATGGACTGGCCTCCCCCTGGAGGAGGCACAGCAGTAGCTCCTCAACATCTGGCCTATTATGTGGGTACATATCAAGAGATAGGAAAAGCTGTGGTTCCCCCAGGCTAAGTAAAGGCTGGGTAAAAGTTCAGAGGAAACTCTGTTACGTTTCATTTCTGTTTTCAAACCCCAAACTAACTGAATTTACTGTAGTTTGAGTCCAGATTTAGAAATGAAACTTTCACTTCATGGCACTGCAGTCTGTAGCCAAGTCACCCTGAACAGTGGTTTGGCAGGCAGTAGGTTACAATTGTTTGGAAAAGGGAAGTGACGGGTAATTCAGATCAAAGGCAGATAGGTTTCCCAGTGGCCTGGTGTTTGGTGGGGGTGACCTCTATTTTCACAAAGATGGGTGACACCAGTGGTAGCAGTTCTAAATCACCCTCCTTGGCAGATTCATGGAGCATTAGCAGGTGTTTCTGGGTTTTGCACAGCTGTGTCTGTGGCTGGGATGTTCTGCATGTACGGGACGAGAGTGGAACTCCAGAACAAATATACTGTGGGTAAAAGAATTAGGGGATGGGGAGGAAAGAGCAAGGGGCTTATAAAGAAAAACAAAAGCAATAAGATGTTTTTTGCTATATTGGATGTCTGGGCGCTGCATGTGGGGATGCATAGACGGATGGGAGGGGAAAGTGCAGGTAAGATCATTCCTTCCACCCTCTTCCCCACATAAACAGAATAAAACCGATGGGGTGTCACTGTCCAAGAGACATGGCCCAGGTCTCTGGAGGATGCCCTGATTTAGTGCTTCCCTAAGTGGCTTTGGGCCACAGGGCTCCTATGAAGCCTTGAACACTCTTTAGAGCTACTCTTCGCAAATGGAAATCTCAGGTATTAGAGTGAAGTTAAACCACTACCTGTCCTCCCACAGTGGGTATACTCCCTCTGGGGCCCGGCTGTCCCTACAGTGTGCCAAAAGGAGGGGCATGTGCCTGGAGGAGATCTCACACCCACCATAGTTTGTCCAGGAACACACGTACTGGTCTAACAGGCCATTACATGCCGTGTACCGTGGAGGCGAGTTGCTATGAAAGCCTTAACTTCAGTTTCCTGACTTTTGTGCATTTAAATTACTAACCTGAACTTTGTATGACATTAGTTTACATTCACCAGCTTTAATGCATTTTACAAAGGGTCTAAAGGTATAAATACCCTTATTCCTCTGGAGCACTCTGGAAAAGCAAGACACAATTTGTATCCCAAGAACATGCCAATACAAGAGTTCAACTGAGGTCATTAAAAAAAAAAAGGCAAGAATTAGCAAAAGCGCTTTTAACAGAACAATTGGGCTGCAGCTACTTAATCTCGCCACACATTTGTCCACAAGTACACGCTAGAAAAGCCAGTCCAAACAGATCCGCTGCCTAAAAGTACAGTTATTTATTTGCATATTCCAGCAGTCTGATGTTATGTAAGCTATCTGGGGTCAGCCACTGATGACACCAAGTAAAAGCTAAGTCAACCTTTTACAGGGAAGCCCAGTTTATAATGCCACTGGGAATTTCCCACTGAGCTGCTGATGCATTTGTTGTGGAAGAGTCTATCACTGTTAACTGTTAAACCTTTCGGAAGTTAAATATTGCTGGTGCAATACATGTTGGATAAACCAGGAGAACGTACGAGCTAAAATCTCATATGTCACTGGAGCGAATGAGATGGTTTGAAGCCCAAATCAGGTTTGGTTTAAAAAGTATAAACTGAAACACAGGTACAGATTTGTTCCTGTGGCCTCAAGCTAGGTCTTAGTTTGCCCCTCACCAGAGTATCTGAGCAGGTTCCATGAAAATTAAGTATAAAAAAATCTCTCTTCTTCCCCAAACTGGCAGGTAGGCACGAGTTTAAAGGGACTGATAGCTATCAAGGGGAGGCAGTGCAAGTTTTGGAGAGGGCCATCATGGGGGAGCTAAGTAAAAAATGTTGGTTTAGTCCAAACCAGGGCTGTTGTAGGGCTGTTGAAACAGGGGCTGTAGTACCTGAGAAGTTTGCATGGCACCTCAACAGCAACGCTCAGCTAAACCTTTTATCTGGAAACGGCCACTAAATTCTCTGCATCAAGGGGTCACCCCAGCCAGAATCAACCTTATATGGGTATGCTCACTTCCATGCCCCGCAGCTGCAATCTGTTTCTGTGATGACTCACTCCCGTCCCCCATCCCCCCGCCCCAAACCAGGTTCCTGGTTCATCTAGCAAAACTACATTGCAGTATACGTACACACCCTTGGTTCAGTGACCTGCCAGATCTCAGCCAAAACATCTCCAAGAAGCCACCCTCAGTCACATCCCAGAGAATACCAGAAATGGCCTGGATCTCATGGCAGCAGAGTCCCCAAAGGGCTGTATTCTAGAGTTGCTCAAGTGCCTCGTCTCCCCGACCCTCATTCACGTATGGAGGGGAACGGCCTCATAATACAGGAGCCCTGGCAGGGCTGCCCTGCTGGCAGGGGTCCTTTTAACCCTAGAAGGCCTGGTACTCCAGAAGCCACCTCGATGTCCTACACACCACCCACCCCCTCTACCCACAATGCTTCCCTCGCCCAAGACATAGGCCTGGCACTGCATGGAACCATCTCCCTGTCTGGGGCAGTGGTGAAGCAGAGGAGCCTCACATCCTGCGCCAGTAGCAGCAGCCCAACAAAGAGGCCCAGGACATGTACCGTCCAATCCTCCCACTATCTCCCCAGCTAGCATGCTGCCTCACCCCGGGTCCAGGAAAGCTGCCATCCCCCAGTGGCTGTGCACCCAGGCAATAAGCGGGGGCTCAGGTGTGCCCCTGACATCAGAGGTAGGCCTCTGTCTTCCCATGCAAGCTGCAGCTACATAGGTGCCTACGGCCAAGTGCGATCCACAAACCCAAATGGCGGGGAGCTGGAATTAGGTGCCGATGTGGTAGCCCTGCCCCGCACCGGCACACGTCTCCATGGGGTCATAGGGCAGCGGCACTTTTGAGCAAGAGATAGAAGCTGAAACCCGGGTCCCACTGGGCCTGTGCCCCAGCACCGTCATGGCAAGTGCTGGGCCCGGGCGTGCGAGAGCAGATGCAGGGGGTGGCATGGGAAACACAGGGCCAACCTCACTGAGCCAGAGAGCAAGGCTATTAACACTTTCACGTGTGCTCATGCCTCACAAATGAGCGTGGCAGCAAGAGACAGCCTATCGGGGGAGCTCAGGTGGGGAACAGGGGACATCAGAGAAGTGGGGCTGATGACTGTACAGATCCTCAGAGCCTCACACGAGCAGTGCCATCCAAGGTGGGGTGCAAGACACCACCTCAGCAAAGAATTTGAAACTGGCCAACCAGATCGTGGCAGCAACTCAGATGACCAATGCTCTTCCGCTGATGGTCAGCCAGAACCAGGAGGTGTGTGTCATCCCCAAGGGGCAGCCCACACCCACGTAGTCTCAGGACCCTACCCTCGGCTCTGCCGGAGACCAACACCCACCCCTGGCTCCCTGACCCTTCAACATCCGCCCACAGAGCCGGGCCAAGCTGATCATCTCCCCCCACAGAAAGTTCTTCTGCTCCTCACATCCCACCTCTCCCCACCCAAGTCAGCCCATCTTCCCTCTCGACTCTGCACCACGAAGGTGCCTCTTTGACAGCTCCCCCCCGCCACACCATGGGCCTCCCCATCTCTGCCATCAACATTATCCCCATTCCCCAGCTCCAAACCCTGGGCCAGGCCCATCTTACTGCCCTGATGCCACCCTCTCAGCACGTCTCCCCAAACCGGCCCTACATCACAGCAGAGTGCCCAGAAAAGGTAGGGCACAGCCACTACCTGGCTTGGGTTTTCCAGCCCCTCTAGCAAGAACACCTGGAAGGAGACATGGAGTAGTAGTGGGTTTTCCCCTAGTATCACCTTCCTCACTGCCCCTTGGCAGCCCTCCCGCCCGCCCGCCCGCCGGGAATCAAGGACATCAAGAAGCAGAGGCTACTGAGGGAGCAGGCAATGGTGGACTTGCAGAGGATTGTAAGAAGAGAGCAGGGGAGGAAGCCTGGTGTCCCAGCTCCCTGAACTCCCGAGGGTGGCAAGAGCGATGGGAGCAGGGGAGTTGGACACGCCATGGACACATTGTCAGCAACGCTGTGAGGATGAGCAGTAGGACAAATCCAGAGGGACACTGCAAGGCACGGGCTGGACATGTGCACATTATGGGTGACTGGTGGCACAGCCAGAGCCTCCCCTCCCCATCCCAGGGGGGCAGGTCGAGGAAGGACTCGGTCTTCTGCATAGGCGTGAGTCACTCCCAGGTGAGTCTGCAGGCTGTGCATGTGAGATGTCTGGTGGAGGGCCACACCACTGAAAAGAAGCATGTGCAGAAGCTATTGGTTTTTAGATTCCATGCAGCACGTCCCCACGTGACACCTTCCCCCGAACACTGACTCCATTCCCCCAAACCACTGACACCCCTCCTTCACCAAACCTTCATTGACCACTGCACACCTGCACACCTCAGCTGGATCCCCCTCTTTACCTACAGGAATCCCGTTTGCACACACGAGTGTGAAGGATTGTCCTGGTCTTGCAGCCAGAGTTCCATCCTTAGCAATTTCCCTTGCAATCCCACCATCCACAAGCTTCCTCTATCCTTCCCCCCTGCCCTGTCTGCTGCCCTCCTCTAAACCAGTAAGTACTCAGTCACCAGCAGGGGATCCTTGAGATGGGCCCCCCACCTCCCAAAACAGCATAACTTCAAGGCCTGTCCTGTCCCCCACGCGCCAGATGGCCCTGGGAAAACTATTCAGATGTGGGTGGCTCTGCTGTCACTAAGTGTCCCAAACTGGCCCTGCACCATCCCAGGGTGACCAGAACATGCAGAGACAGACCTTTCCTGGCTTTGGGCAGTCCAGCCACCCTGAGAAAACGTGGAAGGAGAAAACGTTAAGCCGTGGTGGGTTGGCGGACGAGATTCGGTTTGGAAGAATTGCCGTTTCAGTGGCCACTATCTGTGTTCTAAAGTGGTTTCAGTTTGAGTGCAAGTAAAAGTGATATGTGCTAAGATAATAACAGGTTGTTGTGGGTGTAGCATCAGCGATGTCTTTTTTCAGTATAGCCACCCATGGGTTTTGACTTACCTGCCATTGGTTAAGTCAAACACTATGTAGGTAGCTTCAGAAGAGAGACATGCCATTCACTTTCAGGCGTGGTATAACCTTTCCCCCAACCACAACATATGAAGGTATAGTGTGTATTCGCTTTCCATGCGCGTCACTGACTCCATTGCATACAATTGTCACTTCTTTCCAGAGGAACCTATGTTGATTTTGATAAGACTGACCTTTGTCTCTGTTGTTTCCACCGATTTTATATTTCCAGATGATGTGCTTGCAGTGCGACATTTCCAGTCTGATCAAATACTTTTTTCACTGAATATTTGAAGTGCTTGTAAAACTCTTAGATTACAAGATCTGGGCCTGCAAATGGTACAACATTGTCTGCTGTAAAATAGGCTGGGGATTATGTGCTAGAGACCTCAGATGTATTTGAATAACTGACCCTTTGCTCTTAAGCTAGTTGGGAAAAAACAGAGCCAGCCACCATGCAAATTCATGGAGTAGTATTTAAAAGCCAGCAAAAAAAACTGTTTGTACTTGACTGATAATACTGTAAGAAGGGGAAAACCAGCAACTCCACAGAAAAGGAACCATGCTGTTGCAATGCAAATGTCTCTGGGGGGGATCGGGCCATCTCACCTCATTTGGAAACTCCCTTCAAAACACAATTTTCACTGTCCCAGGCAACACTGATTGGCATGTTACCAGATTTGCCCATTACTTGGGGTATGTTCATTTATTAGGGTTACTCTTCTGGGGGGGGGGTCTGTAATTCTATCAGTGTACTGCTTGCGTCACTTGTGTGTTCATGTGGAGCTCTACTTCTCCCTTCTGCAAGTCCCCTCCCACTGGAGCTACCCTGCAGAACCTCAGTTCCCCAGGGCTGGGTTTCTCCAACCCCAGGAATCAGATGAACACACACACACGAGTGCGTCTGAGCAGACCAGGTAAATTGACTCTCCCAAGCTGACCCCTTATATGTCCCTGGACTCGGTAGGCTGGGTCGAGCAGCACTTCCAAGCTGCCACCCTCCTATGTCACAGGTTCAGCACATCCCTATCCCCACTTTCACGTTACAATTGTTCTGGTAGTAACCCACTTGATGAGCAAACCCCACAGGATTTTTTGGGCACTACAGGGATCTTTAGCTTAGGTAAGAGGCACGTTGCTGCAGAGCAAATGGGGAAGCCAAAAACATGATGGGTGTTGATGGAGGGAGCGACAAGCTTAACTATAAAAGTTAGAGGAGCCAAACCAACGAAACAGTTACAATATTAAATCTAGCTTAAATTGGATTACAAAAGTCAGGTTTAGAAAACGACACCTGATCACACAAGTCAGGGTTAGAAAGCGATACCTAGAGTAGAAAAAAAAAAAGAGGGTGGGGGGTTGACCTCTTGCAGACCATCTTTGCCCGATATTTACCACTGCTAATAGGCTCAGGTTAGAGCTACAGGCCCAGGCGGCACGTGATACCTTGCACCCGTTCCCCCAGTACTGGTGTAGAACAGAATGGTTTGAGAGATCAGGGGCTTCACTTAGGTGAAGGATTTGTAGATCTTCAATATCACCTCCCAGCCAAACCCAAAGAAAGGAGGGAGGAGACGTCACTTTCACAGATGCAGCGTATGATTTGGGGTGTGTATGTCACAGGGTGAGCCGGTCTTTGAAGGGGTTCCAGGCCCGGCTCTGCTGCATCCCTGCTTTCACGCCAGACAAGAGGTCATGTTAACATCTGAGCAACCTGGACTGGCACATGGTTGTAGGGAATGTGGGCTTTGGGGAGTCCTTCCAGGAGGTCTTCCTGGCCTGGGCAGCACCGAGACACCCGTTCCTCTCCGTGTGGAGATGGTGGGATGTGGGGAAGATGTCACAGCAGAAACTCCACACATACAACTCCCCTAGGGCCAGTCAGCAGAGGGAGGCTGTGGTGGAACAGCTGAAGCAGGAGGTGATGGAGCTGGAGGGGCGCCCAGCAACCATCCCTGAAATTCCATCCCTCCATTTAAAGGAACTGAAGAAGTGGGGTGCGCTTGGAGCCCTTGATGAGGGTTAGGCCGGGGGCACTTTGTCCAACAGCACAGCTAGCTTCCACTTCCTATGCTCTGGAGCAGAGGCACAACCCCTGCCTCCAGGTGGAGGACAGCACCCTTCTTGCAGAGCCAGTAATGGGGGAAAAGAGCAGAGTCTTTTACGCTGGCATTCTCTCTCTGGATCCAACCAATGCTGCTGCTTGCAGAGTCCTGGGGGATTAGCTCCTGCCGGTCAGGGCAGGTGATTGGGGCTGCCTGGAACTTCCTCTCACTCTGGCTGCATTCTCAGCAGAGCTCCACCTGATGGCCCCCGTTAAACTCTCAGGCATAGTCAGGCTGATTGTGGAAACCTACAGTACATTCTGGGACATAATGACAGAGTCTGGGCCCAGTATCTAGGCACAGGCCTGAGGAGCCGGGGGTTCGCTTTCATGCAGGAAGGTGGTGCTCGCCTTGCAATCCTGTCCATTCTCTGGCACTGGTTCAACACCTTAACTCTCCCCCACAGCCTGGCTAGTACCCAGAGAAAGCTTTTTCCCCTGGCCAAAGAAGCACGGGGTGGTTCCAGTGTCCTGACCCTCTGTCTGGGAGAGGGCAGACAGGGCCCAGCCTGTCACACATTGCACCATCAGGCCTGGCAGAGATTTCTTTTACTGCTTGTAGTCTAGCATGGGGATTCCTAGTGCACATCTTCCTCCATGGGCTTCAGTATGATCAGCAGCCTTTCCACATCCATCTGAGAGATCCCCCAGAGAGCCCTCGGAGCTGCCAGCCTTCTACCAGGACCTCCTCTGGACCTGGAGGCTAGTGTCAGCAACCAGGTCCCTTGTGGCCACCGAGGGGGCAGATCTCCTCACGGAGCTCCTGCTACACAATCCCTATCTTCGTGTGCAGGTGGCGGAGTCCTCCTTGGTGTGCCGGAGGTTGGTCCTGGCGGGAGTCACCAAGATCGGAGACCTCCTGGACTGCGACCTAGAGGGGGTGGAGGGGGAGGGAAGGGTGGATCCCCAGGTGCTCGGTTGGCACATGGGGCTCTCCACCCTTATGACCCCCCCCCCACATGTACTCCAGAAGGAGAAGGCAGCCCTGCCTCCTGAGGCAGGGTTTTTTCTCGAGCGGGTCCTGCGAGAGGGAGCGCTCCACCCTCCCCTCACTCCAGGCCCTCCGGATCTTTCTATCAGCCCCCTGCACCTTCCTGGCCTCCTCTTCCTCATACCTTGATCTGGTTGCGTGCTTTGCAGCCGGTTCGTTTCCGAACTGCGCCAAGAGACCATCTATACACACTCGTGCTGCACACTTCATTACCCTACCCTTGTGTCCTACCCAGATACTAAGTGGTGGGAACTTTTACCAGCCGAGGAGGATGGGGAACCCCAGTGGGCCAGTTTATATTCCATCTTAGTCCCAGGGCCTGCTGGGGACATTAGCTGGCGGCTCCTGCATGGAGCCGTGAGCACAGGCGCGTACTTGGCACGGTTCACCTCCGTCCCTGAAGTCTGTCCCTTTTGTGGCAAGGGAGACCCTGGAGCATGCCTACCTTCAGCATGCCAGGCTGCAGCCCCTCTTCCGGCTCCTCCAGAACCTCCCTCTTGAGGTTCTGGCTGCACTTCTCCCCGCACTTGTTTATTTACGCACACCCAATCTGAGGCCCTATGAAGTTGCGGGACTAGCTCATCAACCTCCTCCTAGCTATGGCCAAGGTGGCCATCCACAACAGCAGGGAGAGGACGTTGGCAGAGGTGGGGGGCTGAGACTGTAGGGCTGTCTTTGGGCAGAGTTCCTCTGGGCAGCGGCCGCCGGCTCTCTCAACGTCTTCGAGGATCAGTGGGTGCTGTCCGGGGTTCTCTGCTCAGTGTCCCCCTCTGGTTCCGTAGTTTTGGCCCTTTGCCCCCCATTTTTGCATTTGTTGTCCCCCAAACTCGGTTGGGTTCTGGGTTTAGTGGCCCCTCTCAAGGCTGGGGGAGGGGCTTTTAGCAGTGGGCTAGTGCTCGCCCACGTCCCGGTTCTCAAAAAGGACCAGGATCACCTCAGGACCTGGAGGTTGGTCTCCACATCCATGTCCATTGGGCCCACCAAAGGTGAGGACATTTCCCTATAAATCCTGCTGCACAATGTGCATCTTCATGTACAGGGGGGTGGAGTGACCATATCTCCTGGCCTTCTGGAGCTTCATGTCAGACCCTTTCTGATGGGGTGAGCTCCCGTCACCCGCTAGTGAAGGCAAACACCCCAAATAGAGAGATGTTTCACAGCTAGGGAGTGACTTATTGCCTCCCAGGCAGAAGGGGTGGAGCTAGACACCTGGGCCTGGCTGAGGAAAAAAAGGAGGTCAGGATGTTTCTAGGAAGAGACCTGGAAGGAGGAAGAGAGGCCCTTGTCGGAGGGAGCTCAGGCAGAGATTGCTAAAGGAAGCTAAGAGTCGGGAACAGCTATATGCACTTGCAGTCCACAGCAACATCTACTACTTTGCGGTGTCCCTGGACAGATCCATATTCAAAAGTGACAGTTCAGCAGAAGGGCACCACTAGGAAGAAGCAGCTTGCTTAGCACGAGACAAATTTTGGCTGAAGTAGGTGTTATTAATGATTACGTTGCTCAATAGGGGAAGAACAACAGAAAATGTGGAAATGGCCAAAGTGTTTCACCAAAAAAAGTTAGTAGCAATTGGATGTCTAACATAGTGAATGCCAGTGAAAATGAGGTAGGATCAGAGGCTAAAATAGGGAAAGAACAAGTTAAAAATTACTTAGACAGCAGGGCCTTAAGTCAGCAGGGCCTGTTGAAATACATCCTAGAATCCTCAAGGAGCTGACTAAGGAGATATCCGAGCCATTAGCAATGATCTTCAAAAAGTCATGGAACATGGGAGAGATTCCAGAGGAATGGAAGAGGGCAAATATAGTGCCACTCTATAACAAGGGGAATAAGGACAACCCAGGGAATTACAGCTTAACCTCAGTCCCTGGGAAGATAATGGAGTAAATAATCAAGCAATCAATTTGAAAATACCTAGAAGAAGAGGGGATACGTAACAGTCAGCATGGATTTGTCAAGAACAAATCATGTCAAGCCAACCTAAAGCTTTCTTTGACAGGGTAACAAGCCTGGTGGATGGGGGAAGCAGTAAATGTGGTATGTCTGACTTTAGTCAGGCCTTGGATACTCTCTCACATGACCTCATAAAATAGGGAAATACAACCTAGATGGAGCTACTATAAGGTGGGTGCTCAACTGGTTGGAAAACTGTTCCCAGAGAGGAGGAGTTAACTGCCACCAGCACCTATGTACACCTATGTAATTTCACTCTTTTACAGCAGGCATGAGCTACCCTTCCACCCCTTGCTTGTGACCCCTATAGTAGATCTCTAGGAGTGCTTCCAGAAGTAGCTATAAGGTGTCCTCAGAACTACTGAAGTGGAGTCATATGCCTTCATCAGGCAGGACATTTTATAGCCCTGAAGGTCTGCACATCACGGTGATGGGTGTCTACCCCACACAGGACTGGAAGGGGTTAAGGTGGCCAAGTAAGCCTATTAGCTTCATAGCCTGCACCTGGGAGCGCCAGGGAGCAGGGATGGAGTGTAAGCAGTCTCAGCTGTTCAGGAGAAGCCAGGGCCTACAAAGCCAGGAAGCTGGCAACGGACTGGGAGTAGACAGCTCGGAAAGGACAGACACTCTCTGGGAAGGAGGAGAGTGTTTAGAGGCTGCCTAGACGTTAGGCTGTAGTTACTCCCTGGGAGGAGAGTTTGGCGCTTGTACACACAGCATAAGAGGGAAACCAGGAGTTGTAGGAAGCAGTGACAGTAAAGCCCAGAACTGCTGGGTTGAGGGTCCCTGGACTGGAACCAGGAGTAGAGGGCAGGCCTGGGTTCCCCTACCCACCACTGAAGAAGGGGCACCTTGGCAGTGAATGGGAAGACCGCCTAGGACTGCTGAAGGAAGTTTGGTACACCCTGGAAAGCAGGTGGGGGGGGGGGGAGAATGCTGAGTGACCTTGCTGGAGGGCTGAGTCATGAAGAGGACGTTGCAGTTCCTGGAGTGAGAGAGGTGCTGCAGACCAGGGAAAGAGATGGAGTGATGGTCTGCAACCATGGGAGGAGGTATTGACCTGATGAGCTAATCCCCAGAGCTGCCAGGAGGTGGCGTGAGACTAGTGGTGAGTGACACTCCCCCATCCCAATGTAATGGAGAATGAGGGCGTGTGGTCAACCCTGATACAAGGGGAGTTTAAGAGACTGTGGAAAACTGTATAAGGCAGTTACTCCTGAGACAAGGGGAGAGCAAAGGTCACAGCTGGAAAGAAAAAAGGAAAAAAGACGATGGAGCCACAGTATATAGAAGTTTTTTTGTTGTTGGGTTTGTTTGTTTTTTGGAAGAGGGCACTTATACCGCCCAGGCTGGACTCCAGAGTCCCCACCCCTGCAGGAACGGATCCGGGCCCTGCTGAGGCAAGGGAGGCTCAAATGTACCGGCAAAACTATTTGGTACAGCTGGCTGAACAGCAGCCTTACTTATTTAAGCTTCTGCAGGAGAAAGTTAATAGAGGCCAGAGGAAGTGAGATTGGAAAACTGGTACCAGGGCCAGAAGGAACAGGTGGGGCTATATAAGCCAGGAAGCTGGCAAGAGAGCGGGGCTGCAGTCACTCCATGGGAAGAGGGAGGAGGGTTTGGAGCTGGTACACCCAGAGAAAAGGGGGGAGGGGAGCAGAAATTGTAGGAAGCCGTCCAAGGAAGGAGCAGTGAGGGCTGGGAGAGGAAAGCCCAGAACTGCTGGGTTGAGGGTCCCTGGACTGGAACCCAGAGTAGTAGGCAGGACCGGGTTCCCCTGGTGACCACTGGAGAAGTGGCACCACCAGGGCAGTGCTGGAGATGTCTGTCTGATGAGACGGTGCAGAAGGATTTTGGGGTTGGAGGGCCGAGTCACGAAGAGGAGCGAGTGGTGCCGCAGGGCAAGATGACAGGAGGGACACTGCTGGAGAAGGGTGCAACACCTAGACAGAGCTAATCCCAGGATGGCCAGGAGGAGGCGCCACAGTGCAGTGAGAATGTTGTCATGCAAACCAATCACAAACACAGCCTTGGTGTAGAGATTCTCCTCTACAGCTCTCTCCAAAGCAGCTGGGGTCATGAAAGTCTTGACTATTTAAAGGCTATAGCAGGAAGCCTAATGGCCTGAGCCAGCTGGGTCTAACACCGGACACCTTGAGTTTGTAACACCACAAGTAGTAATCAGTTTGGGAGCCTGGGGCGTCAGCTGGTGTTTGTTTTATTCCAACATTCAGGAAATATAAAAACACATCATCAGTTCAGTCCAAGGCACTGATGAGGCTATTTTTCTGGTGTGTGGTTTAAGGTAAGATTTCTTATACGTATAATGGAATTTGGCTCCTATTTATACATTATCTTTGGAAATTCAGAGGTGGGATCTGTATTATGCTTACCTTATTTTAGAATTAAAAGGCTTAAATTCAATCTTTTATTCACAAATATACAAATTGGCCCCTAGAATGACAGTCATGGTTCGAATGAGAATTTATACAAAATCTGACCTTGCTTAAACTGAATTCTAGTTCAGAGCACTTACTACTAGTGCTTGGGTGCCTTGCATACCCAGTATAATTATATGGCCTTTCCTGCTCAGAGGAGTTGCCCCAGGAAGGAAAATAAAAGTCATTTCCAGAGAAGTACAAGAGCTACTTGGAGCCAGGAGCAAAATCTGTTCAAGAGGTTTATTTTTTCATAGCCAGCCACTGTCCCAGAAATCTGAACACACCCAAGCAACATCTGACAGGGCTGCCTGGCTGGCTATCGCCTATTGAACAGTGATCCATGCTCATGAATCTTTAATGTAGGTTTTTCCCTTTTCTTTCAAATTCAAGAGTTTCGTGATTATCTAGAGAGCAGCATGTGATGGCATTTGAATCTGCTGCACAACATAAACCCCAATCTTAGGTTCACATTGTGTGCACTCCACTTAAAGCTATTTAAAAAACGCTTTTCAGCTGTTGGCAAGAGAATTTCTCCCCTCTTCCCAGGAGCCTGTTTCTGAACAGACTGTGCCATTTGTTTCTTGCCTGGAAGTTTAAGTAATAGGTGCCTATTTATAAAAAGTAAAACATGCTCACTCAATACAGCCTTTCCTACCCCCGGGGGCAAGGTTTGCAAGAAAGCGTCCAAAATGGAAGACAATACATCTATACAATGTCCCCTGGAAAGAACCTAACATTTAATTAAAGGGCAAACTGCCTCAGAGAACAAGCTGGCATCTTCTATGCCAACTAGTTCAGATTAGATGCCAAGAGGGACAGAAAGACCATGCATTTATCTGAGGTGGAAATATCTGTAGTAGGGTTTCATCTGTAGATCTGGAAGCACTTTACAAAAGGAGGGCAAGTATTAATATCCCCACTTTACAGAGGGAGAAAATAGAGGCATCTGGGTATGATTCAATTGTTGACTGGGATCTTGGACAAATTGCGTTATTTGCACAGTGTATTCTACTCCTATTTAGATGTTTCCCTTTGACTTTGAAGAAAGACTAATACACAAGCTGAAATCACTCATTGCTGGAGGACCACATCAATGTGCCAAGTGTGGAAAAAATCTTCATTCGGACCTGGATATGTTAGTATTTTCAACAGAGAGGGGGCATCAGAAGTAAGACCTCTTCCATACTAGAGAGTCCTAACAAGATGTGTGATGTCAGTAGATGAATGGAGTGTAATGGATCTGTGTTCTACAACTACCATAAAGGCAGTCAGTCCAGCTGTGCAGCATCAGGAACAGAAACCAGATTGGGTCAAATTACAATTATACTAAAGTCAGATCTACACTATAATCTTTTGCTGTTGGGTCTGTTTGGGGGTGAGGTGATTATTTTTCTTTTCCCCTTTCTTCCCTCATTTCTCTATCAGCAAAACCCTAATGTAGATGCAGTTATACCAGCAAAAAAGTGCTTTTTTCCAGTATAGTTTATTTCACTCAAGGAACTGGTATAATATATACCAGCAAAAGCATAGCTGGCAATAGCGATAATAGCAAGTCTTTTCTAGCTTAGAGTAGACCTAAATTGCAAATATGTGACAAGAACTTCATTTAAAACTTGTTAGAATTGACTTGCTTTTTGACTCAAAGAAAAACACAAGTTTAATTCAAACTCACAGATGTCCCAAGAATCAAAGTGACATGAGTTTCTAGTTTGGGGTGAAAATTTAGTCTAGCCTGCCTTTATGAAGTTAGATTTTTTTCCATGGGTAGAGAGTCTGTCTTGTTCCTCTAAGTAGTCGTCAGTTTATTTAGGCCCCAAAGACTATGAAACGGGCCCAAAGTTTTTGTACATGCTTTGACTACATCTACCAAATTGAGAACTATAAAGAATATTCTTTATAGAATGTTCTGATTGTTACATGCTGGCAATATGAAATGTATGGCACAATATATTGAAAGTACAATTAGCTAAGCTGCATAGCTTTGGAATATTAAGAGCAACTGCTTAGAAAGAAGGAATTCTCATTAACCAACATTACAAGAATTTTGTAAACACCTGAACCTCAAGTCCTCTGACAAGAAAAGAATCATGGAAATTTGACACTAGCGCCATCTACTGGACACCAAGAGCATGTAAACTGGAGGAGCAGAAAAAAGCCTGTTGGGCAAGCATCCAGTAGGAAGGTAGTCCCCTCCAGCAAACCTTGAGAAGGTATTAGATTGCAGGGAAGAACCTCAGTTTACTGAGCCAACCAAATGCAACTGGACCCTCCATGAAGCTTTGGATCAGCTAATGCTGACACCCTTTCCCCTCACCCAAGAGTTACGAGGAATAAGAAGTGAGTTCATTTCAGAGATTGTGAAATGGAGAAATACAAAGTATCTGAAAGTCACTTGCGAAATCTTTGCTCTCTCCAGTGAGATTCCAGGGAACTGTATTTTGGGGTTCTATCAACTAGTGTCAAAGTACAGGTTCTTCTTTGTAAGTCTAAGTAGGTTTGCAAAAGCAAAACCTTTAAATACTTATGTAATTGCTGTTGATGTTCTCTAGCCCTTCCTGAACCAAGTTCTTGAAAATGATCAGGAATCCTAGTCACACAGTATATGAAGACAGAGTGCAATTTTTTATTCCTTTGAGTTATTTATGTGCTTAGTGTGTTTGAAGGAAGTGATAACTGGTGATTACAAAGAGATGCATTTTGACTGATATGTTGTAGAAGTCTCACCACAGGTCTACACAAGTCTTTTGCAGACTATCTGTTGCATTTTATGTGCCTGACATGGGTTCATTTACACTTTTATAGACTTTTCAACAGTTAACTCTCCTTTCCCATCTCATTTTTTACGGTAAGTGGTGTTCTGCTACTCTAGACAAATTGGATGTAAGCTGTCTTTTAAATCTCTAACATTTAATGCATTATGTACAAAAAGTAGAACATTGCACCACTGGAACTAGCCTGAAGTCTGATTTATGATAGCTATTGGGGGTGGGGGAGCAAGCTGAAAGATGCAATTTGTCCCATTCTTCAAGAAGGCCTGCTAGATTTCTGCATTTTTAGAGTGTTCCCCTTCTGTGTATGACCTCTTCTATTTTTTCCATCCAGCTTGCCTTATTTTTTTTTTTTTTTAAATTCTAGAGAGAACACATCCTTGATGCTCCTCAGGAGCGTTTTGGATTTTCTCTCAACTCTTCACTCTGTCGCACTGCAATGCAAGAGGGAAATGCCAGATGTGGAGAACCATCACTGTGTTGGGAAAAGCTTTTGCTCAGGCTAACAGCAGATACGCTGGGGCCGACTGAAATTTGGCAACAGACTAAGGAACAAGTCCTGAAGAAGATCCTAGTGGGGTGGAGGGCAATGGTAGACTACGATCTGGTCTACGCTATATGGTGGGTTGCCGTAAGCTACTTTGCATGGATCTAACTATGAAAGTCTCTTCACTTAAGTTTGGCTCCCACCAATGCAAGTGCCTCTACACCGATTTAGTAACTCCATCTCCCCGAGTGGCATCAAGTCACGGTAACTGTAATAAATAAGTTGATGCAGTGTCAGTGTAGACACTGCGTTGCTTATGTTGACTGTTACTGTTCTCTAGGAGCCATCCCACACTGACAATACAACTGAGAAGTGCTCCTGGCGAGGATGCTCACTGCCGATACAAGGAGCCAAGTGTGCGCGCACATGTGCAATTTAAGAACTGTGGTGGCTATAAGCAGATGTAAGTTAAGTTGAGATAATTTTGTCTTGAAGACATGGCCTAAAAAGGCAATAAGTTTAAGTGTAACCCCACCACTGTGACCTGAGTCACTAACCTCATCTCTGAGACCACCAACCCTCAGCACCACTTAATTACAGGATAGTTTAGTCTTTTCTTGCTGCATCAGGAGACTAACGCTGTCTTAGGCCTGGTCTACACTAGGAGTTTGTCGAATTTAGCAGCGTTAATTCGATTTAACCGTGCAACCGTCCACACCAGGATGCTAATTAGTTTGACCTAGAGGGCTCTTTAGTTCGAATTCGGTACTCCACCCCGACGAGGGGAGTAGCGCTAAATTCGACATGGCTATGTCGAATTAGGCTAGGTGTGGATGCAAATCGAACTTAGTAGCTCCGGGAGCTATCCCACAGTGCACCACTGTGTTGACGCTCTGGACAGCAGTCCGAGCTCAGATGTTCTGATCAGCCATACAGGAAAAGCCCCGGGAAAATTTGAATTCCTTTTCCTGTCTGGCCAGTTTGAATCTCAATTCCTGGTTGGACATCGTGGCGAGCTCAGCAGCACTGGCAGCGATGCAGAGCTCTCCAGCAGAGGAGTCCATGCAATCTCAGAGTAGAAAGAGGGCCCCAGCATGGACTGACCGGGAAGTCTTGGATCTGATCGCTGTGTGGGGCGATGAGTCTGTGCTTTTGGAGCTGCGCTCCAAAAAACAGAATGCCAAGACCTACGAGAAGGTCTCCAAAGCCATGGCACTCAGAGGATACAGCCGGGATACAACGCAGTGCCACGTGAAAATCAAGGACCTGAGACAAGGCTACCAAAAAATCAAAGCGGCAAACGGACGCTCCGGAGCCCAGCCCCAGACATGCCGCTTCTACAAGGCACTGCATGCCATTCTCAGTGGGTCTGCCACCACTGCCCCACCAGTGACCGTGGACTCTGAGGATGGGATAGTGTTGACAGGCAGTTTCTCGGCGATGTTCGCTGATGGGGAAGATGAGGAAGGGTTTGTGGAGGACGAGGCAGGTGACAGCGCTTACAATACTGCTTTCCCCGACAGCCAGGATCTCTTCATCAGCCTCACAGAGATCCCCTACCAACCCTCCCGGCCGTTAACCGGACTCTGAATCAGGGGAAGGATCAGTCGGTAAGTGCTATAAACATGTAAACATTTATTTTTTTAAAAACAGGAATAAAAACTATATGAAAAGAAGGTCAATACATATAGGGATCGAACAGAAATCCTCTTGGGACAGTTCCACGAAGCTCTCATAGAGGTACTCGAAAAGCCTCCGCAGGAGGTTCCTGGGGAGAGGTGCCTTATTGGGTGCTCCGTGGAAGCACACTCTTCCACGCCAGGCCATCCTGAGGTACAGTGGGAGCATTGCCTCGACCAGCATGGCAGCATAGGGCCCTGGTCTGTGCAGGGATTCACGCAGCATGCGCTCTCTGTCTCTCCTAGTGACCCGCCTCAGGGTGATCTCGCTCGGCGACTGCTGCATCTAATTAGGGGAATTACTGTAATGTTACTATTGTGAATGCTTGACTTTTCCTTTGCATAACAATGACCGTCGTTTAACAGCCACGTGGTGGAGGCTGCAGAGGAAAAGCATACAGGGATCTTTCCCAGGGACAGCCGCGAGGGGCTGGAACAGGGTCAGACTTTATGCTTTCTAGATTGCCTGCAGCAGGAGGGCACTGCTATCCATTAACTGTTAAGCAGCCTAAAATTTACGGCTTACCAGGCCTGGCTGCTACACGGATTCTGCTGTCCTGCCCCGCTTGTCCGATCTCCAGTGCAAGACCCCAGGCAATGAAAGCGAATGCCGAAAATTCGAACTTGTCCTGAGAGCACATGAGATAGGTGCCCTGTATGGTCTTGTTCACAGAAACTGAGTAGACTGTGTTCACTGTTTGCAAACATGTATCTTTGCAAGGAAATCACTTCCTTTTTCCCATCACACAGCTGCGGCTCTTTCCCGAACTGCCCCGGCATCCCCCTCACAGAGGCTGGCGCACATTAGGCGGCGAAAGAAAAAGACTCGGGACGAGATGTTCGCTGAACTGATGGCTTGCTCCAGAGCCGAGGCGGCCCAGCAGAGCCAGTGGAGGGAGACCCTCTCTCAGCAGCAGCGCTCACACAGCGAACGGGAGGACAGATGGCGGCAGGAAGACCAGCAGGCGACTCAAACGCTGCTTGGACTAATGAGGGAGCAAACGGACGCGCTCCGGCGCCTCGTGGATGTTCTGCAGGACCGCAGGCAGGAGCAGAGAGCCCCCCTGAACTGTATCTGCAACCACCCTCCCCCACCACAAAGTCCTGTCCCCCCCTCACCCAAAATCACAAGAAGGAGGGGCGCTAGGGGCCGTGAAAACTGTCACTCCACCCCAGCAGAGCACTCATGTACCAAACAGCTCTCATTCCCTAAAGTATGAGAATTGCTTCCCTTCCTGGCTCACCCAATCCCAAATCCCAGTTTCATCCCCCAACTGTGTAGTTGAGTATTAAAAATAGTTTGCTGTTCATTACTGTTTCCGTCGTGTTTCTTTGCAGAAGACTTTGTGTGAAGGGGAGATAGGGGTTTGTTAATTGCATAGGACAGCCACCATTACCAGGGTACAGACATGGGGCCAGGATCAACAGCAGGTCACACACAGAGTGCAGTCACTAGGCACCTGGGTCACTCTGGAAGGTGTCTGCTGCCCCAGGTCAGTCTGGGAGGTGTATGCTGCCCCAGGGTCCGAGCGCCTGGTATCCACAAATGGCAAGGCAGGCTGCCCTTACCATGCCCTTCCACCCTAGCCATGAACCTCTCCAATGCCCTGAGCCCCAGCCAGAGCCATCATCCCCCTACACCTACTCACCCTTCCCACACACCCCTCACCCCTTCCTGCAAACCCACCCCTTCCTGCACACCCTCCTGTAACCGTTGTCCCCCCAGAGACCGCTGTAGGAGCAGGAGCCTGTCAGTCCTCGAGTGTAGAAGCGGTCTGTACATCACTGCACACCGTACCCACCACAGTCTGCGTCCCTGTTTGAACCCTTTAACGCAAATTCGTTAGTAAAGAAAACTTTGTTAATTAAAAATGTTCCAATAACTTTATTTTTAAACGTCTGTTGGAAGGGGGGAAACCTGGTGAACGGGGTATGTAACCGCTGAAAAAAGTGAATAGTAACTGAAACAAGGGCAGGTTCAGCTTCTCTGTAAAGAGACTGGACAGTCATAGGTTACCCTGCTCTCTGAGGAACCTAGCTTTCAAAGCCTCCCGGATGCACAGCGCTTCCCGCTGGGCTCTTCTAATCGCACGGGTGTCTGGCTGAGCGTAATCAGCAGCCAGGCGATTTGCCTCAACCTACCATCCCGCCATAAAGGTCTCCCCCTTGCTCTCACAGAGATTGTGGAGCACACAGCAAGCTACAATAACAATGGGGATATTGGTTTCGCTGAGATCTGAGCGAGTCAGTAAGCTCCTCCATCTCCCCTTGAGACGTCCGAAAGCACACTCCACCACCATTCTGCACTTGCTCAGCCGGTAGTTGAAGAGCTCCTTGTCACTGTCCAGGGCGCCTGTATAGGGCTTCATGAGCCAGGGCATTAGCAGGTAGGCTGGGTCCCTGAGGATCACTGTAGGCATCTCCACATCCCCAACACTTATATGGTGGTCCGGGAAGAAACTACCTTCCTGCAGGCCTCTAAACAGACCAGAGTTCCTGAAAACACGCGCGTCATGAACCTTGCCCGGTCACCCGACGTAGATGTTGGTAAAACGTCCCCTATGGTCCACCAGTGCTTGCAGAACCATTGAAAAGTAGCCCTTTCGGTTAATATACTGGCTGGCCTGGTGGGCCGGTCCCAGGATAGGGATGTGAGTGCCATCTATAGCCCCACCACAGTTTGGGAATCCCATTGCGGCGAAGCCATCTATGACAACCTGGACATTTCCCAGGGTCACTACCTTTGAGAGCAGTAGCTCAACGATTGCGTGGGCTACTTGCATCACAGCAACCCCCACGGTAGATTTGCCCACGCCAAAGTGGTTCGCTACTGACCGGTAGCTGCCTGGCGTGGCAAGTTTCCAGAGGGCTATGGCCACTCGCTTCTGCACAGTCAGGGCTGCTCGCATCCGGGTGTCCTGGCGCTTCAGGGCAGGGGCCAGCAAGTCACACAGTTCAAGGAAAGTGCCTTACGCATCCTGAAGTTTCGCAGCCACTGTGATTCATCCCAGACCTGCAGCACTATGCGGTCCCACCAGTCCGTGCTTGTTTCCCGGGCCCAGAATCACCGTCCCATAGCATGAACGTGACCCATTGCCACCATAATCTCCACGGCGCGGCGTACCGTGCTTTGTGAGAGAGGTCTGTGCCACTCTGACACTTCACGTCCTCACCGCGCTGCCGGAGCCTCCTCGCCCGATTTCTCAGCAGCTGACTGTGGAAGAGGTGGACGATAAGGTGCGAGGAGTTGACAACGGCCATAAGTGCAGCGATGATCGCAGCGGGCTCCATGCTCGCAGTGCTGTGGCATCCGCGCTGTCACTGACCAGAAAAGTGCGGTAACAGATTTCCCGCCGGCGCTTTCAGGGAGAGAGGGCGGGAGTGACGGTTGAATGACGACAGTTACCCAAAACCACCCTCGACACATTTTTCCCCCAGCAGGCATTGGGGGCTCTACCCAGCATTCCAATGGGAAGCGGGGACTGCGGGAACTGTGGGATAGCTGCCCAGAATGCACCGCTTCCAATGTCGACGCTTGCCCCGTTAGTGTGGACTCACAAAGTCGAATTAGTGTCCTTAGTGTGGATACACAAATTCGAATTCATAAGGTCGAATCCACAAATTCGACCTAAGTTAAAACAAACTACTCTTGTAGTGTAGACATACCCTTATAGTGGCCTACATCCTACATGCCACCAGAGATCAAATTCAGCCCTCTGGAAAAGCTGCTTCTCCATGTCCCTCCAAGCAGCAGATGAAGGCTATCATTAATTATTATCCTTGAGTATGGGTGTTTATAACGGCACTGTTCATGGAGAATGACTGACTGCTTTACAGGCAGGGGCCACTTTTGATTGATCCCACATCTAACTCCTTCAGGAGCTAGATTGCCATTCCTGTGTCTTCTAGGCCCTGGAGAAAGAGGGGTACCAAAAAGCATATCACCTGCCTCCTGGTGGAGGACAGCATCCCGCTCATGGATCTAGTTGTGATGCGGGAAGAGGCCTGGGCCTGCTGTGCCAGCCTCTTCTCCCCAGACCTGACTGATGCCGATGTCTGCAGGGTCCTGTGGGATGAACTGCCTATGATCAGTGTGGGTGAGACCACCTGCTCCATGGGCGCAACAAGCCTCCAGGTACCAATGGGCTGACTGAGGAGTTCTACCACGCATTGAGGGATGTCCTCAGCCTCGCCACCATCTGGGCCAAGTCCTTGGGGAGTGGGGCGCTTCCCCTGTCATGCAGGCAGGCTGGCTCTGCAGCCCAAAAAGGGGACTTCCATGACCTAAAGGAAGTGGCACCTAGTGTCATTCCTCAGCAGCCTATAAAGTTGTAGCAAAGGCCATCTCACTGCAGCTGAAGTCCATGCTGGTGGACATGATCGACACTGACCAGACCTCACTATCCCATGCTGGACCATCTTTGGTCCAGACTCCAGGACTGTCTCCATCTGGCGCAGGGATGGTGTGTGCACCTTCCTGTCCCTCAATCAGGAGAATACATTGGAGAGGGTGGATCCCGCTTTGGGGAGGGCCCTGGTGCTCAATAATGTCCGTGCTCTGGCACCGGCTCAGCAGTCTGAGCCTGGCCCTGGTGAGCCTGGCCTGGCTCCAGAGGACGGCCCTGGGGTTCTTCTGGCCAGGACTGCACTGGGTCTCTGCAGGGGGGTCCTGAGTCTTCCCCCGAAGGAGGGAGAACAGAGCCTGGTCTGCCTTCACAGCCAGGTCCATGTCTTCCACCTCCATGCCCTGCAGAGACTCCTTTATAGTGCAGATAGTCCAGTGTGGAGCACCTTGGCGCATGCCTTCCTCTGCTGCCACCTCTGAAGGCTCCGATACGACCGGCAGCTCCTTTTTCTCCACCCGAGGGGTCTTCCGCGAGACCTCTCAGAACTGTCGGTCTTCTACCAGGACCTCCTCCAGACCAGGAAGCTGTTCTTGGCGACCAAGTCTGTTGTGGCCACCGAGGGGGCGGACAGCCTCGCAGAGCCACTGCTACACAACCCCAACCTTCGTGTGCAGGTGACAGAGTCCCCCTCGGTGCGCCGGAGGCTGGTTCTGGCAGAAGTCACCAGAATCGGAGACCTCCTGGACTATGACTGGAGGGGCCTGGATGGATCCCTGAGCGCTCGGTTGGCACATGGGGCTCTCCGCTCCCCTGACCCCCCTGCACATGCTCCAGGAGGTGGGGGCAAACCTTGTCCCTTGCCTCTCGGGTTTTCCTTGAGCGGGTACTGCACGAGGGTGCTCCCCGCCCACCCCTCACCCTGGGCCATCCAGACCTTTTCATTGGGGCCCTGTCCCGTGAGCCCTCCCATTCCCCTTCCTTCCACAATCCAAGCTGGCTGCATGCCCTGCAGCTGTTTGCTTCCGAACCACAGCGAGAAAAAAAAACTATACACACTTGGGCGCTACACGTTTCACTTCCTCACCCTCGTGTCCTGCCCTGATGCCAAATGGCGGGACTATCTACCACCTGTGGAGGGTGATGAACCCCCAGTGGGCCAGCCTCTATTCCACCCTGGTCCCACGGCCCACCGGGGATATCGGTTGGTGGCTCCTCCATGGAGCCGTGAGCACAGACGTGTACCTGGCACAGTTCACCCCCCTCCCCGACACCTGCCCCTTTTGCGGCAGGAGGGAGAACCTGGCACATGCTTATCTCCAAGGCACCAGGTTGCAGCCCCTATTCTGGCTCCTTCAGAACCTCCTGCTGAGTTTCTGGCTGCACTTTTCCCCCCACACCTGTTTATATTCACACACCCTGTCCGTGGCCCCACCAAGTTGCGAGACCTCGTCCTGGCCCTGGCCAAAGTGGCCATGTACAACACCAGGAGGAGGATGCTGGATGAGGGGGTGCTCTGCGACTGTGAGGCCTATTTCTGCTTCTCCCTGGTCTCATGCATCCGGGCAGAGTTCCTCTGGGCGGCGTCCGCTGGCTCCCTGGACAGCTTGGAGGAGCAGTGGGCGCTGTCCGGGGTTCTCTGCTCAGTGTCCCCATCTGGAACCCTTGTTTTGAACCTGTGACCTTCACTCCTGAGCCTGTTATTCCTTAGTTGTGCCCTGTTTTCAGCTGGTTCCTGGGTCCAGTGGTCCCTCCTGCAAGGCTGGGAGAGGGGCCTTGAGACGTGGGCGGGGGTAGTGGGGTGCTGACCCGCTCCTGCCCCTTAGGGCTTGGAACAGCCCTGGGGGAAGGTTGTGGCTGGGAGCTGCTAAGCCTGGGCTGATTGGGGAAAGCAGGCTCAGCTGTGGCCATGCTCCAGGCAGGCCCAGTGGGCCCCGATAAAAGGCAGTGAGCCAGGAGCCCAGACAGTCTTCCTCTGCCTGTAGAGGGAGAAGGGCCTGGCTGCAGGGAGCTAGACTGGGTACCTGAGGGAGCAGGGCTAGGGAAAGGCAGAGGAGCTGGGGAGCTCCTGCCTGGAAAGCCCCGGGCTGCGGCCTAGCATTGGGCCAAGAGGTACTGGGGGTGTTGCAGGGGGCAGCCCAGGGGTAGGCAAAGGCAGCAGGTCCAAACCCCTTTGCGGATGATGAGTGGCTGGTACTGCAGTCTGCCCCAGTGAACGGGGGCTAGATGGAGACTGGGCAGTAGCCAATACTGAGGCAAAGTGGGGATAGTGGGGTGGGGGTTCCCCTGGGAGGGGGCGACCCAGTTAAAGTGGCACCAGGGTCCAGGGACAGACACGGGGGCCAAGAGGACAGGTGGATCACAGGCCTGCAGAGGGCGCTCCTGGCTGGAAATTGAGCTAATTCCTGAGGATGACCAGAAGGAGACGACGCAGGGGTGAGTCTGGCCCCTCTACAGCGGGCTTGTGCCCGCCCACCTCCCAGGATTTCCAACAAGGCCTTCCTGTCCCTCGATCAGGAGAACGCATTTGAGAGGGTGGATCCCCCTTTGGAGGAGGGTGCTGGTGTTCAATAATGGATTCCTGTCCGTGCTCTGGCACCCGCTCAACACCCTGTGCTCACCCCCAGGAATCTTGGCCAACCGCCAAAGATCTTGAGATTTTCTGGCCAGCGGTGAACTAGGGGTCTGTGGGTGTCCTGAGCCGCCTCGTGGGAGAAGGCAGACAGGCCCTGGTCTGTAATCACAGCTAGATCCACGCCTTCCACCTTCAGGCTCTGCAAAGACTGTTTTAGTGTGCTTGTCACATGGCATGGAGCATGTTCGCCCATGCTCTCCTCTGCCGCCTCTGATATGACCAGAAGCTCTTCTATCTCCACTGAGCTGTCTTCCCCCGAGACCTCTGAGCTGCTGGTTTTCTACCAGGACCTGGCAGCTACTCTCAGCTACCAGGTCTACAGCAGCTCGTGAGGGGAAGATCCTCCCAGCAGAACTCCAGCTACCCAACCCACACCTCCACGCGCAGCTAGTGGAGTCCCCTCAGTGCACCAGAGAATGGTTCTGGCTGATGCCACCAGAATTGGAGACCTCTAAGATTACAGCCAGAGGGACCAGGTTGACCCTGTGGAGCTTGGCTAGAGGATAGGGCTGCCCCACTCTATTCATCCTGTTGCATGATTCAGGAGGTGAGGGCAGCCTTGCCCCCTGCTTCTCTTGAGCAGGGCCCATGGGAGGGTGCTCCCTGCTCACTTCTGACCCCTGGCTGCCCTCCGGAGCTAGTCCTTGTTCCCTTACCCCATAAACCTCCCCAGCTGCCCAACATGCCACTGGAGTCGGCTGAACGACATCCAGCTTGTCCACCTCCGCACTGACACCAGAGAACATCTGAACCTGCTCGTGCTCCATACTTCCTTGCCCTCGTGTCCCACCCCTACTCCAAGTGAGGGGGGATGCGTAGAAGGCAGGGAGCCACAGTAGGACAGCTCATATTCCACCTTGTTCCACGGGCCTGCTGGGCGGGTATTAAGTCGCAGCTCCCCCATGGAGCCATGAGCATGGGTGTGTATCTGGCATAGTTCACAGCATCCCAACACTTGTCCTTTCTGCAGCAAGCGGGAGAGCCTGGCGCACAATTTTTGTAGTGTACACTAGGCTACAGCCCCTCCTCCAGAACCTCTTACTGAGGTCTGGCTGCACTCTCCTCACACACAAACACCCCGTCCATGGCCCCACATGATGATGAGACCGCTTCCTCCAGGCTCTGGCCAAGACAACCAACCATCAGACCAGGAGGCGGAAGCTGGACAGGGGTGGGGGGAAAGGAAGGAGTGTTCTGCAACCGTGTGGCCTATTTCCAATCCCTTGCCCATTCGTGCCTCTGAGCAGAGTTCCTCTGGGTGGCATCCACTGACTTCTTAGCTGTGTTTGAGAAGCAGTGGGTGAGGCTGGGGGTTCTGTGGTGGGTGTGCCCTTCTGGTTCCCTGATTTAACCTTTGACCCTCCTTCCCATTCCTGTTTCTTTCTTGTCTCAAGAATTCTTGTGTGGCCGGGGTTGAGTGGTTCCTCCCCTTTGGCTGAGGGAGCAGACCTTTCCTTCTGCCCGCCTGTTCCAGTATCTGGACTGGGCACACTGGGAGATGTCCTTTTTAGGCAATACAGAAGAGGTAGTTTAAGTAGATGATCAGATCTAGAAATTTGTATATATAGTGTTGCTTGGATGTTCTATACCAGGTTATACCATTTAAAAAAAAAAAAGCTATAGGAAGTTTCATAGGAACTAGATTCACCCTGGCCACTAAGAATGTGTAGTAGATAAAGGTACATACATGACAGCTGTGAAGACAGCTTTGCATCTGAAGTGTCATGACACTGGAGGTAGCATAAATTCAGGTACAGCAACCCCTCAATACCCTCTCCCTTAAATCTGGGTACCAGTCAGTATAATGAATCCGCGTTAGACAGACTGTTCACAAAGGCAGCCAAGACAAGAACCCTTCTTCTATTCCAGTAGCACCAGCCTCTGTCATCGGGGCCAGCTCTAGGCACCAGCACTCCAAGCATGTGCTTGGGGCGGCACTTTCCAAGGGGTGGCAATCCGGCTCTGTTTTTTTTGTTCTTGGGGCGCAAAAAGCTGGGAACCGGCCCTGAGCGGAGGTGAGCTGCAGCGGTGGGGGGTGTGGGGGGCCCGCAGGAAGTAACCCTGGGGGGACAGAGGAACCGCCCCCCCAGCTCACCTCCTCCCCGAAGCACGCCGCCGCTCCACTTCTCCCCCGTCCCTCCCTCCGAGGCAAGGGGTAGGAGGGGAAATGCGGTGCGCCCGGGGGAGGAGGCGGGACCGGGGATTTGAGGAAGGGGTTGGAATGGGGCAGGGAAGGGGGGGAGGCGTGGGAAAAATTTTTTGCTTTGGGGCAGCAAAAGAACTTGGAGCTGGCCCTGTCTGTCATTTGAGCTAAAGGAAAAACCTCTAGCTAGAAGCACAAGGGAGGTGTTTTCTCCTGGTTCAGACAGCAGAGGGCATCCATCACATTCATATGAATAGGGCTAATAGTTTAGGCAGTTCAGTAAGGCTAAGGAAAAAACCCTCTGCCCAGGAGTTAGATACTGAGTGAATCTCTTCCATCAGTTTTCCCTTTATTTTCCAAAAATTATAAAAAGTGATTGAGAGCAAGTGGTTTAATAAAGGTCTAAGGTTAAGTTTAAGCCACAAAGTGTTATTAGCTTATGCACCTTTTCTATCTTACATAAGTGAGTAAACAGGCCCATTT
This sequence comes from Mauremys reevesii, assembly GCF_016161935.1. Classification (NCBI taxonomy): domain Eukaryota; kingdom Metazoa; phylum Chordata; order Testudines; family Geoemydidae; genus Mauremys; species Mauremys reevesii. Next base: position 15,282,685 of record NC_052627.1, on the reverse strand, counting down.
AACCCTCCCACATATGTAATTATAGTCATTCGAAACAGGTGATGCCTAGAATTTCTGCCAATACCCTGAAGCCCTAAGTGTGTGGGTTGGGAGAACCAGTGACGTATTGAAAGCCATCATGACAGAGCGCGAGTCACGCAGCTAATGTTTACATTAGCTTACACCAGGATCACTATGAAACTTGCCTCTCCCAAGGTGTTTTCTGCAAGTTAAGAGACCTGCCGACGTGTCCATGGAAGGTCACTGTGCTAAACTGGTACTGGAGTTTACCATTCAAAATTATCCTTTATATCTGCTTAGCCATATAGATCTGTATTTATCCAGATTGGTCTTTGACACGTGTACCTCAGTGGTATGATCCAAAGGGTAGCAATGATTGGCAAAAACATATCACCTGACAGTGTCATGTTCAACAAAGAGCCTTACTTGCCTCTCCCCCCACGGCCTAGTGCCTAAGCTCTGGTCAGTGAGAGGCTTCAGCTAGATCCAGTTTGAAGAGAAGAGGCTGGGGCAGAGTCTCGGATGGGCTGTCAGCTGTAGAACCAGCTTCCGCACATGGTCCAAAATGGTTCAGCATTGTCGAGCATCAGGGCACACTGCAAAGCTCATCATTCTGCCTGGGTGGCAGAAGCATTTGGTACCCACTGGGGGATGGAGAATTGGTGAGGGAAAATCTTGCCTCTTGACAGTTGTGATGGTGTTTCCCGAAGGGTTGTTTTGGTGCAAAGAAGGCAGCAGAACTGAGGACAAGGAGATACCGGGGAACGTTTCCCTCACAAGGGGAGTCGGTAGTGAAGAGTGCACTTGAGAGCAAGACCATTCTTGGTCATGTTAATCACTTCCTGGGGTTTCCTGCAACAAGCCCGTTCAGTAAGGAAGTAAGCAGAGACAGCAAGTGAACTGCCATTCTATTCAACAACCTGAGCTGATTTAACAGTTGTGAGTAAACTGCTTTGTGGATCTTTAGACAGGGGACAGGTTGAAATCGGAGGTGAAGATTATGTATAATTCACGGTTACACCTATTTGTATCATACCCGTCTGGTGTGTCAGAGGACTGCAGTCTATTTCATAATAGAACCATTTCTACCTGTTTTACAAGAGATAGGAATTTGTCACACCCAGTTTCTTTACTGACCCTCTGTCTAACCAGTATGTTAAGATTATGGATTTTATTAGCCAGCTTTTAAACAGCAATCAAGGTGTTCCCAAAGCCAGCATACAGACCCACTGTTGCCATTAACATCTAAGAGAAGAGGAGGCAACAATGGGAAGAAATGGGAGCTGGAAGTTAAGCTCTAGAGGGCATGTTTATATAGCCTAGATAGCTCTGAGCAGCTGTTTGGGTACTACTTGTAACTATCTGAATAAGTGTTTGCATTTTATAGTCTATATGAAGGACAAGAGCCCATCCCAAGAACAATATCCATGTAATGAAGCCTGGCCAATCTAGCAGGTTTGCTGTAAGAATGCAAGGCCATTTGTAAGATGGATGTGGTTTATCTTTCATTATTGTTGTCCTTCCCTCCCTCCCCAACTCAAGAGAAGCCACATTCAATAAGGAGGCATTTAACCATTGCAAAAGTTATGGGTGAACACACAATGAGCACCTGGTACTATATAAATACTCTAGCCTATAGAAAACCCAGTAATTTAGTCATGAAATGCAGTCATGGTGGGTACATGCCAAACAGCTGTTGGAGACAGCTCAGGTTAGACTCAGACTTTAAAGGTCAGAAGGGACCATTATGATCTTCTAGTCTGACCTACACAATACAGGCCACAGAATCTCACCCACCCACTCCCGTAACAAACCCCTGACCTATGTCAGAGCTATTGAAGGCCTCAGCTTGTGGCTTAAAGACTTCAAGGTACAGAGAATCCTCCAGCAAGTGACCCGTGCCCCATGCTGCAGAGGAAGGCAAAAAAAACCCAGGGCCTCTGCCAATCTTTCCTGAAGGAAAATTCCTTCCTGACCCCAAATATGGCGATCAGCTAAACCCTGAGCATGTGGGCAAGACTCAGTCAGACACCCAGGAAAGAATTCTCTGTAATAACTCAGATCCCACCTCCCATCTAACATCCCATCACAGGCCATTGGGCATATTTACCACTAATAGTCAAAGATTAGACATGTCCGTCCTTTGCTGCATTCTAGTGGTAAAACCCAAGTCCATTTCAGATTTCAGAAGGAAGATGAAAGCATGCAAGAGTTCAACACTGAACCTGTCTAATCATTCCTAACATGTGAGGGACAGAAATAGGTGCGCTTCACCCCTACTCCCCTCCCAAGTCAGCCTCCATCTGTTCCTACTAGCTGCTGCTTCTCTCCCAGAAGCAGCCGTTTTCCCAGCATCTCCCTCGCCACACAGAGGACTAAATACGGATTGAGAGGATCATTGATACCATCTGGAAGTACAGCTGTTTGGCTGGCTACAGAAGGGGTATCTGCAGAAAAGAAAATCTGAGGCTGATTGTCTTAGAGACTTGGTCATGTTTCCTAGGACCTCCATCAGCTACCTCTTGCAGTAGGAGAGAAGGTGATGAATGCCCCAACGCTAGCACTGTGCCTCTCTACTGCCTAATTCTCTGCTCCACATGCTCTCAGTGCAATTCCAACCATCCAGCATTGCCCCTGAGATGTCTAGGCAGGGCAGGGCCTAGATTGCCATGACTATTGGCCTGCAAGTTATATGGTGCTGGCAACCAGAATCCAGTATGATTTTAAAGTGGAACCAGTACACAGTTGAATTGTCAGCTGTAGCTAAGTGTCCAGTCAACCTTAGGCACCAACAGCTATAAGCTTGCCAAATATGGAAAGTTTGGAAATATAGTATTTAATTGTACAATTAAGAACTCAGGAGACAAGTAGGGGAAAGGAGAGAAAAGGTTAGCCATTAGCAACTAAAGAAATTGGGCTAAAAGTGTAAGGGTATGTCTACACTAGGAAATTAGGTTGAACTTATAGACGTCGATCTTTAGAAAGCGATTTTATACAGTCGATCGTGTATGTCTCCACTAAGCGCATTAAGTCAGCAGAGCGTGTCCTCACTACCGTGGCTAGCATCGACTCACGGAGTGGTGCACTGTGGGTAGCTATCCCACAGTTCCCGCAGTCTCCACCGCCAAGAGGTGCCTTTAACCTATAAATGACAAGAGCAGTCTTACAGATAGCAAACTTCAGTAAATCCTACCTCCAAATGTCAGGTGGTCCCAGGGCCAGTGAAACCATTTAGGCGAACTAGGCAGCCACCTAGGGTGCCTAGTGGTTGGGGGCACCTAAAAGCCCGCTCAGGCGAGGAGGTGGAGTGGAGGTGAGCTGGGGCGGGGAGGGCCGCCCACAGTAACGGGGGGTGGGGCGCACAAGGGAACTGCTCCCCACCCCCGATCACCTCCACTCTGCCTCCTCCGCTGAGCACACAGCCCCCGCTGTAATTATCCTCTAATCAGCGCCACACGCCTGGGAGGGGAGGAGAATTAGAGCGGCGCCAGCGTGCTCAGTGGAGGAGGCGGAGCCGAGGTGAGCTGGGGCGGGCTCCCCAGGCGGGGTTAGCTTCTGCAGGGTGGGGAGTCTCCCCGGGTGGGGTTAGCTGCAGAAGAGGGGTAGCTACTGCGGGGGGGGGCGCTCCCCAGGCAGGGGGGCTGGGTTAGCTGCCGCAGGGGGGCAGAGTTAGCTGGGTGGAGGGGTGGCACAAGGTGGAAGTTTCGCCTAGGGCGCGAAACTTCCTTGCACTGGCCCTGGGTGGTCCAGCCATAATTAGCAATGATGCTTTAAACAGAGGGCTCAAAAGCAAACCCTTTATTAAAGGCTGGTATTATACAAGTTATGCTCCTTACACTGGCTCTGCTGTGTTCTGAGTTCCATCCTACAGCATCTCCGGGCTTTGTGGCAGAGGAACTGATGCTACTGCAGTGTCTCCTTCCTGACTAGCACCATAGCTGCAGGTTCGTATGCCATGCTCAAGTAGATGAGGCACCTAGGAGATCTTCCACTAAGACAGCAGAGAGGCAAGACTGAGGCCTCACCCTCAGGCAAGAGTCTCGCTCCAGAGCCTGCTCTTTGTAGCTTAGCAGGGTGGCTGCTATTTGGGCCAGTAATACCCTAAGACACCTCAATACAGCTAATGAATTGGCCTGCCCAAGCTGTGCTGGGTGGGCTAAAAGAAGTCCTAGCTATGATCCACCGGGGCAGGTCAGCCAACGATTCTGCTACAGTGCAGATGTCTGTGGTGGAGCCACTCAGACAGATGGCTACTCAGAGCCAGCAACCAACAGTGCTGGAACCAGGGACAGGGGGCCCGGGAGACCCATGTCCTCTCCCCACTCTAACAAAAGAAACATTGTGCTATGGGGGAAGAACATGGATTGTACTGCTAAAAGCCAAGGTGCACCATGAGACTGGATCAGATGCAATCCTACATACCCACTGCAATCCTAGATAGCTGCATAATCGGGTGATCCTATCTCACATGATTCTATTCCGTGACAGGAAAAGTAAAGCAACTGCACTGCAGGCTACACGAGTGGTTTTCTGTTGAAAGTGTCCATTCAACATGCAAATTTACAATTTGTTTTCAAGCATACCTTAAAAATGAGCAAACAGAGAAGCAGCTGTTGGACCACCTATTAAGCAACAAAAGCTGACAGTCAAAACTGAATTTTGGTACATTATGATCAGTCAAGCAACGCAACCTGTGACACAGGCTGTTCAACATTAGCCACATATTCAGGAGGTGCCATTGGGACTCATCAGTCCACTATGACAAGGCAGACATCTTCACGAGATTTTCAGGGGGCACCTAAGGTGGACAGCAGGATAGAATGTAATGAAGTGTGCTCTGACTCCGGTAAGGGAACTCGACTGATAGCCCCTAAGAAAGATACTGTTAGAGTATACAGGACAGGAGAAGAGACATTTTAATTTTGGGTGGTACAAAAACCAAGCATGGCCTCTTTTCTGCAAAACTCGAATGAGACCTTATTGTGAAGTTTGTTGTTTTGCAATAGCAAAACAGCTCGTTACATCCCCCACGTGTAGAGATGACGGATTTCTGAAAGTCAATATAAACAACTGGAAAAATTTGTCCTGCAAATCTGGATTTGCGTGAAAACAAACTGCATTTTCACAGGGAGTGTTTGCTAAAATGCAGTGCTTACTTGAAATACACTGCCCATCAATGTTCATCAAAAGACTGCTGATCAGGAAGAGAACAGCAATACCTTTTAGAACAACTGTGCTATTTGCAATGTCTTGTAAGGCAGGGTATCACTGTTAGAGGACACACTGATGAAGAAAGTAACTTCCAAAAGTTAGTCAAGCTGCTGTCGCATAATTACATAATCCTTATGACAAATGGGAAGTATGCATCATATGATGATATCAATGAACTACTCAAGGAAATGTATCGTGTCGCAACAATCTTGTCTCACCAAATAAGGCTGCAGAAATCTACTTCATTACAGTTGACAAAACACAAAGTAGCTGGACATGTGCAGAGATCTTTTTCAGTGCGTTGGGCGTTGCAGGATTACATTGTACATAAAGATTTTATTGGAATGCACAACTGCCCCAAAACAAATGCAGAATCAATCTTCTTGACATTAAAGGATATATTAGTACGTTGCGGATTGAATATGGATGGCATGAGAGGAAAATTTACCATGGTGCATCAGTCCCTCCAGGGCCAGATGTTGGGCATAGCTAAATGAATCGAAGACATTAATCCAAAATCTGTTCCAGTTCATTGTGTGAACCACAGGTTGAATCTTATTCTGCAGGAAGCTGGTAGGGAGTGTGCCGTGATTCAAAGTGCTTTGAACTTGCTGTACAAACTTCATGAAATTGATTCATCACCAAAAAGACTTGCCCTTTTTGAGAACATTCAAGTGCCCTACTCCTCCCAATCTGATGGCTTTTACCCTCTGTCCCACGCTCTTGAGAGCAAGTAGTCAGGCAACTGAATCAGTATTGTACAATTATAAAGCTCTTTAGAGGAGCTGATTGCCCCTGGGAGGTAACACAGAAGCGGCAAAGAAAGCACTTGGACTTCAAGTTCTGATGGCGTGCTTTGATCCGTTTCAGGATTTTCTCAGCGGCTGACAAAGTGGCTCAGGTGCTGCAGACAATAGGTATCATGTCAGAGACTCTAATCCAGCTGTTGAAATGCTGCACATTAAATGCTGCAAAATTATCATCTGACCAGTTCTTTGACCTGATAGACTTGCTCACCACTGTAATTAACCAGCCCATTTTGTTGCTTCTTACGAGCATCAAAAAAAAAAAAAAAAAAAGCTCATAGCCACTATCAATAGTCAGCCATGTGGTCAAATACCAAGATAGATTGTGGATACGCACTCTGGTGACATTGTGTTTGACAGACTTAATACAGCTTGTAATGCTGCCAGGTCTCAAACTCTCAATCAATGACATGCATCAAAAACATGATAAAAATTGGCTGGCATCATAATGGAAATCTTGATAGACAGACCTAAGATGTACTGTTTTCACAAGTCAATATCCTTTTAAAGGATCTATCTTACAGCCTCAATGTGTAATGCTACTTCTGAGTGCAACTTTCTCTCCCCAATGGAGGAAAACATACCTACTATCATCCATGACTAAAAAGTGTCTAATCCACCTGCTCTTCCTCCACATTCATAAACATCTGATGGATTCTATGGATCTCAAACATGTTTTACACAACTTTTGTTTCGCCAGTGATAGATGCAGTCAGTATTTTAGAAACATCCGAAAAAGGTAATGAAAATGATTCAATGAATTAAAAAATAAACAAGGTAAACTTAATGCAATTTTGCTTAATAGAAGCAATAAGATATCTATCTGCTAGAGTCTGTTGGTGGTAGATTTTCAAAAAATTTTTATAAAACATTAGAAAAATTTTATATGTTAGCTCTTATGGGGACACGTTTACCTCCCTTCAAAGTTGTTCATTATTTTTTATTTTGCTGACACCTTTTTCCGAGGAGATTTACAATTTATGGTTACAATTGTTAAACTATGCATTATATGTAAACAAAGACGATTCGATTGTAGTGTTACAGACTTGCAGGTTACAGTTCAATAATAATAGTGCAGTATTAATAGTGGAGAATGCACCATAAAATGATAAATGCAAGTGTACATGAAGTACAAAAATAAAATGCAGTCCTGGTTTTAGAACTAAAGTCCTTTTTCTCCTCGTTTGTTCATACTAATACATTTAAAATGTGGTTAATTATTGTACTCCGGTTATTTATGTTGTACTCTATGGGATATTTATGTAGTATTTTAATTCCTCCACCACTTTGGCCTTGGCCTTCCCATATCTGCAAAGGTTCCGGCACCCTTGCTAGCAACCAAATGTTCTTAAGACCGGTTGAGATTCTGAAAACTTTTTTCCAGGAATTCAAGCAAAGCTACTTACTGTAGAGCTATAAGGATTGTGCACTTTGCACCTCAGACTACACGTTCGATATGCCGAAGAGTTTTTTCCTGACTAACCAGATCTTTTACTTCTTAAAGTGCATCTGCCATCTTGGCAAAAAAAAAAAAAAGCCTTTGGCACTTCTGCACTCCAATGTAGAACCTACTATTGGAGGCAGGAGCTGATAGGCCAGCAGTGTAAGTCTCAGTGTTCAAGCTACATGTCCTGAGAATTATTATAATTTGTCTTCACTTTACCATTTATGCTTCTGGTAAGAAGAGGGAGGCCAAGTCCCATCAGAGGCTCCAAACCTACTACTGCAGGTATCAAGAGCTCTCTCCCATACACAGCATTGCGTAAGTGCACGATGAGGGTTTTCACCTTCCTCTGAAGCATCACGTATTGGCTACTGCCTGAAGCAGGATGTGGATCAAGACTGGCCCGGTAAATAGCAAAAGAAACAGGATTTCAGCTGGCTGGAAGATAGCCACACCTGTAAGTGTGTGTTGAAGCCTTATAAAAGAAAGTGGCACTTGGGCCTGCATGAATTTAGTCATGATTAACATGTATTCCTCAGGATCATTTTGCTAGCTAGTTAATACGAATCCATTACATTCCTCTGAGTGTGTGGCCACCTGTTGATGTATTGTAACAGTAACTAGCCCCTTGGGATTAATTTGCATTTCCAGGGCGAATAAAGGAGGACAGTTATTTGCTAGAGAGTCAGTGACAAAACTAGCTGAGCCATTAGTCATTGCAACCCTCGTCCCTCATGCTACCCCATTCACACAGGAAGAAGCCTTCAGAGGTATTTCTAGTAGAGATAAGGAGGTGCTAGTCCCGTTATATAAGGCATTGGTGAGACCTCATTTGGAGTATTGTGTGCAATTTTGGTCTCCCATGTTTAAGAAGGATGATTCAAAACTGAACGGGTACAAAGAAGGCCCACTAGAATGATCCGAGGAATGGAAGGCCTGTGATATGAAAGGAACTTGAGGAGCTTTTCCTTTTTTTTGTTTTAAAAAGAAAGAAGAGGAGAGGGAGATATGATTTAACTCTTTAAATATATAGGAATACAGGAAAGGAGAGGAATTAGAGGAATTCAGCTCTAGTGCTACAACAGACACAACAAGATATAATATAAATTGTTGTGTTAGTAGGTTTTTTTATGATATTATATATACGTAGGTGCATAAGAGGAGTGCAATTCTGCAACAGCCTACCGAGAGTAGGGTAAGGACCGGGATTAAGCTGAATTAAGCTGGAAGCTTATGGAGGGGATGTATGATAGGATATAATGATTAGATAATTAGTCAAATAAATAGGTCACTACACTGGTAACAAAGTGGTCAATGGGAGGATGTTGGTACCTTTTCAGAGGGTCTGCTGGAGGAGTCTTCTGGGCTCAGGGTTCAGGGTTCAGCTGATCGCCATATTTGGGAATTTGGAAGGAATTTTGAAGGATTTTTCCTGGCCCTGGAGGCTTTTTCCTCCCTGGAATTTCCTCCAGGGTGCTGGTGGGGTGGGGGCTCTGCTTTGTGTCTCTTCTGCTACTGGAAGTGTCTCAAACAGCATTCAGGGCAGAGAGAAGCAGAGTGGAGGAGAAGGAGTTCATCATGAGGGGTATGTGGCTGTGGCCTTGCAGGAGGTCAGACTAGAGGATCATATCATTCTGATGATCTTGATCTTGAATGAAGAAGTAGTTTAGGACTACACTGTGGGTCTTTACAAGCAACATTGCTGCTGACAATTATATATATCTATATCTATCTCGCATTCTGAGGACTTACTCGAGATAGAGACATTTACTAGGAATTCATACGGGTGTGTTTGGGAAGTGACCTAGGACCAGATTTTTAAAGGTACTTCATGCTGTCCCACTCAGCATCGCAGGACTGAATTCTCTAAGCGTCCCCGCCCCAGCAGAGTTTTCAGAACTGTAGAGGTGGTGCAAGTACTGATCTCCCCGTTCACTTCATTGGGGCCTTGTAAGTACCTACCTATGGGATTTTTAGAAAGCTAAGATAAGCCTATCAAGGCAGGGATTGGCTGGCAGTGCGGATGAGCTGATGTCATTAGCATAGGGTGCAAAATTCCAAACAAATGCATTTATAAACTTGTCCCGCCAGATAGACGCCCTCAGCACAGTGTGAACATTTGAGTCAGAGGGGCAGGTCAGCCACCGGGCAGCAGCACGCACGCTGAAGGGCCAGGTTTTCAGACAGAGTTGGAAGCAATAAATGTTGACATGTCGATGCATGCCCTGACCTTAGCTGGCACCCAGACAACAGCAACCTCAGTGAGAAGAATTAAGGGATAGGGTAAACACTGGGGGACTCCACAGTCTGTGGGAGAAGACTAGAGTGAGGAGAGAAAGAGATAAAAGGCAGCTGCTGCTGAAGCAGGCCAAGGGGACCCTCCATGAGATCACTAAACAGAAAGGAGTAATATACAAGTCAGTTGCCAAGCAAAAGACTCATGAGCAGACTAACAGGAATGCCAAATGGGAGTCTGAAGGGGGTCCGAGGTTCTCTCGTATGCTTGCCTAGTATTCAAGTACACTGAATATTGACTAAAACCCCGAGGAAAGCTGTGACGTCTCTTCCATTTACCACACTGTGCCACCAACAGACCAACGTGTTCTAGGACTCAGGATGTGGGTCTTGCCCAGCCCAAGTTCACAATTCAAGTACCCAATACGTCGGTTAGAATATGAAGGCACCATGTCACTAGATAGTTGGGTTGCTCTCTCCTACATTTATGCTGGTGAGGATTGGGTGCAGAAAGTTTCAGGGGGTGGGGTGTCCTTTTTCAAATCCTGGCATTTCTAGACTAGTACAACATGATTCAGAGTCAAGTTTGACCCACAGACAAACAATTTCTAGGAAGCTGTGAGAGTTGTGACACCCCCTCTCCCCTCCATCTTGTACAAGATGACAAAGAAGCATCAGAAAGCCTTTCCAAATGTAGGCAAGAACAAGCGTCTGTCAAAAACGAGGAGTCCGGTGGCACCTTAAAGACTAACGGATTTATTTGGGCATAAGTTTTCATGGATAAAAACCCAATTCTTCAGATGCATCTGTCAAAAGTACCTAAACACTTTCCCAGGCATTAAATGCTGGCAGTAGTCTGTGTAGCCTTGCACAGGGCTTAAAACTCTCATTTTACAAACAATGCTGTTAACTTCCCTAAATATCTAGGTGCCAGGTATTTTAACACTTCCCAAATCTCTTTAGATTCCCAGTGACCTCCAAGAGGTACCCCTGCTACCAGTTCACGTAGAGACTATTTTCACTGTGCTTTGTATGAAAGCCAAGCTATAGGTATATTGCACACACAAATATACAAGAGACTCAGCTATTTGGCACCCAATGGAATAGAGTTCAACCACAGAGAATGGGTACCAGATGGCAAAGCTATCCAAAACTGGCATTTTCCCAAAGCCTGGCAGACTGTTCTGACTGAAATCACCTCAGTCAGAGAAACAAGGAGTCATCTCAGCTGCTATGCAGAGGAGTTATTTTTACTTGAAAAGCAGTATTTATGCCCAGCCCAAATTGGACTCAATATATTTGAAAGAGCAAGTTTCAGTTTCAAAGCCCCCTTTCTAAATAGGCAGAACAAGCCAGCCTAATGCCAATATTAAGTAGCCAACAGTTCTGTTGGTAACTTATCCTCCGAAAAGGTCTTCCTGTGGGTTTTTCAGGTAGCACAAAGCCTGTGTTGGAAGTAAAAAATTGGTGTTGAAAGGATACAATGTTTTCTCTAGCCCATTTCATCTTGGATAGGGCTGTTCTGTTTGTTGGACCAGTTGCAAGAACAGTGCCTGTACCATGACTCACTGGGTCAGGAAGGAAGAGGGATTGGGTGGGGCTACAGTTATTGGCAGCCTTTATATGAGGAGATTTGACGTTTCCTTATTACGTTTATAGAGGACACCCTTTCCCCCCCCTCCCCCCCAAAAAAATTGGGACTGTTTTGATATCAGTAAAGAAAAGAAGTGGTAGTGGATTGGCTTTGGCCTGCTTGCAAAAAAGAAGTGAAACTAAGAATGCCTGTGTGAGGTATTAGAGACAAGGTGGGTGAGGTAATATCTTTTATTGGCCCAACTTCTGTTGGCGAGAGAGACGAGCTTTCGGGTTTACACAGAGCTCTTCTTCGGGTCTGGGAAACATACTCAGTGTCACAGCTAATGCCATGTCACCCGTGGGGGATCACTTTTCACAAGTTACCTCACCCGCCTTGTCTCCAACATCCTGGGACCAACACAGCTACAACAACATGGCATACAACCATTTGTGAAGTATCCGCCTTCAGGCAGGTTCCCATGCTGCTCGTGTCTGAACCGGAGTACATAAAAAGCTGCAGGCACTTTTCCATTGTGGGGAATGTTTGATAGGTACTTGGGCACAAGGATTTGGCATCATAAGTCAAAGCTGAGTGCAGGCCTGAAACTTTGTGCAATAGCTGCCACCATTGTGAATATAAAGCCTCAAAAAAAGCTACGTTTTTCATAGTGTGGTGGTTGTGCTGTGGGCATCCACTACCACCAACCTCCCTTGAAAGAGTCTGCATGAGAGATGTGCCAAGTCATATCTTGCAATGATTAGTTAGGCAAGATCACCTTTTGGAGTTTAATTGTATCGCTGTTCCAAGTTTAGGACCTTTGTTGAGAACCTTGTTCTCATGGGCATAACTTCATAGCATGCAGTTTCAAAAAGGGTTCCGACTTCATTAAGCAATTGCTGGAGGAAGATGCAGGACATATTACCTCAGGGTGAAGCTCCCAAGTGTTATGAAGACTTCAAAAATCCACTTAAAAACTTCTTGAAATTCAGCCACAAGCCAGTATTCTTAACATGCCAAAAGGTTCCTCGCTTTCATCAAAATCTAACCAGAGTCACCTAGTACCAGGCCTATGCCATAGAACTCTATGGAGCTGGTTACATGGTTCTCTGGGAAACAGCCAAGTTTTTAGACTGCTTCCAGACTAATCAAAACAAGTTTGACCTACAGAAAGAACTAATATTCCTAGCAAAAACCACCACAGACAGGCCAGGAATCCTATAGAAACAGCTTTTATAGAATCTGGAAGATAAGCACATAGGGTCTCCAACACACTATCAGTCAGTCTGCAAGGTTTCATACCAGCCTAAAGTTGGTTGAGATTTGTACCATGGCATTCTTCCCTGCAAACAGTTGCAGATGTAAGACCAAAAAAATATATAGTCTGCCCCTACTGTTGTGCAGCTTGTGTCTACAGCCCATAAAACTTCAACATGTTTTATGAAGTAGATTGTTTCTAGCAGGCCTCATCTCTAGAAGCACGGGGCATTGGCTGACAGGGACCCTGCTCAACAGTTCAGGTTGTTTAATGCAAGTTCAATGGCTAATGTTATCATGACGTTTCTGAGGGAAGACACACAAGGTTAGTTTCGCTCTGCAGAACCTGTATAGTACATCTTCCTTGTAATCCGTGCACATGATTTAGATCGCCTGGAGCACTCTTACTGCATGTTGGTAAACTAGGGAGTAAGAGTTCATGGCAGGGGACTCCGGATCCCCTACATTTCTTTCTATATGGGGCCCAAGGTGGAGTTTCAACACCCACAGAACACACTGCAAGGTCACCCTTTGGTTTATTTTCATTACAAAGGCAGGTATATTAGAATTGTGAAGTATTCGTTAGATATAAGAATTCAGGGGAAATGTCAACTGACCACCCTTTCAGGTAATACACTTGAAGTACATAGACTGAAGAAAGCATAAATAATGTATAAGACAATCCTGTACTGGCAGAGATCACCTAACTGGTCTCCGTCTGACATCTATTATATATGGTCTCGAAATGTAGCTGGGCACCATTACTAGCAATAGGTGAAATCTAGTCCAATAGCATCCATCTTGTATTAGCTGGGAGCCAAAGCTTGTATGATGCATTCAGAATTTGTTCTGATACCTGTGACTAGCGACTAGATGGCATGAGAAAGCTAGAAAGTTGGGTTGCTGTACTGTGTGTCACCGGGTAGGTCTACACTGCAATTAAAAGCCCACAGCTGGCCCGGGCCAGTTGACTCAGGGTCACAGGGCTTGGGCTGCGGGGCTGTTTCATTGCCGGGTAGACTTCCAGCCTTGGGCTGCAGCACAAGCTCTAGGCCCCTCCCTCTTCGCAGGGTCCTGCCCGAGTTTGGAAGCCTACACTGCAATGAAACAGGCCCGCAGCCCAACCCCTCCCCCAAGCCTGAGTCAGCTGGCACTGGCCAGCCGCGGGTGTTGAGACACTGTAGACATACCCACTGAGGGCAAGTTTTGTTTAGAAGTGCCTGAAAATGACTTTTGTAGTTTGAGAACAGCTACTTATTGACAACCCTCAGCAAAAACAAACTGACGCAGTCCAACATCAATGCAGAGTTCTGAACAGGTCTTCTCCTCTATCGGGGAAGGACCTGGGAAATCTACATGACAGGCACTGGAAAAGCAGAATAGCATCTCTGACTTTCAGCATAACTTGTTAATATGAAAGGAAAAATCCTTTGATGCTACAAGACTCCTACCCCTTCTTCACAGAGTCCATCCTGAAGCACTACCTGTGCCAGGGTGTCTAGTGAAAGGTGTAGAAGAGAAGTTGGGCAAATTTGAAAACAGGCTGTACATAAACTGACATTTGAATAGGAAATGTGGTACCTCTACCTCCTACCTCTCCGTACGGTCTGCAGGCTGAAAGTGCCTTGGAGAAGGGTTCATGCTGTGTTTGGCTAGTGCCCGTTACTGGAATTTACTCCAGCAAGGACTCTACCCCTCTAAGTTTAGAAAGGGAACACTGAATACTTAGTCATGCTAATGGCAGAGATCCACACTCAGGTTTCTAAACTTTTGTAAGAAAGTCCAGCAAGCGTCACAGGGTTTTAACCACCGCCCGTCATTCAGTTCTAGTCATGAAGTTTGACTCTGCTCATGCAGCTCAGTTCCTTTCCTCACTTCCTCATTTTCCTTTCCCCAGTGATACATGGCCAGCTCTAACATTTGGTGGGGGAGCAATACAAACACACACATACATAGAGCTTTCCAAGGGTGAAACATGCTTCTGCACAGCCACCTAGCTACACCAGAACTTCCACCTCTATTTGAATTTATCCATAGGGAAGATTTCCTGGTCTGGTTCTCACTTTGCAGGGACAGTCTGCATTAAGTGATAGGGACAATCAGCGTTTTTACAGAAGCGTATTGAATCCTGTGGTGCAGAAGCTGGTGCTCCAAGTTATCCAAGATAATTCCATCTCAACCTGTTGCTGACTTGTAATAACTTTATGTAAGAGGTGAGAGATTGGCACAAACTGGAATGTTTCAGTTAAAGAAACTGATAAGAGGTCCCTGAGGCTCATGGGTTGGCATATCTGGAAGAAAGACACCAGGAATGGGAAGAAATGTTTCTAGTTGAACTCACGAAAGTATTTTGATGGATTTTAATGGGATAGGTTGCCATTGCTCCCATCTAAAAACAGTGAAATGTGAGACTGACTGGAGTGAGCGTTACCAACATGGCTGCCACCCCTGGGGGTCCCACCAGGGCATTGTGTTGTCAGGATGTCTTTTAGGAGCGGGACTATGAAGGCCAACTAGTCAGAGGGGAAACGGATGACATCCCCACCCCCACAGACTTCAGCTAAAAGCCTGACTGACTATCCCCTGGAATGTGACCCTTAAGCCCCAACCGCTACTGCTTCCTAACGAGTCATTTTTCTTCTACCTTATTTCTCCTGTTTCCTAAGTCTGTCTCTGCTTTTGCCTCTAAGGGGCATCTGGCTTCACTGCCAAGACACCTTTTGCAACACTGCTGTGAGCCTGTGACCAGAGAAGCAGCTGAAAGCAACCCCTCAAACCATCCAGTGCTGGCACAATTTGCCAGGAGTGTACGTTGGGCCTGTGTTTCTCCAGCAGCGAAGTTGAAAGCCTCAGCTCTAAAGACAGAAGCTGTATTCTTTCTTCCCTTGTGTGCGCGCAGCTGGACTGGTCTGAAAGAACAGAGTGGACTTCAACAGCTCCAGACCATCTAAGCGCACTTTTTCTCTCCCCCCACCCACCCAAAAGGACAGGAATACGATCTAAAAATGTCTGACATTGAGTTCCCCTTTAAGAGACCATACAGCTAAGAGAAAGGGAATAAGTTAAAATAAAAGCTTTCATACATTCATATTTCAAATGCCTTATGTTTTTCATTCTGTATCGTTAGTAAAAGGTTAAAACATTTTAATGGTGGTTGTTACTCCCCTTGTAAGGCAGCCATAATTTGACGTGAAACCCCAAACCACATTTAACTTTTTAATGTTGTAACAATGAACAAAGGTCTCATTAACATCTTCGCTCTTGTTGAGCCTGGGACTTAATTAACAAGCCTCTTATAGCTTCCTATAGATGCTGCTTCTGGGGGCCCCCTCCCTGGGGGACCTTCCTTGAAGGGTTAGCCAATTCTGTATACAGATACATTAAATCTAACCTTCCTGATCATTGGCGACACCGACCACCACTGGTCTGATCCCTCTATTAGAGTAGGCTGCAGCCTGCCTTATCCTAACACATGGCATTAAACATGAAGCAGTTGCAAGGGCAAGTTGAGGGGTTACATGGTAGGTAGGTAGCTGGAGATTTCCACATACAACCCCAGATGGAGGCAGAGCTATGATGAACTCAGCTAAATCCCTATTCAAACCAGACGCTACCCCTTACTGGAAGAGGGTTCGTGCTCTCTATCTATAAAGCCACCCCTCTGGGCAGCCTAGTCTTTGCCAGCAGGATACAGGTGAGGAGAAGCCTCTGTTTCCCCTATCCTAGGCACCACAGTGGTTTTGCAGCTTTCCTCCTTTAGATTCCTTAGACTTTGAGCTGCCAGTTTTACTCGATTAGCATGGAGCTTCATTCCAGGGAAGTGCCTGCGCCTGGGCCCAGGAGCCAGTGTGCTGCCAAGAGCCTTAACACAGCTGTGGCAAATAGGACCCATTATCTATATGCCTCAGCAATCTGGGTGATCAGCAGCAGGTTGAGGAATGCAAAAGAATTAATTCAGGGGAGAAGTCAACTCTAGAAGTTGCATCTATTTCCCCACTTCCCTCCAGGGTCCTCAGTATTCGCTTTTAAGTCTGAATTTTATAGCCCCTCTAAATGCAGAGGCCTCAGCAGTCTGCATGAGAAACCTGTGGTTCTTGCTTTAAAATCCTTTCCACAGATTCATGATTCTGGACTGGGGTGTCTGTGTCCATAAATATGGACACACCTGTTTTAGTCTTAATAGCTTCCCCTTAAATTTGAAGGGGAAGATCAACATCTAGTTTGTAGCCCTAAACCCTCTCTCAGTGATGCAGGAGAACCTTGGATGTACATAAGAGATGTTTTTTCTCCAACATACAATTGATCTGTTTATCCTATACAAGAGCCAACACCTGTTCCAACTCACTTGCTAAAAGAGATGCCCTACCTATGGGAGTGTTTTCCTAATGAGTATATGCAGGCAACAAAAAATCCCCTTCTCAGAAATCACTAGAGTTTTTTGAATAATGTGTTACTTAGGAGAGGTTTTGTACTATTTTGTGCTATTCCTGCAGTTAGCCTGGCAAGTGCCACCGCATTAACTTTTAAAAGTTTCTGCAAAAGGGCAAGTGGCCCTTACCCCAGCAGATAAAATCATTTTTCTACTAAGCTTGTGCTCTAGGGACTAAAAAAAATGGATCTTCTTTACCATCTTGTTTGCTGAAGAATTTAGATGCAAGACAAGTTGTGACCAGCTATCGCTGTATTTCCAATCTGCCCCCTTTAGAGTTGAAAACCAGAGGGGACTGTGCAACCAGCCAGAAAATATTTCAGTTTCTACATACAAATAGTTACATTACAGACTTTAGACTGCTTTCTACTATGCTGTAATAAGACTCCTGGTAGATTTGCCACATGCAAGAGATAATCATGCTGCCTCAGCTGTTCTTTAAAGGGCTACTCAAGCAGAGTTGCTCTGTGCTGTAAAACAGAGTAATAAAGCCAAGTAAGCTGGTTAACACAAGTCAATTAACCTAGTATGTTTGTTAGGTCTAAGGAAACTAACACACTATAGCTTTTAATTTAAAGTGTCATTTCAAAGCAAGTGTTTTTCTTCCTAGTCCAGGATCATGGTTAGGGAGCTTCAGGTTTTTTGGCAGTAGGAACAATGTTTATCCTTGACAAAAGGTTTTCATAAAGCTCCTGAGATCACCAGGGGTTTATCTGTTGGATAAGGACTAAGGCCTTCTTTCCTTGTATTTATTTGCCTGTTCTTCTTCCAGCCTGAGTGTGGAAGCTCTAGTCCTGCTAGAATCAATGAAGTTAGTCTGTGTAGTGAGAGATGCCCATTAGACCCTGTTCCCCCCACAGCCCCCACTTAAGAGATTGCTCTACTGAAGTTCTTTTGTTATTTCCCTACAGCCTCTTTTCTAATAAGTTTCCTCACATTAAAATGTTTCCCCACAATCTCCTGTCAATTGTATAAAGTTAAAGAGAAGCAACAACTTTCTTCCTTCCTCATCCTCCTCAAACCCATCTTAGCCTTCACCTAAAGAGCATAAATGGTTTAAGGGGGACAGGTGGCTGCACTTTCCTTTTTGTGCACTAAGACCCACCTCCTTTGGAATCTAAACTAATGAGAATGCTGAGGGTCCCATCAGGCTCCCTCCTATTGGTTTTTGGTGACTGTCACTCAGTACATAACTGAAGGGTGGTCCTCTGAAAGCTGCACTCCCAGGCTTCTGCTGCTTAAAGGTATACTGTCCCCTTTTTAGTATGCCCTTCTCTGCTGACTGTTAGAGGAACACTGTCCATATGGTGACCAGATGTTTGAGACAAATTGCGGTGAAACACTTTAAAAATGTGTTTTGTGTATGATTTTGGTTCTAGCACAAGGTCTGGGGTTGAGAGCGCTGGAGGCAGCTGTTTATCTACAGAACAGTGCATGCTTCCCCACATTGCCTCATTAATGTGCCACAACCACAAGGCAGGCCGGCTAGATCACAAGTCAGGATGCTGTGCTACAAGCATCACTCACAGCAGACACCCACGGAGACCACAACAGTCCTTCCTCTCCAGTGCAGGGCCAAGGCAAATCCCTTCCCTAAATCTAATCCTCTAGCACAGAATCCCTAAATAATGATCCAGATTCTGATCTCAGTTACACCCACGTTAATCCAGATTTCACATGAGGTACTTGGGCTCTATCCTGATGATCTGAGATCACGATCTGGCCCGATAACCCAGGGGGGGAGATTTACAGCGTGGGCAAGGAGTCCTGTATGCTCAGAGCACGGTTGGTGCATTGAATGGAAATAATTAAAGCCCTCAGTGCTGCAAAGGAGAGGGGGGCCAAGCTGGATCTAAGCCACTTTTTGCTCCCCCCAGCATGGGGCTGGCGGGAGCAGAAACAGCCCCCAAAGTAATTCAGAATAGCCACTGTGATCCATGCCTTTGTCGCCTTGAAACTAGACGGCTGTAGCACACTCTGCATGGGGCTCCACATTAAATCCACACGGAAGCTAAAGCTAGAGCAGAATGCAACCATCTGGTTCGTTAACTGAGTGCTCAGTGTGAACATAGTCAACCCCTGCTCTATGACTGCAGTGGCTACCTGTGGATTTTGGGGCAGTGGTGCTGGAACTCAGGGTGCTGCCACACCCCCTGGCTTGAAGTAGTAATAACACACACCAAATACCTGGTTTCCATCAGCAGCACACACAGCCCCACTATAAACATTGTCCCATCACCCCAGGGGAAGCGTTTAAGGTGTTGCTTTTCACATATAAAGCCTAGATGGCTCAGCTCCTTCCTACCTGAGAGGTCTGCAGAGGCACTCGGGCTGGATCCACCACATTGTAAAAGGGGCTGCTGGCAAGACGTTCTCTTGGAGGGCCCCACACCTTTGAGTTGTGCTGTCCCCTCCCCCGGTTTGAAACAGCCCAAATCTGCATGCTGAAAGGCACCTCTTGTTCCGAGGGTGGTGGAGGAAGTGAATATTGTTGGGTTGGGAGATGTTTAAAGACAAATGAGGCATTTGGCTTATTATTACGCTGCTGCTTTTTCAGTGCTGTTATGTACTGTGGGGGTCTCTTCCTTTCTGTGATTCGTTGTGATTTCAAGTATGTGTCCGAGGTAGCTAGAGTGTTCAGATATGCGCCTCTTGTTAGTGTTAGTTTATACAGCTAGGCTTCAGGGATCGCTTAGTGGTTTAAGCATTGGCCTACTAAACCTAGGGTTAGGAGCTCAATCCTTGAGGGGGCCATTTAGGGATCCTGGGGGGAAAAAACTGTCTTGAGATTGGCCCTGCTTTGAGCAGGGGGTTAGACTAGATGACCTCCTGAGGTCCCTTCCAACTGTGATATTCTGAATGAACACCTCTGAATACAGGCTGTGTGCTCCAGCCTGGCCACTACCCAACGGAGAGGGGGAGGAGAGTATGGCAGAGAGCCTGCTATGCTGGCTTTATGCCAGCTGGGGATTCCCTATCCCCAGGCAGCATAGATACCTTGGTGGTGAAGGTGATATAAGAACCAGGGCTGTCAATTAGTCACAGTTAACTCAAGCAATTAACACTAAACAAATTAACTAGATTTTTAAAAATAGTCATGATCAATCACACTTTTAATCAAACTGTTAAACAATAATAGAATACCAATTTAAATTTATTATAAACATTTTTGGATGTTTTTCTACATTTTCAAATATATTGATTTCAGTTACAATACAGAATACAAAGTGTCCAGTGCTCACTTTGTATTATTATTTTTATTACAAATATTTGCACTGTGAAAAAGATAAACAAAAGAAATAGTATTTTTCACTTCATCTCATACAAGTACTGTAGTGCAATCTCTTTATAGTGAAAGTGCAATTTACAAATGTAGAAATTTTTTTTCACATAACTGCACTCAACAACAAAACAATGAGCCTACAAGTCCTCTCAGTCCTACTTCTTTTTCAGCCAATCGCTAAGACAAACAAGTTTGTTTATATTTACAGGAGATAACGCTGCCCGCTTCTTATTTACAACATCACCAGAAAGTGAGAACAGACATTCACATGGCACTGTGGTAGCCGGTGTTGCAAGGTGTTTATGTGCCAGAGATGCTAAATTTTTGTATGCCCCTTTGTGCTTTGACTTGTGCAAATATTTGTAATAAAAAATAATAATACAAAGTGAGCACTGGACACTTTGCATTCTGTGTTGTAACTGAAATCAATATATTTGAAAATGTAGAAAAAAATTAAAAAATATTTATAATACACCTCTACCTTGATATAACGCTGTCCTTGGGAGCCAAAAAATCTTACCACGTTATAGGTGAAACCATTATATCAAACTTGCTTTGATCTGCCAGAGTGCGCAGCCCTGCCCCCCCGGAGCGCTGCTTTACCGTGTTATATCCAAATTCGTGTTATATCGGGTGGCGTTATATCGAGGTAGCGGTGTACATTTAAATTGGTATTCTAACAGTGCAATTAAAACTGCAATTAATTGCAACTTTTTTTTTAATCTCGCCATTGCAATTTATTTTAATTGTTTGACAGCCCTAATAAGAACCCATTTTGAATAGCTGCCCCTTTAGAGCAGTCTACTCCACTCAGAAAGCAGTCGGCACAGAGGCTGAGAATGTAGTCAAAAGGGCCTAATCGTATTTCCACTGCAGACAATGGGAATCTTGCAAATGACTGAAATGGGACCAAGGTTGGATGAAAATTTTTCTTGCAGTCAGGGAAATCTAAATTCTTCTGTCAGGAATTATTGTCCTCTGTGTTTAGTCTGTAAACATCTCAGTAAATGAGAGATGTGAAGTCTGCCAGCCTTACAAATCGTACTCACTTAGAACGTGATCATTTCTAAAAATGTGTTGCCCCAGCGTGACATACCTGGGCTTGCTGCACTTTGCCAAGTGGGCAGAAGGAGCTTCTTGCAGCCAGCACTTTACATCCTGATGCTAAGGAACAATCTTTCCTTGTTTGTTTGTTTGTTGTTTAAATTCAAGTGGCTGGTGTCTCCAAGTACAACTGCCTCAAGGTGATACTGGAAATCTTGCTGCAGGGCTAGGCTAATTTTTAGGATAACTTCCTTCCAAAACAGACTGTCCTTAGAGCATTCCTATGAGTAATGGTGCCTTTGCTCGTATGACATTGCCAGAAGCCATCTCTTGTAATTACATGCATCTTAAATTGACTAGCGGGGGTGCAGGACAATATACTCTACCTACTGTACTACCTTATTTTAGATTATATTTCTCTTGACCTTATGTTGCTCTTGACCTTAAGCTCAAACAAGTTCTTCAGATGTTATTTAAAATCACACTTCAGTCCAAAGGCTTGACATTTATCTGGATGTTGTACGCCAACATTATCGTTGGTGTGGCACTGGGATTTCTCTACTTAATGAGCAAACTCTCTCTCCAATATATATGTCCACATTGGTTCATCTCCAACATTGGGAGTCAGCTCTCCACCTCTAACAGCCACTTTTAGCATCAGGTCCATTAGACCTGCTCAGAGCAAATCTAGTCAACACAGCGCTGAAAACAAACACATGCACATGCCATTGTACACAGAAAAGTATGTGCACATAATTTGCTCACACATTTACTGTGATTGTGGGTCTAACTGTGGTAATTAGGGGCAAAGGGCCATTTAGACATCGACATGATCGTTTGTGGGTGCAAAAACTGTTTCAATACTGTACAATTCCAGTAAATGCATACATGGGAATGCCTTTCTGTGCCCTCAGTAAGGCAGGGCTTCTGTGGAAAAAAATAGTTTGTGATCATGTAGTTAAAGACTGTATCAATTATGCATACGCACAAGGGGCCGAATGAAGATTGCACGGGCAGCCTTCATATTGGCATTTCCTAAGTGCTGAGTGTGTAACGTTGCCACCTTAATAATGTTATGAGTGTCGTTTTTTAATATAGAATTATTTTCAGATTGACTCAAAATCTCCTTTTCATAAATAGCATGAATGGGCAGAAGAGTTGAGCACTGGTGATATTTTGAGGCAGAAAGTCTTGTTAGAAACATGTACATTGTCCTGGTATCAGAAATTCAAGATGTGATCCCTGAAGTTTCCTCTTGGCAAATTCTCTTTGCCAATGTCTGAAAGCCAGTTTTTTCTTACATAATCCCTTTGTCCAGGCAAGACTCTATTATTAGGGTAAAAAAGTAAATTTCTTGCCCAAATTGTTGTCACTGGATAGAGGAGATTATGGGGACCATTGACTATGGGAGGTTATGGGGACTGTTGGATAAGGGTGGTAATGTGGCCATTAGATATGGGATGCGACTCCTGGGCGGATGGAGAGGTTTGTGTACAGTTTCCATTACCAAAGATGCTATTTACAATATGGGCCATGGTAGATAATACAGTAAGATAGTTCTGAAAAGCTACAGTGCCACTGGTGCAAGACTGGGGAGAAGATACGAGGACAGCCACACTCCAGCTGGGAGGACAATGCCCATTCGTGGCTAGTGCCATCGGTGTCTCTGAAAGTGGGGGGTAAAGGTGGACCCATGGTCTGCTGTCCCCACCAGCCATTGGAATTGGCCTGGCATGCAGGGGAGAAGGCACAGCCAGGATGGCAGAGTTTCTGCTGCAGCATTTGCTTCCAGGAGGAATTCTAGCCAAGTCATCTGGCATGATTCCTGCGGGCTCCCACCACAATTTGGCACCTCTGATCCTCCCCTCTACACCAAGCCAAGCCTGTATATCACACTCACGCCCAAATGGTATCAACTTTTCCTGATCAAGGCAAGCTATAGCTATCCCTTGCTGCATCCAGCACAGAGTCCTGCTCCTGCGGCAGTCAATGGCAAATATCCCACTGATTTCCATGGTGTAGGACTTCGCCCTGATTGAATAGCAGCTTGTTGCAATATCCTCTTGGCAATAGAATAGCAATGGCCTGTGTAGTTTGCATGTGCCCCCTGAAGTCCACCAGCTGCACACAATCAGTAGCAAGTGAGACTGTGATTAGTTATTTTGTTCGTTAACTTTACACTTCACCTTATGTTCTTTTGCATTTTTGTATATTAAGCGGTATGAAATCTTTCCAATAGAACAATTCTGAAAATCCATACAGTAGCTCCTCTCTGATGGTCCTAATATATACTCATGCAGAACCATAACCCTTACTCTTGTGCCAGCCAATGTAATATAGAATAATGACCATGTAAATTATATGAGACAAGTCAAAGGAAATAGTGAAAATCTTTTAATAGGATGCTTTCTGATGGTTTGTTAAATATTAAATCTATGGAGATATACCTATCTCATAGAGCTGGAAGGGACCCCAAAAGGGCATCCAGTCCAGCCCCCTGCCTTCACTAGCAGGACCAAGTACTGATTTTGCGCCAGCTCCTTAAGTGGCCCCCCTCAAGGATTGAACTCACAACCCCGAGTTTAGCAGGCCAATGCTCAAACCACTGAGCTACAGAACAGATGTTTAGTTGCTATGATTTTCAAAACTCTTTTGGGAGGTGGAAAAAATGAGCTTTCTTTCCAATTTCCTTAGTGTTTTTGTCTTGTTTCATTTGGCAAAAATTGCTTTCACATCCTAATTTTTTTATAGAGCACAAGCTCACACAGACATGCTGTATTTATAATTCTTGTTAGTCTACTAGCATCATGAATGAAGTCAGCAGCACTGCTTTGAGAACTGGGTGTGTTCGTTAACGGGTAGCTGGTTCTGCAGCAGAAAGCACAAAATATTGGAGGTGATCGCTGTTCTTTATTAATTTATTGGTCACAAAATGAACTATCTAGCCATGGTCACTGGGGCAACTCATGCCCCATTATAGAGAATCGTTTCCCGCTATTCCAGGTCGGTAGTAATCAGAAATAATTTCAGTCTAAATGCTGTGGAAGAGTTGTCCCCCCCCAGACTAATTCATCGGGGATAAATGTCTATCAGAAATGCTGCCAGAACCACCTCAAATGACCTTAATTGGCCTCCTTGTTGGCAGTTCTGACTGAATAGACCTAAAGATTGAACTAATCTCTCACTCCTCAAGGTCATTCAGTTCAGGGCATAGCACCTTGATGGGGAAGCATGGGGAAGCCTCCACCACCAGTGCCCAGACTGTACCTTTGTTCTCTCATGTCATCTCTTCACATCTTTCGGCACCACTACATTCACTCAAACCACATACAACAGATGTTAGTCGCATCGCTTCATTCATGTCTGGAAGGCACTCAGATGCCACAGTGATGAAGGCAATATAAAAGCCCGAACAGAATAGAAGAGAACTCAGAAAAACCCTTACGCCCTTTCCTCACTATACACCCAGTCTCACTGATTTCAATAGGGCTACTCTTATAGTGAGATGCTATTCACTGCATGCTAAGCACAATTGGGCCCTTAAAAATAGGTTTAATTATAATTAATTAGCTCTCCTGGGAAATGGTAGAAGAAAGACAGAGAGCTTCTTAAAAAAAAACCAAAAGAAACCCCCAGATTTTGACATCACTGTTTTACACCAGTGTAAGTGAGTGAGTGGTCTTCAGTGGCTTTACTCCTGATTTACACTGATTTTAGTGAGATCAGAATCAGATTCAAGTATAGCGGATTATCAGTGGCATTATATTGTTAGATGCCCGCTTTAGATGACTGGTTTACAGGAGTTTAAAAGAAACCCAGTTTAAATATACATTAGACTTCATTCAAAATGCTATTGCATCCTTTGTCAGTCTCCTTTGATGTGGGACAAAGCAGGAGCTCTGACCCATCAAAGCAAGCTCGTTAGCACATGCTTGGCTATAAGTGCAATAAGGAACATATGGAAAATCTTGCTAATCTTGTTGTCCCCAGTCCTTTCAAAGGCAAGAGGATGTAAACTTGCTGGCACTAAAACAAGATGTAATGTGAGTTTATTTCCATAAAGCTGTAAAAATGACATCAAGCAGTCCAATAATGCCATCAAAGCCATAGGAATTCATTTTTTTTCAGCTATTTACAAATTCCACAGTGGCTGTAAAGATTTCCAACATCATTTATGTTAGATGAGGACACTGATAAAAGAAAACATATGAGCACATTTATGGTATTTTACAACCAAGATTTGCATGTATAGTGCCTTTCTGTTCATTATATATGGCTCTCTACGCGAGACTTTCCAGTAAATCCATAATGGAAGGCTGCTGATAAATAAGAACTTAGATGATGAGGGCCAATAAAAGCAATAGATTTTAGGACAGATTTAAAATGGGACGGGGAAGAAATATTTATATCAGTTTCAACAATAAGTACTAGATCCAAGCAGGAGACACTAACAATCAAGGTGGAAGGGAAGGGAGATGAAAGTAAAGAATATTAACACTACGGTAGCACTTTGCAGAGTTTGCAGAGGTAAAGAATGAGTGGCCCCCACAAAAAAGCCACAGTAGCTTTGCAAAGTAAGGAATAATGGGCGAGATCTTCAGCAGGTGTAAAGCTGTGTTGAATTGTGCATGTGATATGCTGGATTGTGGATTTGAAAACAAGATTGCAACAGGATTAACACACACAAATTGAGCATGCACCCGCAGCACAGTTGACATCTAAGGCCAGATACTCAGCTGGGGTGTATTAACATACCTCCACAGAAGTCAATGGCGTTAGGCTGATTTACTACAGCTGAGGATCTGGCCTAAAATGGTTCCTTCCATCTATGCACATGCGCACCGGAGGGTGAGTCTGATTATAGGGCAGGTTCCATGCTGTTGAATTTTGGATGAGTTGAAATCTGGCAACATTTTTCAATCCAAGTAGCAGGCTTTAGCAATAACTTAGCCAAGATGTAAAGAATGATTGACCAGATTCTCATCAAGGGAAGGTTACAAACAAGGGCATAGTGTTTCAGAGATATTTATGGACCTCACATACCAATATCCTTCCAAATACCATGTAGCTTTGCTCTCCAAAATACAATTTGAGTGTTATTCTATAGAAGTTCCTCAGTTGGGACCCAAAGTGACCATCTGCTGAGCACTCGGCCTCTGGCTTATATGAGCTGAGCTAGCTGAACCAGTGGTTGAAGCAGAAGTATCTATGCTAGCCCAGCTGAGTGGGGTTAAGAGCCCTTGTAAGTTGTCCATACTAGCGTTGTTCTTAACCATTTCAATTGCCCTGCCCTCTGGCCATCCATTGCTCCGCTCCTAGAAGCAGTATGTTCTGGGACACTTTGAAAGGCCACTGGTTAACTGTGGGACAACTAGTTGAATTGTTTCAGCTAGTCTGTACTCAAATTCTCATTAAAAATGATACTGAAACAATGCCCAAATGGTTTTTAGCCCTGCTGAAGCATCATCTGTGTCAAATGCTACTGTTCCCCCTGCAAACTGTTTGGAGCACTTCTCTGTGCAGATGTGAGGTGCTTTACAATTGTAGGAGGGGGAACAAACGACTTAGCATGGTGCACTTCCACAGTGTAGACCAGCCAGGCAGTCTCGCCAGGTTTGAGGCACGCGGCAGAGGAAGTGCAGAGAAGTGCACACCATCGCTGTTCTGTGGTTAAAATAGAGGCTTTGATGTCTAGGCCTGACACTCTAACACCTTCGGCATGCGCTGTATTTTACAGAGCTTTTTATTTGCCTTTTACATTATGTCAGGCACCTGAGGCATTAGCTGATGGCTAGATGCCAGATACACATAATTATCATTATTACTATTTATTCAGAAAGGAGTTATTTTCTTGTTGACGGCTGAAGAAACATTGCCCAGGGCAAAGACTGATAACAGGACAGCCCTGCTAATCAGGGATAAAAATTCCACATAGCCTGGAGTTCCATGGTTTACCAGGGAATGGTTAGAGCTAAAGAAACCAGCCACGTCAGCGCTGAATCGTAGCTGACTTATGACTCAAACACTGAGGAGTGAAAGCTATACAAGGGACTCAGCCTCCCGATACAGGCAGTTGGACTTGCAGTGGATTGATTCAATGAGGTTTTGAAAAAACAAATAGAATTCTTTAGAAATTATTGTAAAAAAAAATCTATATTTAATGGCGAATGAGGGCTAGAGGGTGTTTACACTAAGGCCTTTTTACATCACTCTGGTAGTTTAAAAGGACCTTAAAATAACTAAATAGTCCCTTTACATTACCAATGTGGACTGAGAATCAGGCCCTGGGCCTCTATCTGTAGAATTCTTTAAAGCACCCAATGGAATACAGAATTCTATCCTTATGGACTGGCTTCTCTGATGAACTAAGGCTTTGTCTGTACAACTTGTTAATTCTGGTTGATATTGTGAAGTTGTATTAAAAAAATTGTGGTGTCATAAATGCCTACAAGTATATGGCTCCACCATTGCTGACAGGTTCCGTAGCATCAATGCACCAGGCAGATACAATGGGGGGCGGGGGGGTTTAGGACTCAGTGAAGCTATTCAGGGGAGAATACCTGGACAGCAGGTGAGCTGCTTCCTCAGCAAACCAGCTTTAATTTAACTCCCTGAAGGGAGCAATGGAAAGTTGCCCAAATGACAGAATAAAGGAATGCGGGGGGTTGAAATAGCAAACCGAAGAAGCAGCCGGGGGCAGGAGAAAGCAAGGTCACAGCAGCTGGGTAAGGGGCTCTAGGAGGGAGAGCTCACCCCAGTGCATAACAGCCTGCACTGGGCAGGGGACAGTCTACCTGCCTTCCTGGATACCAATGATCCCAAAGGATTTCCAAGGGAAAGATGAGACAGAAAGGGACGTGTGCAATGCTTGTGTTGGTAGGAGCTGTACTTTGCATGGGTAAGTATGAGAGCATAAAGGTGTTAGATGCTATTCAAAGTGTGAGTGTGTGAGAGAGAGAATTAACTCTGCCTGCCCCTGAGATTTAAACTGTAAACCAGAAGCTTCGCACCTTTAGGGTGGAGTTCTGGGAGAGAGAGAGCGTGGTTACGTAACTGTAGTGGCTTGGGGGGGTCAGTGCTTCATGTGGCTTTTCTGTAAAGGGGGAGCAGACTGAGAGTCAGAGCTCAAAATGTACCGAGATGTGAAGAGAGAAGCCAGGGCTGCAACTGGAGGCTCCAGAAGCTTGAAAGTTGGGCGGAGAGGGAATCCAGAGCAGTGCTGACTGAGACTCCACTCACAGCAGTCCTAGTGGGTGGCCAGCAAGGGGGTGCTTGCTAGAATCTGTGACCGCTTCTATAGCCTAATTAAAAACAAAACAGAAAAACTGTTGTGCTCTCTTTATAGGCCTGGCAGAACCTGATGCATATCATTGTGATGCATAATGTGTTTTAAGTGTTCTTTTGTACTTATGTGGGGGTGTCAGACAATAGTTAAATGACAGATGTTGAGATTCAAAAAGTTAAATGTTTTATAACCATTTAAAGACAAATGGACAATATCAAGTGTCAAAATACACAAAGTAAATATCCTTAAACCAAACTAAGTTCTCTAGCAGGTGGAGTAAGAAAAATGCTATCTGGTAATTTCAGTTATCAGTGGAAATATTTATGGTCAGCTTGTGTGTATGGTGAATAGGCTTGGGAGGATTAGATTTCTATCCCATTTTAAAGCCCTCTTTATGCCTACAGTTTGTGTGCAAGGATGTCATTGAGGAGTTAAATTATGGTATTTAGGCAGCCCGGTAATTAAGGGTGGGGTTTTCAAAAGTGCGCCACATTGGCCTGAAGGCTCCCAGTGACTTCAGCGAGAGCAGAGTTTGCTCAACGCTGAGCACTTCTGAAAATCCAGTGCAGGTGTTCAGTTGTATCAGCTGTGCCCATAAATATTTAGAGTCACAACCAGGGGAAGTGGAGGGATAGGAGGGAAGGTAGTGAATCAGCAGTGGGAGGGTAACTGGCTCCAGGCTGGGAAGAAGGGTTCCAGGGCTTCCTACCTTCTCCCTGGTCCAGTCCCAGGCTTTACGGCAGCCACACCACTCCCTCTGGGTCCCACTCTCACCTCAGCCCTCCCCCAGCCATGTTAGCTGCCCAGACTATTTCTATTACAGGGGTGCTAGCTACTCCTGCCACCTGGTTCTGCTGTCCCTGGTCAGAACTGCAATTAGCTGCAAAACTGTGGGCACTAAAAGGGAGACTGGGTTGAGACGATGCTGAAAATTGGACCCAATGTAGTCAGAAAATGAATCCTATGTTGACTCAACTCATTCCAGGCTTGGAAAAGAGAAATATAAGAGAATAAAAGGATCAAGAGTGGGATTAGACATAAAATGCCAGCGTAATCAGGAAAGGGACTGTTACCCACAATCGGTAAAGCAAACTTATACCCTGTAAGTGACGGAGGGCAATAGCCCCAAGGAGAAGCAATGAGCTTTGCACAACTAATTTTCTGTAGGAAAGAAACAGAACTGACCCATCATTTTCCTATGGCCAATTCACCGTAAAGCCAGGGAGTCTGCAAGGCTCTCTTTCCAAGGGAATGCTGGGCGCTGATCAGCACTGAAGTTACTCAGGAATCGGTATATAAACCTAGTTGTCTGACAATGATCTCAATCTCCAATACTTTGCATCATGGACTCTTCTGTTTGTAATGGTTAGCAGCAGCAGGCCAGGCTGAAACTCCGTTTTCTACATCAGTGGTTCTCAATCAGGGGTATGTGTACATCAGCTCATCTAGCTATTTGCCTAGTTTTACAGCAGGCTCCATAAAAAGCACTAGCGAGGCCAGTACAAACTAAAATTTCATACCGACAATGACTTGTTTATACAGCTCTCTATGCTACACACTGAAATGTAAGTACAATATTTATATTCCATGGTAAAAATGAGAAAGTAAGCAATTTTTCAGTAATAGTGTGGCTGTGACACGTTTGTATGTTTGTCTGATTTTGTAAGCAAGTACTTTTCAGGTCAGTTAAAATTTAGGGGTACACAAATCAGTCTTCTGACAGGGGGACAGCGGCCTGGAAAAATTGAGAGCCACTGCTCTACATCTTATAAAAGCAATTTTTTAACTAACTAAAATGATGATTGTGACATTGCAGTCTATATAATTTTATAAAAATATGCTAATGAGTGAATATAACGTAACTGGAATATGCTTCATACAAAAGGTCTCTTGTAAGCTATCATCACAAAGCTTATAATCTAGTGAGTGTGGTCATCCTATTTATATAAATGTACCACTCTTGTATCTGAAACTAGAAATATGAAATATAACTCTGAGGGCCTATTGTAATTATGCAATGTGTGGGCCATTAATGATGGTTTGGAATCTTGATGACCCCCATTAACTAGGACCATTGTCCGTAAATGGTTGTGTTTTACCTGTAAGTCTTCCTGTATACTGTGTGCTGGCAAGTGGGCAATGAAGTCTTGCAGTGACATGTGATCATGTCACCTGAACTGGAATCCATCTTTAACCTGGTGTCTTTCCATTGAGAAGGAAGGGGTGGGAACTCAGAGAGGGACAAAGGATTCCCGCCTTATGCAAGAGATAAATAAAGGGGTGGAACAGAACAAAGGGAGGGGAGGAGCCATCATGAAGAATCCCCCAGCTACCACCTGAGCTGGAACAAGAGCTGTACCAGGGGAAAGAATTGTGCCCAGACCTGGAAGGTGGCCAGTCTGAGGAAAAAACTTACTGAAGCATCTCTGGGGGTGAGATTATCTGTATTCAGTTTGATTAGACATAGATTTGCGCGTTTTATTTTATTTTGCTTGGTGACTTACTTTGTTCTGTCTGTTACTACTTGGAACTGCTTAAATCCTACTGTCTGCATTTAATAACATCACTTTATACTTATTAATTAACTCAGAGTGTGTATTAATACCTGGGGGAGCAAACAGCTGTGCATCTCTCTCTATCTGTGTTTTAGAGGGCAAATATTTTATGAGTTTACCCTGTATAAGCTTTATTTGGGTTTAGACCCCATTGGGAGTTGGGCATCTGAGTGTTAAAGACAGGAACACGTCTGTTAGCTGCTTTCAGGTAAACCTGCAGCTTTGGGGCAAGTAATTCAGACCCTGGGTCTGTGTTGGAGCGGACGGGAGTGTCTGGCTCAGCCAGACAGGGTGCGGGGATCCTGAACTGGCAGAGAAAGCAGGAGCAGAGGTAGTCTTAGCACATTGGGTGACAGTCCCAAGAAGGTTTCTGTGATCCAACCCGTCACAATGATCTTACAGATAAAACTGTAATAGTCATGTACTCCTTAAATCACAACAGCAGGATGCGTGTATGGGAGGGTAATGGTAGTAACAGGCCGACATCACATAAAAGTGTTATGAATAGAATGAATAGCAGCTCACCCTAATATAGACACATTTGGTTTCCTGAACACTGCTAATAGCTGCCTAATGCTGTAAGTCAAGACTTGAGAGGATGCTGCTCATGCAGAACATAGGACACAGAGCAGGATTACATTTCATGGTGTAATAAAAGCATGGGAGAGATTAAGATTGTGAATTTTAAGTGTATTGTGACTAGAGCATATTGTCCTTTGAGCGGAAATGTGCTACAGCTAGAGTGCTCCGTCTTCCTTATACTAAACCAATCCCTAGAACGTGGCGTTTGGAGCTGCTCGAGCCCAACATTGCTCTTCATTTTCACTGGCTGTGCTTCTTAGCTGGGTGGACTCCAGGCGGTGAGGATGAGTGTGTTTTCTTACTGCAGCATATCCATCTCTACCTCTTCGAGCCTTTCTTTGGGAAAGAAACCCTCTCCCCAGTTGTTTTCATGCAGCGGGCACCAATGCACCACATGCACGTTCTTATGGGTGGCACTTCCTCAGCAGAGCGACTGCTGAATGTTAAAGGGGGGTTTGGAAGTGGAGGGGATCACTTCAGCTTTGGGGCTCCTGAGCCATCTCTCTAAGGCACGTGTCAGATGAGGCTGTAACTTTACAATCTACCTTGTCCAAGGGGCAGCAGGTAGCTGCATGGCCCCAGGAGTCCTACTTCCTTCCCTGCTCTCCCCTTTTGCTGTTGGTGAAGCCCTGTACTCCTCTTATCCTGCAGCAGCTCACTTCACCGCTCAGCCTGCCAGCTACTCTGCCCAGTGAGTGGGCCGGGAGCTTGCACCCCTCCACCTCTGCTCACTCACTAGCCCACAGCAGGCAGTATTGGATGAGTAGCTTTTGCTTTTCCCACTACAGCCAGTCATAACCTGGGCAGGGATGGGGGCGGGGGCTGTGGGCTCAGTCACTGCCTGTTAAAGTGCACAGAGAGGCTCCAATCCTGCATTTTTCAAAAGCAGCAAGGGGTCTTAAAATCCTGTCACTTGCATAGGTGCTGGAAGTAGGGGTGCTGCCATACCCCGAGCTTGAAATGGTTTCCATCAGAGAGAGGCTCTGCAGTTTGGTGCAATGGCTCTCAGTAACCCCCCTGTACAAATTGTTCCAGCGCTGGTGATCACTTCTGAAAATCTTACCCTTAAGCTTCAAGTCAGTGAAACCACTAACGTACCATGGTTAAAGTTAACCATATGCTTCAAGCTTTGCTGGCTTGATGCCTTAATATGGCCCTACCTCATTCGCTGTACGTTGCCTTAGAAAGTAGAAAACTCTGTGCACTTAGCACAAAGTGTTCCATGGTAACTTTTTATGCCCAGCACCTGGAGTTTTCAGTAGCACAACGTCAGCATTCACTGAGTGCAGACC
Organism: Mauremys reevesii; assembly: GCF_016161935.1. Lineage (NCBI taxonomy): Eukaryota > Metazoa > Chordata > Testudines > Geoemydidae > Mauremys > Mauremys reevesii. Next base: position 15,249,689 of record NC_052627.1, on the reverse strand, counting down.
TTGTGTCGGAGATAAGGCTGGGGTGGTGTCTAAGCAAATTGTTCTAGGTTATGGCATCTTTTTCTTTCAAAGAAACCTAGGAAATGTCATTAACAAATCGACCCTAAGACTACATGGTTAAGCATTCAAGTGAGAAATGTCAATGTTAAGGGTGCACTTACAATTTGAACTCTTGTCGCCGGGAATGGATTATGATGCAGTCCTAAATACATGATCATGTACTGCTCAAATATGACAAACATTCTTTTTGCCCCTGCGACACTGCATGATGAACAGTGAATGAGGCTACAGAGAAACATTTGATTTGCCTCTCATTTCTAGAAGTTACGTTTGTTATCTTTGACCAGTGCACAAGATGTATCACACGGGAATAGAAGACTGTGCATGTGCATAAAGGGTTGCAGGGAATAAAAGTATTAACATTACGTTGTATCTGTGCGAGAAACAGCATGTAGCTGTGCCCTTGAAAACTGTAATCTCCTGCCTGTTCCCGCTACATGCCAATCTGCTCCTGAGAACCGCTGAGTCCTTTCAGAGCTCAGGGAAACCTCTGCGACTTGTGATAAAGCACCAGAGCTGGGGTATATAAAGTCTGGGCCGGCTCCAGCTTTTTTGCTGCCCCAAGCGGCAAAGAGGAGGAAAAAAACCAAAAAAAGCCGTGATCGGCGGCACTTCGGCAGCAGCTCAGCCGCCCCGCTTCATTCTTCAACAGCAATGCAGAGGCAGGTCCTTCGCTCCGAGAGGGACCGAGGGACCCACTGCCAAATTGCCGCCGAAGACCCGGACGTGCCACCCCTTCCCATTGGCCACCCCAAGCACCTGCTTGTTTTGCTGGTGCCTGGAGCCGGTCCTGTTTAATGTAGACACAAAGGGACAGCATTTAAGTTACACCTGCATTCCTAAGCAGGAATTTCCTGACATTTGAGCGCTTCACTGCAACGCTGGGGTGCAAAAACACTGAGCGTTGCCCTAACTTTGCTCCTTCTGAAGTTGGTGGTAAAACAAGCTTCTCTTAGGCATTTAGGGTGGGATCCACAACGGGGCTTTCATTGGCGTTGCAACACTGATGGTCACGGGACTTAGCTTTTACTCACAGTAACAACCGTCCAATGCACCAAAGCCAGTTTAAGTGCCTAAGCTCCCTGGACAATGAATGAGGAGGCACCTTAGAATTTGGTCCACAGAAGGCAGCTGCCTAGGTGGGGAGCTGCCTAAACTATCCAATGGGAGGTGCCGACAGGAGAGGTGTGTTGCAGGTGCCCCTTTCACAGTGAGGGGCGGGGCTTAAGTCCTAGCTCTGTTTGGTGATCCACAAACAGCAACCAGCGGCATGGAGTGAGGCAGCTTAGGCACCTCTGGTGGGAATGAGTTAGGTGCCTGCCTTGCTCTACACACAGACATCTGGAGGTGACGGAAGCTGCTGCTGCCAAACTTACAACTTTTAGCCTAGTTAGAGCACTTGCCTGGACTGTGGGAGACCCAGATTCAATCCCCTTCCCCCCCCCCACTGCCCTGCTAGTGGGTGAGAAAGGATTTGAACAGGTGTCTCCCACCACTGAGGGCGCTAACCACTGAGCTATGGGATATTCTGATGTGGGACTTCATCCATCTCTCCTGCTGAAGCTCTTCCATTGTGGATAAATAGGAAGAGTGATTGGAGCCGGGGAACTGGACCTTGGGTCTCTCACCTCACCTAACCACTGGACTATGGAGTCATTTACCCCTGCCCCAAGCCCAACGTCTAGATACGTATTTATCCATAGGGAATGGATCCAATCCAGTAGATGGCCTCTGGATCGGGCCCTGCATGTTACTTGGGTGGCCGAACATCTGTCTTCCCCCAGTTTAGAATCGCCCGGGGACTTAGGCAAGAGAGAAGCATCTGAATGCCAGAAGGGAGACAACAGCATGCATGCCCAGAGGCAGAAACATAGGCACCAAGGGAATTTTTGTCCTGAAAACATAGGCACCTACAGGGTTTGGTGGGAATTTTGTGGACTGTAGTGGAGCCAAAACTGGGCATTAAGCACCTCGTGTACATGTGTCCTCTGTTCCTATAGTATCAAAGCCCCTCACAATTTTCAATTTCTTTATCCTTGGTAGCTCCGAGAGACAGGGAAGTATAACTACGATCCTCACTTTACTGATGTGAAACTGAGGCAGAGTGAGACCAAGTGACATGTCAAAGGTTTCCCAAGAAGCACATGACAGAGCATGGAATTGAACCTGCTCTTCTGGGCCCCAGTCACTGGGCAATGAAGCCAATTCTGAGCACTCTTGAAAAGCCCATCTAGTATTTTCTCCATGTAGCCTCTTTTGTAATGCTTTTAATACGTCTCCCTGATGAAGGCATGCAGCAAAACAAATCAACACAACACCTCTCTTTAAAGGAGAACTGACATGCTGTTTAAAATGTAATTAGTTTAAAAAACTGTTTATTTTAAATTTCAAATCATGAACAGAACGTACATGTATAGGGCAACATTACACATAACTTAAGCTGCATTTATGCAACACTAAGGATGAGATTTTAATTGCTTATAACTTGAATAGATTTAATTCAGTTGCCGTGGAATGAGAATTTTAATTGCTTATTTTAATTGATTTCATTCAGTTACTATGGTAACCTGCTCTTTTCAGTATATGCATTGTAATACAATCTTATGGGCTCACAAAATGAGGCAATGTGACATACCAGGCGTACAATATATAACACTAGATATATTACAGTGTGTGTGTGTTTTATAGGTGAAGTAATAGTGACACATTGGTTAAGGCTGCCTAACATTTTCCATTATGTAGCCTACAGAGACGATGCTTGCTTATGTTAAATAGAAATTTGCTGAAATGTAAGTAGAGAAGAGGTTTTTGGGCTAAGGCCTAATCAGATACCAGTGAAGTGAGACAATTCAGAGGCAAGTTAGAGATAAGTTAGGACATAAGCCCAGGCCATTTTGTAAGCATGTTTTTGGTTTTAGACAAACTGTGAATGTTATCGGTATTGATAGTTATTGGAATAACATGTACGCAGATGTTAATTAAGAAGACATTTAACGTTAAATAGCCAAGGAGAAAATAGTGGTAGTGGAAATATAGAGATGGTAAAAGGTAGGCTGAATGCTAACTAATTAAGGGGTGTTATAAGTGATTATACAAAGGGTAATATGCTAATTTTAGATTAGCGCACTCATCCATGATCAACGTACTGTTAGAGAAAGGATTCTATACCCATTCTTCTCACCCAGGGACAGAATACTCCTGCATGCACCATTTCATCTTAGAATGTGAGTATCAATGCAACATATGGTTATATTGTAATGTGTGTTTGCTTTAACTTATTTTATTTAAAATAAAGTCTTTAATTCTTGCACTCGTGTCATTCACAGTCCTCCACTAAATTAAATTGTCTCTAACTACTCTGGAGCCTCCAACCTTAAAGAGTTCAGTTAGGTTCTGTTCCTTATCTTCAAACTATTAACTGGGAACGCACAAATCAAGGTTAGAATTACAAGGCTCTATTTTCATTTGCTGACAAATTTTAACTGATCAAACTCATGATTTCTGTGCTTTGCCTCTGGGTTAGGTCAGGGCTTGGGTCTTTTGTGACTTTCTTTTAAGACTGAATAGGTTTTTTGGGGAGCAATCATGTTTGAGAATGAAGTTAGTTATGGTAATCTTATGAGCGTGTTTTAAATAAATACAACTATATAGTCTGAACATTTTCTTGAATAGCTTTTTTCTTATCAGGGGCTTGGAGTCACCACTTGAAATTTAGCAGGGAAGAGATTGGGGTCAGAGAGATGCCCTTTGCTATTTCTGAAAACTTATTTAGATTTGGCTAAATATAAGACACTGAAAATACCATTTGTGCATGCTCAGTAGGGTTTGCTTTTAATTTGCTGAATGTTCCACATACATTGCCCAGTCTCTTGCATTACATGCATATAAAACACACAAGGCATAAACTCAGAGGTCACAAGCCAAACCGATCCTTCCCTTATTTCACTTAAATGTAACCTGTCCTAGACAGCCACATTTTTCTGGCCCTTTGAGTGGTTACTTAAAATCGGTTACAGTCAGCTCTCAAGGGCACTGGATTTTATGGAATGTTACACATATGGGGTGAATCTGGAACCATTCAGGAGTGGCAAGTGAGAGTCCCCCTCCAAATATTCTGGGGAATGTCCACTGAACTTGGAACCAGGGACCTTAAATTCAGGCCTTACCTCTAATGCACTCAGTGCACTTCATAGCCCTGATTACTGGCTAAGATTGCATACATCTGCCTCAGAAGGTGGTCAAATACTGGTGCTCCCGTCTGGGCTGTACATCACCTTGGGAGACTTGGCCTTTTTTTTGTCATACCTTGGCTTGTCATTAGATTGTAAGATCTTTGGGGCTGGCCAGCATTTTCTATGTGGTTACACAGTGCCTACCACAACACAGCTCTGATCCCTGACTGGGGTCACTAGCTATTTCCACAATACATGTAAATTATTAGCATTGTTTGTATAACAGCAGAAGCTAGAAGCCCTAGCTGAGATCAGGACCCTATTGTGCTAGGCACAGTACATACACCCAGAAACAGCTTTTCATCTGAATCGATGAAAGCAGGGCTAGGAGAAAGGAAGTAGGAAACTGCAGGCTGTGTTTCTGCCCCGGGTTCCTAACACAATCACAGTAAAGTGTCTCTGCCAGGAGGCCAGAGGTTGAATGGGCACAGGGACTGTACTGCCTACTCTTGATCCTTAGATACTCTTACTACAAAGGTTAAAGCAGCCTGTTTAAAGCAGCACCCGCAGACATTTTTTTGACAAATAGAAGTTGACTTTCCAGAACTACCCCGACCCTATGTTTAAGAAAAGTGCCTTCACTTTCCATGAGTTTTTCAGTAAGGCAAAGCTATAAATAAAACATTATCATACATCAGACCTTACATATTCAGTCTTCAGAATCAGTTTAATATTAAACAAACCTGACTAAAGCTTCTGGCTTGCAGGCTGCCTCCTCTGAGTACACTAAAAGAGTAACAATTTCTCAATACCTATCTTCTTTTTTGGCACTTCTCTGTGTCCACACTGTGACAAAGTCACACCTGACCCCTATAAGAGAGTGGTGGAACGTAGATATATCAGACTTACAATAGTAAAGGCCCTTTTCCCCTTGAGCTGAAAAGGTTACCTCATGTTAACAAGGCTCACCTGAGTCCAATTAAGGGCTGTCTTTGACCTTTACAAACCCCTCTTCTGGTGAGAGGGGGGAGGAGAGAAAATAAATGATAAAAGGCCGGTCCCTTTCCTATAGGGGAAGCAACCAAGCTAACTCCTGTTTGGGGAAGGACTGGCACCCAGAAGCCAGCATAATAAGGCAACACCCCAGAGAATGGGCAGGGAAAGGTATCCCCTCTTTCAGTTAGTATTTCTCAGCCAAACAAAAGAAACAACTTGGGCCTACCAGAAGGCCCACTTTGTAAATACCGAAAAATAAACCAGAGAGGAATATTAAAAAACAAACGAAACAAAAAACCCCCAACAACCCACTCCAGAGTCAGACTGATTTACTCCAGGCCCCCCACCACCAAAGGGAGAAATGCTGATGCCAACGAGGTACGTTGCCATAGTACTTGGTGTGAAAGCTTTTCCATTACAAGGACAATCCATATACTATTATACCACAATTCCATAAGAGAAGTCACATTTTTCCAATGTGAAAGTCTTGCCGCTAACAGTAAAATTAGTCATTCTATTTAAAATCCTTCACTGCAGAATTAAAGTTGCCATTTTGTCATAAAATGAACCTCTAACTTCCTCCCCAAACTGTTTAATTCCTGAACACAACCACTACAGGTGCAAGCATGTTCCCCTTTGACATATTTCTCAAAAATCCAAAAAATGTCATTTTTTCAGTACAAAGCTCTCTCCCTTGGGTGGTAGAAACAGCAGCAGACCCAGCCTTCTCAACATTGGAGATGTCTTGCAAACAGATGCAACAATTACTACTTCACTCCTGTGACATCAGTAAGCATAATTGCTGCTCATGCTGTAATTTTTAGCTATTTAATTATTCCTTTTTGCACGCACATATACTCAGAACATTATAGAATGAGGGCACAGCAAATTTAAAATCCATTTTTGTTGAAATTCCAAGAACTTGAGACTACAGAATGTAGCCACTTGGGGGTAGTTTTTTCACGGCCCACATGAATGAACTAATAGACGTACTTCTTGGGTCAGTCTATGGATTTCTGTTCAAAGTCTAGCTGCCTCTGGTTGAAGGCCAGTGGCCTAGTTGTCATCAACGCCAAGGCCTTGAGTTTGAGCAAAACTTATCTTGAGCTTTAGGAAGGCTGTTTAAGATAAGAGTTGAAGGTTATTGAAAACCAAGATCTCAATATGTTTAATGTAGAAAATGAGAGCGAGTCATATGCAATAATGCTACCATATTCTGAATAATTTGGTTTAGGCACATAGGCTAGCAGACATCTTATGCAATTCATGCTAGAACCATCTAAAAACATTGTTCAGAAGACAGGCTAAGTGACATGTGGTGTGAATATACACCACACTGATAGGGGAAAAGGGAACTTAGTGTAGAAGTCAATGTCAGGAATATAGATATTCAGGGCTGCCTGTAAAGGCCTATACTTTAAGAATTTAGGTATACGTTTATCATTTAGCTAGTTTATAAAAGGTATACAAGAATCAAAATCACTGTCTGCCTGTGTAAGGGCCTTCTCTCCCTGTGACAGTCTGAGGCCCTGTTCTTAAGCTAAGGCCTTTGGCTAAGCAGTGGGAGCTGCCATAAACTGGCAAGTGTATGGTCATGTCCTCACACATTTCAAACCAGTCTCATTGAAATAAGGCAATCTAGAGCTGCTAGAAAGGTGATCCGATCTATCACCTCCAGATAAAGGGAAGAGCCTAGAAGATGTAAAAGGATATTTAATTTGATGGTTTTTTGTTTGTTAAGAACTCACTTATCAATAGGCATAGTTGGGAAACCCTTATGTCTATAGATGCAGTTGTGAAATCCTCACTTCTGTATTGTCAGAATTCCCACTTTGCTATTGTTTATTTGCACGGTCTGTCTGGTTCTGTGATTGTTTGTCTGCTATATAATGAAGGTGGTGGGATATAATTGGTTAGCTAATCATGTTACAATATGTTAGGACTGGTTAGGTAATTTCAGTAAAATGATTGATTAAGGTATAGCTGAGAATATTATTATATAAATTAGGGGCAAACAGTAAGTTGGGATTTGAAAATAAGGAAAAAGGAACTTGGATTTAAGCTTGCTGGAAGTTCACCCCAATAAACATCCAATTGTTTGCACCTTTGGACTTTGGGTATTGTTGCTGTCTCTTCCCACGAGAAGGCCCAGGGAAGTGGAAGGGTGAAGGAATAAGCCCTCTAACAGTCAAGTCACCCAGTAGCCTAGAACAGAGCAGTAATCACAACCTAATACTGTTAACTCGCAGAAACTACAGTAAAGTTGATATTGTTACAGTGATAGGAAAGAATGCCCAACTCCATCTAGAACATGTAGTTGTGTCAGTTCCGGGACTCTGAGATGCAGTGGTGATAGTGGTAGTCTGACAGCAACTAGAATTAGATAAATTCATGGAGGATAGGCCCATCACTGGCTATTAGCCAAGATGGCCACGGATGCAACCCCATGCTCGGGCATCCCTAAGCCTCTGACTGACAGAAGCTGGAACTGAACAATGGGGGAGGGATCACTCAATAATTGCCCTGTTCTATTCATTCCCTCTGAAGCACATGACACTGGCCCCTCGCAGAAGACAGACTATCGGGCTAGACAGATCATTTGTCTGACCCCATATGACTGTTCTTATGTAATGGTGTGCAAAGTCTAAAAACATTAAGAAAAGACTGAGCAAAGAGGAATTAGCTGATCTTGTTTTCTTTGGCAAAGGAGAAGCCAATCTGTGATAGGAATTTTCTTAGTTAGGGGCAACAGAAAATTTTGCCTACATAGGTTGGGTTTTCCCCCTGTGATTAAATCAGAACTTAGTTAAGCAAAATCACTATGTAGAGCCATTTTAGAAATCTTTTAAACAACTCTCTAGTATATTACAATTCATGAATCAAAACAGGTATCAAAGTCTAGTTAGCTAGGTTCTTATTGGAGACCCAATCTATAAAAATCTAGGATATAAAAGGACAATATTTTCCTTTAAGGCTTTTCTGAAAAACGTTAAATAGTCCATGTAGAAAAGTTTCAGACCAAGCCAGCGTTTCAGTATATAGAGCAGCTGATATAACTTTACTGAGAAGTCTTAGATTGCAGAAGATTTGCACAAACAAAAATACAACTGCTTTATTTTTAGTCTGAAATGAAGCAAAACAGTAGGTTGGGATTCAGAAAATATCTTGTTGGATGTTGAGGCCTGCTGTAGAAAAAGCAAGACTTCAATAGACAGTATTTGTATCATACAGAATACACAATAAATTAATATCCACATGCAAGCTACCTACAGAAAGTTACATACACAATGTAAAAAAATACAGTATTTTGTTCATTTAAAGTTAAGATTTTTCTGTACATTTTTTAAATTTACATTTTTTTATACATTTTGTAAACTTTTGTATAAGTTTATAAAACCAAAAGCATATAACATTTAGGAACTTACGTCACCATTCACATCTGCACATCATCCTAGAAAGATGTTTACTTCTACAAATGTTAAACTTCAGCGTGTCATTTTTTTGCCCCTTCATTTTTATGTTGGCACTACCACACATTTACCGTTATTCTAGGGAGTGAATTTCCTCATTTGCTAGCTGTCCATACTCTAGTGAAATGCAATCATACTAATGTGTGCTTTAACAAAAATGCAAAAAAATTACCAAGTGTCTGCCATTATATCAACCACTTTATCAACTTCACATTTACCTGACATTTCTGCATAATACCGACTCTTCTTGCACTAACAGCTTTCACATAAACATGCAAACCAGTCTGAATATGGATTTAGTCATTTGACAGTAGAAGAATACTGAAATCAACTACAAGGGTTAAATATTTAAAGGAATGTAGACTTATCAAATTTAACATGTTAATACTTCTAGTCTAATAGTATGAATTGACTTGTTCACACTAAAATTTTAAACATTGAAGTTCATATTATGAAATTCAGCATAAGCTTATTCTGCATTAGTTTAAAATGAAAATACTAAAATAAACCCTGGCACATACATACTAGACTATCATTCGTATGAATGGGTTTAAAGGTATTTAAGTCTATATTCCTCCCAAAATAGATCATGCATACTCCTGATTAAACAAGGATTCCTGAAGTTTAAAAAGCAAAGATTTTAAAATCCTTAGAGTACACCATCAAAATATATAATTTTGGTTAAAATACTTCCTGCCCCAAAAGAAATGAGTACAATGGAGCACATACAACCTCTTTTCTTGAAGGTTGTGTGTGCACTCTAAAGCAGTTTTACCATTTGAAATACTAGCCCATTATGCTGTTAGACCGAATTCAGCAAGGTACTTGTCCACATGCATCATTTTACTCACAAGAGCAGTCCACTTCAACAGGACTATGGCTGTGTAAGTATTTTGCTGAACAGGTACCTAAATGGCTGCTTAAATCAGAATTCCAAAAAAAGGCAGGCATTATAAGCACGTAGGTATTCCATGGCAACTCTTGCCTGGATACTACCTACTCATTTATTATTGCCAAGAAAACCTATGGTACATTTAAAAACTGTACTCTAGTGCAATCAAATTGCTAAGACTGACAGTTGAGAGCTTTCCACTTAGATTTAGGTTTGAGGTCAAAGAAGAAGTTGCCTTCTAGATCACTAGGAGAACTGCTAAGACTTTCTTCTCCACAGCTCATGTCTTCACAGGAGTCTTCGCTAAAAGAGAAGGAACAGTTATTTGTAATTTACTCAAGTCACGACAACTACACAAGCAGCCATGAAGGTAGCTAAGTTTTTCTGGTTTTTTTTGGATCCCACATTTTCTTATGAAATATTTTGTTCCTATGAAAGGTATTGAGTTGCTGTGGAATGTCAGGTGCCAATGAAATTCAAAAGCTCTTCATACTTCTAGTTCTACAGAATTTCATTCCACTAGCAAAGAGACTTCAAAACCAGAAAAAGCTTGTATTACTAGTTACTGTGCTCCCAATGCTCAAATCACAGCATATTAGCAAGGGTTGGACCTAGTTTTCAATCCACTAGCATCATTATACTACCACTTATTAGCAAACACAAACAGGCACTGTATGTCTTATCACTGTGTTTATACTGTTGTGTGAAATGGCATCGCTAGTAGTTTCTTTAAAATGCTTAGTATTGACAACTATCCAGATTACTAAAAGGTTTAATACAACTGCCATTTAAGTCAACAGATGTAGGATCACACTGCTGTGCAAAGAACTCACCTAGTTAGGGACTATTGCACTCGGGGGGAGGAGGCAGCAGAGCTGGTAAAATCAGTGGGGGCCCATCACTTCCATAAGCAACTACATGGACCCAAAACTGTGCAGGGGAACCCCACAAACTCTGGGGGTGCTAGGACACAGGTGGTGCCTCCCCAGCACGTGGCCTTGGACATAAACTTCTCCAGAGACTCCAGCCAGTAGGAACAGTTGCGGAAGCAGCCGAACAGGGACCAGCACACAGTCAGACACCTTTCTACAATTTTAACTGGACTTCCTTTGCCCTGTGCTGATTGGCTGTTTGCTCCAACGCTGTCCCTTCCTCTCCCTCAGTCTCTTCACCTCAGTTTCACTCCACATCTGCCCCTCCTACCTCCTTACCCTGCTCCCCTCAATGTCCCTCTCCCTTTTCTTTCCATTTCGCTTATCCACCCCCCAAAAACTGTGGAACAAACATGACATACGGCAACTACGTTTCCAACAAGAGCTCAGCATTATCGGTTCCCCGGTGTTATACTTTCCCCCCCCATGCTGTAGCTGTCTTGTCGATTTAGACTGTAAGTTCTTCAAAGCAGAGACTGCGTGCTACTGTGTTTGCACAATGGTGCTTCTTAGGCACTACTGCAAACACGATTAAAATGAAACAAAAATTGTCTTCTTGTAAACAATGTGTAACCTTCCTTCACAAATATGTAACAGGAAAATTGTTTTTTTGATAATTTTGATAAAGCTACCTTTGATATAACTCTTCCTTAACAAACTACTTGCAGACATGTTTAAACTTCCTTGTGATAAAGCTACTTCTCCTCACCTCAGCTATTTTCTTCTGATTTTGTTCAGATACCAACCTGCCATCTGATAAATCTGCTCTTCCCCCTCATCTTCCCTTAAAATTTTAAATTTGGTTCCCAAACATGCTAACTTCTTAGCTACAGTCCTTTAAGAAACTGTTGAAACAAAAATAAACATGGACTAAAGTGACCAAAAAAAGCTAACAATGAAACTACTTGTTTATTGAACATGTGGCTTGCAGTCCTTAAAATTAAATTTCTGGGAGCTGCTAGGTGAGATCATGTCACATGACTTCAACTGCTTGGGAAAACTGAGGTGATTTTCTAGTTACCCAAGCAATATAGAGCTTTGGAGATTCTGGACTGCAACCAGAAAAACTACGCTTCTTTAGGAAACTGTTCATGCAAATAAGAACTACTGAATCAAATTTATTTTTATGACTAAAAGTATCACCACAATGCTTGCAGAAGTTATCAAATCAGTGAAAAACTACCACCCTAGGAATGTTACATACCTCTCACTTTCATTGAAACATCCAACCTCTGGTATAGTTGGCAACTCAGGAACACTGCAGTAACTATTTTGTAGATTCTGGGCTGTACGTCTTGAAACAATCCAAACCAACTTCTTATGATCTGGTTTGCAACATTCAGGAGAAGAATAATCTGCTAGGCATTTTGAAACCAACTCTCGCCAGTAGAGTAAGTCACTGTCACTTATCTTAAAAAGAAAAAAAGTGAGAAAAACCATCCAATTAGTTAGACGGCAGACAGTCCAGAATTGAGGCCTCCTCACCTTTACAAACATGTCAGCATGTAAATCAAGTGATATGCTGCTGAAGTAATGGACTAAAAAGTCAGTCTTTTTCACTTTTTAAGATCAGCTCCTTTAGCATAGCCTAAGACAATCTTGTGCAATATAGTGTGAAGCTGACAGTTCAAATAAAATTCATGTTGCCTTTAAGTTAAAGACAGGTTTAAGCAAATGAGCCAGTTAGTTCCGGCCTCATAACACACAATGAATGCCAGTATAACTCAGGACCCTGAATTTTAGGATTTTCACAAAGTAACAAAACAGTAGAATTATCTGTTATACTATTTAATGGGTATTAAGAACATTAAAATTGTATAGTATCAATGATTTTATGAAGGATGTCAGACAAAACTATTAAGAGCTAGGAAATATGAAATAATTCCTTCAGGGCTGGGAACACATCATTTCAGGTTAAATAAATCTGGGTAGATTTGCTTGTTGTAAAGTCTTGGTTTTATTGTACAAGTAAAGTTAAGACAAAAGCACTCAGCTATACTAGTTTCAGTAATGCTTTTAAAACCGTACTTTTCACTTTTTCTATAGTGAACATCTTTAGTGTAAGAAGAAAAACTAAACAGGTATATTGACATACACCCCATTTTAAGTGTCATGTTTAAGCCCCTTCCCATGTAAGAAGCAGGATGACTGGGGAACTTCCTTTAAGATAAGATGAAGAACTTAACAGGTTCTTAATCATATAAGCATCCAATAAGACGCTGCTATCAGATTGCTTCTTGGTAAAGAAGAGAGCGCAAAAAGTGTACCCATGTAATTTTGTCTTAGTGGTATGGTATGTTTTACACCTCAAGATGCCAAGGGGAAGGGTGCTGGTATTATCCAACATCTTATGGTTGTGTTCAGGATGCCCATAGTTGCGAAAGTGGTACTTAATTATCCAGTGCTAAAGCCAAGAGGTAAACAAACCACTGAAAAGAGTTTACCTTTGAATGCTTTTGAACACGCAGAACAATTTCAAACAGCTCAATGGATTTTAAAGTCTGAACTTCCAGAGTGAGAAGACACAAGGCCAATATGGATGGCTGGAAGTACAAAAACCACACTCAGCATACACAAATCAAAATCCAGTTATGGATTACTAAGCAAAACGATTTAAATGTACATACTTTTGCTTTAGAGAAGACTAATCGGCAGTTGCAAGCTTTCAGCTGTGCTTCCAATTTGTCAAGGTTCAGTACTTCTTTCCTACAAATAATAAAAGAGAACATTTATACTCAGGTAAAAACTAAGATTAAAATATGGTTATTTTTAAGCTAATGTCAGAATTTGATTTAATGAGACTTCTAAAAGGGGGAGAAGGGTCTTATAACCATAACAGATCATTGCAGATATGGGATATATAACTACACTTACCTTTCTGAGGTATGACAGAGTACAATAGTATGGTACAAGTGCAAAAAGGTTAAGGCAGTAGTAGCTTTAAATTCAAAGTGCAGTTTTTCCGAAATTATTTTTTCCATCCGTTTCAGGTCGGAAACAGTGCATTTACATTGGCTAATCCGGATGACATCATGAGTGGACGGAATATTGCATTCCTCTTCAATGATTTGGGCAGCCAGTTGAAAACAACAGACTCCAATGCAAGATAGATGCTTAGGTTTCACCTGAAAGAGAAAAAACTTCTATCAATTGTTACACCTGTGACAACCTAGTGACCCACATGATGTTACTATGGCTTTTAAACATGGTACTTCCACACAACCTTTACAGTTAAACAAAGCATGTTTTAGGCTGCAAATTCTTTTGGGCAGGACTGTCATGTATGTTCGTACAACATCCAGCTAAACAGGGATTTAGCCTGGTTGAGACATCTAGGCACTACTACAATATAAACATTAAGTAAAAGGTTTAGACTGCATTTACTGATACATGATGCCTGTCTAAGTCAAATCCCCAGTTTAGCTGGGTGTTGTACGAACATACATGACAGTCCTGCCCAAAAGAATTATATATATATATATATATATTTATAAAATGCATTTTGTCATGGTATTTTCACTAGAAATGTACCAGCAAAGTGCTGTCAGTATAATAAAAAAAAAATAAAGTGTTAGGAGAGAGAAAAAAAAAAGTTCACTACTGCAAATCTTGAAATGCACAACTTCCAGAGGCCATGGGGGGGAACAATTCCATAGCTGAGCACCCTCTACCGAGAACACTCCAGCAATGCACTCTTGAAGGAGTTCCACTGGACTATACATTAACAATACTACACATAGATTGGCCATAGTGATACACATTTCTCAATACCCTAAGATTAGTTGGCAAAATATTGTGACTCATCTTATTTGATGAACATTATAGGCTTTTTAAAGGCAAGAACCTGAACCATATGTTTTTGTTTACCTATGCAGAGTTACGTGCAAAGTTATGAAACCATATAAATATTTGATAGTCACTCTGAGAATCTTATCTGTCATGAAGTGACGTACGCAGTTCTGAACTAGGAAGTAGGAGCTATCACAGGATGTTGCTAATGTAAAACTAAACTGGAAGCGTGCATATTCAACACAAGGATCTTTGCCATAGTAGTACTTCTTCCCCACTCAAGATACCTTCATAAGAGCCAAGAATCTGTCCAGAATGTTGACAGCCAGGACAAATGTTTCAGTTGTAAATCCAAAAAAACTGGTCAGACTCCACAGATCTTCAACCTTGGCATTCCTTAGTCTTGGACATAAAGTGTTTTCATTCTGCAATTAAATTAGTAAAATCAGCATTTAACAACACTATATCATGCAATGTCATCTGTCTTAGAAGTAGGCAAGCAGATGGCGAATATTCTCTTAAAAGAAGTACGTTGTGAAAACAGTGGATTTTTTAATTTACCAAACAAGGGGTAAGTTATCCTACTGAGCCTCACAACAAACCCACAGTGTTTGGACTGAAGGCCAGACCTTCTAAGTCAACTTAGTGCAAAATCCAGTATAACCACATTTACAATATGCATTTGTTTTTAAAAGACAATTGTTACCAAAATGTATATACGGTAACTAGAACAAGCCCTGCAAATCTACAGCTATCTGCTTGATATCTGTAGACCATTTTTGCAGATCACAGATCAGATGCAGATACAAAACTCACCTTATTTTTTTAAACTAGTTCTATTAATTAAAACATCTAGTGGATTTAAGTGTTGAAATTTAAAGACAGTTCATGGCACATAAGATATACATTTATTTTAATTAAAATACCTTCACAAAAAAACAAACAGGATGTTTATATAGAAAAAAATTATAATGGGATTTTTAAAAGACAAGTGTTTCTACTGGTATTCAGTTTCCTGTAAGTTTGTGTCTATAAAACCTAAATTGTGTGTTAAATTTGAACTAACAGCGTCCCTTTACTATTTAGTTTCATGTACTACAATTCCCTAGTGTAAAACTACATTAGAGCTTTTGATATTGACACAGCAAGTTCTTATTGCAATGGATCAATCTCATGAATAATTAACTCTTCCACCCCTAGAGCCAAAGCTCCCCTCCTGCTCCTCACCTCAGCGGTGCGCTCAATCAGGCTCAGCCCCTTCTCCCGAGGCTGAAACTTCCATTCTTGCTCCAAATGTAGATTTAACTGCTTGAACAGCCAGAAAGCTTCATTGCTCATTTGTTCTTCAGCCCCCAAATCCTTCATCTTAATAGGAAAACAAATCTCAGTATTTGGTAGCGTGCCATTGAATGAAAATTAAGACAATGGGAGTCAGACAGGATCTACAGACTCCAATATCAGTGTGAAACATTCCGAGTCCAACTTTAGCAACACTTTTTCTCCTTGTCTTAACAATGAAACATTCTGTCTTTACTCCAGAAAAAGCTTAGCATGGTGTACTTAGTCCTACCCTTCCACAGGGAAAGGAGACTGGGATGAATTCGGAGAAGATGGTGATATATGCTTCCCACCCTGAATAGGGAGGGGAGAGAAGAGACCAGTCCTCTCCTGTGACAGTGTGGGTGGGTTTGGCAATTGCTGTTGGGTGTGGGGTGTTGTGTCCTACACAGACCCAGGGAGAGCTCTGGCCTGATTTGTTATTAAAGAAAACAATACTGGAGAGAGAGGTTCAGCAGCAACAGTTCAATGCCTTCCAGAAATGAATCACACCGGGTTTCGGTTAGGTGGTTGGAGAAATGGCTTCTGGCCACTCTCTACCCAAAACATCTGAAGGTTTAATTTTTGCCAGACTCTCCCCATCTAATCTAGATATGCTTTAGAAGTCACTGAATCAGGGCATAGAAGCGATCAGGTTCTTTATACATTTCAATCACCACTCACTCATCATTATCCCGGGGGGAGGGTGGGGGGGGTGGTCTTTGTTCAATAACTGAAACTTATCACAAGGAGAGTAGGGGAGTGGAGAGAGAAAGAGAAACAAAACAAAACAAAGGGAGGTTGGTCAGCAGCCCTAAAAAGGCGAGACCCGGCTGTGGGGCAGGAGGCACTGGGGCAGACAGCTCTGCCTTCGCACAGTGCCCCGCACAAAGGGGTCCCGAGCCTGACGGGGTCCTGACTAGGGGGCCACCAGTTCTCAGACACATCATGTAAGCGGGGAGGGGGCGCAACACAAAGCTCCGGGGACCAGCAGAGAGAGAACAGCCCCCTCCCCCCAGCACCAACTCCCCCCACTTCCTCCCCAGCGACTGCCCCCAACTCCCCCCTTCTCTCAGCCCCCCAACTACCCCTTTTCTCTCCCCAGCGACTGCCCCAACTCCCCCCTTCTCTCAGCCCCCCAGCCCTCTCCTTCCTCCCCAGCGACTGCCCCCAACTCCCCCCTTCTCTCAGCCCCCCAACTACCCCTTTTCTCTCCCCAGCGACTGCCCCCAACCCCCCCTTCTCTCAGCCTCCCAGCCCTCTCCTTCCTCCCCAGCGACTGCCCCTAACTCCCCCCTTCTCTGCCCCCCAGCCCGACGGCTCCCAGCCCCCACTCTTACTCCCCCCCCACCAGCCCCATCGGACTAACGGCTCCCCGCGCCAGCTCCCGCCCGGCTCCCAGCGGCTCTCCCCGCCGCTCCCGGGGCGGCCCCTACCTCTCGGCAGCGCTGTCCCCCCCGCCGGAGAAGCGGGTCCGGGGGGCGGGGGGCGAAGCGGAGATCGGGGCGGGGGCGATTCCAGCCTCTTGTCACCGCAGAATCGCGCAGCGGCCCCGATCTCGGCCCCGCATCCAGGCGGCCGCGGCCCCCCCAGCCCCGCACTCACTGCCCGGGCAGCAGCGCCATCGCCGCCGCCTTCCCCGCGGGCGCCGAGCGAGGGGCAGCTGAGGCCACAGCAAAATGGAGGCGGCTCGGCTGTCTCGCTCCCCGTCCCCTCCGCTCGGCCCCGTCACGTGACCCGCCCCGCCCCCATCCCCTTGTTTTTGTTTCTCCAGAGCCGCAGATGTTCCCGGCGGAATGATCTCGGGCAGGTCCGGCCGGTGAAGTGTCAGGCAGGGGAGGAGGCGGTTAAAGAGTTCCCCGGGGGAGTCGTAGACAAAAAGGCCGAGAGGGCAACCCCCGCGCTCCATTAGGCTATCAGCTGTCCCTAGGCAGCCCCCGGATACACACCACTCCCTCCCTGGCAGCGAGCTTTCTCCGGGTGTTTACCAAAGTGGGGACGCGGAAGGAGACGTAAACTAAGTCGAATCATACTTTTAAAGGGACCCGAGATTTTTTGCGTTTTGAAAAGTCCGCCCAAATCGTCCTGCGCGCTGATTGGTCCGTGAATCCTGCTCGCTGATTGGATAGAGTCATCCCCCTCCTTCCTTCTCGCTGTTGTTGTTGTTCCGAGTCTGAGATTGGTCGGGGGTGACGACAGATGCCTGCGATTGGCCAGCCGGGGACACACACGGACACACCTCCGGTTCCAGGCCTTAGCAACTGCTGCGCGCGGCCGCGAGGCGGGGGCGCGCTGCGGTGTGGGAAGGAATCATGCCCGCTGGTGTCGCCCCCCCCATCAATGCAGGGCCCGATCCTGCGTCCTACGAGGGCACTGGCTGTTGTGCTGTTGGCTTCCATGGGCCCGATCCTGCTCGGGGCCCAGCTCCCACTGAACCGCTGCCGGGAGCTCCACTGGGGCCTGGGCCAGACAGGTGCAGCGTGACCCCAGCTCAGCTCCCGCCTTTGCAGGATCAGGCCCATTTGGGCAGGTCCCTGCTGAGTCCTGGGCTGGTCCCTGGTGCAGCTGAGGGACAGGGAGCCCACAGTGGCCATCAGGCAGCTCCAGCCTGGCACCACGGCCGTGACCCAAACCACTGAGACCAGGCGACGCTACACGACACAGCCCTGCCGCTGTCACACATTGTACACACACCCCGGTGCAGCCACAGCCCTGCCGCCGTCATTGCCCCATGGCATAGACAGAGCTGGGCTGAGCACACCCCCAGTGTAGACAGCTGTGCCAGCAACACAACCACTGGCAACATGCCCAGTGTAGAAGCAGCTATGCCAGCAACATCCCTAACGTAGGCACTGCCATACCAACAGGAGGGTGCCCCCATTGCATAGCTAATCTTGTTCGGGGAGATGGTGTTACTCTACCAGCAGGAAAAACGCCACATGTTGGTGTAAGCTGTGTCTACACTAGGGGAGAATCTGCCGCTGTAGCTATACTGGTAGAGCATTTTTAGTGTAGACAAGGCCTGAGTGCCCACGAAAACTTATACTCAAATAAATTTGTTAGTCTCTAAGGTGCCACAAGTACTCCTGTTCTTTTTGCAGATACAGACTAACAGAGTTGCTACTCTGAAACAGGATTCACTGTCACCCATCCCTACATGCACACCTGTCGGGGTAAAGTCAGAGACAGCACCCACATTTTCCCTCAAATAACACTGCATGCCAGCACCATTAACCCACAACCCTTTGGGGAAAATTACCTTCTCCCCCCTCCAAAACATCTCTCCCCACAGGTGCTGGAACTAGGGGTGCTGCAGCAGCCCCTGACTTGAAATGGTTTCCACCATATATAGGGTTTACAGTTTGGTTCAATGGCTCTCAGCACCCCCCCTATAGAAATTGTTCCAGCACCCCCATCTCTCCCTCAACATGGTTGCAGGACACTTAAGACTTATCCACCCTCCCTGTGTTATTATTCTATGTGGTTCAATAACACCAATGCCACATGTTAAAAAATTATGAGTCAGGCCCCAAAAAATCATGAGATTGGTTTAAAAATAACATTTTTGTTTGTCTTCCAGTGTTGGAGCCATTAGGGTTTGTGTTTTCAAGCTTTTCTGTGCCACCACAAGGGCTGGACAAATTTTTTAAATGAAAGTTGAGATGTCATAGTCACATGAATTCAGGAGCTGGGACTTTAAGACAAACCTAATATCATGAGCATTGGCATCACTGTTCGTATGCATCTTGCCATAGCATGTTATTTACAGGCACTGCCAAACACCTCAGTGTACAGCTTTGGGGTGGAGGTGGCAGGGTGGAGACAAGATTAGCAAGCAGAAAGGAAATGGTTTTAACCAATAGCTAAAATTATGCTAGTGTTTATGAAGTTTGCCAGGTTCAGAAAACAAAGCCTACTCCACAAGACAGTCAGCTGGACTGCAAACTTCCCCATATTGCTCTGCCAATGTGTCTATATAGGTACTCATATAGTCCTTATCACTGTGGTATCTGAACATCTCCCAAGCATGATCCTCACAGCAAAGTGGGATATGTGGAATGACTACCGACTATATTATAACTAGGGCCAGTACTATAAGGATTAAACCCAATTTCAGCCTCTGAAGTGATCTCACCTCTAATGATCAGCCTCTTCTAAGGGCAGTGCTTACTGTCAGCTACATTGACTTCAAATGGACTACTCACAGTACCAAACACTGCTTACACTAGTGAATGTTTGCAGAATAAGGCTCTTGACTCTAATTTCTATTCCAATTCTTAATGGCATCAATGCTCTTTACTTGGTGAAGTGCATCTTGCAATGTCAACATACAATACACTCTTTCAGGCCCTGAATGAAATAGCATAACAGGCCATGCATATCAACTTCTTCCAGTAATAAATCTAAGTAATTGCAGTAATTCATTTTTTAAAAGAATGATTAAACACAAACATTTCATTTTAAAAAATATGGGTTTGACTTTCCACCTGAACATAGAAATTGCTTTTGTTTTGATTTAAACCTAATTAAAAACTCCAAAAATACCATTCGTATATATGTAACTAACTAAATAATTTGAAGAAGAAAACCCCTTAAAAGAGCATGGACCACTTGTATTTCTCCTATGCAATGTTGCATGAGAAGGGCTCCTTATCATGAGTGGGGGAGAAGAGGCTCACAAAGTGTATCATCTTTGCTTCTCCCTAATTGGCTGAGACCCTGCAAATGGTGGAAGAAAGTTGCAAGAGCAAGTGCCCCTCAGCAACATAAATGACCCACTCGTCAACTTTGGAATGGTAATAAGGGAAAACTCAAAATCTTGGTTAGCTCCCCAGGCCTACAGGAGCTGTCAGTGCACTTATACAGTAACAAAGTTCAGTAACAACAGTTAGTTTTTTCAAAGAGCAACTGCTGCACTTTTACTCTGAGTGACTTATTTTAGATTAAAGGATGCAACAAAAAAGAATGTAACATAATAAAGATTCTGTAGGTAACCATAGTTTATCTCCTCTGTAACATGCTGTGCCTCACAGAACAGCTGTTGCTCCTGGAGATGGACAGTCCTTGGAAAAGTAAAGGCTCAGTACAGTGAAAACAAAGTTATAACAATTTCTTAGCTACATACACTGTGCACTGTGTGGGAGAAACAGATTGTGTTTTGGGCTTTCAAGGACTACTTGCACTATGTGGGATAACAAACCAACTCTAGGTTGAGGTAATTTTGGATGGAAGAGAACTTGTGGTGGAGTCTTTGAGGAGAAACGGAGACAAGAAGTCTACCAGCTGCAAGGGCACACTCAGGGGAATCATGATATGCCCTCATCCTGCCAGGAGGGTCCAGTTTGAGGAAGCGCTCTAGTATGTGCTTATCTTTAAGCTTGTGAGTAGGCTAGTCCCACTGAGGTCGATATGTCAAAAAAGGCTGGAGCTTCATTAGGCTTTATGAGGGGGAAAAGCCTTAGCTTGTGCAGAAACTTTCAATGCTTGTTATCTTTGCTTAAAAGACTAGAACGGTAGTAGACCTCACTGAGTTCTATGTCCTTGCCAAACTCCAACTGCTTTTATTATTATAACCACTTTTGAAGTATGGATATACCTCTCTCCCATAACTTTTAAAAGATGGGAGATTTACATTTGTGCAGAGACCAAGGATGGAAAATTTCAGTCTCAAAGATAAATGTGGAAAGTTATGATGAGGACAGAAATGGCTTATCAGCATTAGCTTTAACAGGTTCTACCAGGCTCCCTCATGTTTTTGGTGTAAACAAACTGTGTTTGCACAAAGCAGTACAGTATTTATTTGGCATATTGTGATTATAAATTATTCTCAACCTTGTCCTATTACAGCAGCCACCAAGCACAGGTTCCATAATTCTTTGCTTTGCCATATTTTATTGCTCCACGTTGTGTACTTTGAAAGGTGTTGGCTGAGTGCTACATTGCTAATTACCAATTTAGCTACATCAGTATTGCCCTTTGATCACCAAACAGGATTCTTGCATAATAAGAGAAGTTGTCTGGTATGAAATCTTTATACATATGTAACTCTTATCCAAGGATCTCTAGACACTTTATGAACATTAATTAACCCTTCACAAGGATAGTGGGAGGCTTTACTAAATGGTGGCTGTGATGAAGTGGGGGATTTTCTTGTTTTTTCCTTGTTTTTCCAATGGTTTGCATGCAGAGGGGGTGGGACTCAATTTCCCTGGATGTTACTGGTTTAATGGGGTGATGGGAGAGGGAGTTTGTTGTTACAGAGGACCAGCGAGGGAACTTGGGACCCCAGCCAATGGCCTGGAGAATGGATACCCCAGAGACTGGTGACCTGGCGACCTGGTGACCTGGAGGCCCAGCTCAGGAGTTGCAGCCGGTTCTGGCCAGTGAGAGGACAATGGGCTGCAAAGAGATGACCCCAGTGATCTGACCAGGTGGTTCCAGCCAGAGGGGGCCAGAGGACAGAAGAGAGGAGAGGAGGCCCAGGCGATCCTGTTTACCTGGAGAGAAGACAATGGATAGAGGCGGGGCGTGGGGGAGATGATATCAGATGCCCAGCTGGGAAGCAGGGGGGCTTGGGACGGGAGAGAGAGGGCAGGCAGAGTCCACCTGAATGCAGGGGAGACTTGGATGTGCTGTGCTGAAGGAGGCCAGGCCTGAGGGCCCTGAGAGTTTCCTATGCTGTGTTCAAACACTCAATAAACCCTCCTGTTTGACGCTGGCTGGGTGTCACTCCAGTCTAGAGAACAGGGTTGCATTATTCCCTTTGGGAGTGGAGGCCAGGGGCGGCTCTAGGCACCAGCAAAACAAGCTGGTGCCTAGGGCGGCAAAATCTAGGGGGCGGCAAAAGGCTGGGGCCCCAGCTCATCCTGCCGCTGCGAGCCAAGGAGCGGCCCGTCCCCTGCAGCCCGGGGGGGCGGGGGCGGCAGGCTGGGCCGGCGGACCTGCCGCAGTCATGCCTGCGGGAGGTCCACCAGAGCCCCGGGACGACTGGACCTGCCGCAGGCATGACTGCGGAGGGGGCGCTCGTCCCGCGGCTCCGCTGGACCTCCCGCAGGCATGACTGCGGCAGCTCAAGCGGAGCTGCCGGATCCGCGAACAGTCCGCAGCCGCAGGAGGTCCAGCCGAGCCGCGCGGGACCAGCGGACCCTCTGCAGTCATGCCCGTGGGAGGTCCGCTGCTCCCGCAGCTCCGGGGCGCCTCCTGCGCATGACTGCTTGGGGCGGCCAAAAAGGTAGAGCCGCCCCTGGTGGAGGCCCCGGGAGTCCAGAGCAAGTGGACTCCCTGAGGGGGCCCACGGCGAGAGACAGGCATGCTAAGGCTCAGAGAGGTGCAGCTCCAGGAGGTGGAGGGGCTTAACCCCCGAGAGAGAGTGGACCCCCGAGATGGGCTGTCTCACTGAAGGGGGTTTCCCCCACAGACTGCATGGGGCCAAGAGTGAGCACGACCTGTGAGTCCGTGACAGTGGCACAGTGAAATCCTGATGTCTTCTCTCTGTCCATGATGCCACACTGCTTTCCTTTCACGTTTAGGAAGCTAATGCCTGGTTTTGGAAAAACTATGCATTAGTTTGACAACACTCTTTATTTCTCTGATGATCGAGCAGAGAACAGCTCATCTGTTAATCAGTATTTTCTCCAAATGTAATTCATGTTGAGCTGAAAAATGTGGGTAAAGTATCCAATACAAAAGAAGTCTGTCTGTTGTATGATAAGAGCTCCTGACTGAATTTCCATTTCCTGTGTTCGTGTAATATGCAGAAAACAACTTCTTCCTCTTTTTATAACCAGTAAACAGACCTCATACAAAAAGTGTTTCTAGCAGGCAGCATTTAAAGAGATGCCTTGCCTGGTTAAGTTAGGCTCCACGTTTCAGTTTGTTAAAAATAAGATTTTGTTCTAAACCTGATGTAAATAAAAATATTTTTATTAAACACATTTACATATAAAATAGGGTGTGTTTTGACTGGAGAACTCTACTGCAGTATTTGCAATTTGTGAAGGGAGAGGGCCAGGACCAGGCAGTGCTGCTACCAAAGGACATGATCCAAACCCACTGAATTCAATAGGAATCTTTGCATAACTTCAGTGGGCTTTAGTTTGGTGGGGTGGGATCATGGCAAGGGCACCCAGAAAATGCACGGATTCAGATTCCTGCTGGCATATAAAGCTCTCTCCCTCGGCAGTACTCGCAAAGAAGGGTGTCAGTGAATCCGGTGTCCTCTCGTTTGGGTTAAATGTTGCTGCTGGTGCATCTATCACAGAGATCTGTTACGTGCACTCCCTTGTGCTAGTGGAGGTGAATCAAGCTCAGAATTAACAAATAAATTAGATTATTCCAGTTTATGACGTTCTTCTCACATAACTGGGACAGAACAAGGTTGGTCTGTCAAGAATTCAATACAACAGAGAATGGAAATGATTGTTCTGAGGACAGGGTGTTACTAAAAAGTATGTGCCCTGTCTCTGTAAATTCAGGATCGACAGAGGATGTATGATAAATTGCTTCAAGTAACACCCTGAGACAAGTCCATGAAAGCCTAATCGGCATTCTAAAGGCTCTCTTCCAAGAAGGACATATATATCTGGGGTGGGAGTGGAAAAGGGGTTTAGTTTTGGCTGGACAAGAATAGATCTAGAAGTGGCCTTTCCTCTGAGCCAGGATTAAGCAATGACCAGGCATATGTGGCTCAGTGACTCCAGTCTGAGTTCAAAGTAGCTTTTGAAATTAAAGTGGGAAGGTAGAGGAGAAGGAAACCAAGATATACGGTACTTATCTTGGGGAAGTAAATTGTGTTTGGATCATATATGCACAACCTAATAATCAGGGCCGGCTCCAGGGGTTTGGCCGCCCCAAGCAGCCAAAAAAAAAAAAAAGCCGCGATCACGATCTGCGGCAATTCAGCGGGAGGTCCTTCACTCCAAGCGGGAGTGAGGGACCCTCCGCCGAATTGCCGCCAAATAGCTGAAAGTGCCGCCCCGCTCCGGAGTTGCCGCCCCAGGCACCTGCTTGATAAGCTGGTGTCTGGAGCCGGCCCTGCTAATAATGGCATAATCAGAATGGAAAGGCAGGCTAGCACAGACTATAAGATCTTTGGGGCAGAGATTGTCTTTTTGTTATGTTTGCACAGTGCCTAGCACAAGGGGCTTGGGCCTCTAAGTGCTACTGTAATAAAACTAATATTTTAAAATACTTGTTGATATACCAGGGAAGTCTCTCTGACAAAAGAAAGCTATTGGCACTTTCTACAATAGTGGGACGCAGGCCTGGTTGACACTAGAAAAGTGATACTGGTCTGGCTATGTCAGTAAGGTATGTGTGTTTTTAACTGTATCGATAATACCGATACAAGCCCTAGTGTGGGTATAATGGTCCATCAGAGGGCTCTCTGAAGGGGTCAGGGGCCCAGCCTACCTCTGACAGGCTCCAAAAGGGGAATGGGGTAGTTCAGATTCTCCTGGGACTGGTTAAATCACTGAGTCACTAGGAGGCAGATCATTAGGCAGGAAAGCACCTTTATCTGATAAAAGGCTAAGGACCTCTGTTAGAGGGGGGACTCTTGCGGAGAATGGAAGCTGTCAGAGAGGAGTCCCTCCAGCGGAGTGAGGAGAAGCCAAGGGACAAGCCAACACTCCAAAGAGGGAGGCCTACAGAGGAGGAAAGGTAGGAAGTAGCTCAGGGAGCAGAAAGGGGCTGAGAAGGATTAGTTCTGGCAGTTCCCAAGAAAGGCCCTGAGCTGGAACCCAGTGGAGAGTGTGGGACTGGGCTCCCCTATCTACTCTAGCCAAGGACTCTGGAGAAGAAGGCTCTGAACCCAGGAGACCTGGGGCTGACTAGCCCCCACTACAGTCATGTGACTTCTGACTATCCATCACCTTGAAGAAGGCAGAGACCATTAATGACCCAGCTAGAGGGCTTGACAAATGCAGAATTGGGTGTGGTGGGGGGCATGGATTTAGATTGGTGTAGGTCCCCATTCTGCTGCAAGGTGGCACTGCCAGACAAAGGCACCCCCTCCTGACATTATGTGCCGTATACTGTATAGCTTATTTTGCTTCCCAGACTGGAATAAGCTATACCAGTATACTATTTTTATATTGATATAATTGCATCCACATAAGGGGAGGGGGGTTTGCCACTTGAAATATACCAGTATAGTTAAAGCAGTGAAGCTTTTTAGTAGAGATATGCTTTGAGACTGATATGCAGAACTGCAGCTTATCAGCAAGGAAGTTATGGCCAAACTTTGGTAGATCATGACATGCTGATGCAACATGCTGTTTCTAACTTCTATTTTCATACCAGTAAGTCTGGAGCTGTCTAGATTAATATTTTAATTAAGGCTAAATCTGCTTCCATATTATGTTGTTTTAATAAAATTGTCCCTTTTTTCTTAATCAAGCTGGCTTTAACAGAGATCCTTATTGTGCAAGACTCTTTTTTGTGAAATACACACAGTCTGTTCCAGGATAGGTAAACTAACCTTTGTCCTTTAAGAATAGGTAGTTGGAAGAAGAGAGCTCTTTACATCTACCCCTGTAGAGATCCTCTGTCCGAAGACAAGAACTACTTCTTGCCAGCACTGTCTAGCACAGCACATGAGAAGCCAGTGAAGACCACAGCTAGGAGTCAAGTTACCTGGGCCAAGTCCTGACTCAGGCAGAGGTCCACCTCATTGTCTTTAATGGGCGTTTCCATTGATACGATGGGATTTTGCTTCAGTAAAGACTTCAGGCTTAGACCCATAGTTACAATTTTGTTACTCTGAATGTGCCTTGACAACATGCTGGAAAAATACCGATGGCTTATCTAGCACTCCTACCAGTGGGAGACTTCCTGAAAAGTGCTAATGTAAACTGTCACATCTCAGGGCAAATGCATCTGTATTTCCCTGTTGTTGTCCCGGAAGGGCGTCCACTTTAGGCTCCAGGCTCCTCAGTCATCACCTCTCTTGGGTGGAGATCTGTGTCTCTTTCCCTGCTGAGCAGGGTCTTTCCAGGGTGCATGGTTCTCTGCCTATGCTGTGAATTCCCCAGCAAGTCAGACTGCCTAAACAGGCCAGATTTGCATTCCCTTCAGAGGCTACAAACAGCATAATTGCTCACAATTATAAGGTACCACACAGCTTTTCCTAAGCAAGCACACTTATTCTTCAGGTTAATGCATTACAGAGAAAAAATAAAAGAACCTTCATGCATACTAAAAAGCTTATCAGTAATCACCCCAGGTCCAACAAGGGCTCACCAAGGATTTTCTGTGGGGTTACAAAGTTCATAACTGCCTTGGCTCAGACCCAGCACACCCTGCATTGTTCATTGGGCGTCTAATCGCGTCTTCATGTGCCAGGTGATCAGCAGACAAAGGTCCCTACCTCAGGGTGAAGCTTCAAAAGGCTGAGTTGTTGCATAAGTGGTGGGGGTACATTTGCATATACCTACTCCTAAAGATTTTCTTGATGAAATCTATTCAACTTTAAAGTGCATTCTTGTCTGGCATGCTGTTTGCAATAGTCTTTTGAAGCTCCTAACACTTTCCAGGATTTACATTTGCCATGTTTCCCCCCTAGAAACATTACATAATTCCACAATAATACATAAACATTTGCCTTTTTGATACAATTAACTCCTAAGATACTTTTAATTCAATAAGGTTTGTCCAGTATATTGCAGGAAAGGGCCATATTTGTCACATGGACAAGCTGTGTGACTCAGAGCATCCCCTCTGCATGCATTTTAACTACGTCTTTAACCACTACTGCTAGAAAGGACTTAACACCTTTAAAAAAGTGTTAGCTGGTCGAGGTCAATCCGGGCGAGCATGTTTTTAAACAGAACCCACTTTCCTAATCGTGACATTTCCCAGGGTACAATCTGGACTGCTGAAAAGCAGTTTCCCCTCAGTTCTCCAACCTTGGGTGCCTTTTACACGGCTTTGTTCTGAGAACAACCACTCCTGGCCTGCTCACACACAGCCTCTAGCATGTAAATTACTCCCAGCTGAGTTATACTAGTGCTGTAGATCAGCCAGTCCTGAATTATATTGCAGAGTGAAACCAGCAAATTCCCAGTCCCAGATTTGTCCTCGGAAATGTACTTCTTGCACTACCCAGTTTTCTTTCTGGACAATACAAGCTCATAGAAAATCTGTCGTTTTATTAATAGAAATTGATATGCACAAACCCTCTTCTCTCAAATGGAGGTTCCAAACTCTTCAATCCAAACACACACTGGTTTAGATAAAACAAGTTTATTAACTACAGAAAGATAGATTTTAAGTGATTACAAGTAATGAGTCATAGAAGCATAGATCATTAGGGTTGGAAGGGACCTCAAGAGATCATCTAATCCAACCCCCTGCTCAAAGCAGGACCAATCCCCAAAAGGCCCTCTCAAGGATTGAGCTCACAACCCTGGGTTTAGCAGGCCAATGCTCAGACCACTGAACTATCCCTCCCCCCTTCATAAAAGTCAGAATTGGTACAAAGAATTAAAAGGTAAAATGCAAACTAATACCTAACTTAACAAGCTAAGTGAACTTAAAGCAGTATGGCTGGATCTCTTAGCCAGGACCCCTCCCCCAGTTCAAAGATGCTTTCCTTGTCTTTCAAATATTGTTGATGCTGTGAATAGAGATGAGGGGAGAGGGGTGATTTGTGTACTCTGTTCTCCCTTCATATAGCGTTTCTCTCATTTGAGAATCTTCTCCAGCTGGGGTTCAGGTGACAGCAAGTCTGTCTGTCAAGATGTAAATTTCTCATTCAGACCCTTCTTTCTGCCAAAGAATGGCCACCTAACCAAGCAATAGTCCATTTGATTTCGCTGACACCCAGCTGAGGTGCTGGCTAGCCTTTTTTTCTCTGTGGGAACTGGTTTGAAGTTGTTTTTCCAGACTTGGAATATGTCTTAAACCATAGAATTTTATACCTTTTCATACAATGTTTCCACACATATTTTACCAGGACAATAATGTTCAGCAGATTATGAGTTTTCAAATGATACCTCACAGTATTGTAAAAATGGTGAACATAATGATACATAATGAACATAATGATACAGACTGTCATACTAATAAATACAGAACCCTAGTGATCAGTTGGGACTGAGGTTTTTGGAGGCCACAAAAGCTCTGCAGCTCATGGCTGAGCCCAGTTTCCTTCTCCAGCAATGGCCCTGGAAGAGGAAGAAAAAATCCAGCACCAGTCTACTTACATCATCCCCACAACAGGACTGGAAGAGGAGGCAATTTATGGCCTGATTTCCTCTCACACCCCTTCTCCCTCCCCACACACCCTGACAAACAAAAACTCTCTCTCTTTCCTGGAAGTCACACCGTTTGTAAGGTTGGCCCTACTGTTTTTATTGAGTAAGCTTGCAGGAAGGGCAAATAGCTTACTCAAGTTCTACTTGCTCATTGTGTACTAAGAAAAATGAGGAGACCAGAAAACTGATATATGCTGGTCTTAATATGTGGCATATTGAGTATGGCTGTTGTTTGTGATTTACTGCTTTTGTCTGAGGATTTTATGTGCTCTTTGTACTAGAATTCTGTAGTCCAATTTCAGCTCAGGTGTGAGTGGGCTCAACTCCACTGATGTTGATATAGCTACTGTATAAGAACATAAGAATGGCCCTACTGGGTCAGACCAAGGTTCCATCTAGCCCAGTATCCTGTCTTCTGACAGTGGCCAGTGCCAGGTGCCCCAGAGGGAATGAACAGAACATGTAATCAAGTGATCCATCCCCTGTCGCTCATTCCCAGCTTCTGGCAAACAGAGGCTAGGGACACCATTCCTGCCCATTCTGGCTAATAGCCTTTGATGGATCTATCCTCCAGGAATTTATCTAGTTCTTTTTTGAACCCTGTTATGGTCTTGGCCTTCACAACATCCTCTGGCACGGAGTTCCACAGGTTGACTGTCATTGTGTGAGGAAATACTTCCGTTTCTTTTTTTAAACCTGCTGCCTATTAATTTCATTTGGTGACCCCTAGTTCTTGTGTTATAAGTAGAAAACAACACTTCCTTATCTACTTTCTCTACATCAGTCATGATTTTATAGACCTCAGTCATATCTCCCCTTAGCCATCTCTTTTCCAAGCTGAATAGCCCCAGTCTTATTAATCTTTCCTCATACGGAAGCTATTCCAAACCCCTAACCATTTTTGTTTCCCTTTTCTGAACCTTTTCCAATTCCAACGTATCTTTTCTGAACCTTTTCCAATTCCACATCTGCACGCAGTATTCAAGATGTGGGAGTACCATGGATTTAGATTGAGGCAACATGATATTTTCTGTCGTAGTATCAGAAATCTATTTTGCATCTACAGCCTTTTTGCAAATCTGCTTCCTTTCCTCCTTTGAATTGACAAAGTAAAAACTTCTCTAACCATGTTCTGTGTATCATTTGAAAATCCCTTGGAATGTGTTGCAGGGAATTGTGCTGAGTTGATTGTCTTTTTTGCAGTTTACACTATTAGCAATTAAAGATCTGATTCTGCTCTCATTCACACTGGTGTGAAACAGGACTAACCCTAGAAAATTAACAGAATTACGCCAGTGTAAAAGGCAGCACAATCAGCCTCAGTGCTTTTCTGGCAATGATTTCCCTTCAGTGCAAGTTAAATTGTCTGAGACTGAGCTGTATGTTTCAATGGTCGTATGCTTGTCTGATCATAACCATGTAAGTAGCAGTTTGCATAAAGTTCTCAGTTTCTCTTTTAATAACGGCTTGTCACTTGAAGGTGTCTTTCATCCACTGTGCATTTTTGATACTTTATTTCAAAATGATTTGCTCATTTAATTGACAAGATAATTCTAGGCAGTGCTGTACTTGTGGTTTTTTAAAGTATGTTTAAGGGAAAAAAAACCTCTGTGCATACTTTCAAAGCCACTTTCAAAATCATATGGAATCTGAATAAAATGGAATTTAAATTATAGTCATTAAGCAGTTAAATAAGTCTGAAGACAAAAGAGTAACCAGTCACCTTTCTGACTGTACAACTAGGCAGATACTGAGTAAAATGACATTCTGGAAGACATTCAACTGTAGAGAACACCAATTAGGAGATTTTTTATTTGTGTAGATTTAACAACCCATCTACAATTTCAGTCCATTACATACAACTGTCACATCAAAAACTAAAAGTGTCAAGAGACTAATCCAAAGTGAACTGAAGTCAGCGGAAAGACACCTCCCCTTTATGCCCCTCATTGACTTCAATAGCCTTTGGATCAAGCCCGAAGACAGTCACCAGAAAACATATTGATTAAACTTATAGGAGAATACAGGCATTATTGTACAGCTAAACTGTATGGCACAAAACTATTGCAGGGAGATTGCATGCATTCAGCTATGTAAATCATCCCATAGTATACCCCAGTACATCAGTTAGGCTTGGCAGAATTTGATGTTTACTTTTTTTTTATAATTTTGATGGATAATATAGACTGTTTATTAAGCGTTTCCTCCCTAATTTCTATCTATTTAGCTTTTCACAGTTGTGGGAAATTATGGGGGGAGGGGGTGAAACAACAACTACTTAATGACAGGAGATGGTGAGATTCAATAAGTTAAAGCTCTGTAACCATTAAAACACATATTGTCAATGTCACATGTCAAAATATAAAGTAAATATCCTTAAATCAAACTCTAACAAGCAGGCAAAGTCAGAAAAATGCTATCTGTAAATTTCGATGGTTATCAATGGAAAGTTTTTTGTCGGTTTGTGTCTGGTTTAGGCCTTGCATGAACAATGAAAGAAAATATAAGTAAGGAAACAGAGGTTAACAGTGGACTAAGCATGAAGTCATAAGTGGCCTTGTAAATAACATGTATTTAGTAAATAAAGAAATAGTAAGAAGAATAATGTGTGATAAGTTTGCAGCTGCAGTTTTGTTTACTAGCATATTTTGTAGCTAGTGGACTGTTCAGAATTTGTTTATGTAATGCATGTGCATGTATATAGACTCTCTCTTCTTGAAGTTGTGGTAAACCCCTATACCCACCCCACTTCATTTAAGCTTAATCACTGAAGCGTAGTGTTGCTGTATGCCAGTAACAAATCTGCATTAGAGCTAATTTCTTGGGAAGTAAGTAGAAAAGGTCCTGGGGGGAAAAAATCCCAATATCCAGCAAAATTGACATTGACTGATAAAAATATAATCCTTCCAGATCCACAGATATGGGATGAAATATTGGCCCTGCAGCAGTTGATGGCAAAACTCTCATTGTGTCACAGGGGCTGGGATGTCGGGGGGGGGGAGGGGCTGGGATTTCTTCTCTTCTCTCTTATCTTGCCGTTTTCCTCTCTGCTAATAATGCCATTCTCAATTCCCCATTCATCTGTTTTTCATAGATGTACAGATGATCTAGTTCAATCATCTGTGAAATCTCCGGCCATTAAATTTCATGTAGTTACCTCTGTAATGAGCCCAGTAACTTTTCTTGACTAAAGCATAATGTCCAGAAAGGCACCCAGTCTTGATCTGAAGACATTAGGAGATGGAGACTCTGTACTTTCTTCTAAAGCATCCCCTTTGCATGGACAGCCATTCCTGAACTGTTCGACACAGCCTCTAACAAGGATTTGAAGGGAGAAAGGGTAAAAACTTTTGAAAAGTGAGTCAACAATATATCTAATAAACAAAAACTATGGTGTGCTTCCACCTGGATTTCTCCACCTCACCTACTTGTATCTACCTTGCTTAAATGAAGTCTTTGGGGCAGAGACATTCTGTTTTGTACTGGGACAACCACATTGTTGGCATTTAATAATAAATAGCAAGTTATCATATCCCACATACTCTTGACTTTATCAGGATGTACAAACATGGATGTTACCAAATCAGTAATTCCAAAGGGAGAAAGGTCTATTATACTGTAAGATTGAAAGAGCAGCTCCCCAATAGTGACTGAGAAACATTCAAGTGTTCACAAGGAGTCACTTCATCCAACACTGAAATGTGGCTGTTTAGCCCTTTTGCTCCCGTTGATTTCAACAGGAGTATGATCAGAAGCTTTGGGACAGGAAGTAAAGAATATCTTATCCAATTCAAACTTCAAGGGGAATGTTAGGAAAGTGAAATGTAATGGCCTCACTAAAATTTGGGACCCTCAATCTGTTCCAGTGCCATGGGAACTTTTATTAAAGTGATCGAGATCTCTATTTGACATTCTCACCTGAAAGACTTACCAATGGATCTCCGCCACTTGTACAGTTAAGCAAACAGGAAGGTCTTTACAGAATCAGGGCCTTACATTGCATACATTGTACTGAACCCAAGAGCTATTATTATACATGTGCTTCTCCATTTCATAGATTCATGTAGCTTTTACGTCTATTCAGTCTTGCATGGAGTTCACTGATTTTGTTTTATTTTGTGTGTGGCTACTGCAGGTCATACACAATTAAGCACTATAACAAGCAGTTTCAACTTTGCTGTAAAAAAGCCCCCAAGGCATTTGATATGAAAGTGAACGACAGTGTTCTGACTTCTGTAACTACCTAATTCAAAGAACTTGTTTTGGGGAACTATAATGAAGAACATAAGAACGGCCTTACTGAGTCAAACCAATGGTCCATCTAGCCCAGTATCCTGCCTTCCAACAGTGGCCAGTACCAGATGCTTCTGAGGGAGTGAACAGAATAAGGCAATTTACTGGGCGATCCATCCCCTTTCATCCAATCCCAGCTTCTAGCCATCAGAGGTTTAGGGATACCTGGAGTACAGGGTTATGTCCCTGACCATCTTGGCTAGTAGCCATCGATTGACCTATCCACCATAAACTTACCTAATTATTTTTAAAATCCAGTTATACTTCCGCCTTTACAGCAACCCCTGGCCATGAATTCCAAAGGTTGACTGTGTGTTGTGTGTAGTTCTTCCTTAGGTTAGTTTTAAACTTGCCACCAATTAATTTAATTGAGTGACCCCTTGTTCGTGTGTTACGTGAAGGGGTAATTAACACATCCTTATTCACTTTCCCCATACAATTTGTGGTTTCATGGACCTTTATCATATTTCCCTCCTCCCCTAGCTCCACCCCCATCATCTCTTTCTTTTCCAAGATGAATAGTCCCAGTTTATTTAATCTGTCCTCATATGGAAGCTGTTCCATATCCCTGATCATTTTTGTTGCCCTTCTCTGTACTTTTTCCACTTCTAATATATCTTTTTTTGAGATGGGGGAACCATAACTGCACACAGTATTCAAGGTGTGAGTGAATCATGGATTTATATAGTGGCATTATGATACTTTCTCTCTTAACATGGAACACCAGACATTCCCAAGCTAGGTGCAGGAGTATCATCCTATGTTTTGCACCTTGATGCATGTTTTATAGACCCTGTCATGACCCATGTGTAACTGCAGTGAATTAAGAATAGCGTGTGTGAGAAGTGGACACGACTCATCCTGTGGTTGGAGGTAATGCTAAACCAGGGGTAGGCAACCTATGGCACGCGTGCCGAAGGCGGCACACGAGCTGATTTTCAGTGGCATTCACACTGCCCGGGTCCTGGCCACCGGTCCGGGGGCTCTGCATTTTAATTTAATTTTAAATGAAGTTTCTTAAACATTTTAAAAACCTTATTTACTTTACATACAACAATAGTTTAGTTATATATTACAGACTTATAGAGAGAGACCTTCTAAAAACATTAAAATGTATTACTGGCACGCGAAACCTTAAATTAGAGTGAATAAATGAAGACTCAGCACACCAGTAGCCAGAAATACAGTAAACTTCATGAGACTGATAATTGCCTAAGCAAAGATATCAAGAAAGTCAAGTCAGACATTACAGATAATGGTTTCTGGTAAAACCAGTCCAGGGGAAATAGGGTGACAGAAAATGTGAAAAATCAGGACGGGGGTGCGGTGTAATATGAGTCTATAAGATAAAGACCCAAAAATCAGGACTGTCCCTATAAAATTGGGACATCTGGTCACCCTAAGGGGAAATCAAGACATTAGTAATTAATTTGAACTACTCTTCCTCAGTATGAAAATAGAGGATAGAAAGGGATTTTTGAGGTGTCTTGGGAAGGAAATAACATAATCAAGAAAGGCTGCATCAAGTGAAACTTCAGTACAAGTATGCAGTTTGGAGGTATTATCTCTCACCCTTTTCTTCCACCCACAGGAAAATGGAAAAAAAAAAAAAGACTGGCACCTAAAATCATCATGCTACTCCTTAACTACAGACTCCTTCAGGGCAGATGTTGTCCGAAAGAGGCAGCTGTTGCTGCCTGAGAAGCTGAGAGTTTTAACTGTGCTCTAAGGCAGATCATAGTATTCTTTGATTTCATATTCATAGATTCCAAGACCAGAAGGGACCACTGTGACCATTTGGTTTGACTTCCCGTATAACACAGATGATAGAACTTCCCCCCAAATAATCCCTAGTGCAGATTTTTTAGAAAAACATCTGATTTTGATTTTAAAATTGTCAGTGATGGAGACTCCACCATGACCCTTGGTAAATTGTTCCAATGGTTAATTACTCTCACAGTTAAAAAATTATGCCTTATTTCTGAATTGGTCTAGTTTCTACTTCCAGCCATTGGATCATGTTATACCTTTCACTCCTAGACTGAAGAGCCAATTATTAAATATTTGTTCCATATGTAGATACTTATAGACTTAAATGGATGACTTGATTAACTTTTTCTTTGTTCAAGCTAAATAGATTAGACGCAAATTGCTCATCACTATAAGACATGTTTTCTAATCTTTCATTCATTCTCATGGATCTTCTCTGAACCTTCTCCAATTTTCAACATCCTTCTTGAATTGTGGGCACCTGAACTGAATACAGTTAAAAACTACTTGCTTACAAAATCAGACATAAAAATACAAAAGTGTCACAGCACACTATGACGAAAAATTGCTTATTTTCTCATTCTTACCATACAATTATAAAATAAGTCATTGAGAATATAAATATTGTACTTACATTTCTGTTATAATATACAGAGCAGTATAAAGAAGTCATCGTCTGTATGAAATTTTAGTTGTAGTGACTTAGCTAGTGCTTTTTATGTAGCCTCTTGTAAAACTAGGCAAATATCTCGATGAGTTGATGTATCCCCCAGAAAACCTCTGCATACCGCCAGGCATACATGTACCCCTGGTTGAGAACCACTGATCTAGAGCATGTGCATGAGACCTAATCAGATAGAAATGTCTATAAAATATTAATGTCAACTAACAGCTCCAATATAGAATTCATTGTAACAGCACTAAGAATATAAAATGAAAATGAAAAATATTGTAGAGAAAAAGACACTTTCTCATCTGCTGTTTGCCTTCCTCGGGTGTTACAATGTGCATTTCTGACTCTCTGTTTTCTAAAGCAAATCAGTGATTTACTGGTAGAATTCCTAGGATGAGGGAAGCCCGGTAAAAGTATCAACACTTACAGACCAAGTTAAAAAGTGTGTTGAAAAATACTATGCTAATGATAAGGCAAACCACAGGAAAATTGTTTTGGAGGGGAAAATTATGTTCTCTGGGGTTGGCAATTTAGTGAACAAATCAGGTAAAAGATAATTGAATGTCGGAGTGCACCTTCATACCCTCTGGATACTGGTGGAGGGTCAGGTATTCCAAGAGCAAGAAGGTAAGCACCACAGGTGCTTCAGATGCTTTGTCTTGTAGGCTCAACTACTTATGTTGTCATTCTAAGGAAGGGGTAGGCAACCTATGGCCCGGGTGCCAAAGTTTCAGTGGCACTCACACTGTCCGGGTCCTGCCCACAAGTCTGGGGGGGCTCTGCATTTTAATTTAATTTTAAATGAAGCTTCTTAAACATTTTAAAAACCTTATTTACTTTACATACGATAGTTTAGTTATATATTATAGACTTATAGAAAAAGACCTTCTAAAAACGTTAAAATGTATTACTGGCACGTGAAACCTTAAATTAGAGTGAATAAATGAAGACTCGGCACACCACTTCTGAAATGTTACCGACCCCTGGTCTAGGGCCCTGTCTACATGAAGGAAATTGACACCAGTGTGACTGACTACATCAGCATGGTTACACTCATCCAGGTTTAGCAGACCTGCTGCTCTGGGACAATGCCTGGCCAATACATTGGTATTTTACCAGATTAATCTGCATCAGTGTAAGTCCTGCTTTGTGTCAGTGCACCATGTCTCCGTTATGTGGTAACTAAACAGATGTAGTGATACCACTGTGAATCTTTTAAAAATAGACAGGGCCTCAGTCTGTCCCTCTCAGGGAAGGCTAAGCATTTTGACACAACCTCTGCCTCTGGACTGGTGGGGTTCTATGTTGTCTCCCTGTTAACTAGCTGCACCAATAGCCCGATGTCCTGCACTTAGTGCAGGTCTACGCTTAAAACACTGCAGTGACGCAGTGCAGATGCACCACTTTAATGCTTCAGTGAATACACTAACATGAGCTTCTCCCATCAGAGTAGTTAATCCACCTCCACGAGAGGCTGAAGTGATGTCAACAGGAGAAGCCTTCCTGTCAACATTGCACTGTTTACACCGGGGCTCAGGGATGTGGATTTTTCACACCCCTGGGTAACGTAGTTATACCAATGTAAGTTTAGAGGGTAGACCTGGCCTTAGTGTCTTGTTCCTGTGGGTGACAGACTACAACCTTTCCCCACCGCTGGTAGTGACATTCCTGTGTGCATGTCTTCCCGCAACCTTGTTCCCCACAGCTATCGCCGTTGGTTTGTCTCTAGCTCTACAGTTCCTCAGCTGACATGGTCCCGAAAGGCCTTTATCCTCTTTCAGGGCAATCAGCCTTTTCTGGTTCTCACTCTTTGAGAAAGGAGCCCCCTTTGTCCTACAGTATGGATTTGACACATCAATTCTTCCCCAAGCTGGTTCCCTACGTGCTGAAGGCATGGTCTGGAGGGAGGCCATTAAGGCCCTCTTCACTACAATTGCGGGGCTTCTCATCCCCAGACCCTCGGTGGCTCCATGTTGCTTCTTGTGCTTCCTCCCTGGGCTGCAAGCCTCTACAGGCTAGTTTGCTGCTGGTCTGCTCTGCCCCTTTCTCAGTGATTTCTTAATCCCATGTCTCTTGTTTATGGGAGCCTGCCAGCCGAACTGCTCTGGGCACACAGTGCATCTCTCTCTCTCTCTCATGCTCTCAGAACATAAGGCTTTCACATTGCTTTCCATCCTTGCTGGTCTCCTGCAGCAGTCTTAGCTTCTTCCCATGTTATTTTGATAACTTTCAATAAGCTGCTTTCCATGATTATTCTTGGTTTAACCACATTGGCTCTTGTTGTGGGGGGTGGTTCCAGTCCAACACCTGTCTTATGTTGTTCAGGTCTTTCCTCCATGTATATCCTAGCCATCTCCATTTTCATTCTGTAATTTCCTGTCCTGTCAGTTTCTGTTTTGTCATCATCCAGAGTTCTTTGTGATTCTTCCTCTCCTCCCTCCCACCCCACCCCGCCCCCCCGGCCATCTGATTTTGAAGATTTGTCTAAGGCAGCTGTTTATGAAAATTTTGGGGTTTAGCTGGTAAGGTGTTAATAAGTCTCCAAGTTTCAGCACCCTATAGGAAGACCAACTTTACAATGGTGTTAAATATTCCATGTTTAGTTTGGAGGGCAAGATTTCTGTTTCTGCAAATTGGCTTTAGAGTACAAAGGCATGTCTGGCTTTTGCTATTCTTGCATTCATGTCTTCATCTGATTCCCCTGTTGTTCTTACAATGCAGTCAAAATATGTGAAATATTGGACCTCCTCTATGTCACCCCCAGAAACTGTTATTGGTGTTTTTTGTTTTGTGTTGATTTTCGTTTTCTTGGGTGTTTTGATGTCTTCATTGTTAAACTGCCTTTGGTATCTTGAACAGGTCAGTTGGTATTTGCTTTAGTTTTTCCTGACAACTGGTTAACGACAACATACAGTGTCTTCATGTCATTTTGTGCTGCTGTGATCTAGGCATCTGTTGCCATTTAGTCTATAAAGCCTTTGTCTTTCCTAGCACTCTTTTTGTCCTCTTTGTTCTTTATGGCATATTTCTCCTGGAGTCGCTATGTCTGTGCTCTTTTTCTTGCTTAAATTAGTTTGTCTACGTTTACATCTTTCTGCTATTTTTGGCCATGTATGCTCAGAAAACCATGTATTGTGATGTTTCTTCCTGAATCCCAGCCACTTCTTCAGAAATTTTTGTGAAAGCTTCTATTTTGACTTCCCAACTGGATACAGTAGTTGAATTTACATCTGATTCCTGCTAGTTCTAGTTGGAAAAATAGATTTTGGGAAAGCGCACTGGATTTACAGTTCTACAGGTTCCTGTGATGCTGATCCTCTAGCAGGAGCCAAAAGTGATCAGTAGGAACAAGAGAGACCAGAAGTATGATATCAATAGAGTCTACTGAAATTTCCATTAGGGCCACTGACGTTTCCCCTCCATCCGCCTTTCTAAAAATTAAATTTCCATTTTAAAAATGGGAAACAAAAAATTGTCTGGCTCTGCTGCTGGATTGCTGTAGATCAAGGGTCCCTTTAAAGTTATAGGAGTGAAAGACAGAATGAGAGTGCAGTGCAGTGATCAGAATTCATCTTGCAGAGAGTGGGTGACGAATTGAGATTCCCCATCATGAAAGTCTGAAACTGCACAGTTACCCTTTCTGATTAAGAGTTTACTTACAATCCTACAGAGACAGAACCTCAGTCCTGTTCATATGATAATATAAGATACTGTACTTCAGCCAATCAGTAGAAGAAATTCTGAGTTAAGGTTCCCTCCATTCTTGACCTAATGGTATTCAGTATCCATAGAGAATTTACTAATAATTTTCATTTATTGAATGAACTATGTAGCTGAGAGTATTTGCTCTAATCCCTACATGTAGTGGAGAGAGTTTAAAGAAAAGGGTCTGCCTTCACTCTGAACTTCCTTGCATTTTGTCAGTTAATCTCAGACCCTTATTATTATAAAGTTATTTTTGCTAAAGAAACACTGTCAAATCTGGCAGCTCTAACACCTTTCTTTTTGGTTCAGGAGCATGTTATGCCACATTTTTGCTTAGATGATTGCTTAGTTTTGAGAGCAAACAAGATATGTAAGTGTAAGCATCTTGAAAATGTCAATGCCCTGTTTGCTCAGAAGAACAGAGCATGCAGGAAGAGTGTAGTAGACAGATGTGCCCTTATTGCAGGTGAAGTCTAGCCCTGAACAGTTGTCCAGCTGCAATTTGATCTCTATCCATTTCCCTATCTGAATACGAGGCATAATAGTATGTGTCTCCCTCACATCATGTAATTAATGAGCATATCATAATAGATACACACCAGGGAGCAGAATTAAGGTTGCACAGGCAACCTTCACAGACATGGCAAAAGACAGTGCGGGGAGAGAGGACATGGAGAAGAGTTACAGACACAAACGAGAACAGATTGCTGAAGGCTATCCATCTCCCAGGGTCTGTTCCAGTGTGTGACATTTTCCTGTGACACACCCCTTTCCCCTCCTGCCCCGCAAATTCTTCACTGTAGTGTATGTACAAAAAATCAAACCACAAGAGATCATCTCAACTAGGTTTCCACTCTAGTATGGGATATTGGCCAATAGCCATGCTCTTCTACCTCCAAGAATCTCTCTCTCTTGTGAAAGTCTCATGAGTGAGACCACAGGATGGAAGACATGACCTCTCTGGTAACTGCTGGGATGTGGTGAAGGAAGAGGAGAGGTCTCTGCGCTAATAGGGATGTTCAGAGCCACAGGAGGAAAAACTCTTGCTTATGACTCGCACTCAGTAGGGGAGGGAAGTGAAGCCATGACAGAGCTTCCCAAAGTCTTTGCTCTCATGTAGGTGGTAGAAAGAAAGCTGACTATGAGAGACTGTTTTCTACCACTGCCGTATGTGTGCATATTTAGTGACAAGAAGGAATAAATACACAAATTCATCACCCAGCGCCTGCATTGTTTTAATCTGCACCTTACAAAATGCCCACACCCGTATTAGAGATGGGGGCAAACTAAATTTTTTCTCGGTGTTGGAAATGTTTCTATTAGCCTAGGCAAGCACATGCTATGTATGCCAATCATGTAACATTTCCTAGAGGGAACCTTTGGGTAACTGCAGGTGATTTCTGTTCTGCATCAGCTAGGCCTTTTATTAACACACTGCAAGAGATCTCTTGATAATTTGGGGTTGCCAATTTTGGTTGGACATATTCCTGGAGACTTCATCACATGACATAGTCTTTAATTAAAGATTAATTTTTAATTCCTGTTGACCCCAGGATAATCCTGGAGGGTTGGCAACCCTAGTCTAACTGCATGAGTTACATTAGTGAACCCATCAGGTCAAATTCATCCTGTGTAACTCTTCTGCCTTTGATGGAATTTGATCCACTGACTAGCTCGGAAGATGACTGCAATACTGGGCAAGGAGTGGATGGGGGCTGAGGGTGAGAAATGAACTAACCAGTGCATACAAATCACTAGCTACACCCCTGGATTGTTCCTATAACCATAGTCAGACTTTCACTGTGTGGGTCTCATTGAAAGAAATGTGGTGTCTTTCTGCTATTCCCTGTGTTGTTTTTTTTTTTTAAAGACAAAAATCCTAAAGCTTAAAGATGTGATTTTAAAACGTGGTAGGGGGGGAGTTACACTAAGAAAGAGGGTGGTGGAGAGGGGGCTGTTGTCACACATTTCCCAAGCAGAAAAAAGAGACCAGATTGGCTAAAGCAAGGAAGGTACTGCCAAGGGACTCCTTCCCCAGTGAGTTCCTGCCATCCCCTCCCTTATGTTCCCTCACCCTTATGCTCCAGTCCTACTGCTTCCACACCTCCAGATCACTTGGCCCTCCCTGTCTCCTAACCCATCTGCCACCTGCTCCCCCCTCTCCTGCCATCCCTGCTGAGCTCTCTGCTGCTTTCTTTCCCTGCCTCCTCCAGCTGGCCACTGGGGTGCATGCGCAGTGAGGCCACTCCAGAATGGGAGGAGGGAGCAGAGGGAAGGATGAGGAACATCACAACACAGAGGTCTGATGCTTCCGCAGAGCAGTGAAAGGAAAACCAAATCTCTTTTAAACAACATATCCATGAAAGTTTGGAATAGAAAAAGTACTGTGCTTGTAACTCACTTTGTTCACCCTCCCCCACAGTACGCATGACATATATTGCTGTTATATCCATAAGGTTAGGTAGGATTTAAATATTAAAATCAACCTTTTAATCATCCACTCAACTTTGTCAAGTAAAATTTTCTGAGGCACTGATAAAATATCATTTGTTTTTAAATGATCATCAGCATTATTGTAAGGGTGAGTAAGTAGATTTAATGTTTGGGCTGGTAAATTTATATCCACTGTATACAGAATGTTCTGCACATCCATCAGTATGTCTCCACTATTTATTTCCTGTATAAAAACATATATTTGTGGTTTGCCACGGACTCGCAGGGGCGAAAGAAAATGCAGGCCTGTTATTTACCAGGCTGCACGTGGCAACAGACTATATTGGTAAGGGATGCAAGGAGAGTATGGGTCACGATGCAAACTGCAGACACACACACACACACACACTAAACTTAATCAATTTAAAAGTTTTATTGGGGATAATTACAAGGGGTAAGGGAGCAGCGTAAGATTAGCTAATAGAGTTAATGAAACTTAAAACACACAATGACTAAAATATCTACTAACAATATTTATAAACAAAGGTGCAGCATTTAGTAATAACTGATACTTACAAATACAAACCAACGCATAACGACCGGCAAACGTAGAAGCTCTATTTGAAACACGTGAGCTGAGAGAGAGGCTTCGAGGTGATCAGGCTCGGTTACAGGTATACACAAGACACACGGGTATAC
Organism: Mauremys reevesii; assembly: GCF_016161935.1. Classification (NCBI taxonomy): domain Eukaryota; kingdom Metazoa; phylum Chordata; order Testudines; family Geoemydidae; genus Mauremys; species Mauremys reevesii. The sequence goes on along the minus strand of NC_052627.1, from coordinate 15,207,232 downwards.
ACAGGATACACAGGTATACACAGACTACACGGGTATACACAGGATTCGTTTTCTTTCTCCTCTCCCTGCCTGCACATGGCAGGCAGGCCATAAAGTACCCACAATGACATCATAGAAGTGTCATAGGGGACGGGGCCCAAAACCTGTTTGTGTTTGTTTCTGATTGGCACAAGCGAAGTTAACACCATGTAGGGGAGCAGGTGCCTTAAAGTCTGGCTTCGCCCCCAAAAGGTGAGGAAATGCATATTGTCTTAGAATGTGTTTAACACTGAATGACAAACGAAGAGGCCAGGGCAATACTGGTATGGCAAGTTCTACAGGATGTAGACAGGAACTCATCTCAACATGCCCCCGTGCCCTGGCCGAAATAGTTAGGCCGAAAACCTAAACTTCCGAGTCCGACTCCTCATCCCCACCTACGAGGGAATGCGCTTCGGGGGTGGAAGCGATATAGGCCGAGGCAACAAACTTGTGAATGCAGGCTTTAATGAAGGCACATCCGAGACAGAGAAGAGCAAGCCCAACCAGAAGGGACACAAACAGGGATTGGAAATAGGATTTGTAGGGCGCAAGGCCAAGTCAATTGAGCCATGACCAAAACTGGAAGGACTCTCATGACTCTCTGACAGTAGAGCTCAACGTTTGCAGGTCTTTAACAATTGAGGACAAATTAGGAGAAATAGAAGGCAAAGAAATGCAGCATTTATCAGCAAAGTTGGGATATACTTCAGCAAATTTAGTACAAAATGAGGAAGATTGTAACAAATATTGAATCAGTAATGTATTTACTGCTGATTAATTAAGAAGAGGCCCTTGCCTGTAGTATTAGCAAGCATTTCAATAGCAAGGGATTGAAACAGCACTTGATCATGTAACATCATATAACCAACAGGGTTAAAACTAACAATAGAGGAGGCGAGGAAGGAAGCTGCTGTTTGCAAACGAGTCCAAAAAGAGTGGGTTAAGTTAGGGAGGTATTAGCATAAGAGAAACTCCACATAGAGCAATTAGAACAAGTACCAACCCAAGTAGGGGCTGGGGTTAAATATTACCAACAAAAACCCAACAATGAGATGCTGGAACTTTAATACTCTCAATTAAAGGAAAGCTATGATCACTTCGACCTGAAGCATTAAGAACTGGGTACACATAAGAATTAAATTGTGAAGAACAATTATTACAAACAGTAAAAGCAGCCCACTGCACATAGGGGGAAGAACAATTTACACTAGATATATTGAATGAAGAAAATTTATAAACTATTGGTACAAATTGAAAGGGCAATGGATATTTAGGTGAGAACTGAGTGGAGCAAACAAGACAATCTTCTGGACTCAGAGCTGACAGGGGCTGGTTTCCGCTGACCTCCTGCACCCAGTAGGCGGCAAACCAAGTTTGTAGTCCACCCTCTCCTAAGGGCTCCGTGGGCAAAGATGTTGTGAGGGAGAGCAGTATAACAAATACAAACCAACTATAAAATTAAACCAAAATAAATTTTAAATACAGATACATGCAAATACTTTGAGGGTATTTGAGGGTATACTTTTATGATGCTTTGTTATGTTTGGGAGCCAAAGGTGGAAACCTGTTGAAATTGTTTGGTTAGCTTTATGCATAAATTGTTATTTTAAAACATTTTGGTTATGACATTCTTATAACTATAATTAAAAGTGCAAACAAGTTTATAAAAATCCCAAACAAGAAATTGACATTTGTTAATATTATCTTTACCTTAATGTTGAGGTTTCCCCTCACATTTTTTTTTAATAACAAATTAAAAAAAAAAGAAACTTAAAAAACAAAACTGTGATTGATAAAAGAGAATTCCTTTGTTTGCAATTGCATTATTTCTTGAGGCAGAAATATATGTACATATATTTGTAACTGAAACCTTTTTGAACTTTGCACAAAAAATTGGTGTTAATATACTATGATTACACCCCAACCATGATTTTAAAATAGTGTGGTACCACATCTTACATATATATTTTTAAAAGGGTATAAAATTGACTTTTGTTGCAACAAAATAAAAATAATTAAAAAAAAATAGTCACGTGACACACACAACATAGGACACACACATGACATACAGGACAAACTTACAATTAAAAACAAATGGCGCCAAAATTCTATTCATATTTATACAAAATAACACAACCAAAAATAAAAAGTAAAAGGGTTAAACATTTGAATAAATAAATTATTACCTTATTTAAAACTTGTAGCATAAATTTGATAAAAATATATTAGTATTTGCCAAATGTATTGTATTAATTCGGTAACAAGGAATTTTGCATTATTTTGTATTTAACATTATTTTAAAACTCTGCTATATGGAAATAAGAAAAGCCCATGTTACAAATATTAGTTAGTGGTTAGGATAAGAAGCAGAGAGTGCACTTCTGTTGCTTGGCAACCATATCTTCAAGAAAGTTAGGAATAATTCCAGCTGTTGCATTCCTGGAGGGTTAAAATAATTAATTTACTGGATTTAAAGTTTTTACCTTGTTTTCTTTTTGTTTCTTGTTTTGTTCCGTTTTCAATTGCTTTATTTTTTGGAGGTTTCTGTAAAAACTATAGCTTTTAATTTTTAAAACAAAAAGAGAGCCGAAGTGAGGAGAGGCGGAGGGGGGGAAGGGGTGGGGTGAAGAGCAACCTAGGAAGGTACAGAGACCTGAGCCAAGAAAGATTAACTCCATCAAGGTTAGTTATCGCAATAGGCAAAGCTTCTGCTACAGTTTTAGATTCATTGGCAGAGCTGGATACAGGAGTTTTAGGAGCTTCATATGGAGGTGGCAAAATTTTCTGAGAGGGACTTGGGGGGTGGGTAGTGATGGGCTCTACCTTTTCTGTCTTCTCCTCATTATCATCTTTAGGAGAGCCTGAGGCTGCCTGTTTAGCTGCGAACAGTGTGCCCCAGTGGAGGACAGAGCACAGATCAAGGGCCTTGCATATCATGCTAAACAGGACGGTGGAAACATCCTCAGAGTATCTGCCAGGGTTAAAGGCACAGTATAGCCTTTTAGAGTTTTGCCCGAGCCAAGGGAACAGATCCATTCTATTTTTGGATTAGTCGAATTTTGGCTAGTAAAAAGGTGAAACTGCAAATATTGGAACTGTTCAGTTTCATAATCTGCGCGGTCTGCAGCATGCCACGGGCATGGCCCAACTCCCTTGCATCCTGTTCGTGACGCCATGTGGTTTGCCACGGACTCGCAGGGGCGAAAGAAAATGCAGGCCTGTTATTTACCAGGCTGCACGTGGCAACAGACTATATTGGTAAGGGATGCAAGGAGAGTATGGGTCACGATGCAAACTGCAGACACACACACACACACACACTAAACTTAATCAATTTAAAAGTTTTATTGGGGATAATTACAAGGGGTAAGGGAGCAGCGTAAGATTAGCTAATAGAGTTAATGAAACTTAAAACACACAATGACTAAAATATCTACTAACAATATTTATAAACAAAGGTGCAGCATTTAGTAATAACTGATACTTACAAATACAAACCAACGCATAACGACCGGCAAACGTAGAAGCTCTATTTGAAACACGTGAGCTGAGAGAGAGGCTTCGAGGTGATCAGGCTCGGTTACAGGTATACACAAGACACACGGGTATACACAGGATACACAGGTATACACAGACTACACGGGTATACACAGGATTCGTTTTCTTTCTCCTCTCCCTGCCTGCACATGGCAGGCAGGCCATAAAGTACCCACAATGACATCATAGAAGTGTCATAGGGGACGGGGCCCAAAACCTGTTTGTGTTTGTTTCTGATTGGCACAAGCGAAGTTAACACCATGTAGGGGAGCAGGTGCCTTAAAGTCTGGCTTCGCCCCCAAAAGGTGAGGAAATGCATATTGTCTTAGAATGTGTTTAACACTGAATGACAAACGAAGAGGCCAGGGCAATACTGGTATGGCAAGTTCTACAGGATGTAGACAGGAACTCATCTCAACAATATTCTCTGGGCATATAGCCCTCTTATAAGATGTATTATTCCCTATACCCATAGGCATATGTGTCTCCTTGGTAGACATCCATTGATATATCCATATTTCATGTATTCCTTAGGTCCATTGGTAGGGTTTTAGAGAGACGAGGTGGGTATGATAATATTTTATTGGACAAAAATCCATCAGTGAGAGAGAAAAACTTGCAATCTAAACACAATCTAACACATATTCTTCTTCAGATCTGGGTAATGTACTCACAGTGTCACAGCTAAATACAAGGTGGAACAGACTGATTAGCATAAGTAGCTAACGTATTTCAAGGGACCATTTAAGGTGAAGTGGCCTGTTGCGGCTACAACACTGTATACATAGGTATGGCTGGCATGTGCATGCTGGCTTAAGTTTTTCAAAAGTGACTAGTGATTTTGGATGCCAACTTGAGACACCTTACATGAGCCTGATTTGAAGAGGGCAAGCACTTGTTACTTTCTGAAAATAAAGCCCCTTTATTATTTGTATTGCAGTAGCACCTAAGACCCCCAGTTTTGGACTATGACCCTATTGTACTAGGTGCTAAATTGGGCACCCAAAACCAGTGGTGTGTCAATATATAATATACACACTGTATGTATGACCTACAATCCCCTCCCCACCATGTGTGATGTGGCACATGCAAGATACATGTATGCCCAATATACAAGGAACACGTGCATCTCTTTATCTACATAAATAACACACAACTCCATTATGTACAGCAGCCTACGCTTTCAAAAGTGACTAATGATTTTGGGTGCCCAAAGTGAGACACTCTGATGGGACCTGGCTTTCACAGCATGGCTCCTGTAAGGTATCTCAAATTGGGCATCCAAAATCACTAGTTTCTTCTGGGAAAAATTAGGGGTGCACAGGTGTGTGGGTGTATATATATATATGGGATACACTATGTTAGAGACACATGCATGCATTATATAGATGTCTGTAGGGCATAAATATATACATATATAGGGTGTGTATATATGGGCTACACAGTGTAAGGAAAATATGTATGCATTATATAGATGACTAGTGGGCATGTATATCTGATATGTGTATCCCTATTTTAGTGGTTCTCAACCTGCGGCCCAATCAGCACACAGCTCACAGCCCATGTGACATCCTGGGGGCCATACAGATAGTATATATATTAGGGTGACCAGCTGTCCCAATTATATAGGGACTGTGCTGATAGTCAGGGCTTTGTCTGATATAGGCGCCTATGACCGCTCACCCTGTCATGATTTTTCACACTTGCTAGCTCGTCACCCTAATTATATATTGTGTGGTTGTGGCTCACGTAATATGTAGAGAGCCGCATCTGCGGCCCACAATGGTAAATCTGTGAGAACCAGCGATCAATGGGACACACTGCGTTAGGGAAATACGCACGCACTCTATACATGTCTATAGGGCATAACTGTACACATGTATACATGGGACCCAGCAGCATAAGGGGCACACCCATTATGTAGGTGTCAGAGGGGTAGCCGTGTTAGTCTGTATCAGTAAGAACAACAAAGAGTCCTTGTGGCACCTCGGAGACACACACATTTATTTGGGCATAAGTTTAGCCCCCGAAAGCGTATGGCTACTAGAGGTGACGACGGGGCACATATATGTGTCTACAGGTGACACACACGTAGGGTGACCAGATGTCCCCATTTTATAAGGACAGTCCAGATTTTTGGGTCTTTTTCTTATATAGGATCCTATTGCCCCCCCCCATCCCGATTTTCCACACTTGCTGTCTGGTCACCCTACACGCAGGGCTTGAGGGATACAGGCCCGCACGACGCAGCCGGCTACAGGCGCTGTGTGTTTACAGCCCCTCCCGCCCCCGGCCGGTGCCCTCAGCCGCTGGCGGGCGGGAAGGAGGGAGGCAGGCGCGGGGCGGAGCAGCGCGGGAGGCGGCGGCAGCAGCCGGCCCTTCTTTCCCCGCCCTGCGGCCCGGGCCGCGGCTCGCTCCCCGCCTCTCCCCCGCTCCCCAGCGCGACGCGCGTCTCAGCCCGGAGGCGGCAGCGGCAGCAGCAGGGCCGGGCTCCCCTCCCGCTCCCCCGCACAGCGAGCCGCGCCATGGAGACATGAGCCCCGCGGCCAGCCGCAGCCGCCGCCTCTAGCATGGCCCGGGCGGGGAACTAGCCGCGGCCAGCAGGCAGCAGCCCGAGCAGCGCCCTCGCTCCGCGCCGCCAGCATGGGGTCTGATGGGCCAGCCCCGACCGGGAAGCCGCCAGCTCCGCGGGGGAGGTGAGCGAGCTGCAGGCGCGGGGCTCGGCGAGCCGAGCCGGCCCGCCCCGGGCGCGGGGCTTTGTTCGGGGGCCTTCCGCGCTGTTCCTAACAAAGCGGGTGGTGGCTCTTTATTAGACGTTTGCATTGCATAGTTTGCATTGCATTGCAAGGGATACCAGGCTCGCGTCGCTTCTGTGACACAAACACATACCTATTTGCATGCAGTGCTGCAATAGATAAGTAATAGTGTGTTATTGATTGTGTTCGGCTAAATAACACATGCTGCTACCAACAGATGCATTCGTGTATACAGATTCTGCAGTGTATAACGTGCATACCACACATGCAAAATCTGTACATCAGAATGCACGTTTGTATATACAGTAGCATTCTTTGTACTGTATGCTGCAAATGTCCTGGTTTCAGTGTTGTATAAAATATGTTTCTAAACAGTGTTTGCCAGTGTTATTGTTTACATGCAGTGTGTGTGTGTGTGTTTGAGTTACAGAATACATGCTGATATACTTGTATACACCCCTTCTGCAGTATATAGCATTGTTTGCAGCTATAAAGCAGCAATGTGTGTATATCTGTGTGCACATATTACACTTTAGTGATATAGCTTTATTTTACTTCCGTGTGTAAAATACAGAAACTGTTACATGGAAGTGACTGCATATGCAGATACGTTTTTTGCAATAATCATATATACATTACTCTGATTTTTTTTATTGCATGTCAGATGCAATAAAGAGATTAACTGGGTGTATTTCAGTTTGCGTGCAAATGTTCATGCTTTTATTCTCTGTTCTTAGGAGTAATATTTCTAAATAATGTGTGAGCCCAGTCATGCAAGACACCAGGACCCTCCTGCAAAATGCTCAGAGAGTCCTCAACTCCTGGGGGAAACTGAGGACACCCAGCACCTTGTATGGACTTTTGATTTGTAGGTCCCCAGTCCTGCAACAAGCTCTGTTTTGGAGCACTCCTGCATCTGCATGGTGCTCCATTGATGTCATTAGGGTACCATAGGGGTTCTGGGGCTACCTGAGCAGAAGTCATTTCAGGATTTGGGGCCTTAGATGTTCTAAATATTGTTGTTCAAAGGGGCATAATTCCATTTGAATATTTGTTCCCAATCCTGCAAATAGTGTATCCAGTGTCTCTTGTACTTTAGCTCCTGTTTTCCGGCCATATGGTCAGTTGTCCATAATTCTGCCTGCTGCTTTGGCTTATTGTTGATTACGCTGTATCAAAAGTATGCTTTAAAAAAATTGTAACTGTAGTTCATTTCAGACTCTTCTGATCTGACTGCTAAACTTGTGCAGGCAAGGATGTTTTTATTTTTGTTAGTTCTTGCTTTGTTATATCAGTTGACCTGGTAGGATTGGACTCCCCACAGAAAGAATTTTCTTGAAAGAAGACTGAATTGCTGATGTTGTTTCATGTAAAACTGTCCCAGAAGGGATGATATAAACAGATAACGTTACCGTAGGTAATTTTGTGCAACTGGTTTAAAGAAGCATTTGCAAAAATTCTCACGAAAATTTGCCACCTTAGAGTAAAAGTGGGGGAATGGATTTTTTTGCCTAAGGATGAAAAAATTAATGATGCTTTGTTTGCCTGCTTTAAAAAATAATTACTTACCCTAGGCAGGCAGAATTTTGGACGGCTGATTTAAACAATTGCTTTTCAGCAGCTGTATAGTTTATAATGTCCCTTTCCCTGGGTTTCCCTGGGTTTCCCGTGTTAGTTTGTATCCCTGGGGTGACAGACAGCTGCATCTCTGACATAGGCACAGCGTTTTGATTTTTTTTCTAAACCCCTTTATCAAATTTAAACTGTACAAAGTCTCTCGGGCTATGTGGTTTTAGTTTTCACCTTTCAGGCTTGGCTAATGTTTTCACTGTCACGGGGATGAGTCTGTAGGCTTTTGCAACCTTTATAAACAAAGCACTGCAATCAACCTAATCACCTCAGGGATGTATATATGGGGCACCAAATTTTGCAACATACGGCTGATAGAAGTTTAGCCCTCAGAAAGAAGCCACAGTACCTTATTCCAGACTTGGGGGACCTACTTTGGATCCCTGCTAACAATTAGATTTGCCTTTAAAATTGTGCAGATGCTTTGTAAAGGTAGCGCACAGTTCTGGTCCTTGCTCCGGAACCTGCTCTGTCTGGGTGAGCCTGGGGTTAGAACTCTGCAAAGCTAATCTATTGGCTTTTCCCAATAGAAGTTAAACATTTTGGGGTGCATGTGCTTTTAATTGCCCTGCACCCCAAATTGGGAACTTTCTCTTAGCAGCGGTTTGAAAGGCCCCATTAAGACACTGATCTTAATTTGGCCCTTATATATTCTTACAGATTCTTGCCTTTTGTGTGTTTGGGATCTAATTTTAAACACCTTCTGAGACATTTGCATGAAATGTTTCTCTGCTAGTATAAATCCATTGGGTCTCTTAAATGCCCTTTCCAAAAATATATTGCACTGTAGCTATTTGAAGGCGTATAGATTGCACTGCTGTGTAGCTGGGGCTAGATACTCCCCTGTGTCTGTTCCAGCTACTGCTGGAGGAGACACCCTGGCGAAGGCCTTCTAGATGGAGTCTCAGCGGGAGGGGAAATGGCACCACAAAACCACTAGGAGTCAGGGGCGGCTCCAGGCCCCAGCATGCCAAGCGCATGCTTGAGGTGGCAAGCCCCGGGGGGCGCTCTGCCGGCGCCGTGAGGGTGGCAGGCAGGCTGCCTTCCACGGCATGCCTGCGGAGGGTCCGCTGGTCCCGTGGCTTCGGTGGACCTCCCGCAGGCATGCCTGCGGAGGGTCCATTGGCCCCGCGTCTTCGGAGGACCTCCCGGAGGTCCGCCGAAGCCACGGGACCAGCGGACCCTCTGCAGGCAAACTGCCGGAGGCAGCCTCCCTGCTGTGCTTGAGGCGGCAAAATCCCTAGAGCCGCCCTTGCCTGGTATCAGGGTGGGGTTAGTGCTGGCCCCTACATAGGAGTGCTGTCTGGGAGGGGGTCTTGCCAGGATGGCTGCAGGACATGGATATTAGTGTCTCCCAGCCGCAGCTCCTGCTCATGGATTTTACAAATTAAAGCAATATCTGCCTCCGAACACCTGTGGGAACCGTGAAAGGGAGGTTGTTGCAATAACACCCTCTCTTCTTTTGGGGTGAATCCCCGTGGGGCCTTGCTGGTAGCTAGAGGTGTAATATTGTAAACACTTTGGAGTAGCAACTGGCTTTTTGGTCTGTGTTTGAACTACGCCTACTATGATGGAGTCCTCATCCATGGCCCCTAGTGCTACTGCAGTTCATGTGGTTGTTAACTAAGTCTCCATTGCAAATATCCGTGTATCTGGCCTTTGGTTTACAAAAGGGCTTTTTGAGGGATAGGGAAGGGTGACAGTGTAGGGATGGGTTGGTTTGGGTCAGAGTGGGAATGGCTGACAGACTTTGTATGTAAGAATCCAGTCCAGATTGGAAGGGACTGAAAGATATGACAATGATTAAGTGGCCAAGGTGAAAATGAGTTTGGTGGTCACAGTTCAACTTGCAGCAGACATGGTGGTGTATATGCCTAAGTAGAGCCAGATCTGGTGGTGGTGGCGGTCTTACCATTCTCACTGTGCCTTTTGCTAGCAGTATCTGAAAGAGGCCAGAGATGAAATATGACCTACGCAGCAGGGCTACACTCAGGAAAGTTAAGGCAAGTGAACTAAAGGTGTAAAGTCTGTGCACATTAAACTCTGTGTGGATGCTTTTATTCAGGAGCAAAGGGGTCTTAGTTCTCTTTAACTGAATCCTCCTTTGGGACTACTCCATTATGGCTTGTGCAGAACGCAGCTGCCCTCTTGTTAAGTGGTGGCTCTCATCCAGAGTTGGTCACACCTGTGATCTGTACTGATTAACCATTGGTTCCAAATGCTATTTGAGGTACAGGTTTTAACCTGTATATCCTTAAATGGGTTGTGTCCTGGTTACCTCAGAGACTCTCTCTCCTTGTTTGATCTGAGCACTCAGCAGCCACGGTATTATCTGCTGGTCATTGATGGGGCTGGCCGCTGGGCTGTTTCCACGAGGGGCTATGACTTTGGAATTCACAAAGTCCAAATTTATTGATCTTAAGCACTTTCTCTAGGCTTGAGTGTTGGGCAAAGTCTTGGTTTAGAGGGGAATCATCTCAGTGGGTATTTTAGTTTGGCATTGTATCGTTCTTAACGATATATTTTGTACATGTTCCCAGAACTCTGGATTGTATAAATGGACCATAAAGATCCAAGCATCTTTTCACTTTTAGAGGAGCATGGTCTGGGTTGAGGCAGTAGAAGGACGCATACAGGTACATGTGCTGTATCTGTTCCATGAACAAATAACTGGCATCGGTCTCTGGAGCTGGCAATTTGGCATCTTTAACTAGCGCTGCAATGCAATTTTCCTGCATATTTTAATAATGTTAAAACATTTTTTTATTATAGGATAAACTTTCAAAGGCATTAATGGCAATTGGGCAACTAACTGTCATCCTCCTGTTCTTGAGGGCTGGGTCTTCTGGTGTCCCTGGGTTGCCTGGTTTCCAGTGCACCTTGTGCTAGCAGCAGCGATGAGAAACAAAAGATGTACTTACTCCCACAACTGAGAAATGCTAGTTCAGTGGAACTCAGCAGCTCAGAATCCCCCATGGGAACTTTCTTTCCACGGAAGAATCCTTCTCTTTGCATGTCTGCACGTAACAGTTCACTGTGGCTCTGGTTACTAATCTTGACCTGGTATCAGACTGGAGTCCTTAAAAGCATGTCTCTTTACAGGTTTAATCCTTTTGATTTACTGTATTCAGCTGCTTTTAAAAACAGAATATTCGGGTGGATAGAGCACTGGAGTGAGACTCAGAAGTCCAGGATTCTATTTCTGGGTCTTTCACTGGCTTGCTGTATGACCCTTGGGCAAGTCACGTCACTTCTGCCTGCCTCATTGTTTGTAAAGTGTTTTGAGGTCTCCTGATGAAGCACTATGTAGGAATTGGGTGGTGGTATTATTATTTATTAAATATATGTGACCTGATTTACCTTGTACTTACACATGTGTAACTCAGGAGTTCATCTGATTAGAGAGGAGAATCAGGCCCATGTACTGATTTATTTTCTTTACCTCTGATTTTTAATTCTTGTAGTGAAAGTTGTTTGTCCCTTATTTTCTCTGAAACTTCAAATGCGGCATTACTTGTATAGAAGGTATTGCAACTATATGGTATGTTTCAAATAACCCAAACAAACCTAAAACATATAAACCATTTTGCATCGAAGCTGCTACTACTGTATTCTGAAGTTCTAAAAAGCTGATGAATATTTTGCTGTAGGTTCTGGTCATGAAAACTTCTCTGCCAGATAGATTTTTACACAAGAAAGTGTTAAATCGAAGAAGAATGTTGGGTATTTTAGAAGCGCACCTTGTGTTGGTGGCCCTATTTAGATTTTTTTTTTCTTCAGAGCAGTGTGTAAACAGTAGCTAATTCAGTATTGTTAACTCCGTTTTACTAAAGAGGAGACAAAAGGTTTTAATGAATCTTCACACGATCAGAGCTGGGATTTAGCCCTCAGGAGTTCCTGGCTCTGCTCAGGCCACTTCCTCATGGTGCCCCTTCTGCTCATTGCTAAATTCTGAAGGGCGGCAGAACTGACCAGATGCTTGTAAAATTCACTGGGGGTCTTGGAACAAAAGATCAGGGGTGGGGATTGAATTGTGGAGGGCAGCCCTGGTCTTTCTCCTCATTGTCCACCAACCTCAGCAGTGGAGGACTGCGGCTCTGATCCTCAAAGGTGGGGCACCTAAATACTTTTGAGGATCTGGGCCCAAGTCCCTTCTGCTACTACCATTGGCAAGTAGATTTTTCAGGCAGTGACTATGACCTAATCATCATTCAGTTTATAGTGATGTTGAGGTGCTTGTACTGTTCTTAAACTGCTTTTAGTCCCGTGCAAGGATAGTTTTGGAGAGATTGGATGCATTTTTCCAGTTGTCAGGATTTTGGATGTGGTGTTGTCTCCTAACATTTCCACTGTACTAGGTGTTCAGCCAATTGCTAAAAATTCTACAGGGGGGGAAATGTCAGTGTAAGTTTGGGGTTTGCAAATATAGGTGTGGCTTTTTTTTATAAATACACGGAAAAGGGACATTTGTATCAGGCTTACAAAATTCTTATATGATGTTAGAATAATTCCCGTAGGTGGAGTTCTGCAAAATTAATTTTTCAGGGGCAAAGGTAATGGATACCAGGTTTAAACTGTGCTGATTCCTAATAGCTATCCATATCATACTGGTTTCTCTGGCTAGAGAATTGACATACTGATGTTTGAATGGTAAAAGTCGTTGCTGAGCGTTTGCATTCTGTAGTTTGTTGGGAAGTGCATGGTGGGTGTGAAGCCTTCTGCAGATTAATAATGGCTGTGCTATAAATCAGCATTTCTCAAATGCAGCCACCGTGGGTGCATGTGGCCACCAGGGGGCTTTTATTGCAGCCTCTTGGACTGTGATGGGTGGGGTGGGGTGGAATCAGTGTCCCCTCCCCTATGGCTGTTAGCAGGGGTTGGGCCTTGCCGCCTCCCCCTCCCCCCAGAAGCTGGAGGAGCAGGCCACTGGTAAATTCCTCACTTTCTTGGGCGGGTCTTGGGCTTTGGGCTTCAGCCCTGGAGTGGCAGGGGTGGGTGGGCAGGTTTTGGCTGCAAGGCTTTGGGATCCATCCATGCAGTGACAGGCTCTGGTTCCAGGCTCTGGCCACAGGCCTCAGGCCTCTCTCCCCATCGTCTCTGGCCCCCGCAGCCTCCCTGCCAACCTCCCCGTCTAGGGCTTAATTTGCCCCCAGGCTTACTGGGGCTTAGTAAGTCTGCTGTGAAAAGTGATATTAACAAACATACAAAATATCATTTTTTACAGCAACAGACTTACTAGCTAGCAAATCTTAAAAAAACAAGACAAAAATACCAAAAAAGCAAAAGAAACAATAATAAAAAAAAGAACGTGCAGAGTGTCTTATTTGTGTTTCTATTCTGTTTAGGTCCAGTAAAGAATAGAGACAACTGTACATTATTTTTATTATCGAGTCTGCAAAAACAAACCCCTACATGAAGAAATTCAATGTTTTGGACATATGTATGTGCATATTTATTTTTTTTCCTAATGTTAATTAAATATTTTAGCAAAAATTGTCAGCGTGGCCGCCCTAAGACTTTGTGACTACACTCTGAGGCCACCAAAAACTTTGTTGTGAGAACGCTCATGGTTGGAAAAACTTTATGGTAATATCTGTAGGTGCTAAACTCTGATCTCTGTCCCACCATTCAGATTCCATAATAATAATATTAGTAATTGATGTTCTAGGATTTCCAAATAAAGTCTGGTTGGATGAAATATGGTTGCAGGTCCTAAACGTCCTCTTGAACTTATCCTTGTAGCTGGCTGAAGGCAAAATAACGAGTGTCTAGGTCACACCTGCCTGATTACAGGGTTTGGAGGATTTTTTAGGCCCTCCCTCAGGAGTTTTGGTGGGGCCAGAGATGTCAGAGCCACAAGTACTGTAACCATGTAACTGGCTCTGAATGGAATAGAGGGTGCATTGAAAATACAGGCAGGCCACAAAGGAGGCATTCTTGAGCTCCATAGATGTCTAGTTTCACTGAAGTTAAGAGGTTGGGTTTTTTTTGTTTTTTTTTCAAATTTCAATTAAAAATGTCTGGTTTTTTTCAGATGACAAAACCAGTGGGTTAGAGGTGGATCAGATGCGAAGAAAATCTCAGGCTTCTCAAGTCTTTGTTGTTTTCCTGTGTGTTCACTAACTGCCGATGTTATTGATGTGCTGTCTTACTAACCATAATGGAAAGCTGCAGTTGGTAACAATATGCAATAAACTGGTCTAAGAGCTCACTCCTGCATAACATGTTACGGCAAATGCTCAGTGTTGCTCATCAGTCCAGAGATCAGATGTTTCTTTTCTTTAACTTGATAAGGGAAGTGCTGAATTAAACTATTTGCCAGAGATTCTGTGCCCTTGTAACATTACTTTTGCCTTTGTACCACAAGCCAAATTCTCTGCTGATGTAACTGTTGACTTCAGTGGAGTTACACCAGCTGGGAACTTGGTCCCAAGAATCTTGAGGCTTTGCTTTCAAAATTCAAACTGTATTATAAGTGCTCAGATTGCTCCTGTAAGTACTACTGTCCAGCTGGTGGTCCCTGTTCTTGAAAGATCAAACTGCTATAAACAAGTTCACCTCCAGCTTGTTCTTTATTGGTGAAACAAAATGGGAAGCACACAAGAGTTTTTGGAACACAGAACTGCACATGCTGCTGTAACTGAATGTATGGGAACAAACAGCAACTTCAGACTGAACATTTGCAAAGCAAGCAGAAGGGGAACTCCAAGACGCAAAGGCTGGCACTCCCCAAATCTGCAAAGTTTGCCTCCTCTGAGCTATGGCGTGGCATTCTGGAGATAGAATAGTCCATGTGTTTTAATAATTACCCTGATCCATTGGTGGCCTCATGAGACCTTCCCAGCTTGAGTAAATTGTGCAGATGCCCCAGGACCAACCAGGACAGGAGGGCCAGCTTAACACTGTGAAATTTGCACCAATTTGGCAGGCGGTGTTGACAGAGAAGAGCCAGAACTGTGCTTGTACAGTCCTGTATTAGTGGACAATTGGAATTGGATCATTTATATACTCTCTAATTGGCATCTTGTAGAGCAGGGGTTCTCAAACTGGGGGTCAGGACCCCTAGGGGGTTGCAAGGTTATTACATGGGGGGGTCGCGAGCTGTCAGCCTCCAACCCAAACCCGGCGTTGCCTCCAGCATTTATAATGGTGTTACATATATAAAAAAGTGTTTTGAATTTGTAAGGGGGGTCGCACTCAGAGGCTTGCTGTGTGAAAGGGGTCACCAGTAAAAAAAAAAAAAAGTTTGAGAACCACTGGTGGAGACAGAGAACAAGTGATCCTTGCGGACAATCTAGCTTTGTAATACTGGGTTGTCTTTAGTTAATGATGAGGGGGACATGGTACCCTCAGAGCCTAAGAATGCTGTTCTTCTGTACTGTATCTCCTACTTGATCTATTGTTCCAAAGGTGCCTTATTTCTCATTTCCTTATAATTGTCTCATAGAATCACAGAATCATAGAATATCAGGCCTGGAAGGGACCTCAGGAGGTCATCTAGTCCAACCCCCTGCTCAAAGCAGGACCAAACCCAACTAAATCATCCCAGCCAGGGCTTTGTCAAGCCTGACCTTAAAAACCTCTAAGGAAGGAGATTCCACCACCTCCCTAGGTAACCCATTCCAGTGCTTCACCACCCTACTAGTGAAAAAGTTTTTCCTTATATCCAACCTAAACCTCCCCCTCTGCAACTTGAGACCATTACTCCTTGTTCTGTCATCTTCTACCACTGAGAACAGTCTAGATCCATCCTCTTTGGAACCCCTTTCAGGTAGTTGAAAGCAGCTATCAAATCCCCCTCATTCTTCTCTTCCGCAGACTAAACAATCCCAGTTCCCTCAGCCTCTCCTCATAAGTCATGTGCTCCAGCCCCCTAATCATTTTTGTTGCCCTCCGCTGGACTCTTTCCAATTTTTCCACATCCTCCTTGTAGTGTGGGGCCCAAAACTGGACACAGTACTCCAGATGAGGCCTCACCAATGTCGAATAGAGGGGAATGATCACATCCCTCGATCTGCTGGCAATGCCCCCACTTATACAGCCCAAAATGCCATTAGCCTTCTTGGCAACAAGGGCACACTGTCAACTCATATCCAGCTTCTCGTCCACTGTAACCCCTCGATCCTTTTCTGCAGAACTGCTTCCTAGCCATTCGGTCCCTAGTCTGTAACAGTGAATGGGATTCTTCTGTCCTAAGTGCAGGACTCTGCACTTGTTCTTGTTGAACCTCATCAGGTTTCTTTTGGCCCAGTCCTCTAATTTATCTAGGTCCCTCTGTATTCTATCCCTACCCTCCAGCGTATCTACCACTCCTCCCAGTTTAGTGTCATCTGCAAACTTGCTGAGAGTGCAGTCCACGCCATCCTCCAGATCATTAATGAAGATATTGAACAAAACCGGCCCCAGGACCGACCCTTGGGGCACTCCACTTGAAACCGGCTGCCAACTAGACATGGAGCCATTGATCATTACCCGTTGAGCCCGACAATCTAGCCAGCTTTCTATCCACCTTATCATCCAATTGTCCAGCCCATACTTCTTTAACTTGCTGGCAAGAATACTGTGGGAGACCGTATCAAAAGCTTTGCTAAAGTCAAGGAATAACACATCCACTGCTTTCTCCTCATCCACAGACCCAGTTATCTCTTCATAGAAGGCAATTAGGTTAGTCAAGCATGACTTGCCCTTGGTGAATCCATGCTGACTGTTCCTGATCACTGTCTTCTCCTCTAAGTGCTTCAGAATTGATTCCTTGAGGACCTGCTCCATGATTTTTCCAGGGACTGAGGTGAGGCTGACTGGCCTGTAGTTCCCCGGATCCTCCTCCTTCCCTTTTTTTAAAGATGGGCACTACATTAGCCTTTTTCCAGTCATCTGGGACCTCACCCATTTGCCATGAGTTTTCAAAGATAATGGCCTCCTAGTGCCTTAAACTGCGTCCTCATATTAGCAGTGATCACTGATAGCTTTCTCTGAAACTGTTCTGAGTGTGCAGAGCAAAATGTTGGACACACTATGTGTTTAGTTTTGTTTTTAATAAATGTCTGGTGGTGATTGCTTTCTCTTAACATCCTGTTTACAGTTGTCAAGGGGAACCAAATTATTGTAATTGTGCTCTCTCTGTGTGTGTGTGGGTGTTAGAGAAACAATATAATTTGTCAGAAATAAGACTTAAGAACAGTAATTTTTTACCCAATTTAGTTTTGTTGCTCTTCAATTATATTAATGACTGGCTAGAGCTGCAAAAAAATTGAGCTGTTGCTCAATCCGTTTCATGTGTATCTAGTTGCAGATGTATTGCACTCATCTTGTTTGGATGGTTGTATAACTTGTAAAGCAATGCAGAGTATTTTTGTTTCTGAATGTTTAACAAACGAACATCAAAAACTAGCATTTTATGAATGTGAAAGCCAGTGATCCTTATTCCAAATATATTACTCAATCTTTGTGGGTTTGATTCTCCTACATCAGTGTATATCAGAAGTAACTTAAGTGAAATTAGTGAGTTAGATTGGTATAACTGAGAGGTAACTTGGACTCTGCATCTGCTGCATTAACATGTTTGTAATGAGGGGAGCAAAGAGCCATTTCATAATGCTGTGTGGTGGTGATGTTTTAACTTAGGCACTCTGTACTTTTAGCATGTACACTGTCTCTAGTCCAGGGGTTCTCAGACTGGGGGTCGGGACCCCTCAGGAGGTCGCAAGGGCATTACATGGGGGGTCGCGAGCTGTTGGTCTCCACCCCAAACCCTACTTTGCCTCCAGCATTTTTAATGGTGTTAAATATATAAAAAAGTGTTTTTAATTTATATGGGGGGGGGTGTCGCATTCAGAGGCTTCCTATGTGAAAGGGGTCACCAGGACAAAAGTTTGAGAACTAGTGCTCTTGTCATAATGAGCCACATGGAGTAAAACTGGTGCAGCTGTTGTCTTGAGACTGAAGAGAATGGGTTGCGCTGGTGTAAGGGTGTATAGAATTTTTCTCAGTACTATCCAGTTGCCACCTCATATTTGCCTTTCATTGTCACTAGTACTGGAATAAAGTGTTGTATATGTCCCAACAATTCTATTGTTTCCTAGGGTGCCCTGTCTGTATCCACATACAGTATTATCTATAGTCCTGTGCTTAAATTGTAAGCTCATCAGGGCAGGGACCGTATCTTTGTTATGTTAGCACAGTGCCTGGCACAGTAGGGACCCTCCCTGTAGATGCTACCACAATAATAAATGTACATGATCCTGACTTTGCAGTCATGGCACACACTGAAGTCAGCCTGACTATTGTATGAGATTTGAGTGCCCAGCAGTTGCAGGATTGGGCACGTCTGATGTTATAAAAGTTTACATCTCAAACAGCATCTTATATATGTAACAACATCTAGACAAATAAAATAAGGGACATGTGGTAAGAGCCGTGTACAGCTCAATGGTGCAGTGTACAATTCAGCAGTGGTTTTGGTTTGTAGAGGTTCATGCAAAGCTTTTTGGGGGGGGGAGTGGGAGGAGGTTGTTTAAATTTAATACAAATGAACTTGTGAGTGGAAGGAGGAGGTTTTGCTTTGAATGTGGGTACAAATAAACCAAAACCTAAAAGCAAAATTCATCAAAAAATGAGCATCAGGGCATAAATTTTGCTGCTGCAGCTAATCTCAACTGAAGTTTATATGTTGCCCATAGTAGGCGGAGGTGTTTGTACTGCCTTAGAAGCAGTGCAGGAGACTAAACTTGTGCATTGTGACTAAACTTGCCACTGGTTTATACCAGTTTCCAATTATTTCCTGTCTATGCAGGCCAGCCTGTAGAAAGAGGGTGAGCAGAACAAAGACAACTTTTTTACTACCGTCCTCAACAGTCCTGCCTTGAATACGTGTGGGTGGACCTGGGATTCAGCATTCTTCCTCGTCTCTAAAAACGGCTGATGCTTTATTTCCAAAAGTCTAGGGCGACTGCCAACCCTGCCTGTCCTCCTTTTAATCATTTGTAACACTTCTTCTCCAGGGCAAGAAGCCTTTGGATATATCTCCCCAGTATTTGCAGTTTTCTTGGAGCTATTTTATTATATTCAGAACTATCCAGCTTCTGTTTTCTTGTTTCTTGGTCTCTTAAAGTTTTTGTAAATTGTTATGAAGAGTTCTGTGGATTTTGCCTTTTTGAAAAGTTTTGCCATGTGGAAAAATACTGCTTGAGAGCTGACTAGGTTGATTTAAGGATAATTGCTTTGTATAGTTTAATATATGACCTAGACAATTTATGTTGTAATGGTCATAAAGCCAGAAGATAAGAGAGAAGTGAAGATCCAGAGATAAGTGAAAACCCTCAGGTTGCAGGAATAGACTTTATTCTGTGGACATAAAGGACTCTTTGGAACTGTGTGTGATCATTATTCAGCCCCAAATGGAGGGCGATGGTGCTCATGAGAGAGATTGTAAGGGGCTCCGAAGAGGGAGGATGTGGCAGAGGGACGTGTGGCCAGGAGGGGGCACGTGGAGAAGGCCTCACCTCTAAAAGACTTGAACCTCTAATTTCAGGGCAAGAATCGCCAACTTATGACCTTGTTTGGAAGAGAGCAGCCTTCAGAGCAAAACTGAAGCTTTCACACAATTGACTCCCCCCCCATTCCAACTTGCTAGCAATTCTGCAGGAAATATGACTGTGGCCAGTTGAGCCTATGCTGAATGGATTAAGAAGCTACAAGATGTTTGAGCAGTGATTCAAAAACTTCCAAGATTTGGTGGGGGGGAAGGAGAGAGATCACTCGTGTTATTCTAACCCCGAGAAAACAGAAGCCAAAATTCAGCTGGAGTTGAATGCTTTACAGTGGTCCAATCCACCTTGAACCAAGCGTATTGAATTTCTGTGGTGACTGTTTGGGGTGACAGATATCCAGTTGTGTACAAGGGCTGACTTTGGGCAAGCAGATTTGTCTACTCTAGCGCCCCGCCCAATTGCCACAATAGTACCTCCGGTGCACGCACACACACACTTAATTGGATGTGGTATAAGTATTATACTGGCAGGACCTTGGAAAGTGTCTTTCGTGGAGGGAACTTGTCTGTTACGAATCTGAGCACATAGAATCATCAGAGTTGCCTAATGGACTGCAGCCTGACTTTCAGAAAGCTGGATTCAAAGAAGCAGTGCCAGTCTATTCATTTGTTTCCTTCTCGTACAGCCCTTTAATGTGCATTTGGTCTGTGCACTTTGTAAAGCACAGTGTTTGCTTGCAGTGCTCCCTAATTTTTTTTTTTAAGCGAGACTATCTCTGGTTAAAATGTATATTAGTTTATATGCAGGTTAGTTTCAGCCTTTGGGCTCCTTGGCATGTTAACCTTTGCAGCATTCAGAACACCATGGTCATGTGCCATTTTGGCTTACAGGGAAACTTTCAAGTGCTTAATTTTATTGTAGATTTTTTTTTCCTTCCCGTTTCCAGTTTATTTGCCTCCTTAGTTTGGAAACAAAATGTCTCTTCCATTTGGCAAATTTTGATTTTCCACCCCCCCCCCCTTCTCTTACTCCTAGTGGTGGCTCTAGAGTCAACATTCTCAGAGGTATTTAACCCTTCTTAGCTGCACCTGGGTTTATTAATTCAGGGCACTTTTAAAAGCATCCCTCTGTCCTTTGCTATGGCTGTCGGGCTATTCAGTGAGGTATACGTGCTCTCTGATCACCTGGTGCTTCCGTGTAATGGAGCAGCTGCCTCTGTATAAATCGTTAACCTCCTGCTCCTCTTCACTTCTGCTGGTAAATTGTATTGTCAAGGGCTTGGTCACACCTGGTTCATTATGAAATATTCCATAGAGACCAAGTAACCAATATCAGTCAGGTTTATTGCTAAAAGTCAATAATAGAATAGTATAGGAATAAAGGTTCAATATGATGCCAGTTTCCAGGAAGCTGTCCCATATAGTATTGTTGAATTCACCTTACAAAGAAGGTTTGCTTCCAACGTAACGCATTTCACCTGATGCTATTTAGAGGATGATTTTACAAGTTACAAAACTCTTTACACGTCACTCAAATCTACCCCGCGAGTTCGTACCAGCTCCTTAACTTGTTCTGTATCCTCCTTATCTTTGTTTTGGCTACTAGCATTTCAGGTTCTGGTCTGTGAATGTACCTCCTTAGCTTGTACCAGGGTAGGATATTAATGTACTTTGCCTTTGAGTTACCTGTTTTCCAATGCCAAAGCTGACTTCAGTTTTGCAAAGTGTTCACGGATACTTAGCATAAGTGAACAGGATTATAGAAAGGCATAGGCTGATTCAGGCCATGTAACATCTAGAAATATATACACAGTATAATGTTATATTGATATTGTGTGCTTAATGCATAGTAGTTATATGTGGTGTGAATAAAATATAACCTCAGCATGTATTAGTCAACACTCCCCCCCTCAGGTGTAGGTGCCCCTCAGGTGGGGGAAGAGATGCAAATTGCACCTTGTCTACACTCCTGGGGATGAAGCAACTTTCTAGGGTGGGTTTGTGACTTTCCTTGAAGTCTGGGTTTATAAGCTGACCAATAGATCTCATTCATTCATGTATGTAGTTTGTTCAACCGTCAAAGATACAACATGGATATTAATGGTTTTAATAGTCTCTATTGAATAAGTCATCCAATATCAGGACATTACAAGCCCACAATAGAATTATGAAAATAGTCTTCATACTGACATTTTGTTGTGTTCTCTTGTATACAGTGGAAAACGGCAGTACAAAAAGTGAATCATGATCAAGTGGGTGTATAATAGCATACAATATATATTAATGCCCTTTGTGTAACTGTGTGTAAAATATAGCTATAAAAATATACCTAGCCTACATTCCATTACATATTGACTGTTGTAATCAAAGAGAAATGAAGGCATGTTCTATACAACCTGGTCATGTTTGTGCTAAGCTGTTAAGACTCTCCAGGTTCATAGAATATCAGGTTGGAAGGGGCCTCAGGAGGTCATCTAGTCCAACCCCCTGCTCAAAGCAGGACCAATCTCCAACTAAATCATCCCAGCCAGGGCTTTGTCAAGCCTGGCCTTAAAAACCTCTAAGGAAGGAGATTCCACCACCTCCCTAGGTAACCCATTCCAGTGCTTCACCATCCTCCTAGTGAAAAAGTTTTTTTCCTAATATCCAACCTAAACCTCCCCCACTGCAACTTGAGACCATTACTCCTTGTTCTGTCATCTGGTACCACTAAGAACAGTCTAGATCAGGGGTAGGCAACCTATGGCATGTGTGCCAAAGGCGGCACGCGAGCTGATTTTCAGTGGCACTCACACTGCCCAGGTCCTGGCCACCAGTGCGGGGGGGCTCTGCATTTTAATCTAATTTTAAATGAAGCGTCTTAAACCTTTTAAAAACCTTATTTACTTTACATACAACAATAGTTTAGTTATTATAGACTTTTATAGAAAGAGACTGTCTAAAAACATTAAAATGTATTACTGGTCCACGAAATCTTAAATTAGAGTGAATAAATGAAGACTCGGCACACCACTTCTGAAATGTTGCTGACCCCTTGTCTAGATCCATCCTCTTTAGAACCCCCTTTCAGGTAGTTGAAAGCAGCTATCAAATCCCCCCTCTTCTCTTCTGCAGACTAAACAATCCCAGTTCCCTCAGCCTCTCCTCATGAGTCATGTGCTCCAGCCCCCTAATCATTTTTGTTGCCCTCCGCTGGACTCTTTCCAATTTTTCCACATCCTTCTTGTAGCGTGGGGCCCAAAACTGGACACAGTACTCCAGATGAGGCCTCACCAATGTCAAATAGAGGGGAATGATCACATCCCTCGATCTGCTGGCAATGCCCCTACTTATATAGCCCAAAATGCCATTAGCCTTCATGGCAACAAGGGCACACTGCCAACTCATATCCAGCTTCTCGTCCACTGTAACCCATAGGTCCTTTTCTGCAGAAGATTCAATGGAAGGAGGTTTGTTTGTTTCTCCTGTAATGCTAAGCCCACTGCAAACCTTGTCTGCTGCATTTATTAAAGACGTGGGTCAGACACCTCTCTTTGGGCAGCCAGAATTGTGCCTTTATTTTTATTTTTTACACTGCAGTCTTACTCTTCCGTTGCATCAGTTGATCTCTTCTGAGGAGAGCAGGGATTGGCCTGCCCTGCGTTGCCCTAGGACCAGTACTACCCTTAAAGTCTTATGTGATACACTCCCTCACTGACCGCTTCCTTCTGTTGCAAGAGTTCAACCTTTTTTCACCATCCAGGCGTCACTGTTGGGAGGAGAGGGGGCTGAAAGGAAGAAATGTTCTCTTGTGAGTCCATTGCTTTCTTCTCTTGCATCAGTTACTTCCCCTCTCTTGTAGCTAGAGTGCCCATACAACCATAGAAACACCTCTTGCTGGGAGTGGGAAGAGCAGTGGGAGCACTGGCTGTCTCAGAAGAATTCCTGTGGAGAGGTCTCATGAGAGGAACAATTGCTAGGTAGGAAATACTGGGTCAGGGTTTCTTTGTGCAAACTTCAAAGCGTGATGTTTGGAAGAAGAAGTTAGGCAAGAATGAGAGACTGGAGTAGAGTGCGGTGAAATCCATTTGTGCTTTAAACGTTGTTGGAGTTGGTGTTTTGGTTGTGATTATAGGAAAAACAATTGACAACTGCTGATATAAACTAACTTTTTTCAAAACTCAGCCCAGAAAAGAGTATAGATTTTGCTCTCCTTAGAATCCAAAGATCTGCCAAAGTGTGCACTCCTTTTCTTCTGAAGGATGGAATCCACCCTTAAGTGCAAAAAATCTCTAAGGGTCCCAAACCTTTTGCCATTCAAGTCAATGGGATATTTGCCATTAACTGTGATGGGAACAGAATTAAGCCCTGTGTTATCAAAGCTGACTGATATGACCTGAATTGTGTATATTAAACAAAAACCTGGAGGTGTAAAATCCTGAAAGATTGATTGACTTTTGTTTGAAATCTCTAGCCCCTTTTGATATTTTATGTCTGGAGTTTAAGGCCTGGCTAATTATGTTTTCTGTGCTAGGAAATTAAGGTATGATATTCACAAATATTTTAAATAAAGGGACACGATGTTCAGGGTAAAGGTCATTCATGCTTCTTGTGCCTCTGCACTCTGTGCCTCCAAAACGGCCCTTGGAACTTGAATTCTGTTCCCAGGGCTCACACCTTCAGTGCTGCTGTTTCGAGGTATAAGAACAGAGTTCAGGCAGTGCTTTAGGGGGATGATCTAAAACCCATAGAAGACGGTGGGCTTTGGATCAGATCCTAAAAGCACTGCTTGTCCCATCCCCCGCCGCCTCATTCTCTCCCCCCCACCTCCCATGTACTTATTTTATCTCCCATAAAGTTAAGTGTTCACATAAGCCTTTAATTACAGTCTTTTCCAATTATGTACCCTACAGTGCAGTCTGACAGGCTGCGGTTGATATCCTGTTGGATGTTACCCAGCTAGGATTACCTGTATAAAGAATGTTTCATTACTAAGCAGTTACATAGCAACTGAACTCCTAAGGGTCTAATTGAATTTGAAAATAAGTTATGTCCAGCTTCTGTGCTCTGGAGTCCATGAAAAAATCCAATTTTGAGGTCTTTATTCAGGAGGTGTGGAAAACCGATTTCTGTGACA
This sequence comes from Mauremys reevesii, assembly GCF_016161935.1. NCBI lineage: Eukaryota > Metazoa > Chordata > Testudines > Geoemydidae > Mauremys > Mauremys reevesii. The sequence continues at coordinate 15,182,685 of NC_052627.1, read as the reverse complement.
TGGGAGCTAGTGTTGTGTTTTACCTGAATCTGTTTGTAAGGACCAAATGCAACTTGTGTTGAAATCAAAGGGAATAGTTCCATTGGCTTGTTTTTAATTGCAGTTGGATCAGGTCCTAAATTATTGGGTACATTTAGGAACCATGTTACATCCAAGCCACCAATATAGGAGGCTAGATTCTCCTCTGCCTGGACCCTTGTGTTGTCACGCACACCTGTGCAAAGTGAGTGTCGAAGACGACCATTATTCTGACTTGCTGGTGGTTTTTTACACCCACTCTGTCCAGGTGAGAATGACTGTGAAAGGCAAGGGTGGATCAGGCCCCAGATCTGTATTTTTGGAACCAGCTGTTCCAATTCTGCACACCTTGAAGTTGGAGGGAGTTTTGCCAGTGTGTGTGGGATTGGATCCCATCCGCGTGAATCAAGTCTACAGGCCTGATTCTGATCTCTCACTAGTTTTACAGCAGGGTAATTCCAGTGGAATTATCTTGGCCTAAGTGAGGTTTGTTAGTGTCTCCCCCTGAGAAGAGGTACTTGTGGGGGGGAAAAAAAAAGTAAATGAAAAGTACGTTCTCTGGTATTGTTCCATATGGGTAATTGCTGTAACAGGGCAACTTCACTTCTGCTTTTAAAAGGTAACTTTTCCCTGTGAAAATGGGAAAGGGGTATTGCACCTTTAATAAAGATTTATTCTTTGTAAATCTTCAGCTGATCCATTAGAAGCCAATATCAGGTATTTTTCATACATTTTTAAGTAGGTATTTTGAATCTGTTTAGAATATTCACTAGGAACTTGAATCTGGAAATCTCTCCAGTCATTGTCACTTGGTTCGTTACTCTAATATTATTAGGCTGGCATAGGGTTGGCTAACAAGCTGGGGGGGTTGTTTGGTTGGTTCACTTTGAAGTGCTTGTTTTGGAAGAATCTCAGAAGAGGTGCAATTCAACCTATGCACAGAGATCACACAAGGTGTATACATCACTTAACCTGTACTTGAGGGCTTAAGTGGGATTGAAGTGATGTTTAAGCCTTGTGCATAGTCCAAGTGGGGTGAATGGCACCTATTAAGAATTGCAGGAATCTTAGCAACAGATAAAACTTGGTTTAGTCTCCCTTAAATTTATGATATAGCATACTGAATCTACCTTAAAAAAAAACAAAAACATTTTTGGTCTGAGGGAATCAATTTTCTCTTGTCACTTCTACCTGTGCTGTTACATTTGACAAAAATAGTAGCAGGTTATCTTATTTACTGTAAAATTTGACAGAAGCATGAACTACGTTATTCATAAATCTAATAACTGCGGTCTTTGTAAACAGCCTGGCTAGGAGTTGGCCAGCCTCCTCCGTATTATGTTTCAGATTTCACAAGAGAGCACACAAGTAGTTCAAAGTTTAAATACTTTCCCATGGACTTATATTTGCAGCATGAATCGTTTTGCCTAAGTGACTTCGTACAATCAAGAAATCTGTGCTCACAAAAAGTGGCAGGTGATAGCTAGCCGACTTAAATAACAGACTTAAATCTTTTTCTCTTGAAAACATCTTTTCTCTGATTCAACTATATTAAAGGGTCCATTTAAAAAATAAGGTGTGGCCTTTTTTTTTTTTTTGCTTAAAATTAACAAGTAACATCTAAGTTTTAGTTCTGAAAACTATTGAAGGAGAGGGCATGCTTCTGTGCCCCCCTCCCAAAAAAAACCCCAAAAACCTCTTTTCATTTGTTTACATGGTGCATTTGTGGGAAGATTTTACAAGTAAATGAGACTTGTGCTCCTAAATTCTGTAGGCTTCTGTGGGAAAAATTTCCTCCTTGATTATCTAGATTGCAGGGCATTTATGCCTTTTCTATGTTAATGAGTTTTGTATAGATTCCCACTAATGCTTCAGCTGAACCGGTGTTAGGGATGGGTGGCTTCAGGTTAGCAGAGCCTTGTCTGCAGTAGGGCTAACCGGTCCAGCTACCTTGGGACAACACTGGTGGGGTTTTTGGTATTTTAAAAATATTCCCTAGTGGAGACATGGCCTTAAAAATTGACATGTGCAGTCAGGTTCCCCTCCACAGTTGTTGGATCTAACCCACTCTAATTACATCCAAGAGTAGCTTTCCTGTCCTCCTGGGTATCATTGCAGGGTATGTGAAGCCAGTTGCAACATTATGGGTAAAACTTTCAGAAGTGCTGAAGTGACTTAGGAATCCCAGCTGATGTCAGGTGTTTTGCCCAGGATCAGCTTTCAGGATCTGTGCCTAAATGCAGTAGTGCATTATTTACAATATGGACCATGTCTATGGAGCAGTGTGTAAGCAGCAACAATTCCTGACAATGGATCTCAAATAGATACGATTTTTCTTTCTAAATATGTTCTTGATGGGAGTACTGATTGGTTAAAGCAGTTTGATCATCGTGTTAACCACTTTAGGAAGATCCTAATGTCCGGGTCTAGTGCCCTGCAGTGATGCCCAGACTTTAATCCACCTTATCATCTATATAATGTTTTTAATAATCATCCAAAGTATTCGGGTAGACAGAATTATATTTAATGCTCACTGCTGTTTGTCCTCTCATTTTCACTCATATGTTTTTAAAGCATTCATTTCTAATATTTGTCAGGGGTTGAATGGTAAATTGCTCTCCTCTTTATCAGTGATGTGTGTGTAGTTCCATTTCGTGCAGCTCTTGAGCTGTAGCAGTCTTTATTCTTGTTTTAAATATGTAGGCCTGGCACAGTCATGACACTGGTTTGTATTTGCTTTTGCAGGTAGCTGTATCCAGTTGGGTGGCAGGCGGATCCAAGGATTACCATGAAGTTTTCGGGATCCCTGGAGAGCCAGAGATTGTGTCTCCTCCTGGAGACGGCAATCTCTAGAGAAGCTCAGATGTGGAAAGTGCATATGCCCAAAATTCAGCCCAATCAGGTAAAATCTCTTATTTTTCTGGATATTTTCTGGCATATTTTTCAGTGAATAACTGAACCTGTTACATGAGAAATGATCCTACTGCCTGGGGGAGGGAGGTTTAACCTTTAATTCAATGTAATGACTAATGCTTTGTTTTAGGAACATACCCACAGTCTGAGGTACAGAACGTGCTGTACAGAATAGAGTGTTAAATCACTGCTATTGCTTCTAGAAGTACACACACATTTTGGTTTTATTAAACTGACTCTGTGAATTGCACTGATCATTAATACACATTTGCTGCTATACAGTCGATCTGAAAAGCAGCTCAATTGTGTTAGGTTTAGTTTGACTTATAATGTTGTTGAAACCCTGGGCAATTTTCTGCATGAAGCATCCTATTGTTCCTCTATGTGTTACTGCGGGCATTAGCTTGGCATGCGGTCACTCCCTTCTGAATTTTCTTACTCAAATGCAGGGCCTGTTCTGACACCCTTACTCATATTGGGCCAGTGTATGTTGGTGTTACTCCATTGACTTCACTGGAGTCACTCCAATTTACCCTACCTGAGGATCTGGCATGGTGAATAATACTCTACTCCGTGAGTAGTCTCACTGATTTCAGAGTAGTGTACTACTTAGTGTAAGTAAAGGTGGCAGAACTGGGCACAGAACTGGCCTTGGTAAAAGGCGAGTTTCTGCTTGTGTTCTGTGTACTGAAAAACCCCACCGAGCGTATTTATTTATGAATGGCCTGTGTGCTACATACAGGTGTAGTTTGATTTAAAACAAAATATCCCAGTGTCAGGGTGAGGGATGGACCTTCTCATTCTTTACTCCTGGAGGCTGGGAGTGCATCAACTCCTATTCTTGGGACTCTGTGGCTGTATTAACAGGCTCTGGCAGGAAAAAGGTTTACTTAGCTTGGTACACAGAAAACACAGTAGTTCAGGCACTCAGTAGTTTCCATTGACTTCAGATATTTACCAGTATCTTAGCCACAGATCTTCATCTCTATGCTGACAGTATCCAGGACACTTTATTACAGATTTGCCAAGAATTGGTTATTTGCATTCCAGGCATCAGTCATTCTTTGTAACAACTATTGTATTGTAAAATTGGTTTAGTACCCACTGAAGTACAGGTTCTCCAACCATGGCATGCTGAGGTGGTAGTGGTTGTTTGAATTCAATCTTTACACCTTGCTGTGGCTGCGTGGCTATAGTCTTGCTCTGGGTCTTCTTTGGAACCTCTTTCTGTGTTAAGTCAGTGGATATTTCAGAACCTTATCCTGTGAGGTTGACTTTGGTGAGGCTAATGGTACTCAGCTACTCACAGGATAGGTACATATTCAATTACATTAATTTGACTTTGTAATGTTTCTGGCCATCTGCAGATATGAAAAAGGGGAGGCAGTGTTACCAGTTCTGTGAAACATCAGAGTAGTATAAAGCCATGGAAACAGTCTTGATTAATGTTTGTGATACAGTACCTGCAAAAATCCTACAGTGTTCCTTTTCAATAGAACTTCTAGTTACAGACTTGACTGATTCAGGTTTGGGATTCTAGTATGCCATGATGCCATTACACATAAGGATGACTTTTTTTTTTCTTCATTCTGATTGCTGAGTTAGGATTCGTGCTTGGAAAAGTTTACTGGCCTTGAAAAGGTTTTGGTAGTGGTCCACCCAGGTGCTTCCAATCTTGGTAGGTCATTAAAATCACATCATTTTAATTATTATCCTGCATCTTTACATACTTCAGTTCAGACAGGATTCTATCAGCTGGAATGCCAGACTGCTTTGACATGGTATGAAGTGTCGTTTTCTAGCATTAGCGACTCCAGAGAAAATAATCACTAAATCAGGTTGAAATTTAAGCATGTGGGGGTAAAAATACATGGTAATCAGATTTAAATGAATAAAAGAGAACACATGCTGACATGTAAAACTACACAGTTTTTATAGGTACTCGGTATCTGATAATTTGCAGCTTTGTAGTGGTATAAAATTCCTTTCTAGTGCTTATTGTTCATGAGACACTGGACTTCAGACTGTTACAGATCATTTCATTTTATCAGTGCTCATTTTGGCATGGTTTCAGTCATAAAGTTCAACCCGTATTATTACCCTAACCCCCCTGTTATCTGAAACAGGGGTATTATTCCTTAGGATCTATTCACTTAATTGAAAATGTTCTCAATAGCCTGAAACCTCAATAACACAAAATTGTTTGTCTCCCTTGACATTCAGAAAATCTAAGATGTACTGGATAGCCAATCCTGGGACTCTGTGGACACTTAATTTTCATTGCCTGTTATAAGTATAAACTCTATTTTGATGTGCTACTCTGGTTTCCAAATGAAGAAACCCACAAGGAAAATCTAATGATCAAAAGTGAAAATACATTTCAGGTTTTTTTCCGCTAATGAAAATTCAGCTAGGTTCTTGGCTGTGTTTTTAAATTCTAACGGGGGGGAAAAACACACACATGGTTTCTAGACCGTATTGTACTAGAGCTTAGATCCTTGGAAATAAAATAAAAATTAGTCTATGATAAAGGTGTAACCATATGTGTTCTGCAGTCTGCAGCAGTTTGGTGGGAATTTCTGTCCCAGGTATGTTTTGGAAAGCCCCAGTCCCTGTATTGCTTTCAGTTTTCCTTCTCTGACTTGTGACACACTGACTCAGCCTGTGTTTGATAGCTCTAAACCAAAGGTTAAAGGGGTTTTTCAGTCTAGAAGAGACATCTGGCTTGTGTGTTTAGGAACACTTTGTTAGCACTATTGTTTGTTCACATAAATTATACATATACACACAATAAAATATTATATGTATATTGCATGTGATGGTCAGGTGAAAGGGGAGTGACTGGCATGTGGATAAGATCTGAGATATAAAGTCGGAGAATCTGGTCAAAGGTTAGTCTTCTCGTTAACAAGTAACACTTTCTATGGCAGTTATGTTCATGGGCCAGGAAATTTTTTTTTGTTTTTTGTTTTTTGAAACTTGATGCCATTTCATCTTCATTTTTCCTTTCCCTGCTTGTTCTGTTCCTCTTTCTCGCCGCCTCTTTTTTCTTTTTCCGTTCCTCATGAGAATGGGACTCAGGAGACTTCAGTTCATTCCCATTTTTTTTTTCCAACTACCTTGTCATGTGACCTTGAACAAGTCATTTTTAACTTCTTTATCCTATTGCTACCCCATCTGCAAAATAGAGATTATCATATTTACCCAACTTTGTAAAGCGCTGAGAGATTACTGGATGAAAAGCTCTAAGTGCAAAATAGTATTTTTGCCTCTCCAGATGTCTGTTTCCAAATGTGACCAGGCCCAGAAAGGAAACTGTACTGCTTATGAATTTTGTAGCTATCACTAAACTGGAACTAAACACTATAAATTAGCACTATTGGAGACTTCAGAGAGGTGCCTGCGTCTGATTTCACGTTGGTGCAATTGAGAAACAACCCCACTGAAATTAGTGGTGTTACACCAGTGTAAAACCAGTGTACCTGAGGTTGGATATTGGTCCTAATTCTGCAGTGCTATAGCTGCCCTTTAAGTCTGCCAGTGCTGATAAAGGTCACTGCTGCTCGCAAAATAGCCTGGAAAGAGAAGAACAAAAAACAGGGAAAGAACAAAACCCAGGAAATCACTGACACTGTGTTTGTTTGTTTGTTTTTTAATTTCACCCAGTAAAATATTTTACCTGAATTTAAGACATGAAAATGTAATAACATTGAGTTTGCCCAGAATGTAAGAAGATGGGTGTTCAAAGGCATCTCAGGAGTGTTCAGTGGGGTTCTATTATTTGTAATTTGTGTTGTGGTAGGTACCTAGTATCCCCAGTCATGGCCCAGGACCCCATTGTGCTTGGCACTGTACAAACACAGACAAAGAAGACAGTCCTGGTTCCAAGGGGCTCACTATCTAAGTGTAGGACAGGGGACAACAGATGGAGACCACAGACGGGGGAACACAAGGAAACAATGAGGCAATATTGGTCAGCATGATAGGCAGTGGTCTTGGCACATCAGCCGCCTAACTGTGGGCAAGCTTTTGGGTGGGGAGTTGGTCCAGAGATTTGGGCACCTAACTCCCCGATGTTTCTGTGAAGCCCCAGCTGTAAAGTGTGCATTTGTGAGGTCGGAATGAGGGAGGATGGCAGAAAGTCCACAAAGCTAGTGCAGCAGTAGCACATCTCCGCTCTAGAGGAGATCCAGGTTTCAGAGTAGGTAGGGAATGGGCCTCTGCTGGTGCTGGCTAAGATCGGAGGGAGGGAAGGGAAGGGTAGCTTTTTTTTTTTTTTTTAACCCTAGATTTAGATTTAAACAATTGTGTAAAAAATAACAATTGCCCATACAAGTTCTAGGCATCTTATTAACTGATGTAAGATTAATTGCTAGCCACCTACTAACCTGAAAAACTCAAGTGTGGCTAGCACGAAACCCAGCCTGCCAGAAGCATTAAGCAGTTGGAGACAATAAGTTAGTTCAGCCAGTCAGTATCAAAGCAGTAGAAAAGCCTCTTTTCCCCCCTCACCATCTCCAAGCTCATAACTTCAAGCCTACCCCCTCCCCAGGTGTCACATAAATGGCGTTTTGATTGAACGGGAAATCAGAATAACTTCTTAATTCACACCAACACCTCTGAATGTACTTAGCCAGTAACTAATGGTCATAACTGGTGCTGCTCTTCCCTGGCTTATGGATACTTACTTTTCCTCTGCTGTTAACTCATTTCGAGGTGGTAGAATCATGCTAGCAGAGGCAGCATTGCTACCAACCTGCTATAGCGTATCAGTCATGCAGTTGAGTTCATTTGTATTCTGCTGTCACATTAGTTAAAATGTCTAGAGTCTTAAACCTTTCACAGGAACATCCAGTTACACAGATGTACACCCCTTGAAAGAGCATCCCAGAATAGGCAACTGCGAGAGTTTCCTACATGGAGTTAGATGAGTATTTGCAGGAAAAAGTATTGTGGGATGTGCATGAGATGACCCCCTTCCCAGCCAACCTCTTTCCTAAAATGTGCCAAGTTCAATTCTGAAATTCCAGTAAGATCCCTGTTTTTATACACCTCTGATATGCGGCTGGCGATCAATTCACTATCTCGCTGCACTCGGGGAAACTGGGAGGTAGAGCACCATTTCCACTTGCAGTAGAAAATAATACAACCACAGTAATTGTATGGACCTTGGATTATATTAATAGATTTTTAAGGTAAGAAAGGACCATTATCGTCTAGTTTTACCTCCTAATACAGTAACTCCTCACTTAAAGTCATCCTGAGTTGCTGATCAATTAGAGAATATGCTCGTTTAAAGTTGTGCAATGCTCCCTTCTAACCTTGTTTGGCAGCTGCCTGCTTTGTCCACTGCTTGCAAGAAGAGCAGCGCATTGGAGCTAGCTGGTGGGGGCTTGGAACCGGGGTGGACCAGCAGCCCCCGTATCAGCTCCCCGCTCCCCTAAGTTCCCTGTGCAGCAGCCGCCCAGCAGGCTAGCAATTGCAGCTATCCCTCCCCCCACTGCCATGTGCTGCTCCTGCCCTCTGCCTTGTAGCTGTTCTCCGAGCCTCCTGCTTGCTGTGTGTGTGGGAGGGAGAGGGGGGGCTAATGTCAGGAGCAGGGGGGGACCCCTTACACCCCGCTTACCCCTCCTCCATATAGAGCAGGGTGGGGACAGGACAGAGAGAGCCTGGAGCAGCAGCTGCTCTCTCAACTTCCTGGTCCACTTAAAAAGACAATGCTCTTAAGAGTGGGTCGGCTTACTTAAAGGGGCAGTGTGCATCTCTCTCTCTCCCCCCCCCCACACACAAGGTGTGTGTCTGTCTGTCTGCTATGCTGTCTCCCCTCCCCTCTCCCTGCTGCCTTGTAGAGTGTGAGGCTACATTGTTGTTAATGCAGTAACTCTTGAGGGCTCAGCCAGTGCTAGTTCATCATTTAGCACAAGGGTTCTCAAACTGGGGGTCGGGACCCCTCAGGGGGTCATGAGATTATTACATGGGGGATTGCGAGCTGTCAGCCTCCACCCCAAATCCTGCTTTGCCTCCAGCATTTATAATGGTGTTAAATATATAAAAAAGTATTTTTAATTTATATGGGGGGGGGTCGCACTCAGAGGCTTGCTAGTAAAAGGGGTCACCAGTACAAAAGTTTGAGAACCACTGATTTAGCAGCAAGGCATCCCCTGGGAAATATCCCACCCTCTAACTTCACCCCCTCAGCCAAGCTTCACAATCACCATAGCTGTGAACAGTATTAAATTGTTTGTTTAAAACGTATACTGTGTGTGTGTGTGTGTGTGTATATGTGTGTGTGTATATATATATATATATATAAAAAAATATAGTTTTTTGTCTGGTGAAAAACATTTCCCTGGAATCTAACCCCCCCCATTTACATTAATTCTTATGGAGAAATTGGATTAGCTTAACATCATTTCGCTTAAAGTCACATTTTTCAGGAACATGACTACAACGTTAAGTGAAAAGTTACTGTACTGGTCTCCTGATTCCCAGTCCAGTGTCCTCTCCATTGAACCACTGTTCTTCCCTGATAGAGGGGACTGCTTACTCCTTCAGAGGAGGGATGGGGAAAGGGTGTGTGTGTGTGTGTGTGTGTGTGTGTGCGCGCGCATAATTATTTTTTAAAGGCCTTTCCCCATTGGTTCGTTAGAATCTGTTAGTGGAGGTGCATTGTTAATGATCTAAAAACAGGGGCATCGTAACAGCTTCTTCCTGTAGGACTGGTGTGCAGAGGTGCCAAACAGCAGTAAGAGGTTATAGTGGGAGGAATTAAGGCTTTTAAATAGCAGTGTTAATCTTGGTGCCATGTTACACATGTCATCACAGCTGGATGCACGTCCAGGAAATCAGTGACTAGACAGCTCTCCTCTTCTCTCTGGGTTCTCATACTGCTCTGAGAGCCTCTCAACATACAGACGTGTAGCTACCTGTAGTTCTCTGGGGCCGTTTAAAAAAGGCTCTGACAACTGTTTTAGCGAGATAATGTAACAATACTTTAAATGCATCTCTGCCAGTGTTGGTAAACCCCTGTGAGAAGCTGGTAAGGAGCATTTCTGCCCTCTGGATGCTCTCCATGCAGCAAACTGTTTTGAGGTGTCTCAAGCCCCACACAGATACCTTCTGGCTTCTTGCACCCTGTGCCAGTATTGCCTAGGCCCTGATCTGGGTCATAGGGCTTGATCCTGCAGGATGTTGAGCACTCTGGCCCCAAGACAGTGAAGCACTAAAGCACACGCATAACTTCAGCATGTGAGTAGTCTCAGTGCTCACATGCCTAAAGTCGAGAGCGTATTTAAGTGCTTGGGTGTGTCAGGGCCAGACTGCTCAGCGCCTTGCAGGGTACGCTGTTAGTGCACAGCCCTGTTCCCCATGCTAGCCCTGTCCCACACCGGGGCGGGGGCGTGGGGAATGGTTGTGGCTCTGTGTATGGGCCCCTCAGGCCACGGTGTGCATTAGCTGTTGTGGGGAGGAATAGTTACTTCTGCAGGAGTGTCTGGAGGTATGCATCTGTGGCAGCCAGCAGTAACCGGGATGGTTATAATGGCTTGGTCAGTTGCTTGATCCTGCAAGTGCTTTTGGTGAGGGGTGGAGAGCACCCCCAGCTCTCACTGACTTCAGGTTTCCATAGATTATCCGTCTAGGGAAGGCCTGTAGAGACATACAGTCAGTTCCTCTGCTGGTTGCAAGTCATGTTGCCCAGCTGAGGATCTGGCCCATGGACTCCTTTTTAACATTAAAAATGTCCCTTCAGAAATCAAGGGGCAGGCCGAACTGTTCCTTAATCTTGAAGTCCATTGTTGGTGTTGCAGCCCCACTGCATTCTGCTCTCAGGCTTCAGTTTGCTGTTGCTGTGTAGGAAATTAAAGTGAACCCTGCGAGTGGCATGTATCCTCCCATTTTCCCTGGCATGGGGGACAGTAATTAAAGCAGTAGCACTGGACTGTTACGTAAGTGTCAGGAATTGGTATGTGGCAACAAAACAAACAAAACCCTGACGTGTGATGGGTTTGTGGTGTGAGAAAATGTCTAAGGAGAAGCACTTTGGAGTCTAGGAAGGGACTTTACTGTTGCAATTGAAAACTACTTTTTATTCTCGGGAACAAAAATATCTTGTTTTGCTTTCAATTTAACTCATGTAGCTCAAGAAATTAGGACTGTGCTGTTCGTTTAGTTTTATAGCTTCCTACTTATTGCTTGTGCAGTTGGGTTATATCTCCTTGGGCATTTCACAAACACAAAATGTACTGCGGTCTGATCGGGCCCTCCTCTACAGGAGGGTCCCTGCCCTCTTTGAGAGCAGGGGCGTCTTCTGCGGTGATGGGAGCGTTGCTTTCTCTGTGGAAAATAGTGAATTTTCCCCATCTCGATATGAAGAGGCATGAACTGCCGGCAGGGTGGATTTGATTTAAATCACTAGTCAGGAAGACTCGATTTAATCATGAATTTCTACATAAAAGTGCAGATAGATGTAGGTTTCATTTTTAGAAGGTACACACTATACATTTAAGTGATTTATTTTGAAAACTTTTCAGATTAGTTTTACAGCTATATCAGAAAATGAATGATTGGTTATTTCATTTACCAAAGGTAATTGAAGCAGATATTTATGAAGTCATTGGGAGGTGAACTATCTCCAATTCAACAGGTGACTCATTTATATTTGGAGGATTTGCTTGCCATGCTGTATTAGGAGGAGAACATCACCAGACAGGCATTTAAATTGTTAACTAAAACAACGTTATGTATTCTGGATTTTTTCCCTTCAACAGCAAACAATAATATTTTAACAAAATAAGCATATGAATTTTTGAATTTAGTTAAACATTCAAGTTTTTTAAAATCAGGTTTGTTTTTGTTAAAATTGTTTTTAACTAAAATAGTTAAATGAAATATTTTTAAAAAATTAAATCGACTCTGTCAGTCAGGTCAACATGAGAAACTTAAAATATTGGCTTCTGCAGCTAACTCAGTTGTCTTCACCTTCATTTTCCTGTTTGTTCATAATCTGGAAAAGGAAAAACAAGCTTTCCTGCTTTTTCAGGTCCCAAACGAGTTTTCAATTTGGAATGAATTAGTGCAAAGGAAGAAAACATTCTTTCTACACCGGCAGAAGAAGCTGCTGCTGTTTAAAAGTGAGATTATCACTTCAACAGTCTCTGAATTGAAGTGCTTACGTGACTTCCACCAGTTCACTGCTGTGACTTTTTTTAAAACATCATCAGCAAACATATATTTCTTGAATGGTTCACCCTTAGCTCTGAAGTTTACTATAGTTGGCATTATGGAGGGATGGTTGCTGGATGTCCGTGTCATAGCCAACTCCTCTTCTTCAGCAGTTAAAGTTTGACCCTGGTACCGAGTATTGAGGATATTTGCAAGAAAATGAGCTGGCGATAATGCTTCTCCCATTCGTTTTTTTAATGCTTGTAATTTAACTCTGTCATTGCATATTTCTTTTTTTAAGAGCTCACTCAGTTCTTTCCAAACTTCAACAGTGTCAGCAATAAAACAGCTATTTCCCTGCATTTTGTTCAAGGCTACAGAAATAGGCTTCGGGGTACTCAGCATGTGTTCAACATTTCTCTTAAGCCCAATGTTGAGAACTTGGGCTTTGACAGTGCCGTCTATTTTTTCACAATTTTGTTCACAAATTGTCATCAGATTAGGCCAGTTCTTGATATAGTGCTCAAAACAGTCCACTACTGAGTTCCATCGCACGTCTTGTGGGAGAGTTAGGTTGGTTCCTCCCACTTTTTTCAGAGCAGCTACTGCAAAGTGGTTGTTATGGAAGTATTTTACAATTTCAACATTAGCCTTTATTTCTGGAACAGTGAAGTCTTTGACTAGGAGGTGCATCAAATGAGCACTGCAACCATATGTTAGCTTGGGACTCTTCTAAATACTTTCTTCTCATCTTGGATACATTTGCAGCATTGTCTGTGACCAAGCTGCATACTAGACATTTGAATTTTTTCCCCACAGTTTGTTATAGCTTTTACTGCTACTTCTTGTAAGTATTCTGCTGTGTGTGCATTTCCTGATGTATCAATTGTTTCTGTAAGGAAGAAATTCCCTTCTTCTGTTGTCACACAAGCACATACAACAGGATCATTGTGGACATTGCTCCACCCATCAAGACTCAGGTTAACAATTTCACCCTCTAGACCTTTTGCACACTGCTCAATTTCTCTTTCATACACTTTGTCCAGCAATTTGCCTGTGATATCTGCTCTGGGTGGACTGTATCCTGATCTTAATGACTGAACCATGTTAATTAAGTGTGGGTTGTCAGTCATACGGAAAGGAGAGTTTGTTGCATCAAAAAACTGGGCAATTTTTAAAATTAATGACCTCTTTTTGTAATCTGCTGCTTCTTATCACAAACGTATCTATGGTTGTTTCTGGATGATGGAGATTTTTTTTTTCTTTTTGCTACAGATGATATACTGTGGCTATGTGATGTGACTGAAACACTATCACTGGCAGATAACTCTGAAACTGTAGAAAATTATGGTGATCTTGAAGGTGGATAGTCTTCAGAATCCTGTATGTTGAGGATGGATTCTCCTAAACTAAGTCAATGCAGTTATTTAATTATTATTACCATACTGTTCATTTAGTATTACTCATTGCATTCACTGACACTCAGTACCACTCTAAAGGTGAAATTGTAAAAGGAAGCTCTGCCTATTTCAGCTATTTATTTTTTATCTCAACTGCATCTAAAATGATAGTACCATAGAGTAACAACTATATTTTTTGCTCAAACATGAGAATTCAAGAATAGTCCAGAAGGAAGACAGGCAGTCCTTAAGAAAGAAGTATGAAATAAAAAAGTTTACCAACCTGAAGATCCAGTGTGCTCAGACATATTCCTTTCATCATCTCAACGCAGCTTCTTCCTGAGAAGGAACACTTCTCATGATGTTGTTTCATTGGAGCAACCAGGCCTTGCATTTCTTTGTTGCGCTGTTTGCATTTTGCATGCATGCCTGTCTTACCACAGGTAGCGGAACTTCATTAAAATATTCCCAAACTGGGTCTCTTTTACGGCCTGCTGCCATTATAGGTTTTCCCTTCTAATGAGAGAATGGTATGGTAGATCTCAAATCAATGAAGGCTACACTCAGAAAGACCTCAAGACTTCTGGAATATGCTGCTCAAACAGTTTCACTTTTGTTTCTACCGCCTGTCCCTCCCTTCTCACATTTTTTTCCTCCAGACATCATCTCCCTGTCCAGATCTATTTCTGCCCCCCAGCAGTTTTCTATTCATTGAACTTTTTGAAACTTTGCACCTTTTAGAGAGATGTAAGGGATTGACACTGTACACAAATTTGCAGAGGGACGATAGGGTTGAGGTCTGTTATTTCTCACCTCTATATATTTTATTTTAAAAACATTTTTGCTGTTAACAAGCATGTTATCTCTGGAGACACAAATTCACAGTTTGAGAACTGCGAAACTAAGCATCTCTGATAGTCCTCAGTCTAGAAGATACCGAGTCCTATTGGGTAGATAGAAAGATTACCCTAAATAATCTCTACAGAAGTCCCTGGAGCCCCATAAGATTGGGTCCCTAATCCATGAACTATTGGAAGTTATTTACAAAACTTTTCTTAAACATGACATGACTATATTGTCTCATACTATAGAATTAGAATTTATAATCTCTATTCCATGATGAGATATCTTTGAGCTATAATGGGTCTTAATTAAAACTATCATTAGATATTTTTTCCTCAAAAAGCATTTTATCAAAAAAATCCGATTTGAATAAAGAATCTGATTTAAAAAAATCAAACATTGGTTTTATTTATTTATTTATTTTTATCCACCCTGACTGCCAGCTCCTTCAGGACTCGAGCTCTTTGGGAAGCTGCTGTAATTGAAAATTAAATGCTAAAATAGAGACGCTTATCGGGCGCTATTCAGAAAAGCGTTAATCACTTTCACGCATGGCTTTTTTCTGAAGCTGGATTTTTCTTTTGCGCAATAGTTATTTTGTGCATGTCTCTGTCTAAAAGCATTTTGCCCCCAGCAGTTGCTGTTCATATTAAAGTAACCTGAGAGTCTAGTCCATATTGCCTAGAGATACTCCTTGTTTGCGCTATGAGAGAAGAGATTAGATACCACACTTGCATAGGAGGGGCAAGGTCACCATTGACTACATGTGACCCTGTTATCCCTTGAATGTGTGGGCTTGTATATTAAATCCAAGTCCTTCTGTTTATTCCAAAATTCAAATTTTAGGCCACAAGTTCAATTAAAGGTGACCTACCGTGGGGGAAGGAATTAGACTTGTTGACTCTCTTTTTTTGTTTCTTTGTCTTTTTTCAGTACATGTATACCCCCATTAGCGTAGTATCTGTATTTATCCTCACATCACCTTTGTGAGGTAGGGAAGTGCTGCTATTCCCAATCTACAGGTGGGGAACTGAGACACAGAGAAACTAAGGGACTTGCCCAAAGCTCACGGAGCAGAGCTTAGAATTGACCATATTCCTCCTAAATCCCAGAGGAACACTCTAGCCGCTGGACCATCTTTCCACTCTGATATCTCAAGAAATCTTGAAAAGTTGGCTGGTTGTTTTAAAATACTTTCTCCCCAAGTCTTTCCTTCCCTTAGAAATATAAGGAATACCAAATCTTGCCTCCTCTCTTTTGCTGGATAACCTGAGTGGTGGAATGGGTGCTTTCTTTGCTCTTAGTTGAAGGGGAGAGAGTGTTGTCTCTCTAAACAGCCCAGAGGGGGGAAAAAAATCTCCTTTTTAAAGTTAAACCTACTAATGAAACCCAAAGAGTTGCAAACATTTTGACTAAAAATCCCATCTCTCTCTGTTGCTCAGGTTTCATTTCTTAAGTGCCTGTGATGTCATACACCTGATGTCTGGAGTCTCCAAGGGAAAACGAGGCCTGACCTGAATTTCAAATGTAAAAAAACAAATGGAGGGGTTGGGGGGAAGGGAAGATAAATAAAAAAAATCACATTTTCAGTGTAGAGCATTTAAAAAAAAAAAGACAAAATCCCAAACCCAATTTGCTTTCCTCTGCAGGTCGCATTTAACCTTTGAATGGGGATGAATGAGAGATGGGGATTTGCATGTGGGAAATAAAAACAACTAGTTCTAGCTTTGGAGTAGGAAATTTCAAGAATCCAGATGTTTCTATCAGCACAGCCTTTTTGTACTGAGCTCACTTTTTTCCGACCCTGAAGAAAACCTCACAAAATAAGTGTTAGGTCTAATAACATCTGCCCTTCCTGAGGTTTAACAAGAAACAGCATCCACAAAGTGCAGCCCTTTCGCTTCCTATTATTAAGGCTGAATTTGTGATTCCCAGCCTCCTGTCCAGTTGAAGGCCTGGGACTGTCACTCTGAGGTCTCTGTCAGAAGTCCCCTTAACAGCCTGAGGGGTTTAGAGGCCAAATCCAACTTTGGGAAGGTGGCCTCTTCCCCCACCACATCATATGGACCTAGCTTTTGGGAGGAGTGTGGCCAGAGACCTATTGCTTAGGGGATGGTTCAGGGAAGTATTGCAAAGCTGCAGAAGCAGATACAGGAACAAAAACTTCCAGCTACTGTATAAGCAAGTGATCTCCCACTGCCTGCTCCTTTGGGGACCTAGCTGGAAGGGAGATACCTTCCCCAACAGAAGAATTCAGTGATGGGGGCAGATGAGACCCTGCCCAGTTGCACAGGGTTGGAGTCGGAGATTGGCAGGGAAGGTGCCTTCTTCTGAGCATTTTCCTGGCCAACTGCCAGGACGTGCCTTCTCCTATCAGCAACGGGTGCAAGAGCCTCCACTTCCTCCCCTCTTGTACATAGACCCACATAGCAAGAGGAAACACTTCAGAAAGCAACACTGCTGTTTTATTTTCAGTAATGTTTATTTTTAATCTTTCCTTTTGCTTGTTGCCACTGAGGTCACTGGCAAGACTTCTACTGACAGGACCGGGTTGTTAATCTGAGAATGACTGAGGGTCAGGTTTTTAAAAGCGTGTTTGGTTTGTCTAAAGAAGCATTTTGGTTCAGCATTGATGCATTTTACATTTGGAGCTTAGCTTCCAGATTCGTCCAGATACCACATTTTCAAACTAAGCCTTTAAGCTACTTGAAACCCTTTAAGTCAACAGTACTGTCCAACCCTGGTTGTGGTTGTGTCTCCCTTTGTGTATTTTGCCTTGTAATAAAAATTAGCACCAGATAAAAGGATAGTGAAGTTTATTCTGTCAATTTTCACCTTGGGGTATTTAGAAGTAGGCCGAGTTATAATATTTTATTAGATGTACAATTTCATCTCTGTCACATTAATGATGTGATGTATATTCCTTATATCATCGTCCAATATTAACATACCGTTCCCCAATTTTTCTCCCCAGATAAACTTTGTTCCCATACCCCACCACTACCAAAACTCTTCATTGTGTTTTTAGCAGAGTTACTAAATACTTTATATTACATGACAACTGGCATTTCCAGAGTGAGTAAAATTTTGACCCCATCTGAAGTCAATGGGAGTTTTTCTGTTGATTTCAGTGAGGCCAGGATCTCACCCCTACAGCATAATGGCGCTTGCTAAAATGATGTAATGTTATAGAAATAAATCAGTTTACTGTCTCTCCAAAAGACAGATTTATTTTAAAAACTGAAGTATGTTTTATTTGTATTACAGAAGTCCACAGAGGTCTCAACTGAGATCAGGGCCCTGTTTGTGCTTGATGCTATACATACACATAGTAAGAAATATTCCCAGCTCCAAAGATCTTGCAAAGACTTAAACATGTGTTTAGCTTTATACCCAGAGAATGGCTCTTTTGAGTTCATTGTAAAGTTAAGCTCATGCGAAGTTTTTTTTGCAAGATCGGGGCCGAAATAAACACAACAGAGTGGCAGAATGGAAGTATTCAGCAAAACGTGTGAGTTTAAAAGTAAGTTGCATGTTTCCCGTCAGCACTGCAGCTACTTGTGCGGCGGAGTCTCAGACGTGGTTCTGGTGTCTAGGTGGCTCAGCTTGTTCTGACCTTGCCAGCTGTTGGGCTGGGTAGGTTAACTGAGTTTTTTTGAATTTGAGCTGAGTTCTTCTGAAGACTTGGCTTCTGTTATGGGTGATTCTGGCCACTGCCTGTGGGGCGGCATGGGCAGCGGGTGGCCCGCCGGCTCGGGGAGGCTAGCCCCCCAAGGCTGAGTGGCCAGCTCCCCTTCTCCCCCAAGCATTGCCCCAGTGCCCCTAGCCCCCTTCCCCGAAGCACAGGGAAGGCAACGCTGGCAGCCCCTCCATCCCAGGGCGGCCTGGCCCCAGCACCCCGCCCCTCAGCACTGGGCGACCGGTCGTGGCCACCCCAGTACGCTTCCGTGAAAAGGAGCAGCCAGCCTGCCTGGGGCAAGCCGGAGGGGCCTTCCAGGCAGAGCGTGGGTGGGGCCATGTTGGGCTGTTCAGGGAGGCAGTCTCCCCCAGCCTACGATATGCACCGCCCATGTGGAGAGGTATCCAAAGGGCTAGTCTACACTCAGTTCAGTGGTGCTCACCCTTATGACACTTATTACCTTGTGTGGGCCAAACAGATACTGCACAGTTAATGCAGCAAAGAGTCTCGTGGCGCCTTATAGACTAACAGACGTTTTTGGAGCATGAGCTTTCGTGGGTGAATACCCACTTCGTCGGATGCACAGTTAATAAAATTTAAAGTCGCCCATATTGATTTATATTTTAAGTTCAGCTTATTTCTTATGTGTTTAGCTAGAAACAACCTATGTACAGTATTGTTTATTTACACAGTGATGTAAGCATGACAAAACAGTAATGAATCGGCTGTTAATGTATTGTCTTGAAGCAGGCTTTATGGCATACGGTGATAGATCGTATATGGCCCGCGGGCTGTAGGTTGGGCACCCCTTAACTGTGTCCATTTGAAACTGGAATAGTTAAATCGGTACAACCCCAGCATCGACAGTGATACTGGTATAAATGTGATATAGTGGTTTGTAGTATATTGGTATGTATTGATTTAACTGTTTCAGTAAAAATATCACCACCTCCCCCCCCCCCCCCCAGTGAAATAGTTAAATCAGTACAAAAACCATGTAGAGCAGGCCTAAGGCAGGAGGCTTCATAATCAGGCTGGTCCCTTGTATATTCTTTGCTGTACTAAATTAACTTTGTTTTTTAAAAAGGAAATGGTGTATTGAATAGACAGCGTTACATTAGATACATTAATCCCTTTCGAGGGTCTTGTTGGTTAGTAGAACAGATCTCTAAATTAGTTATTGCATCAGTGGTGGGTGTTTGTTTTTTATTTTATTTTTTAATTGTTTTTCTCCTTTCTCCTTCCGTCTTCTGCTGAAAAGGAAAGCAACCCACAACAACTCAGAGTAGCGTGGTGTTTTGTTTGTGCAAGCTGTTCGCTCCCTTGTGCCACAGTGCTTTGGCAGCCATCATTTGATTCCACATTTTGAAACCCCATTAGCAGCAGCACTGAGGGCTGCAGGGCTCGCAAGGACACCTTCATGGTAGAAAAAGCACACCTGATGGCTGCTTCCCTTCTAGCTCAGCAAGTTGCAGTCACCAGAATTGAAGTGGGAACAGCCACATGCCCCCAAACGTTAGGCAGACCAACTGTAAATGTTGCAGAAGAGGAAATGAGGCTCCGCGTACGAGCAGAACAGAATGTTTTAATGGTAGTGCCTGTGACTACTGTAGTTAAGGTTGATGTGTAACTTCAGCCATAAACCCTCTTTTTCAGTTCCTTGTGACTTTAGCCAACAAGCTCTTTTGCGGCTGATGTTTTCCATTCTTGGGCAGGTGCCAGAGGTAATTTGGTTTGCTGAAATCTTCAGTGAAATGTGTTTTGAGCCGTTTTTGACTTCAGTAAGTGTATGTTGAATTTAAAAACAAACCAAAAAAAAACCTCATTCCATTTGCTGCTAGCAAAATTGTGTGCGTGCCTAGTTCCAGTGGCTTAATCCGTTTTGTTGAGACTGGGCTTGTTTGTGTGTTAGTGATATCTTTGAAAAAACTGGAGCCAGGCTTGCAGGCAATTGGATCAGCACCTCGTAAGTTGAGTGCTGAGTTTTTCCCTCACCCACGTGCCGTACGATTTTCGGTTGATCGGTGGTTAGGTCAGGAGTGCTGCAGAGTGCTCTAGTTCGATCCAGACTTGTAAGGGCTCCTCCCCACCTCCCCTGCAGACTTTCAGTGGGAATCAGCTGTCTAACTCCATTTGTCGCTCTTTGAAACTCTCACCCAGAAAGTGCAGAAAACTTGACAAACACAGGGCAGTGACGACGTTGTGGGAGTGCTGGCTCCAGGAGCCCGTGTGGGCTAAGGAAAGAGCCCTGGGGTTGGGGCTTAGCACTCCTGAGCGCTATTGCTACCTGCCTCGTGTCGAGGAGAGTGCTTCCCTACCTCACAGATGTGCTCATACCCCTCCTTCATGGACCCCTTGCTTAATGCAAAGCTCCTCCTTGATCCGCTGACAATTCTCTCTGGGTATCTTGGATAGATGGGGGAAAGAAAATTCATCCTCCAGAAGTTAGGTGCTGGACCAGTTGTCCAGACCACTGGAACTACAGAATCGTAAAAATGCTGGGCCGGAAGGGACCTTAAAAGGTCATCTAGTTCATCCCCCTGTGCTGAGGCAGAACCAAGTGAACCTAGACCAGGGGTGGGCAAACTTTTTGGGCCGAGGGCCACATCTGGGTGGGGAAATTGTATGCAGGGCCGGGGCGGGGGTTGGGGTGCAAGAGGGAGTATGGGATGTGGGAGGGGGTGTGGTGTGCAGGAAGGGGCTCAGGGCAAGGGATTGGGGCAGAGGAGGGGTGCAGGGCATATGAGGGAGCTCGGAAGGGGGTTGGCGTGCAGGAGGGGTGCCGAGTGCGAGAGGGGGCTCAGGGCAGGGGGTAGGGGTGCAGGAGGGGTGGGAGGTGCAGGCAGAGGGCTTAGGACAGGGAGTTGGGGGGCGGGGTGCAGGAGGGGTTCGGGCTCCGGCCCGTGCCACTTACCTAAAGCGGCTCTGGGGTGGCAGCGGTGCGAACCGGGGCCAGGGCAGGCTCCCTGCACGCCTGCCCTGGCCCCACGCTGCGCCGTTCCAGAAAGCGCTGTGGCCCCTGGGGGAAGGGGGGTGGAGGGCTCCGCATGCGCTGCCCTTGCCGCGCCTCCAGGTACCTCCTCCAAAGCTCCCATTGGCCATGGTTCCCCGTTCCCAACCAATGGGAGCTGCAGGAGGCAGTGCCTGGCGGCAAGGGCAACACATGGAGCCCTCTGCCCCCCCGCCCCTGGGGGGCTGCAGAGAAGTGGTGCCGGCCGCTTCTGAGACCGGTGTGGGGCCTGCAGCACCACGGGGGACAATCCCACGGGCCGGATCCAAAGCCCTGAGGGGCCGGATCCGGCCCGTGGGCCGTGGTTTGCCCACCCCTGACCTAGACCATCCCTGACAGGTATTTGTTTAACCTGTTTAATCCAGTGATGAGAATTTCATATGCGTGAGCACAACTGCTGGATCACCTCTGGGCAAGTAAACTTGGCCTGGGAGGTTCAGTACAGCAGTCAAATGCCACACTCTGCTGATTCCCTTTCCAGAAGTCCAGACACTGCTTGCAATCTGTTGCACAAACTGATATATAAATGACTGTCCAGCTGCCCCTCCCATCCTGGGCTCAGGGTCTCAGACAATTGGGATCTGTGAGTATTCAGTGCCTCTGAAAATCAGGCCCCACTATTGCTGGGTTTGAATTTGGAGAAGTAGATTGAGGGGAGGGAGGGGTCGGAGAAACAGCATGCATGTACCTTATAACACCTGCTGTGGTTAGGGCAAAAATAAGACTGCATTGATTCTTAGGACATCTGCCAGATGTTTAGGACAATGTATATTAGAATAAATATTACGGGAGTAGATTATTATACCTTAGACTTGTGGCCATATATTTACCTAATGCCTTCAGTTAGCTGGTGGTCTGGGAAAACATCAGGGATCTACGGGTTAATGCTGTGGTCGATCTCCTCTTGCGGTATGAACACAATGAACTGTAGATGGCTGATGCCCAAGGGGTTGGTGCTTCACCTCTGCAGCCAAAAGACAGAGAGTATTTCAGGTTTTCCAGGATCACATGATCAGAGATGGCAAGGAATTTGTCTCTTAATAGGTTTTTTATCCACACAGCTCAGTAATTGGCAAGTTCATTCAAAGGCGGAGACCTACTTGCTAAGCCTTAAAATGTCCTTCCAAGTGGTCTTCTCTCCCCTCCCCCCCATGAGATAATTACACCTGACATGTTCCCAAATCCTGCGCTTGCTTAGATACTGTAGGATGTAAAATACCAGGGTCTTAGTAATTAGAGATAGAAAAGACCAACTTGGTCATAAAATTCATCCCTTTTGCCAGCACAGGATACAGCAGAATGTCAACTCTCCGGAGCATATTTTAAAATGAGGCCAGGAGTATCTGACAGTTCCCAAGGAACCATTGTTGCAACAAGAAAACAACTGTGAATTACATAGTTATTCTAGCTATCCTGGGACACATCCAACGAGACTGAGCAATAATCGTTCTTTTTAGTTACAGTCAAATCTGACATCTGCCTGGAAAGGAGGAAATCAAATTTATTTCAGATAATAAACAGTGCAGATAATAGGAAATGAATATGTTTCAGAGGGCATGGCCTCCTCCTTTTTTAGATGTGAGGTTTTCGGAAAATCAGGCTTTGACTATGTTCTCTTCAAGTTGATGGAACTTCAGTAACTTTCACGGGAGCACACTTTGTCTTCTCTTTCACGGTGGGAGCTGCCCAGTGGGTCTTTTGAGCTTCCAAATCACATTTCAGTGACACACAGAAGGTTGTGTTTGTTCTGTTTTGGGCTTTCTTTGTTTAAGCCTAAACTAGGCTAGAGGAGGCGTTACTGTTTAGATCGGTCACTAAAGGCTGTTCCCTAAACACATTAAAACCACAAGCCCCACAAACAAGATGGTATAGAGCTTATGGTTGGTGGTGGAAATATTAAATAGGTCTGAATCCTAAGCTCCTTATGAGGGGACCCCGTTGCAGTCGAAGGGATCACTGCAGGCATAGGTGTCTCTAATAGGTCAGCTGGGATAAGGGTCGAGGGCTTGATCCCGCAAGTTGCTGAATGCTCTTGATTTCTACCGACTCCGGTAGGAGCAGAGGGTGCTCAGTACTAGACAGGATCTGGCCTGTGGTTACCAGAAAGAATAGGTTTCATATTTGTTGACTTGCATCTTCACTTGGATAGTGCATTTTTCTTTATGTACTATTTTTTGTTAAACATGAGACTAGCATCACCTAACGTAGCCTTTTCAGCCATAATGATGTCTGATCGGAGCTTTTCAATTTTCATACACCTTTGTTTAGACGACAGTGTTATGGGGCCACATTTTAAAAGTCTATCCTAGGGCATGCCGCAGCTTCAGCCTGCTAGACTTCTACCTCTGTGGGTGCACCCACAAATCAGGTCAGGAGACGTCAATATGACCACTAAGAACCCCAGGTGCAGACATAGAAAGTGGCTTCAGGCTGTGTTAAAAGCATCACCCCTGGTCCCCCCTTCCCTCGAACAGCCACAAAGGGCTTTGTTTCTGCATATGTTAATGTTTTGCCTTCTCTCAGTTCACTCAGCCTTCAGGTTCCGGGTGTGAGTACAGCCTGTTGTGTTTTTTTTCTTCAACAGGATGTAGCCATTTCTCCAGCACAGCGGGATGAGGTGATTCAGTGGCTGGCCAAACTCAAGTACCAGTTCCACCTTTATCCAGAAACACTTGCCCTGGCCGTCAGTCTCTTGGACCGGTTTTTAGCCACAGTAAAGGTAAATAATTTCAGGATCTGTATCTTCCAGTGGATTTATACCACCAGCTCATGGCTTTGGAAGTGACTCTCCTTGCTGCTGGGCCAAATCCAAGCAGGCTCGTTGTACGAGAGTGTACTTCTGGTTTACATACTGCATGATGCCTGAGATTTCAGATGCTGATCGAGATCAGTGTCTTCAGTATATCCCTTCCTAACTATGCCTGAACAGTGCAGCTGGGTCTGTGGAAACCCCCTATTATCATGAGAGCACAATGGGCCTGGTCTCCGATGGCTTTCTGGACCAGTTTCATTTTTTAGTTAATGGGCCAGATAATCACCTGATGTAAATCAACATAGTTGCATTGACTGCAGTGGAGACATGCCAGCTTACCTCAGCTGAGAATCTGGCCCAGTGCGTGTCAATGTCAGGAATACCTGCTCTCTTCCCTGTTCTGCCAGCTTCCATTGACATGCTGCAGCTTCTCGGTTTAGCCAAAGAGAGGAGCTAATCACTCCGCCTCTCTAGAAGCTGTCCATGTTCATGCTGTCTCTGTTAACCTTGTTTGAATGTTGTTAGCCTCACCTAGGCATTTGTCTTCCAAGCTGTATCCAAATATTGCCCTGGGAAGGTGTGTGGGGAGGGAAGAATCTACATAGAAATCTGAATGCATCCTCTGGTTTAAAATATACAAAAAAAGCTCATTAAACTAAATAGATTCTGAAATGCAGCAGCCTTCGTGGTAAGCCCTTTCCATACTCGTATGTCCTATGGAATGACACGGAGGGTCTGTGTTTCTATAATATTTAACTCAGACATTGGGTAGGTCTGAGTTTGTCTTGTTTGGAATTGCTGTTGCCCAGGGGCTAGGGACGTAGGAGTCGTGGGGTGGCCGTGGATTAGCCAGAAGCATGACAAGGAACAGATTAATAGATTCTGAGGCAGCATTGTGATGGTTTAGTCTGACCACCTGTACAACACAGGCCAGAGAACTGCCCCAGCATAATTCCTGGAGTATGAGGTGATAGAAGAATGTTCGGGAAGGCGGGGAAAGAAAGCAGTATGGTGGAAAGAGCTTCAGGAGCAGGGTGACACAGGTAGGAGACAGGGAGGGAAGTGTAGACACCTTCACCACCCGGAGCCTGATTTGAAGTCAATGGGCCGAGCATGAAGGGGTGGGTCTGGGAGGGAGGGCGCTATGAAGATGGTAGGGCAAAAAATGGCACCTAATACAGTGGGGTCCTGGCCCACAACTAGGGCTCCAAGGGTGATGTAGTAATATTAATAATAATAATAAAGAAATCCAGGAGCTTCTCGGTGAAGGCCATAAAGGGAGGAGTGGCAGGCCAAACAGGCCTGCCGTATTGTCTATTAGAGTGCAGCTGTGAGTGTGCCCATAAGAGTACGGTGAACACTGTGGTTTAAGAAATAAAATTCCACAAAACTGATTAAAATATTTTAAAAATCAGCCTTTGGGGCATACATGGTACCATGACTCACGGCCCCTGAGCCTGTGCTGTCCTGCCCAACCGTGGTGCAATCGCTTACCGCTGCAAAACGGGTCTAAAATGCCACCGAATCGAAATGGTAGTGCGCTGCACGAGGTGCGGGGCAGTGGAGAAACATGTCCCCCTGGCCTTGAGTTCTAGAAACCGGTGGTCTTGCCTTTGGCTAATCTAATCCTTTATCCTGTTTGCTCTGTTCAGCTCAGTTCTCAGTAAGTAGGCAGTCTCTTCTGCTTGTGAGTTTTTAATCCCGTTACAAACATTGCTAAAATAGGTCTGCAATATATAGAGAGGAGTTTAAATTTTTACCCCCATGGTTACATCATTAACATAGCTTGCCTAATTAAAGTACAAATTGGATCTTCCAGTAAGGTGTTGTCTACACTGCCACTTAAAGCACTGAAACGTTCTTCGCTTGGGGTGTGTGAAAAAACACCCCCTCCAAGCGCTGCAAGTTTCAGTGCTGTAAAGTGGCAGTGTAGCCAGCGCTTCAGTGCGGGGTGCTATTCCCCTCGCAGAGGTGGTTTTATTAGAGTGCTGGAGAGCTCTCTCCCAGCGCCGGAGCCGCGACTACACAGCGGCAGCGCTTTAACGTCGGCTGTGTGGACATACTCTGTGTCATTTATATGGTGAAATATTGATGTTGCTTAAACTGCAAAACAGTGAAAAGTTTTGGGTTTTTTTTTAAAGAAATCTTGACCTGACTGTTTTGACATCAGTGACTGGGTCACATGTTGAATGGATAGAAAATGCATTATTGAACCCCCCTAAATAGCTAATGCCCTTAGGAAAATGTTGTGGTTTCAGTATTTCTGTAGCAGTCAAAGCCCCTGACTACTCTATGAGGCTGCTACTGTGAAACGAAGCGCATAGATTAGGACTCAAAGAAACTCCATTCTGTACTTCAAGGAGTGGTGACAACAGAAAACACTGAAAGCAGTTTGGGGCGGAGTTTTAGTTAAAATGGTATATCCCCCTCTTCCCCTCCCCACCCCTTCTGGGTATAGCGTTGATCATTTAAATATGTCCTTTTCCCCTCCCTACTGCAAGTAAACTGGGCCTTATTCTCCCTGCATTTAAACCAGATTTACAACAGGGTAACTCCATTGACTTAGCGTTACTCCCGATGTACAATAGCGTGAAAGGAGAATTTTATCCACAGCCTGGGATTTTTATACTAAAGACAGAGAATAGCTTCCCTTGAACTCGAACGTGCCTTGAAATAGTTCAGACTGTTCTGTGCCCCGTCCTGTTGCCCAGCCATGCTCTGGGTCATTCACATACCAGCAGTGGCTTTTGCTGTAGATCACTGCACTAAATAATTAATCCTCAACATAATTACAGTCTTGGTTTAACTGTGTGGCAGTTGCCAATGAACAGGGAGCACAGAGGGGGTGGGGTGGGAGCCAGAGCAGTGTGACTGTATTTTAATACTGTCTCACAAAAGGATTCCAATGATCTGCTTTAGTTTAGAGCCCAGATGATGTCAGGGGCTGGAGGGGTGAGCAGGGGACAATTTCTGCTAAAATAATGCAGTATTTTATGGGGAATTTTTCAATACACATTGAAACTCTCCTATGAGCTGTCTTCAGCGGCCCCGTTTCCATTCTCTGCATGCAGGGATCTGCCTTCGCCCTACTAAATCAAATTTACTGTTTCTCACAAATCCCCAATTCTTTCCTCTTGCTCCACTGCGCCCTTCTCCAGCTCCTTCCATGCAGAGATGTCAAAGCACTTCACAACTTTAACTAAGCCTTGCCGCACCCCTGTAATGCAAGGGAATAGTGTCCCTATTGTATAGCTGGGGGAAACTGAGGCATGAATTGATTGTCGGCCTGAATCAAAGCCCGTTGAAGTCAGTGGCCCTGTGTGATTTGGCGACGGTCTTGCAGTGGCTCTGTAGCCAAGATGGGAGTAGAACCCAGTTTCCTATTGAAGATGGCAGTTGTTAAGAAGGTCTCTCAGGAGATTAGCTGTTGGTCTCTTACAGAACCGGCTGACCGATGTGGGGTAAAGGCTTTGGGTTCTTCTCTCCAGTTTAGTAAGTTAATATTAATTGGAAAGGGTTTGCCTGTCTACCATGAAAGGGACTTAGGTTTGTAGTAGAAACGAATATATTTTATCTCCCTCCTGGCTGTGTTTACTAGTGTAACTGACCCAAGTCGTGTCAGGTGACAGTAGGTGCTGTGGATTTAGGGGTTACTCACTGAGAGCTCTCAGGGGGCGGGGAGATACCCAGGGCCCTAACTAAGGGGCAGCATGTAGTTGTGATGCCCCTGGAGCAGACCAGGGAACTCAAGGAGCCTCTCTCTGCTGTCTAGTTTTTCCCCAATTGCACCAAGGGAAAATGATTGGTGCCAGCCCTTTACCTTGTGCAGATTATGTCCCCCTCTGTGCCAGCTGAGCTGTGCTGTGAGAGAGAGGGGCTGACTCAAGCCTCCCCCCACTTGTGAGCCTGTGGAGGCTACTCCTTCCTCCTGTGCTGTCACCTGTGGTGTGGGTACTTCCACCCCGCCTTATTTCCTTGTGTGGGCATGTAGAACAAACCACAGATTCCCCCTCCAGGACATTGTTCTCCTCCCTGTCAGCAGTACCTGGACACGTTGAAACAGCTATTTTATACAGCTGTTTAATTCAAACCTCCCGATGCGTCGCCATGAGAAGCCAGAGTCCCTGGGGATCACTGATTTTCTTTTGTGTCAAAGGAACTGGAACCTATTAGAGGCTATGTTTCTCCTTGATCCTGCACCCCTTCCCCCTCGCTCCCTGCTGGGAGGAGTCAGGTTGACTGTTTAGGGACCTAGTTGTGTGAGGGTGGATTGCAGGATCGGGCCTTGGAACTGCCCTGCAGCTCCATTCTGGCGGCTGGAATTAATCCGCCTGGAATTAATCACGGAAGTGCTCTAGGTTAAAAATGGATTTTGTGTTCTCTGCAGGGCTTTTACTTACTTATCTCTCCCTTGCCCTGTGGCTTCTTTCAGTTCCATGTCCCAGCAGGGCATTTACATTTTTGTCAATACAGACAGTGTGAGATAAATTGTCAG
Source organism: Mauremys reevesii (assembly GCF_016161935.1). Classification (NCBI taxonomy): domain Eukaryota; kingdom Metazoa; phylum Chordata; order Testudines; family Geoemydidae; genus Mauremys; species Mauremys reevesii. The sequence continues at coordinate 15,154,413 of NC_052627.1, read as the reverse complement.
CTAGCTGTTTGGAAGTGGCGGGGGAGAGGCCATAACAGTGCCGCTCAGTTTGTGCACAGCGTGCTGTCCTAGATGTCAGACATTGCTCCTGGTTTTCACAGGACTGCATGCTGTACTCTGTGCGTACAGAATAGAGGGATGCATCTTGCTTTCCCGCCCTCCTGCTTCGCTGGCATGGGAAACAAAGTCCTGAATCACATTAATATAGCCAGCCACTAAGGTTCTGGTTCAGCAAAACTCTTAAGCACGTGCTTAACTTCAGGCACACCCATGAGTTCTGTTGGTTTCAATTGACTACCTATGTGTCTGAAGTTAAGCACATGCTTAAGTGCTTTTGCAGCATTGGGGCCCATAACAAGGGTTCTTCATTGTTGTCACTCTGTAAGAGAGGTTCTCTTAGGGTGACTAGATGTCCCGATATTATTGGGGACCATCTCAATATTAGGGACTTTGTCTTATATAAGCAACTATTAACCCTCCCTGTCCTGATTTTTCACACTTGCTATTTGGTCTCTCCTAGTCCTCTCTTCTCCCTGCGCTCCACTGCTTGCTGACTCCAAAACATTTCACCAGAAAGGGCTCAGTGACCATTGTTTGAGAGCTGCTGCCGTAAAACATAATTCTCTCTTGGTGTTTATTTCTGACTAGACACAACGTCAGCACCTTCGCTCTATCTTCTTCCTTGCTTCACATCTAACCCATGTTGTTCTCTGGGCCTGACCCGCAGCTGGTGGAAATCGGCCTGACTCCGTTGAAGTAGGTGGAGCTGTGCTGAGTTATGCCAACGGAGGAGCCAACCTTCTGTTTTTCTCCTTCCAAGTACCACTGCTCCCACTAAAAACAAGCTCCTGTTCCTCTCCAGCGATGCGCATCACTGGATGCCAATTAGGACGCTGGGGCTGACTGACTTCTATCCTGCCTCATGTAATGGAGTATGGATTTTTCCTTTCCGCGGCTCACAATAGTAGCAGTGTAGTCTGCATTGTTTTGGCGTCCTGAGATCACAGGGTAAGGGAGTCAGCGCCAAATGGTCACAAATCAGTTTCTGCATTGTACTCACGCCGCGACTTCTTTTCTGTTTCCTAGGCCCGTCCAAAGTACTTGAATTGTATTGCGATCAGCTGCTTCTTCCTTGCTGCCAAGACCATTGAGGAAGATGAGGTATATTTTCTCTAAAGGCCTAGCAGTTACTTTAAATTAAATTATATACTCCTCTAATTCTTTGGTCGCTTGAGCAGGGGGGTTGCCACTTGCCAGGACAGGAAAGAAACGGCTTTTATGCCTGATGATTGTTCTCGCTTTTCTTTCGTTTTTTAACATCTGTTTCTGCAGAGGATTCCAGTACTGAAGGTGTTGGCCAGAGACAGCTTTTGCGGCTGTTCTCCAGCTGAAATTCGCAGAATGGAGAAGATTATTCTGGATAAACTGCACTGGGATCTTCACATGGCTACACCATTGGATTTCCTTCATATTGTAAATATGTTGCTAGTTATATTCTTTCCAGTGCTCGTCCTTGTTTGGTTTTTTTTTTGTTTCATTAGCATTAATGTGAGTATGTGCCATATCTTGAGGGACTTACTCAGATTTTACTTGGACAAAACTCCCTACTGCTGGTGTAGGTAAGAATTCTAGGATTTGGCCATATGTTCATAGACATGGCCTAAACAAATATCTAGGCAAAGACTTTCAAACTTGACTAGTGATTTTTGGGGATCAACTTTAGACACCTTAAAAGTGCCTGATTTTTCAGAATGTGCTGAGCTCGCGTCGTCTGAAAATCAGGCCCCCTTAAGATATAAACTGGCCATGTATAAATTCAGGCTGGAAATTAGGAAGTTTCTAACCATCAGAAGAGTGTGTTCCTGGAAGAGCCTTCCAAAAGGAGTAGTGGGGGCAAACAACCTCCAACTAGTTTTAAGATGGAGCTTGATAGGTTTATGAACAGGATTATCTGATGGGTTTGCCTGTGGTGGCCCAAGACTGGTCTTGATGACACAGAGGGTCCCTTCCAGTTCTGCCCCTATGTCTCGAGTTGAGCACCCAAAACCTTTAGTCCCTCTTGAAAATCTTGGCCCTAAATGTTAATTGCCAGTATATCTGCTCCAGGATCAAAGCAAGACAACAATAGAACACAAAGGAATTAAGGAGGGGGGGGGGGAAGGAGGAGAGACCTCATTGTTGGATGTGAAATGTGCTTCAATGTGTCCTTAACTGACCCAGGTTTTTGTTGACCGGTTAAAAACGGGGGCCAGCGAGCCCTTTCGTGTGGTGAAACCCATGGCAGGGGGATAGTGGCAAAGAAAACTTTGTCTCCCCTCACAGAATCTCTCCTCAATGGTTTCATCCCAGGGGAGAGCCCTGTTTGTCCATGTCCAATCGAACCATTGAGCCTGCAGTTCAGGAAGGGGACAGGACCATCCATGCAGGGGCTCCATGCCCCTCCCTGGCAGTGCTGCACCTATAGAACTGCTCTATCCAGGACTCCTCCTGGGCACGACAGTCCCCACCACGGACCGGGCTCCCCCGGCTGTGTCATCTTTCCTGGAGTATCTCCGAAAGGCCAATGAGGGGACAATGTGCATCCCCTAGACCCGTCTCAGCCCAGCATGAGGCTTCCCACTCCTCCCAGAGCTGTCTGCCTGGGTGGGGTGAAGCAGAGCATGGGATGGGAGATCCTTGGGGGGCAGAGGGAGGAAATCTCACTCCATGTGTGCTGTTGGGGATTCAAGTGGGCTATGTTGTTTCAAAGGCACAGGAACGAATGGCTGCTGGTGCCATTGCGTGTGCTTATGAAGCAGTGTGTTTAACTCTGTCAGTAACGTACCGACTGGTTTGCCTCTCCTTTTTCCTCAGTTCCATGCAGTTGCTGTGTCAACCAGGCCTCAGTTACTGACTGTCCTGCCCAAGATGAACCCATCTCAGCACGTGGCTGTTCTCACCAAGCAGTTACTGCACTGCATGGCCTGTTACCAGCTGCTGCAGTTCAAGGGGTCCATGCTGGCACTGGCCATCATCAGTCTGGAACTGGAGAAGCTGATTCCTGATTGGCTCGCGCTCATCATTGAACTGCTCCAGAAAGCACAGGTGAGGGCTGGGCAGAGGTCTTCCGGACATCCCGGCTAACTGGCCTTCTGGGTAGGAGAAGGGTCCCGTGTTTCTGGGACAGCCACTGAAAGGAGGAGGAGAAGCTGATGGTCTGCACGAAACAGCCAGCTGTGGTTATGAAACCTCTCTCATCTTGTGACCATTACTCTGGCAGCAGGCAATTGGGAGATAATCACTTGGGTTAGCCATAGGCCAGGAAGTGACTCATCAAGCTAATGGAGAGAGCTGAATAGATTTGAAATTCAGCAGGACAGGCGGGTTTTCCTCCCCCTTCATGTCTCTTGCACACCATCTCTCCCCACCTTACTGAAGATGAACATAGACATCTGCTAGTCTTACAGGTGCCACAGGACTCTGTTGCTTTATATAGACCTACTACTTGTTCATTCAAGTTGATTTGTGTCCCTAGGCTGCAGGAAATCTTTGCCACCAGTATAGTAGCTGTTGCTGCAGTCAGTGTAACACACCCATCCAATAAAAGCTGAGTCAACTCATAGGCAAGTTACAAGATGCCTGTACCTTTTAATGATGTATCTGCATGGCACAGAGAGAGACACGGGCTGGTTGTTCTCTGGCTTATGCTGGTACAAGTCAAAGGATATTCCCCTATAGTGTCAGATGGGCATGAGGGTAGACTTGAACCCCCAGATTAGAAAGTGCAAATAAGCCTAGAGTTTGTTGATCTGACTTTATGGCACAGAACTTTAGCTGGTTGTAACTGTGTCAGCTTCAGTGGAGCTGTGCTCTGGATCTATCTCTGAAACAGGATTGAAAACAGCATTTTGTCTGTGAGTACAGGGGTGTGGCTAAAGCTCAAGAGCTGTCAGATTCCCAGCCTCTGAGGGTTGGATGCAAGGTTTTGTGGTTGGGATTTTTTGTTCTCTCTCTCTCTCTTTTTTTTTGGGGGTGGGGGAGAGTTTCTATGTTCTGCAAAGATGCTCAGGTGACGGCCTGAGGGGTTGGGTGTTTGCGACATCTCTGCAAATACTTTGCATTGTTTGGCGATTAATATGTTCACTTCTTGATAGAGGGAGCCTAATGCATGAGCTAATGTACAAATCAAAATTGTTTACAGCAGGGAATGCCCAACTGGCCTGGCCACAAGGGGTTAAACTAACCAGAAGGATGCGATCATTCTTTTCTCCTCCCAGCCACGCCCCCAGCCAGTGTAGCAAGGGAAGGTATAAAATATTCCCTTGATACGCCAGAGATGGAAGTGGTTATAGCACACTTAAATACGTTAAGTGTCCTAAATAGGAAGGCTTTGTGGAAGGGTTAATTTTTTTTCTGCTGCACACAGACCGATATGTAAGAGGTAGGAACACACAGGCCTTTGAGAAACATTTTAGATGACATTTGTAAAGCCACTTAGGGGATTTGGACACCCAATTCCCATGAATTGTAATGGGAACCAGGTGTCCAAATCTCTTGGGCTGTCTTGAAAAATCTTGGCCTTTAAGCAGAATAATCCCCCTCCACTCCCCATTGATCACTTCCCCACATTCAGCATGAAAACAAGCAGCAGCTAGGTATGCAGACAATGGACATGTGTAGAGAGCCAGAATTGCAGTGACTCACCTTGTTTTGCAATGCCCGTGTCTGTTTCTCCAATCTAGATGGACAGCTCCCAGCTGATCCACTGTCGGGAGCTTGTGGCCCGTCACCTTTCCACTCTGCAGTCTGCTCTGCCGCCCAATTCTGTATATGTCTACAGTCCCCTCAAGCGTACCCTGGTGACCTGTAACAGAGGAGCGTTCAGATTCAACCCCTCCTCTGTCCCAGGGCCAGAATTCTCCAAGGACAACGGCCGACCAGAAGTGCCAATCAAAGGTACAGCCGGGTTCTACCAGTGTCTGCCAGCTCCCACCGGCTGCAAGCAAGCCTCCGCCAAGCGCAAAGTGGAAGAGATGGAGGTGGATGACTTCTACGATGGAATCAAGCGGCTCTACAATGAAGACAGTGCTCCAGAGGTGGTGGCGCTAGAAAACGTGGGGTCTGGTTGTGGCGCCGATGTGTCGAGGCAAGAGGGCAACAGTTCCCCTTGCCCACCTTTACAGCCGGTCTCTGTTATGTAGCTACCGCCTGCGCAAGCGTTCAGAGGAAAGCTACTTTTTAAACCATGCAAAATCAGGCTGTGATGTATGCGGGAGGGGACTGGGAAGGAAGCTGTATCTCATCAGGCTGAACTGAAGAGAGCCAAGAAAACCCTTTTTGAAGATTTTTTTCCCCCCTCCTTGTGTGGCTAATTATAGTTCAACTATTATTTAAGCACTTAAAAACAAAAAAAAAGTATAAAAAATCTACAAAAGACCCAAAAAACAAACAAAAAAAAAGTAGCAAAAAAATTTTTTTTCTTTCTAGTGTCATTGGTTCCCGTTTTTCTGCGACTGTGTATTATAATCCATCTTCCGTGTCCAAGAGCTCACATTGTTCCAGGTTTTCCAGCCATCCATGTCTTTCTGTTCCGATTTCCTCTTCCTGTTTGCTCTTCTTCTAACACTCTGCAAGTCTTGTGTGTGATTCTCTGTACTCTGACCTTCACCACAGATCTATTTTTTTCCCCCTTAACAACCCAAAATCCTTCTTTATTTCATTAGCCGCTATGGTGTTTTAATGTAAGAATATTTCAAACTGGCTTTAAAGAAAAGATTTGGAAAAACACTCCTACGGCGTTTGCAAACTGCCCCACATTTAAAAAGCCAAAGCAGTGTGAACATGCTATAGAAAAGCAGTAAGGTAGCAAGAGGTTAGACGGTGTTTAGTGTCTTACACAAATAAGAAGTCATTGTGATTAGAAACTAAGTGATTGTGGTTTTGATTTTAAAAAGTGAAAGGAGTCAGTCAAATGATTAGGCCAATTTGACTAAAATATTGTTTTTTTTACATCCGCACAAGGATTTTTGCAGTTAATTGGCTCTCTTGTAGGTGCTCACAAAAGGTTTAATTAATGCGTGCGTCAAATGCAAACCGTAAATTCTGCCGTTGATTTTGATATGTTTGTAAATTTTAGCATGAGATCAATGCTGCTCAGTTAGGTGCTGGGACGGTTCTGTGATTCTGAGTTTTGGAACGTGTGTAATTATAAGCCACAAAATACCCTAAGTTTTGTGTTTCTGTAACTTTTAACCAAAAGTTTAAAAAAACAAAAAAAACCCTTTGAAAGCTTGTCCTTTTTAAATGTTTAATCCCTGTTCCTCAGAATGACCTGTCCTGGATCTTTAGCTCTCTCTGCAGCCCTGAGGAAGATATGGTGTTCAGAGCCATTGTACTGATGGAAGCCTTCTGGTAGCAATAAAAACAAAAGTTGTCCTTTAATTTGTGAGTTGTTTTTTTTGCTTTTGCTTTTTGCACTGGGCAAAGGTGAGTGTTACGCTGGGGCTGCAGCAATGCTGACAAGCCGCTGCCTGGTGGACTCTTCCAGGCAGGGCACTTGAGAGAAAAGGAAGCGTAGGTTTTAATACACTATAGTCCTGATTTATTTTTTTTTCAGAGCTGCCAAGGATCCAGGATGCTAATTGTAGCCACATGCCACCTGGATTTTATTCCATCCGTTCCTCCTTCATCTTTACTCCTCAAACCATCCCTCTGGTTACTCCTTACCCTCCCACCTTCTGGATCCTGTCTCTCCAAATAAAAGTGCAATCCTGTCTATTCCATTATTAAATGCATCTCTCCCAACCCCAGCTGCCTCTCTTAACTACCCTCTTCTCTTCCCTTCCAAACTCACTGAACAAGCTGTTTACAGCTATTGACTCAAGTTTCTCTGTACCAGCTCCAATCTGGATTCCCCTTCCTCCTCTCTATTGAAAATGAGGTTTCTAATAACCTACTCTTGGGCCACATCTCAAGGTCTTTATTCCATCCTTGCTCTCCTAGACTTCTCAGCTGCTTTGGAACTAATGCCCTCCTTCTGGACACACACCCTCTCTGAGCAGGCCTCGCTGGGACAGAGGTCAGAATGCCGGTGGCCAGTCGGCAGGAATGCTCCCATTGCTAGCATTAGTGGAGCTGCAGCTGTGGGTGAGTTCCCAGAGCTGGCCAGTGTGGATAAGCCCTTACATAGCTGGATGTAATTGTCTTGAGAACCACCAAAAGCATCTTCTTGAGGCTTCCAAAGGAAGTTGCTAGAGAGAAACACGATGTGCTCTCGCTGTGCCGTGGATTGTCCCTTAAATGCGAGGCTGAGTAGGAGCAGATTCCATATCGGCATATCTGTCAATACACCTTTGGGATTGGGCCTTTGGACACCCTTTCTGTCGATTGGCTTCTCTCGATTTCTTAGCCACCTCGTTCTCTTCCCGTGACCTCTTACTGATTTGTGGATGGAGCCTGGAGGATGTGAAGGGGCCGAAAAACATGTGTTGCTGTTTCTCGATGCTGCCGGAAGCTTGACAAATGCCCAATAACCCGGAAAAGACGATGTGGAGTCCAGAAACCAAATTGACAAGCTAAAGAAGCAGAGTGGTGAGAGACTGCCCCTGGGAGGGTGTCAGGCCCTGCACAGAGCATGGAGGGGGAATGCATATTTGTCTACATTGGCGGCACCATGTAGGGTGCATGTCACTCCACACCACAGTGAAAAGCAAAGTAAAAGTAAACTTAAAAAAAAAAATTGCAATGTAGATTTGGCAGGCCTTGCTTGAGAGCCGTGGTTCTCATGTGTCTACTTGCCTAAGCAATGCCTCCGCGTCTACACTGCTCTTTATACTGGTGCTGGGGGATATGCGGCGTCTGTCCTCTACATGTCACTGTAAGTGTAGACATAGACTCAGCCCCTTTGAGCCTCTCGCAGTCCCTCTGCGCCCAGCTCTTACACACTGGCTCATTCGTGTGTGTTAGAATACTGGTGGTAAGCAATGCTGTATTGGAATCCGGGTGACTCTTTCAGTCCTTCGGCAGCAATACGATTCAGGCTTTTTCAGTCTGCACCTTTTATGGCCAAGATTTTCAAATATGGGGGCTTAAAAACCTCAGGAGGGATGGGTTCGGTTCCTTAAGCTCTACTGATGAAAAACGCTATAAATGAGCTAAATTTTAATATTATTGAAGCTACTCAGTGGCCTGATTTTCAGATGTTCAGAGCACCCAGCAGCTCCAACCAGAGACCACTGGGAACTGGGGGCACTCAGCTCTTTCTGAAAAACAGGGCAGTTACGGGGGTGCCTCGCTGAGCAGCTAAACTTTAGGCTACAATGGCAGGGACTGTTGGAGGAACCTAAGGGAGTTAGGGACACTGGGAATTGGGCACCTAATTCTCATCAACACCTTTGCAAATCCCAGGCCAAAACAGACTGGAAAGGCGTCTATCACTGTGGCTATCTCCCTTGGGCTGTTCCTTTCACAGCACTATTTTTCAGGATGGTATAATTTTGTTGGAGGGGGTGGCAGGTGAAACATTGTGTGTTGAAATTGTATATTTAATCACTTAAACACGTTGTTTTATTAAATCTATATGAAAATCCCCCATAGTCCACTTATGAGGCCCTGGGCCATATGCTCAAATTGGAGAAATTGGCAATGCCCAAAATACTTAAGAATTCTACAAATGTTGATTATTTAAGTAAAAGATCCACTGATGTTTTTTCCTTACGAAAGCATGTTGCCTCAGGTGTTTCTGCTCTTGGGTGACAGAGAACAGAGTTTCCAATATGTAGAAATAAGTATACTCAAGCCAGACGTTAATTTTCACTGTAGGGAAGGCAGAATTAAATTTAGTGGTTAGCAGGCGCTGTAGTAGAGTTCTCTGGTTTGCATGTGGAAACCAGTTCTGTGCCTCTTGAGCAGGGCAGTTCTGGCCCAGCTAGTCTGAATGGCATGATATTCTGAAAAGACCTACGTTCGTGTAACTCGACAGCAGGGAAATGCAGAACTAGTGAGCCTCCGGTATCTGTGCACAGAGCTGCGTTAGATATTAACTCCTGAATTAAACTGCCTTGCTTTCTTTAGTGGAGCTCAGATCCCTGTTCTTTGGCTCAAGAGTTTAATGGCCCTGATTCAGTGAAGCAGCTGGGCTGTGACTTTTGAGAAGCACCCAAGTGACTTAGGAGTACAAAGCCCAGTGATTGCCAAGGGGACATGTGCTCTTTTGAAAAGCCCACCTGGAAGCACATGCTTAAATAAACCCCATTGACTTCACCAGGCCTTGCACCTGCTGAAATGTTTTAGTGAAGTGTCGCCTCTGCTCTTCTGGCTGAGAACAGGGAATTATCAGGACAAGCTGGCCGTGTTCCATAGGGTTGGACTGTACCCCTATTGGGCCTACTGGCATAGGGGCCAGGAAACTCCAGCAGGTTCTCAGGACTCTGGCCCAGGAATGCTGCCGGGGTCAGGAGCAGGGCCAGCTCCATGAAGGCCCAATGCCTCTGTGTCTGCCCAGAGTCCTCCACAGCTTTGCCCCCAGCTCCCTGCCAACGTGGCTGTAGTGAACTGCAGGGCCCAGGATGCCCCTGCTGGCACCTGCCCTGCCAGTTCCCCAGTGCAGACATGCCACAGTAAAGCTAGTCCAGCCCCTCAGCGCTATTCGCTCCCTTCTGCCGTTCCCATTGGGTGCTGCCCACAGCCTTGGCCCCCTATTCTGGGAGCCAGAGACCCTGCTGTGCACTCTGGCTCCATTATCACTGTGATGTGATAGGAAGCATGGAAGAGCAGGGGCTCTCACCCAGCAGGTCAACCTCTCTGAGCATCAGCGTATTAACGGCACTCTCACACCATTGCTAAACAAGCTCCCAGCGTTGAGCCGGATCCGGCAATCCTTCCTCGGATGAAATGTCCCGTTTCCCCCCCTCCTCACCAGGACTGGCCAGCTGCATGAGGGTGTGCAGGACTGCGGGTATGTCCACCGGGCAATCAGAGTGATTGTAGCTCAGGTAGTCACACCCATGGGAGCGTTGCTCTAGCTAGCACGCTAAGACTAGTAGCGACGATGTGGAGGTGTGGGCTAAAGTGCCAGGGTCTGGGCACACTTGTACAGCCCACACCATTGCATCTTTGAGCCAGTGCCGCTAGCCCTAGCAGCAATTGGAGTCAGCCTGGGCATGCCTACCTGCGCTGCAATCACACCGCCGATTGCCATGTTCCACATCCCCTGACCCTAGAACAGTGGGTCCCAAAATGTTGTTATAGGGGGTTCTCGTGGGGGAAATTCCCTAATAGCAGACAGAGCTGTTCCTAGGGACGCCCGGCACCATGGGGCCAGCAGCCTGGAGCCCCTGGACTTCCAAGAGCTCAAAGCAGGTGTATCTATCAGGAGATTTCAACTTCAGGACTTATAAGAAACGGAAAGGGAGGTGGATATTTTTTGCTGTTTTTAAAATTAAATAGGCTGCTAGTGTGTTAAATTTATTATGAAAAACAAATTTAAGCTTTGTTGTAATGTGCGTTGTTTGCTTGGACTGCTCAAGACCTGAAAGCTTGTGTAGGAGGAACTCTTAAGAAGCTGGCTTCTTAAATACCTTCATGCCGTTTCACATCTGATACTCCTTAGGAGCGAGAGGCGCCAGTAGGGGGGGGCGACGAGGATCATGTGCCGCTCCCGCATTGATGCACCCCCCTGCGGCTCCCTCTTTTTTTTCTGGAGCCCCCTCCACTTTTCCGGCAGTGCCCCCCCAGGCCACGGGGTGCGTGGGGGCTTTACCCCCGCACCTCTTTTTTTCTACTGGCGCCTTGTCTCGTAACAGGCTTAATCAAGTGAGATCTTGGAAGAGTGTTGCTGTTTTCAAAATGTAATAAAAATACTGTAATGATAAATAGTAATTAATAGTGTGTAATAAGCCTGTCATAAAAACAAATTTTATATTTCCAAGATCACGGCTTTTATAATTCGTGCTGAGGTAAGGGAGAAAACGCCTGGAAATATTCATTTTTAGGAGGGGGTTCACGAGACTTGACATTTTAGTGCAAAGGGTTGGTGGGTGGTTAAAGTTCAGGAGCCACTGCCCTAGAATAACGGCTCAGCGCGCACAAACGGTTAGCTGAGTCACATACGGTGTCTTTTTGCAGCCTCTGCCTCCCTCCTGTGGCTGAAGCAGCTGCTGCACTCTGTTTTGAATTATTTTAGGGCATGAAAGCCGCAGATTATTTTGACTTGGCGTGAATGCTTGTTATCCAGAGGGGAAAATGGTGCGGTGCCACTTTAACCATAATTATATGCTAGTTTACAAAGCCAAATGCTTCAGGCTGCAAAGGTGCACGGGCGCTGTCTCAGAACGAACAGGACAGCTGCTCTCGTACCAAAGCCGTCTTGCTAGGGGACTGCCCAGGGCTACAGTTGAGTCTGGTGCTGAACGTGTGGGTGGAGAGGAAACAGACGATGCCCTCTTCCCTTCTGGTCTGCACCCACTTCGTGCTGCTGTAGACAACCCCATGGGTACATGGCAGGGGTGAGCTGTGTGCATAAACCAAGCTCTGCCTTTAGGGGATTTGAATCCTAGTATTTTAAATTCCCTCCAGATGTTTCCCAATTTCCCTCTGCACATATCCAGCTCGAGCGACAAAACCAGCCCGTCCCAACATCTCTCAGCACGCCCCAGGGTCTTAGTCTTGTAGAAGCAGCAGGGGACATGGATGTAAGGGGAAAGCAGTTCTTCTCTAGTCCTTTGCCACTTCTCCAGCAGTAGAAATTCCTCATTTAAAAACCCAATTCCCCCTCCCTTCCGGAAGTTTATCATCATCTCTCACAGTGCAGTGGTGTGGTGATATCACACACAATGATGTCAATCAAATTGTGTTATGGGCATGGTTGCTTAGTGAATGACTCACCATCTACTTCCTCCAGCAGACAGGCATGTCCACTCCGAACCACAGTGGGTGGGCACAAGCCCAACTTGCTTTTCCTGGGGCAATTTATTTATTTATTGGAAGTTTATTTTCTCTCTCAGCTGTGGCCTGACTCAAAATCTACTGCAGTCAATGGGAGTCTTTACATTGGGCTCAAGGGGCTTTTGACTGATCCCTTAGTGCGGCTGAAAAGTACATTTTTATGCCCTAGAAGTTGGCCAAATCCAAGCTCACGGCTGTCATGCGGACAGGCACGTGTCCCAGCAGAGGGACCGTGCCAAATGTCTCGGTACCATCTGCTTCTACTAATGTGCTGCAGCGGCTCCAAAAAAGTAATAAATCTTCTCTTATAATGGGCAATGGTGCATCGCTTTTTGGTCCAGTCTTCCTCCAGCTCCATCCCCACAGCACATGAGCACTGAAGCCCTCGCATGCCTGTGACCTGCTAAAGCCAGGGGAGGCAGGGCAGCCCCCTGGAAGCAGGTGCTGCTAATGTGTGAGGCCCAACTTCATCATTTACATTCTGGGTGGTGGCCTGGCCGCACTTACCCCTGGGCATGGAAAAATGGAGCATTTAAAAGACCACACAAGACCCCACAACCATATATTTATTATTAAAAGGTTAATTAAGCCTGAACCACACACAGGAGGAAGTGCCTTGTGGCCACTGGTACAAATGCCCAGAGGAACCTGCACATTATGTAGAGCTCCAGCCTTGCCAAGCCAGTCACTGAATGGAGTGTCAACCTCACGGCAGCCTGTTGCAGTGTTCACCATGTTCCCATGAGGCGACCGCGTCCAGCTCCTGCTACGACATTGAACTGTCATGCCATGAATGTTCAGCACCTAGCCCCATGTGGGCCCCATTCTTGGTCCGTCCTTAGGCACTACTGTAATTAACATGATTAGTAATAATGGGCAACAAATTACCCATCTTGCCACTACTTCCTTGCCTTAGGGTTTTTGGCTGTTGCGCTCACCAAGCCTAGGGACTCCAGTGCAGCAGAGCACGAGATGGTGGTTACTTTGGAAGAGACCAGGTGAGTATCTCCTATTACTAACCCTGTACAGGCTGCTTCACTAGAAGGGCTGGCTGTGACCTATGCCAACTAAAGGGTGGGAAGGGGAAGCAGTATGTATGGAAGTGTAATCTGAACAAGCATAGCATGGGCAGGCTGAGACTATCTGTAATGGATGCAAGTCCCACCCTTAGGGGGCTTTTAAAGTTAGACGTTTAAATCCATCGTAAGGGGCCTGATTTTTCCCCAAGGTGCTGAGAACCTGCAGTGCTGACTGGTTGCAGAATAGCAGACCATGGCGCTAACCCAAGGGAGCCTGACTTGCCTCTCCCTTCCTATTGCTGTGACTCAGGCGTTGTTCCACTGATGTCAGTGCTTATAACACCACCATGAGCAGAGCCTCCAGCCCCCACTGTTAGCTGATGGGGTAAGCCTGGTTTCCCAGTGTTAAGTTCTCTCTGTGGTGTAGCAGTGCTTAGGAACCTTGGTCACAGAGCAGGGCCCCGCTGTGTTAGGTGCTGTACAAACGCAGAACAAAAAGACTGCCCCTGCCCTTAAGAGGTGACTTACCTGTGATGTAGTGGAGTAGTTGTTCTTTCTCACATCACTGCATTCTACATTCCCTCCCCCACAGCACACGCTATGAATGGGAATCATGGGAGCTACAAGGAGGTGACCTGGAGGCAAATGGGGCTCAAAGACTGTATCCCAAAATATAAACTGACCAACAGCGTGTAAGGGGTGGGTGGGTGTTTCCTAATCAGAGCTCACAATACTCCAGGAGAGGTTAGGGGTGAAGATAGGAGGGGCCAGTGTCTCAGCTGCTGTAGATCTGCAGAGCTCACTGGGAGACCAGTTCAGTTCAGTCTGTCCCCAAGTCTCACTTCTACCCAGTGTGGCACTGCTGCCTCCCAGAGCAGCTGACACCGGTGACTGGAGGAAGATGCCTTAATTGCCATTGAGTAGGGCATTGGTATGACACTGGTCTTAGCACAGGCTGAGTAAATTTTGACTCCCCTCTCTCTTCTTGCAGGCATGGTAACAAGTCAACTTGTTTTAGTCTGGGGAACAGGCTCTTATCTGAACAGTAGGTGACAAGCAAGGAAAACCGCTGGTGCAGTAGAGATTTAGCTAGCAGGGAAAAGCAGGTCAGCTGTAGGAGGGGCGCACACATGAAGGGCACTAACTTACAGGAAAAAACAAGGCTGGATACAGGTAGGCACTGTCATTCATCTCTTTGGAGAGAGGCCATTGTGGGACGGAGCCTCAGCGTAGGTCCTTTAGAGTCAGTGGAGTTCTAGTGATACACAGCAGCAGGGGATCTGGCCCACTGTCCTCAATGCATTTACCTCTCACTCCTGGAGCTGAGCCTGTTTTGCTTTTTCTCTCATGCCAAAGTGTTTGGTACCTTAAATTAATAGATCATTTCTATTTTAAGAACTAAACAGCTTCCATACTCTATGGGGAGGTGTGCCTTGCCCTGTGACTCTTATGTTGTCATTTCTCCCCATGTTAACGTGAAGCAGCATCATTACTTTTCTTAACAGCTGGGTGGGAGGGGGAAAGTGAGTCAACACCACCCTTCCCTTTTCAAAATTCCTTGACAAAGACAAGTGGGAAACTTTAATAAGAAACTTGCCAGTTTCTGTCTCTAGGCGTGTGGCCAACATACATCATTCAAAGGCTTGCACTTCACATAAAGAACCTGAGTAATACAGCTGAGGGGGGGGTCTCAGACTTATCACATCATCTCCCTTATGGGTCAGCTAATAGGTTTGTAATACAGGTGCTGGGGCCTTTTATGTGTATTATGTAAAGCTTGCAAAGCATTCAAGCTAAAACACAACACCCTAGGCCCTACTTTATACAGCACTCACTCTTCTGTGATGGTCTAAGCTTGTCCAGGTGCCTGATCTGGGGCATGGCCTGTGTGATGCGAAAGCTAGGGGAAGCGTGCAGGAGCCTGGCTGTATAACCACTTATACAAACTTAACTGACTCTCAACTCCTTTTACACAGGACAGCAATGAACTCTTTATGTCTTAGTCCTGAAAACTACAGCCCACACTATGTGGGCAGGGGAGCAGTTCTGGCCATGCATTTTCAAAAGCCAAAGGTGGGTGTATAATGACTATTCAATTTTTAACATCCTACCACAAATTACCTTTTTATTTTAAAAATACTCAAAACTGACTCAGCCCTTGTAGGGACTCAGAGCATGCAGCAGTGAATTAAGGAGAAAAGGAATGAGGCACAAGCACATGAGCAGGGGGAAAATGGACTAGGGGCTAAGTAAATGTAACTTAACTTGTCTGGAAGGCATAGCTGTTATAAACTCCTTGGGTGAGACATCACCCAGTGGGGGTAGTGGAGTTGCACCCATTTCCCCAGGCCTTGATGCTCCAAGGACTTTGGTGCTTTTGAAAATATTACCCTACCCTTAAGCACATGCATATTTCTCATTCTCAAATGAAGGCTTCAGAGGGAGTTAAGTGATGCAGAAGCCTCTAGCTGACCCTCTGCCCAGGGGTGACTTTCACCTGGGCTCAGCTGTTTCTACTAAAGTCACATAGGCCATGATCCTGTTCCCATTGAAATGAATGCAAGTTGTGCCATTGGCTTTCAGTGGCAGCACGATGAGAACCCCGAGTCCTATGCTGCATACAGATCAAACCAGTATCCTTCTACCATGGTAACAGCAGGGCCTGAGCAAGCAGTAAAGGTCACATTTTACTGAAGTGGTAAGCTGTGGAAGAAGTCAAATATTACTGGAGTCAGGCCTTAATCCAGCAATGCACTAACCCCATGTTTAGAACACCAGGCCTCAATGAGGGAAGTGTCTGAACTTAATACATTTTCTGAAGGTTGTTTCTTCTCAGTGAGTCTTTTCCAGGCACAGGGGCTTAACTCCATACTCAGGTTTTCGCCCTATCTTTGACTATTGCAAGATTCTTCTCCCACTCCTTCAGTAGGAGGAGAGTATATTTCAGCCAACTAAATTTAATACCAGAAATATTAACATTCATGATAAGTTTGTAAGGCTGATTTAAATATTTCCTTGATATATGGGCACAAATCCACTTAATCAGATTGAAGAAATGGTGGTTTTGTCACTCCAAGCCCAGCCCTCGCTCCAGCAGCAGGAGTCCAAATCCTCTACCAGTGCCAAAAAAAAACCCCCCTGTGCTTCTGAAAAAGCACGTAAGCAAGTTTGGGAACGATAGTGGCTTTTATTCTGTAAACAAGGAGGCAACATAAAATACTCTGCATTCCCTTGGTCACTCCACACTGAAATACGGCAATGAGTTACGGTCAGGAGCAATGAACGTCCACTGCTTGGCAGCAAGTGATTAGAAAAACTCCCCACAATACACCTAAAATGATGATCATAATGAACAGAGCCCACTGACACTAGAGGGCACTCCACTTGTACCATAGTTTACACATGCAAGCTTACTTCGTTTTTAGCACTTTTCAAGCTCTTTGCTGTTGAATCTGCTTCTGAAGTAAACAAGTGAAAGTTATGCACATGTCCCACAGCAAGACTACATCAAGCATGTAAAAATCACTGGATGGGTTTCACATAGTTAAAAATAGTCTTCTCCTCAGACAGTGATCTGTGTGGCTGGACTTCATAGGAAAAGATCCCATTTTGCACACGAAGAGGCAGAAGATCAGCTGAAAATAACTGAACAAATTCCATCAACACAACAGTATCAAATAGCAGCTCTCTCTACTCCTGCCACTTCATCCTTAGTGATCCTTGTCCCAGGAATTGTTTTAATAAGTGGTTTAAAATGCACAGGAGCATATGCCTCATGACTGCGCAGCTTCCAGAGGAACCAGAGCAGGATGGTTTGGCAGAGAGGGTTAGAGTTGGTGCTAGCTTAAGTCTACTACTCAGCAATCATCGCTTACTATTGCACACTCATTCTGTCCATCATCCGTAAGCTTCTTATTTAATCAACAGCAGTGTGCAGGTGGTGGCAGAAGAAAAAAGTTCCCACTGTCATATCTGTGATAGCATCCAAGTTCTCTATTCCACTTACTCATTCTCTCTCTCTTTGTGGTAATGAAAATCCTGGAGAAGACATCCTGGTCAGCCCTGGGGAGCAAACAGACCCTTACAGCTACGCGCTTCCCTGACCCATGCTTTAAAGAGCAAGGTGGAGCTGATGGAAGAATGAGGTAACTTCTCCCAACAGGTGTGTACATGTTCTGCTGGCTCTTCTAATGCCCATTAGGAGAAAGGGAGTGGGGGCTTGGCAAGGTGAGCGTTACAGAAAGAAGAAGCTACAGAAAAGAGAAGAAAAAAAAGTTCAGAATCCAAATGAAAGGAAAAAAGAAAATGAAACATTTTAAAGGAAGTAAGCAGAGAGAGAGAGAGAGCGCACATACGTGAAGGTTGTAATGTAGCAGGAGCAGTGCAAGGGGCTGGGCCGATCAAGCCATTGTTTAGTGAACAGGGGAAGAGAAGCAAGGAATAGGGTAAAATGAATGCTGCCACTGTGACCCGCCTTGGCACATCCCAAAAGCAATCAACCAAAGAACAAGAAAGGCCTGCATCAACATCAAGCAAGCATGAAAACATCACCCTTGGCGTTCACACATACGTTCACTTCCTTTTTTCACCCAACAGCCAGCAACCACAACAAAAGTAAGTTACAAAGGCCACACAAAAACTAGAGTGTTTGGGTAAAAATATATTTCCCTTTTCCCGCTTTGTGTGTTGGCACAATTCACATGTGCACCCCAGAGCACATACAAAAAAAGGAACTGAACTGTGGCGGAAGGCTATGATTCATTTTGAACTTCAGAAATGAAATATTTTGACATCAATAAGACATCTAAGAGTCATACATATATACTTCTGCATTAACAGTGGTTGGAGGTATACAGTCATTTGGACAAAAACATGGGTTATTTTCAAAGAGCAAGGTAGTAATGTTCTACACCTCTAGTTTAAAGGCCATCAGCATATATTTAAAAATATTCCTACTGCTGTTCACAGCTTTATTTTCAGTTAGTTTAAAAAAACACCCTTCCTATTTGTATAATCCCATGCTGTCACACCCTGGCCCTTCTAGATGATCTATACTGTAAATGCAGCTGGGCTCCTTGGAGAAAGGATGTGACAGGAATAAGCTGTTAGAAACAGCTTGAGACTGGCAAATCACAACATGATTCAAATGGACAGATCTGATAACCCACACAAGACATTGCTGGTTTTCATCACAACAGTTTAAAAGTAGAATGAGAACTACTTGGAAAAAAAACCCACTGATTGTGTTAAATAAAATAAAGGTGTTTTTTTTGTTTTGTTTTTTAAAAGACACAAATACAAAAGTCTTCTTGACAGGGTTATAAGCAGGTAACATATATACAAGGCAGCAAAAGGATAAGTGATCTTGTATTTAAGAAAACTCCCAGTAGCCCATAGCTAGGAACACAGAGTCTGGCTTGGCAGCTGAGTGGATGCAGTCTGCAGATCAGAACCATGGCCAGTTTTTACTAGCTGTTGGAGATGCCACTGAGTGGAATACCTTGTAATTCCCCCTTTCCCATCAGCCACAAAACATGACATGTCACTCTATACTGAAAGACGACATGGATTATTGGAAGTACTCAGGTAGCCGTAGTTACCACTGAGGATAACCACAGTCCCAAGGCCCGGGGAAGAAAGGGCACACTATTTACCTCATTCTTAGATAAAATATTATACACAGGGTGGGATTTTCCAGAGCCTTCGGTGTTGGCCTAACTCTAACTCTACTCCTTGAAACATCAAGAGGAGTTTCCCCAAGGATTTAAAGAGCAGCAGTGAGGGCAATATTGAGCACTCTTGAACAATGACCCCTTTATAACCAAGGAGATGTCAAGTCAGTGGAAATAAGGTGCCTAATCTGTGCTTTTGAAAGTCAACCCCCAATACTCACAGCAGCGCATTTTGGAACAAGTATCAGTCTTCCCCAGTGGCCAGTGTGTCATTCAGACTTTGCCTATGGGTTTTATTCCACATCCAAGGAGTGCTTTAATGCATAGATCTGCATGCTCCATTGTTTGTTCCTGCTCATTTATAACAGCCTAAAAATGGACATCCCAGCACCTCCGGTAAATGCAGCATTATCAGTGACTAGTCATTGCTTTTTAAACATCCTACCCTTTGCAGATCTTCACAAGCAAGAGAGTTAGGGTTACATAGCTGTCATGAAAAAGCTAATGCTACCTTAAGCTGGAATTTTCAAATGAGTTGGGGTCCCTAATAGCCAATAGGAGCTGGTGCCTAACTCCCTTTGGTCCTTTTGAAAATCCCAGCTGAAGATGGTTATTGTTTAGTAAAAGTTTTTAAAGAACCCTCAGCTTTGCCATTTGTAGAAAAGTCAACGTTCGTTCATTTCAAAAGTGGGCAGAGAGGTCTCTTGCTGCTGTACTTACATGCAAAGGTGAAAAAGCACATCCAACTAGATTTGAGGGTATCCCTTATTCCGTGCAGAGCCAGGGACTACTGTGAAAAAGGCATAGATACAGAAAGGAAAGAAGTGCAGCAGTAACAAGCTAAACATGGCCCGGGATTTTTAAGAGTTAGTGCGCCATTAGACCAAAAAAAAAAAAAAAAAATTGCAAGTTTAAATTTTATTCCCAGCTTCTCCAAAACGATGGTTCTTTGCTAAAAAGGGAAACAAACCAATCCCTCCCCCCAGCATTTAATACATTTGGCAACAGTTTTGTGTCCAAAATAAAAACCACCTAGTCTCAGCTAATTTTCTCTGCCAAGCTTCCCTTGAAAGGGTTTTTAAACTGAGCAGGAGAAACTAACGTTAAAATTAAGTTCTCTTACTTGGCACAACCCTCCCCTGCCCCCACCTGTGTTAATTAAACATAGGACACACACAGACAGCTGATGGAAGCACACTACACAAGCTTCAAACTTGAGCATATTGCACGATCAAATGCAGCCCATGGTTAGGAAACTGGTTTCATGTGTTCAATACCAAGTGAGTTTGTAAGGCTAAGCTGAAGCAAAACTGCAAGGATCTCTGATTTTTACTGCTATTTAAACCTGGCTACTGCAACTGTCAGTCCTTCCAATGATGCGGATGTTCACGACAACTTAGCTTGAATTTCAAAATAGTTTCTTCCCAGTCTTTCCTCTGCTTAAATTTATGCAGTTTGTCCAGCCACCCCTTTCCCCTCCCCTAAGAGCCATGTTTACAGGGGGGGGGAGGGGAGAGAGAACAAAACCACCCCCCACAAACCTGCCTTTGTGAATGTAGTTACACAACCCCTGTGCTTGGGTAGAAACAAGCAAAGTTGGAATGTGGGGGAATCAGGTGAAGAGGGTTAATTTCAAGAGCGCTTTAAAGAAAGAAACAGGAGACTACCTAGCTAGGAGCAGAGGGAAAGCTGGCAGAACATCAGCAGTAGAGAGAGAAATCCAGAAGTCATAGGGTAAACATGGGTCACCACTTCTTGGAATGTATCAGAAAGGAAAAGACTCTGTCCGAAAAGGAATGGCACAGAAAATACAAATTAAACAGTTAGGTCAATTTTCACACCAAGTACGCCCTAAAAAAAGGGCCTGGCTTATGCTAGATGTTCAGTCACCGTTTGTTAATGCAAACTATTGTTTGCATCCCAAGCCTTCGCCGGCTGCGCAAAGCTGATCAGTGCATTGATGTTACCTTTATTATGCCTTTGTCAAGCAAGATAAGCTACATCTTAGCCCAGTAAAGAGTGTGAACAGCCATATTCTCTCTCCACTTTAGGAGCCAGAGTAACTGAAGTTAATGGAGTTTAACTAACTCCTTTAATGGTTCACTGGCACTTACCAACAGAAGACACTATGTTCCAAGACTGATCCTGCAACCACATAAGCATGTGCAAACATTTACTCCCGTGAGGACTCCTACTAAAGTCAACTGAACTATATCACATGAGTAAAGTTACGCTTGTGCTTATGTGTTTGCTGGATGACTCTTCTACTCAGGCAATCTGTGGAAAGTGTATTCAAGTTTTGGGATGGGTTTCGGTCAGCGGGTTAGTTTTTGATGATGAAGGACTCTTGATTTCAAAGCAATAGAGGGGAGAAACCTCCTGTCCTGGGAATTTGCAGCTCCTTTTGATGCACACTGCACAGTTTTTAGTGGTTAGCCACAACACTTAATAGAGAAGAGTTATTGCAAAAATATTTAACCTGTTGGGTGAATAACAAAAAGCCAGGCCAAAAGTCATTATCCATAAGGTAAAAAACTCATGCAAGAATAAGCATGCAAGGTCAGTTGCTCTTTTGTTACCTACACACACAAAAGCCTAACAATGGGATTTCTACAGTCTTACAAGTCAGCTATCAAAGAAACTCATTTAAGTGGACTTCTGGGTTTAGCAATACACTGGGGAGACTCTGGCTAAGTTTGCACTGATCTTATTCCCACTGAATAGTAACTCACAGATTTCCATGGGAGTACTTGTGCTATTCAGTGCAAGTAAGGGGAATCAGTTTGGCCTGTTGAGAGCAGTGTGTGCAAACGAGTAACAGCAGCATTTAAGGCCTTATCCTGAAACCCTTCCAATGTCTTTAAGTGGCCTAGGATCAAGCCACTGACACACAAGTCTTGCTCTCAATTCAAAGCCAAGTGGCAGGTCTGATCTATTGCTGCTGTTCTTACCAGAGAGAGAAATGGCATCAACTTTTCAAACAAAAACAACCCCGCCCCCCGCCTCAATTTCCAGATGCTCACTGCTTCACCCACCTTTCTCCCACCCACTCCATTATTAAATGAGTTAATAGTTATTGGTGTTTAAAACAAAAACCAAAACAGATGGCAGAGACACGTTACTGCAAAAGCAGGTGAATGCAGGAACATCCTTGGCTTGCCAGGCTTTATGTGAAGCTTGCACTGCAAGTTAAAAAAAACAAAAACAAAAAAAAACATTAGAAATAATAGAAACCCAAAAGAAAGAAAGAAAGATGGGAGAGCTGACACCAGCGTTCTGCTTCGGTGGACGCCCATGCAAATGGATTATGAATTTTAAAAGGAGTGAAACAAATTTTAAAATCGGAGTCAATTCTATTCTATATGACAAGCAAAAGCAAAGAAAAACTGAGTGGAGAAAAACAAACAAACCACATAGTTAGTCCAAACTAGGTTACTGTTTGATAGTGACTTAGGCCAATATTTTCAGAAGTGGCTAGTGATTTTGCAGGCCCAACCTAAGACACCTTAAAAGGGATTCTGATTTTCAGAGAGCGGATGCTTAACATTTTCTGAAAACCAGG
This sequence comes from Mauremys reevesii, assembly GCF_016161935.1. Classification (NCBI taxonomy): domain Eukaryota; kingdom Metazoa; phylum Chordata; order Testudines; family Geoemydidae; genus Mauremys; species Mauremys reevesii. The sequence goes on along the minus strand of NC_052627.1, from coordinate 15,132,238 downwards.
CCCCTTTAAGACAGCTCAAGTTGGGCACTTTAAGGTCACTCATCACTTTTGAAAATGTAGCCTACCAGTCTGATCCGGATCCCACTGAAATCAATTGGAGTCTCTCTTCAATGGCTGTTGTCTCAGGTCCCAACTGAACACCCTGCATGGTGTAGTTTAAGGACTTCTACCAGGACAGAATACGGGTTTGAAAATCCCTTTCATTAAAAGGAAGTTGGAAGCGAAGTTTCTTGTACTGTGTTACAAAGTGACTTTACATTAAAGCAGCCAAACAAAAAAAGTTCCAACTCCTGTGCCTGTCTGAGAAATTGCAAGTAATACAATGCACACATCTAGGTACGCAGCTGACAACCTATTAATCATAGAATCATTGAATATTAGGGTTGGAAGGGACCTCAGGAGGTCATCTAGTCTAACCCCCTGCTCAAAGCAGGACCAATCCCCAGACAGATTTTTACCCCAGTTCCCTAAATGGCCCCCTCAAAGATTGAACTCACAACCCTGGGTTTAGCAGGGGAATGCTCAAACCACTGAACAGGCAAGAGCCGAGAAGCATTTAAGGACCTACTCTGGTTGTGCCTTGACCACACTCGTTGCCAGCAACTGCCACTGGAACACGTAGGTATGAAGAAATGCCAAGGCCACAACTAAGATAATGGGATCAAGATGGGATTTAGGCAAGCACTTAAGCATATGGTTGTACAGCACCTAGCACATAAGAACGGCCATACTGGGTCAGACCAATGGTCCATCTAGCCCAGTATCCTGTCTACCGACAGCGGCCAATGCCAGATGCCCCAGAGGGAGTGAACCTATCAGGTAATGATCAAGTGATCGCTCTCCTGCCATCCATCTCCACCCTCTGACAAACAGAGGCTAGGGACACCATTCCTTACCCATCCTGGCTAACAGCCATTAATGGACTTAACCTCCATGAATTTATCCAGTTCTCTTTTAAAGCCTGTTATAGTTCTAGCCTTCACAACCTCATCAGGCAAGGAGTTCCACAAGTTGACTGTGCGCTGTGTGAAGAACTTCTTCCTTTTATTTGTTTTAAACCCGCTTCCCATTAATTTCACTTGGTGACCTCTAGTTCTTGTATTATGGGAATAAGTAAATAACTTTTCCTTATCTACTTTCTCCACATCACTCATGATTTTATATACCTCTATCATATCCCCCCTTAGTCTCCTCTTTTCCAAGCTGAAAAGTCCTAGCCTCTTTAATCTTTCCTCATATGGGACCCGTTCCAAACCCCTAATCATTTTAGTTGCCCTTCTCTGAACCTTTTCTAGTGCCAGTATATCTTTTTTGAGATGAGGAGACCACATCTGTACGCAGTATTCAAGATGTGGGCGTACCATCCATTTATATAAGGGCAATAAGATATTCTCCGTCTTATTCTCTATTGTCCTATTTTCCTGATTCGTTGGTCCTGTTTCATCGTTCTGGCTTGTGCAGAATTTTTATACTGTCTCAGTGGTCCAAGTTACAGATGTGTAATTCCACCGTTAAAAAGAAGCAGTCCAATAAATTGCATTCTGGGGAGGCTACAAGGGAAATCCAGCTGAGAGCATTTCAGGGATTAGCCTGATTTCCACTGGTAATTGTATAAAACATCAGAGTCATGCCACCACAGTTCAACAATAAGAATAAAAACCCATATCTATTAAAACTGTAGCATTTCACTAGAGTGCAAGAGGAAATTTAAAAGGTTTTAGGAACCAAGATATGCTACAATGCAGATGCATCTGCATTTTCCTTTCCAGCTTCTGTTAGCAATTTGAACATTATAAAATAATTTGAGCAACTCCCAACAGCTGGTGTGGAATGATACCGAGAGGCAGGACTGTTTTAAACATATTTACAAAGCAAAGTGCATGTTCCTCATGACTGGATTTCTGTGGCAGAATAGAAACCATGTGATTTGTAATGGCAACTAGAAACATGACGTATCTAATACACCAATCTCACGCAGGTGCCAGAAGAATTCACAGGAACAGCTAGTAGCTAACGTCTACTATTGAAAGTTACAAAACCAAACCCCACTGCATATAGCTTCAGTCTGATACAGAAGGGATGAAGAAACCTATTGCAGATTTTATATAAATATTAAATTAGCAGCGCCATTTAAAAGATTTCTGAGTAGAAAAAGGGCATCAAAAGTTCCAAGAGACTTAGAAAAAGGCCATAATACTAGGGGAACACAATGTGGGAACAGCCATGCCAGGCAGGACCCTTCCAGTCTAGCCTATTTACAGAGAATGCGCAAGGGAGAAATGTCAGCATTCTAGGAAGGTTCTTGCCAGATATTAGTTCTGTACTGATCTGCTTTTTGGATTATTTTAATTAAATGAGTTTCCAGTACACATGAAAATGCTGTATTTTCTCTATGCTGGTCTTTGCGTAAGCTTTTAGAGCCAGATTCTCAGCTAGAGTAAGCCAGCATGGCTCCATAGGAGCTACATTGATTTACATCAAGTGAGGAACTGGCTCTTCATTGTTTTAAACACCTTTGCTGGGTGTGATTTTCAGAGCACTGATCCAGCAGCAGAAACGAGAGACACACACTCCGGCTTCTGCTGGTACAAGGATGAGAGCACGGTGCCACTGCCCATTGTAGAAAAATACACTAGTGTACACGAAATAAAGTAGAAGCTCACTAGTTCGCACTAGTGCTCTTGTGAATAGTTGAAGTTAGTCAATTAGCAAGGTCTTCCCCGCACTTGAGAGTTAATTCAGATTAAGATCGGATGGGAATTTAAAGCACACCAGCCATTCCTGAATAACTCCATGTGCAGACAAGCCCTAGGTGACCAACTCAAAAGCAAAACATGCCACATCATTAATTGCACTTCAAGCATTTTTCTTTTGTCAGCAACAGCTTAGTATTAATTATTTATGAGCATACCAGGAAATGCCCTATGCCATATGTATAATGCAAGACCTTGCTGGAGCACTGGCTATTAAACATTTACTGAGGTCTGGAGACAACAGTGTTTTGTGTGGATTAAAAAGTGTGTTAGTCAGTGAGATTCTACAGTATCATCCTCTTTATAGGGTATAGGATTTCAGTAACATAAATGTGTGCTTTTATCTCAGGCAACCTGGGAAGGAATCCAAGGGGAAGCCTATCTGAGAATCGTAGAGGGGAACTATTGGTACTTCTTACCTAAGACTGGCCTCTTAGAATAGATTGTCCTGTTCTGCTATACAGACAATCCATTCTTATTCTATTTCAGCTCTGTCAAACTTGTTTGGTTTCATTGTAAGTCTCCAATCCCGAGACAGTTTGGGGTTTTTTTAAGGCAATACAGGGACAAATTCTGCCCTTGGATACATTCTGCCATTCGGAAGCCCCATAAGTATTTGAGAGTAGAATTTGCCTCACGAGTGTAAATACATAATAGAAAATACAATGCCATTTATCTTTTGCTAGATGCATCAGTTGTGCTATCTTATTATGTTGAATTGATACTACATGGATTAAATTAACCTGTAATTATAGGTACCATAGTTTAAAAACAAAAACAAAAAAAACCCACCAAGTATTCACTTTTTGGCACTAGGATGTTCCATGTCAAAATGACATGGCTGTTAAGCTTTTGGTTTTAAAGGCGTTTATAGCTATAACCGCCACCCTAAAGTATTTAGAATCAGGAACTATATTTAAAAGTATAAATGGGGGAAGGAAGCACACGTAGAGACGCTCTTATGAGGCTCATGAGAATAAGTCTGTAACCTTAGTGCCTCAAAGTTGATTCCGAATATGCTTGAGAAATCACAGATTAGATCTCCACTTTCTGACTGCTCTCTCAAACCAGGCAGAGGGATAAATTAAACTTTACGGTACCCTTCTAATGAAACCTTAAAATCATCTCCCCGGCCCAGCCCGCCCCTTGGAGATCATATTTTATTTGATCAGTCTGGTAAAAAAAACCCAGTTTCCAGTCTGATGATGGGAAAAAGCAAATACAGACACGCAACAGAAAAAACCCCACACACACTGGAATAAGGCCACAAGGTTGTAGTGCGACAGCCCCTTACTTTTTCTTGTCCTTGTCTTTCTTGGTTTGTTGGGAACCGGCCTGTTGTGCCTGTGACTGCAGTAGCTGAGCGGCTGCCTTCTTCTTCTGGAAGTTGCTCAGCTCCTCCTCAAGCTCCTTCTTTTTGTCCTCTACTTTTTTCTTCTCCTCTTGGTGTGTCCGCTTGAGATGGTCAAACTTTTCATGGAGCTGCCCAGACAGGGAGGGGATGATAGAGTTGGAGGGGAGGGGAAAAGAATATTGCTTTGTATTATTTGTATGAATTACAGCACTTCCTACAGGGGTTCCTCTGGTCTGCGTGCTCTGCACACACGTAAAGCAGAACTAGAGCAAAACTGCAGCGCCTGCCCGTGGGAGCTCCCAATCTGAACAGACAAGACGACCAAAGGGAGTATTATGTAACTGAGCTAGAGCAAGAATAAGGGTCAGATTGAAAGTCAGTGGGATTTAGGAGCCTAAATCCCATTTCGAAAATTTCTTATACATGAAGAAGCCTAAGTCATTGAGGCACTTTTGAAAATCTTACCCTAGGTCACACAGAAAGGCTGTGGTAGAGCTGGGAATTGAAGGCAGATCTTCCCAGTCCAGGGCCTTCACCACAAAACCAAGTTTTACTGATTTTAAAAAGATATTTTCCTAAAGGGATTTTAAACATTCCTGGTATTCTACAAGGAGGGGCAAAGTATAGAGAGGTATTGCTGGGTGATTATATACTACTTATTCTGCTAATGGGCTTCAGGGGAAGTTAGGATTTCACCTTTCGCTGCAGGAAAGCTACGTGTGAGAACTGCCCCAAACATCCATTTCATTTAAGTGTTGACATGGATTTGAGATGACTGCATGAAAGACCCAAGCCAACTAGCATTTCTCTCCCACCATATCTTCTGGCTTTTTGGGGACTGCCAGATAACTCATTCCCAGTTCCGAGCACTGGGAAGATTAGAGCGATGCGTCTTGTTCATTTTAATGAACAGACTCATACAATTTGTGTTTTCATGTGTGTGTAGTGACAAACTGTTGTACATTGGTGACCAGCAAAACTGCTACGTGATCACCTGATGAAAAGCCCCCCAGAATCTCTCATAACATTCACAGATATCTGTGCACTTACACACACAGGGCTTGATTCTCCTCGGCCCTGCACCATGTGGAAACAGCTACATTTGCACAAAGCGAGTAGACAGTGGGTGCAAAATGCTACCGCTCCGACCCCCTTTGCAGAGATATAACAGGACGACACAAGGTGCAAGGAAGCAGGGAATCAGGCCCTCGGTCGTAGAGCTCCATAGAGCAGCTCCTGTTCACATGGACCTCTTGGATAACGACAGTTCGGCTGTGCCCTTTGGGGCTGCACTCTGAGAAACCCTGCAGCGGGAGTGGGAGTCCGGAGAACAGTGCTGAGCTGCTGAAAGGCTCTATGCAGGAGCCAGGTTTCAAAGGACTGTAAGGGTTGAAACATGGCCCCTTCAAAGCCAGACAGTCTGCAGCGCTGGGTGCCATCCTGTAAAGCCATCAGCTCCCCAGACTGCAGCTGTCCCCAGTGCTTTGGGCCAAGGGGAACCACTGAGCGGTATGACCGAGTAAGTATGCCCCTTTCCTTGGGCAGGGAGGACTCCGATCTGCAGAGCCAGCGTTGCATGGCAGCTGGGGTTTTACAAAGAAGCCAGAGGGAGTTCTCTGTGCCTATGGTATTTATCTGCTTCCCCCCGACCCTCCAACCACTGTATCTGAACCCCTCAGTTTTCTATGTCTGTGTCCTCACAACAACCCTGAGAAGCCAGGAAGTGCTATTATCCCCGCTGTCCAGGCACAGGGACCTTAGGCCAGGTGTTTAGGCATCTAACTCCCATTGAAAAATCAATTTAGGTGCCTGGACACCTTTAAAAATCTGGCCCTAAGTGACTTGCCCTAGGTCCCACAGGAAGTCTGTGGCAGAGCAGGGATTTGAACCCACGTCTCCTAACACCTAGGCGCATGCCCTAACCACTGGGCCATCCTTCCTCTCAGACTATCAGTGGGATCCAAATGCCTAAGTCCTTTAGGCCCCTTTCAAGCTCCCAGCATAAACCCCCGTGCCTAATCCTTTTGGTTAGCAATCACTCACATCTTTCTCCGCTTCTTTCAACTCTGCTTCTTTCTCCTTCACTCTCATGACGAACATCTGTCTCATTTCTTCCTCCTTCTTCTGCAGCTCACCCAGGAATTCATTCCTCTTCGCTTCATAGGTCTCTTGGAGACTGTTACAAATACACAAGGGAAAAAACAGTCAAGATTACTTAGTGCCTGGACCAGAGATATTCGCCCCAGGCTTTCGGGCTCCTGGCATGTCACCCCTCGCTCAGCGTTGCCATGGAATTTCAGAGCAGAGACCTGATCACATTGTCCGGATCTCCATTCCAGTTTTCTGGAAGGAACTTCCAGTTTGGGAAGTTCTATAAAAGATACAGGCAGCAAGAGTCTGCAAGTCACTTAACAGGCAGCAAGAGTGACTCAGCTTCAGACGCAGCTACTGCATATGCATTTACTGCAATCCAGCTGCTAACATAGCCTTCCACGGCTGATCACTTATACATTTCTCTCTGCTCCCAATCTTTTTGCCTCATCCTCTGTTTGTCCAGCATCTAGCCTATGTAGGATCCATGGATCCAGGATTAACGGAACACAGATTCTGGGCTGGTATGTTTCGTAAAGGACTTATTATTCTTCCTCTGAATCACCACCTTTTACAGTTTTAATTTCTTCATTCCTCCATCAACACAAAGGAATCTGTTTCTTGACACTGATTTACTACCCAGTGAGATGCTGCAGCAGACCTCGGGGGGATAAAATAGGCCAACACACACCTACACATAGAGCTGCGATTTTCAGAGTCACTCGGGGGATTTGGAAGCCAAATTCCCATTAATTTTATTCCTTCGGTGGCTTTGAAAATCTCAGTCAAAAAGGATAGCTGGAGTTTGCTGTTACATTCCTGAGAACAAACAGTCCCAAGTAAAGCTCCATTGATGTGGATTTTGGGTTTACACACAGGCTACGTTCTCTGCATAGGCACAACGAGGAAAATTAAAACTGAGTTAGTGAAACATTTGCCCCTGCTTCGGGCCAGTGCTTTATTCTTCATTGTGTGCAGTGATTTTCTTCATTAGTCCTTCGCGCAATCCCAGTCAAACAGCCTTCAAATTGCTACAGCTTGGGCGTAATCCTGCACACCGTACTGAGCAACCCCAGCTCCCACAGCCCCTTGCAGGAACGGGTCTCTCAGGAGCTGCTCTTCTGCAGTATCAGACAGAGACAGCAGTCTCATGATGCTGACTGACCTAGCTGGGTTCCCAGCACTTGAATGGTGCAAGTCTCATAAGGTTCAGTTCTTGTGAGATTCTCACCATCTGAGAATGGGAAAATGAAAAGAAGCTTCTTTTGGATCTGGACTGGAAACGGTCCCAGCCTGGTAATAACAGGTAAAGATCCAGAGAAACGAATCAGAATCGACCTGAAACTCCATTTTAGATCGAAGGTTCTGTTTATGGCCCATCTCTCATTGAAATCCTTTAGTGTCCAAGTATAGGCTCTGGATAACACGACCTTCTTCATCACCGGAGCCGCTCCCTGTGCGTGCTCTCAGTTTTATCTGTTCATTGAGTGAAGATTAGAAACTGCAGTTGTAATATAGTATCCTAGGGAGCAGCAGAGCCTTACAGAACCAAAGCGAAAGCACTCCATACTCCCTTAATCATATCCTGCCTTATGACCCACATCTGGGTAACAAACAGAAGAGCAGGGTGGTGGGGAAGGAGGAAGGCTGACCAGCTCATACAGGGTTTTTCCCGCCGACAGACAAAATTACTCGTATCACCTTATTATTTTAGACTGGGTTTTTGCAGTTGGAAATCCCACCCTTCATGCGAAACTTTCAGATACGCGAAAGCCAGCAAGCTAAATCGTTTGTTGATGTAATACCACTGACTTCCCCGGAATCCGTCTGGGCCAAATTCTTTGTGGGGGCAACACCGCTGACCTCTCTGCCATTATTCCAGCAGAGAATCTGGCCCAGCAATTCAAAGTTACATATGGAAAACTCACTTCCAGCCTGGAGGAGTATAAACGCAAGGCCATTTGGGATTTCAGCAACTTCTTCCAGTCGCAGCTCTCAAGAGACGCTGTAACTTCAGCTAGCAAACAAAGAGGCATAAACCTACATTCCAGAGAAAGCTCCCAGAATCTGAACATTTACATCCAATGAAGGAAAACATGTTTCCAAACTACTGCCCATTTAAAAACAAACATTCTAGCTTTTATTTTAAAAATCAATAGGTCATTGAACAACCCAAGCGACAGGGAAAGGATTCCACAAAGAGGAGGAAAATGCATGAGAAGCAAGGGGACTACACTGGTAAAGAGACACTGTCTGTTTTTTGAGAGGAACAAACCACCTCTTCTCAAACAAAAAGACAAAGCAAAACCTAAAACCTTCTATTAAGGAACACAGACACTTCCTCCTATTTTAGCACCTCTTCGAGCCTGCACAGGCAGCGGCCTGCATTCTTGCAATGAGCTTTACTTCACTGATACTGGCCTCTCATTGACATGCTTCCTTTCTGCAACATCCTGTTTAGTGTAAACAGTTTGCTGCGGTCTCGTAGCCAGCTTGGCTTAAGATGAATAGAATGCTTACTGCTCCTGACAGAGTAATGTAAACCAGCTGAGGAACAGGATTGCTGTGGACGTGCCCACTGTAGACCACTACTCAGACTCGAGGGAATGCATATTTGCTTGCTTGTCTTGGGAGGACTAATGGATGCAATCCCTACGCTACCGTTTCCCTCATTTTGGAAATATGACTACTGCAGGAAAGGGGGTGGGCGTACTTTAAACTAGCCTCCACCCCCATGTATACAATTAGGTACTTTCCCCATTTCCTTTCTACTTATAACTTGGGCAAAAGTGGCCTCAAGTACACAGGAAGCAATGGAAATTCCTTGGATTCCTGAAAGGGAAGGGCTGAGCCCATCTTAAGTCATTGCTCTCTGGAAAGGAAATCAAATAAACTTCTCGAGGCAGCTCAAGTGTGAGCAGGGGCCTGGCTCCCCTCTCACTCATCGGTGGAACTTCGCCTAGTCATTGAAGCTTAACACTGTTGTCAGTCTGGCCTAAGCGAGAGAGGGGCAAACTTTACTTCCAGATCGGGGGTCTGACTCCTCTCCCACATGCCATGGAGATCAATGATGTTATACAAGCATCGGTGAGAGGAGAACAAAGCTGTAGCTTTACCTCGAGCTATGGACCACACCTGGGTTTGTGTTGCCAAGGATCAGAGAAATCCTGTTTGCAGTGATCGGTGCCAGCAGACAATCTCAAGGATTAACATGACTGTTTCCCTTCACAATTAAAACACTGTCCCCTCACAATAGGTTACTCACTCTCCCAGGTGACTCAAAGCACACACATCTCAGATTTAGGTGCAGGCTGACTTAGTGGCAACGCAATCAGAGTCTAATTTTGGATCTAACTCACTCCAGCCAGGAGTTGGGGTGCTGAAAAGGCGACATGTTTGGCTGTTTGGATGAGGGAAAACAAAAAACAAAAACCCAAGGAGAGTGTAGGAGGGTAGAGAAGGAAAAACAACAACTGCTGTCACTCACTAATGACTCACACCCACACAGGAATATGGGCTTTGTTATGCTTTCATACCTGAATGGTTTACTATCAGGGTCAGTGTCTTTGAATCCCATTTCTTCTAGCTTACAGCGCCTGTACAACTCATAGTGCCGGGTGTGCGTCTGCTCTCTCAAATCCTCCATGTTTACTCGGATCAGCATCTCACGCAGCTTCACAAAGTCACAATGGTTTTCATTTTCAACTGCAAAAGAAACAAAAAGAAAAATGGCCCATCAAGGAAGAAAAAAGAAAGTTACATCCAGCATTCAGCGGGTTTTCCCCATTGCTCTTCATGGTTAATATTTACTGTGCACGGATGCAGCTTGTGTATGTGTCTGGAGTTCCACATGTCAGAGTGTGTTAGAAATTAGGGGCCCAAGTCTCTTTTTCATGTCACAGCAGTGGAAACTGGGTTCACTGTCAGTGGGAATAAAGCACTAGGTCTCCTGGGAACGAGGGGAAACTGACACATGGCTAGTACGAGATTTCCACATGCTGCTAGCTTCTTTCCTAACCCATATTCACTCAGAGCTGTCGCTCTGGTTTGTGTTGTAGGATCGAGCACCTGGCGAGTTTCAAGTTGCTCAGTGAGCAGCTTGTGTTATCAACAGGAACAGGAGGAAACTGCAGAAAAATATTCTAACAGCTGAAGAATTATTTTGCAAACACTCTTGCAGTTTGTTGTGCTGGGTCACTCACATGCTGCTTTCCAGTCTGATACCTCTATGTCCCCTGCCCGAGTGCACACCAAGCGCAGGGCATCAGCACTATCCGTGCTGGCAGGATTAGACAATACAGTGGTAAAAATAACCAGGCCTTCTCCATTTCATGCCATCCACCATTGCTACCACTTGGGGAGCTGCAGTGGGGGTGAACTGCAGGGCGTAGGCTTTGCCAGTGTCTATACAGTCTGGGCTGTTTTTTTCAAACATTAAGGGTATGTCTATACTGCACACTAAAGCAGGGGTCTGACAAGGTTCAAGTCCAAACCCCCCTTCTGTCCACACACAATTCAGTCTACCTTGGATCAGCAAGAACTCAGGACTCGAGTCCTTGAACCCTGCTAGGGTGGTGGGTCAGAGCCCAATTCCTGCTGAGACTTGGGTCCAAGCCCTGGTATTTTGCAGTGTGGACGCAGCTCAAGCTGCAGATCCGAGTCAGAAGGTCTGAGTAGTGCAGCATGGACACAGTAGCACAGCTGGGGGACCCCCAGCAGTTCTAAGCCCAGGTTTACAATGCAGTGTGGACACTCAAGTGTGGACGTGGAGGCACCAAATCCACACGCCCAGCTCCCATACACCCAGGCTTAGCATGCAGCGTAGACATGCCCTCAGAGACGAGTTCTATTTGCAGGTAGATGTGGGGCTTCCAATGACTTCCAGAGGAACCAGCACATCCAAAGGGAGAATTTGGCCTTATTGGCATTTTGTTAGAATTTCTGGGTGACTTTTCACAAGCACTCAGCATTTGCTCAACTCTGATCCCATTTCAATCAATGAGAAAACTCACATTGGCTTCCATCAGAGGAGAGTAAGGCAAATGTTGCATTCCTTGAAAATCCCACTGGGTGTGAGAGAGAGAAAGAAACTAAAGCAAACCATTCCCTGTTATTCAGTAGTTTGCTGGCACAGAAATGCCAGGGACATAAGAAGAGACCATTTAAGAAAGAAAAATAAGTTACAAATGAAATACTTGCTAACGTCTCTGAATTCTAAGCTGCTCTTCCCCAGGTCAGTCAGGTTGTAGACTCACGCCTTTCACAAGTGACCAAGAGACAAAACTCAAGTTTAAGAAGTGCTTACGAAGCCCTGTTTTGTTTTGCTTTTCAAATGGCCTTTTTGACCACTGCAAAGTTCTTACTGCCCAAGGGCAGAAATTGGCAAGCAGCCTCCACAGATCAGCATTTTTTTTTTTTAAACTGGATGGCATAAAAACAAGGAGTTTGTGTTTCTCTTTGGACATACCCTGCACAACCCCCCACGGATACTGCCTGGCCTTGCTCATCTTATTGCCAATCTTCACTTCTTCAGTACTGCCAACAACAGCAAATGGAAGATGGACCTACAAAAGCAAAGAGACAAAGAGATTAGGGAATCCCTGTGATGCTTTGCCAGGGAGTGTTTTCGAAGAAAGCTCTATTTACTATAGCAGCTGTGATTTTTTTTTATTTAAAGTTACTAAAATGCCTTTGCAATCCAGCTGGTGTCTCTGGATGATCAATGGAGGCTCTAGATCAGAAGCGTGCTCTGACTTCAGATAGGAAAAATCTAAAGCAAACGAGCCACCTCCCACAAAAACGTCCTCGTAAACCACAGCACCTGCATTGAATGACAACTTGGACTTTATATTTAAAGGTCAGTGCACTTCACTGCAGCTTAATCCCCAACATATTCATTTTCATAACAAATTTAACCCCTCTGTTGTTTGAGATGGGACAGAGATGAAATCCTGCATGGGGAGGAATGAATTTTCTTTTATATCTGTGTCTATCGGAGGACCATGTGAATGTTAAACCAGTGTCCTTTGAACAAGGCAATCAAAACGGAAACTGATTTGAATGTTAAAAATAATCAAATGTCACACGGTAAAAACAACTGTGCTTCTCAAAAGAAGGGGCCATTTAAAAAAAAAAAGTTAAAAATTAAATGTTTGCCCAAAGCCTTTTAATTCAGCCATTTGCAGTAGCTAGAAGTAACGGTTAGAGGTTCCGGGCTAAGAGCGAGGCTGTGACTGCAGACACAGCCCTAAGCAAGAGGTGGTGTGTAAACTGCACCACCACCGGAGGCAGCCTTCCTCACAACTCATCCCTGGCTTCCTACTGGGTAGGGGTGTGTTAAACTGCAGCAGCAGCAGCACACTTGGGACCCACTATGGCCAGTTGTGCTAGCCAGTAAGGAGAGAGCCAGAGATCATGCCTGAGTATGAGTGGGGAGAAGGTAGGGAGAGGTGATGGAGCGAGGCTCCGCCCATTTCCCACCACCCAGCTGCTCTGGGAGGAGGGAGGAGAAAGACCAGGACGAAGGCGGCTGATCAAAGCCCCGAAAGGGGATTTCAGACAGTCCCAGCAGCTGGAAGAGATGCACAAAACACCTGCCAAGAGGAAGCTGGGCCTGCACGCCAGCCTCGGGAGAGCTCGGCCAGGTGGTATTTTCATAGCCCGTGCTTTGAAAGGGCTGCTATGGACCAAGGCGCGAGTCCAGAGACCAGTGCCTGGGCAGCCAAGCCAAGAACGGGGCAGACGGATGGGAGGGAAAATCCTCCCTGCCTGGCCACGGAGCAGCTGCAGCTCCCTCGCTAAAACAAACTCCCACTGGCCTTTCCGCTCAGCCCCACAGGGGGACAAGTTAGAGGAGCAGGATGAGCTTCTCCTCTCCTAGCCCACCCCAGGCCCCTGCCTCTCCCTCACTGCCATGCGGGCTGATTGCAGGGTTGAGCTCTGCACTGTGCCAGGCATGCATGGACCCACTGGGATTTCGCGCCCCCTTCCCTCTCAGAGTTCTGCTGCCACAGGGACACGGGGGCTGGATTTCACTCTGCTCCCCCACTCCTGCTTTCCTGGAGTATCCAAACTCTCAGGCTACATCCACACTGCAGCCACGAGTGTGCTTCCCAGCACGGACCGACAGACATACGCTAGCCCGGCAGCAGCTCAGGCTAGCCACCCGAGTACGGACCCAGGGTTGCGGGCTTGGACGTACTTGGCCAGCTAGCCCAAGCCACTGCCCGTGCTGCCCCTGAGCTCCAGCACAGCTAGTGCGTGTCGGTCTACCCTGTGCTGGGACGCTCGCTCCCAGCTGCAGAGCGGACGTAGCCTCAGTCACTTCGCTGTGCAACTGCGTGACCAGAGCTCCGGGACAGCACCACAGAGGACAACTTGCAGTTTAGTGCTGGCACCACGGACAGCAAGGGCAGCTTCCTGTTTAAGGCACTGCCCAGGTCCAGCTTGTGGCTCTGGGAAGGCAGCTAGACACAACCTGGTCCTTAATGTTTGTGAGGCGCCGTTAATACAGCAGCGGGCACCAGAGACATTCCCAAGAAACAAACTTCAATATATTTTTAAAATATAACAAAATAGAAATAGTTTTCTTGCACTAAGTATGGCTAGAAACATCCTCTCAGCCAAGCACAGCTAACGTGATTCTAGGCCGCCCGAGTTGTAGCCATGAGCTAAGTTGTTAGAATGGCAAAAATGGCCGATCTCAAGACAATGGTTCTAATTGCCAAAAAACAGAAGAAATAAAATCTGTGTTCCAGGATACCAAGCAGCCAGTCAGCCCAGGGCTTCACCTGGGGAAGAGCAGTGAGGGAGTGTTGAACCTTTGCTCTCACCAAAGAATAACTGGGTTCAAAAAAGAACTAGATAAGTTCATGGAGGATAGGTCCATCAATGGCTATTGGCCAAGATAGGCAGGCATGCAACCCCATGGCTCTGGGCATCCCTACCCTCGGACAGCTGGAAGCTCTGGCCTGGATAGATGGATCACTATGTGTATGTACAGTTCCTAGCACGATGGGGCCCGGATCTTGGTTGAGGGCCTCTATGCGCTACTGTAAGACAGTTAGAGGCAAAGGGCTTGGATTCCTCCTCTGCTTTTGCAAACAAGCCTCTCAGGGTGCAATTCATCTCTCCCTGCATAACTCTTGCGTAAAGGCCTGCCTATGCTAGCTTTATTTCCCTAAATCTCTCTTATCGCCACCACTGGCGCAGCTTGTGCTAGCATAGGTCAGTCCCCACCACTTTAACCACCGCACCACCCAGAACTGCTCCACACGCAACCAGAGCACCAGCTGCCTGATTCTAGTCCTCCTCCAGAAACTGAATCAAAGGAAGGTGAAGTGGATCACCCAGCAACAAGCAGCGAGTGGGAATAGGAAGCCTCACTCCAAGTCCTCTCCCCTGATCACATCACCACTCTGCCCCCCGGGGATATGAATATTTAATAAGGGGAAAGGCACATGGGAAAGGACACGATCAGCAGAGAAGAAATACTTTCAAGATTTTTAAAATAAATATCAGCACCCAATTCCACCCCGTTTCATTGAGTCCTGCAGACCAGAGTGGAGAGGGGCTTCCATTGGCTCATACTATTATTGGCTCATACTTGAGTTTCAATGGGAAAAGCAAAAAGATGCAGCATTCCCCCTCCCTGGGGGTGGGAATGGATGGGTTCAGGAAAAACCAATACTTACACTCATTGTAGCATTTATCTCAGCCACTGTCTCTTCATCTGTTGGGAACTGATAGATCTGGACACCATTGCTGACCAGCTCGCTCATGATTTTACTCTTGAATTTATGCAACTCGTTTTTTGCAATCGTATCAGCTTTGGCTATTATAGGGATAATGTTAACCTGCAAGGCAAAGAGAGCGAATGGCCTCAAAGGACACCTCCCTCAATATATTCACCCAGAAGAGGACAAAGAACATGGCACATAAAAGCAGTGATGCAATACAAACTTTCTACTAGAACAGGACTTGCCGGTCCATCCAATTCATTTGATATTTTGGGGGCGGACTTGAAGCAAGCAACATTGGCTGAGACAGGATTGCGCCAATCGCTTTTCATGTGTAGAGAAGAGCTCCATTCAAAGTCAAATGCAATTTGGCAACACTTATTTCCTCTTCTGTAGCAGAAGTTTTACTTTTTTAACTAGGGCGGAGAGGAAATGCTGTCACACAGACTAGCCAAACAGTTCCAAAGGAAATTACCATCTAGGCACTCATCCTCTTCAGACCTGTAGCAGGCTTAACTACTCTGGGGTTAACCGTCAGGAAACAGCCTAGAGATTGATCCTTGAGCACCTCTACAGCCTAGTATCAAAAGGAAACTTTCAGATCTGCTGAACAAGGTGTCGGGATTGGACAGAGATGAATTGTCCCTTTACTGCACTGGCCTGAAATAAGCAAGCTTGTCCCTCTCCCCCACTAAAGAAGCTTGCAGCACCCCCTATATTCTGCCTAGGGGAGTGGCACCAAATCTGGCAAACTTCAAGCAAATACAGGGACAAACTGGACACCGAGCCAGATCCTCAGATGGAGCTACACTGATTTACACTGGCTGAGGACCACAGGGCGATAGGGATCAGGGAGCTTCATGCAGGCCACAGCTCTGCTGTGACAAATGAAGATCATCTGTGTATCGTTTCTTGGTCACTCTCTCACCCTAGATTGCTGGCTGTTGTAACTTGCTTACAATCCCACAAGGGTCTGGCCAATCCAGCTCACCACAGCCACAGGTTAATGTAGCTCTTGCTACACAGTGCCTTTTAAACCAGCTCTGAAAAGACCATACTCCCACGTGTGATCTAGGGCTGATTAGGAGCCTTCCTTCAGTTGTTCTGCCCTGAGGCAATATAAAATGCTGCTACAGTAAGGGCTTGGCGGCTACACTTACAAATTTGCAGCGCTGCAGCAGGGTGTGAAAACACACCCTCTCCAGCACTGCAAATTGCGGTGCTGCAAAGCGCCAGTGTGGTCAAAGCCCCGGCGCTGGGAGCGCGGCTACCAGCGCTGTCCATTATTCCCCACAGGGAGGTGGAGTACGGACAGCGCTGGGAGAGCTCTCTCCCAGCGCTGGCGCTTTGACTACACTTAGCGCTTCAAAGCGCTGCCGCGGCAGCGCTTTGAAGTGTTAAGTGTAGCCACAGCCTAAGACAGACAGTAATATTGACCTATATGGAGACATTTTATCTACAGTGCTTGAAAATCCTCTTAAATTACATAAACTAATTCCTTTCTGAGGATGGCCCTGTAACAGAAACTAATCCCTGTCCAGGGAAAAGTTAAGACTAGTGCCAATTACAGGCAAATTCTCAGCAAATCTCTGCAGCTACAGAACAAGCAGACTCCAAGCTTTACCCACGTCATCAGGCAACCTGTTATGAATTTTTCATGGCTCTCGGGCACCAGAGTCACTCAATAGATGTGGAACATTCTCCGCATATGAAATGAAGAGCTCCAGCTGCCTGCTTTACCGTCCTGCACGTATTTCAAACCAGAATGCAAGCAGCTGACCATGCCACAGTGCTGGTGGGCAGAGGGCACTTCAGTATTTAGGAATACCGGCTTCCTTTCAAGCGGACTTGGGTTTCCATCTAACTTTTCAATACTAAAAGATGCTCTTGAACATGAAACATTTGAACACGAGCTTCTCTTTACCCATCTGTGGGCTAAATCAGCCCCCCACCCACCGCTAGATCCACTGGCTGTATCATCAGTAAGGATTGTTTAGCCTGCAGTGCAGAATTGCTGTTCAACTATATCAAATAGTGTTTGGCTTTGAGGGGGGCATTTGCAGCAAAGCACAGGGGAGTTTTGACCCCCCCCATGCCAAAAATGTGGCTCTATCAGTATGAAAGGAGGGCCACCCTTGAGAGTAGACACGATAGTTTCATTTGCAGCAGCCTGTTTCAGGATTGCTGCTGGTGTGGAGTAAAGTGGGTGATGTTATCATTCTAACTGGACGTGATGGACCAGTTTGGATGAAAAAGAACCCAGATTTTTGCCCAAATTTCTCGCACCATTTTATGGTGAGAGCCTTTAGTGCTAACCTGCTCTTGCTGTCTAGAGATCTGGCAAGTTCTTTTAAGCCTTCTCTGCACTCTTACCCATTCTCTCTAGCAGCTGGGAATGGATATTTTCCATACACCTTTTGTTAGATCCTTGGCAAGGTCACCCCATTAAGTGGCAGCAGGAGAGCATCACAGGGGCATGACATGGGCAGTGCATACCTTACTGTCGAGCTTCTTCATGGTGACCAGGTCTAGAGACTTCAGTGAGTGTCCCGTAGGTGCGATGAAATATAGGCAGGCGTGAATCCTTGTGTCATGGTAATTAAACAGAGAACGCTTGATCTTCAGCTCCTCCTGCAGATAGGCTTCAAACTGAGTGTCGATATATTCGACTATGGGCTTATAGCTGAAAATTTGGAAGGAACAGTTCTTTTCAGATCAGGGCATTCACTATTGGTAAGTTACAGTCTAACTGGCAGACACACCGGAAATCTCATTGCCTTTTTGGGGGTAGGGGGGAGGGGTGTCTCATTTTAAGACACTGCCGTCAACCACCCTCATGGTCACCACGAGATTTTCTACTGGAGCCAAGCCCCATCCCCAGCTCACACACCTTTCTGAATGACCATGTGTTTTACCTTAGACCACAAGAAAATGCATCATACAAGAGCTCAGCTATGGTGGATGGACGAGAGCCGGGGCTTTCAAATCACGGAGGCCACAACACCCATCCACCCCAGAGAAGAACACATTTCCTCGACACACACTACAGCACAAACCCTTTGCTTCTCTGCATCATCGAGAGAAACCAGATGTGTGTGATGCAAAAAAATACCAGCTGTTCCAAACTCCAGGTTGGTATTTTAGAGGGAAGAGAGACTTACCTGGGATGACTGCTTCTCAGGAGCTTAGATCTCAGAGCAAAGCTAATAATTTTTTGTTGTTGACAGCTTTACTGGAGATGCCGTCACGGTGCAATGCGATCTGATTCGTTAACTGACTGCGCTTTCAGAGAAGGGTATCATGGTCTCAGCTTTGTAGTTAGTGCTGTTCAAACTGCTTGTTGCTGAGGGCTAACCACCACCCGCCTAAAGCTGAGCTCGATAGGTTAGGGCAGGGGTCGGCAACCTTTCAGAAGTGCTGTGCCGAGTCTTCATTTATTCACTCTAATTTAAGGTTTCGCGTACCAGTAATACATTTTAACGTTTTTAGAAGGTCTCTTTCTATAAGTCTATAATATATGACTAAACTATTGTTGTGTGTAAAGTAAATAAGGTTTTTAAAATGTTTAAGAAGCTTCATTTAAAATTCAATTAAAATGCAGAGCCCCCCGGACTGGTGGCCAGGACCCAGGCAGTGTGAGTGCCACTGAAAATCAGCTCATGTGCTACCTTCGGCACCCATGCCATAGGTTGCCTACCCCTGGGTTAGGGACTGATCCTTTGAGGTTCTGAGCACCCCTAGTTCCCAATAAAGAGACAAAAGTTGGCAACCCACGGCATATTGCAGGATCAGGCCCTTGAATAGCAGGCATTCATTGGATTCCTCCTCCCCCAAACAGTGCATGTTAAGAGAGCAATTGTCCAAATTCTTATCCCCTGGTTAGAAAACTTTCAATGAAGTCAATTAAACAATCTTTCCTGCAGCTAATGTGCACTCACTCAGCCAACTGGACACATGGAGTAAATCCTTGGCTGCTGTAAATCAGTGACTGCACCAGAATGAGGCCAATTTACACCCGCTGATGTTCTGGGCCTCATCTGCCAGACCAAGCAAAAATAATGGCTCCGCCTACTTTCACACCCTCCCCCTTCCCTGGTTGGCTCCCTCCCGGGCTTTAAAAGCTCTGGCCCATTAGCAGGTCCCCTATCTGAACACACTTACATTCACAGGAAATACTGCTTCAAAATCCCTGCTTTACAGATTAAACAGAGCAGACCCTTGTACCTTGTTAATGTTCTGCTGTTTAACCTGCCTTGGGACCAGAGAGCAATGCAAGGAGTGGGTGTTGGTTCTGTTCAGTGGAGTTGCATTGAAATTCTGCTGCTTTCCTGCCATCTCATCTCCCTGCAGTCTCGGGCACAAGAAAACACACTCAAAGAAGCGACTGGAGCACAAAGCCAAGAGATGTTCCTGACACTGCAGGTCTCACAGCAGCCTCATGGTAATAACAGCTGAGCCCATTAGGGGTCACAGGCAGAGGAGCTGAAAAAAATTCCCTGCGCAGGTAGCCAGAAATGCAGCTTGTATCTGAATCCAGAGCAGGGAACCACATCTGGCTCCAGATTGCAGGGCAGCTGTTTGAAGGCAGTATGCAGCAGTGCATGATTGGATGTGCAATATACCACACTCCTCCCTGGTTTACCTCTTGGAGCGGAGATTGGTGCAGAATATGGCCCAGGTGATCTAACCACCCCGTGCGCAGGGCGCACTGTGATCCAGCTGTCAAACATCTCACTCTGAATGCTCAGGACACAGCCCTCCCTCCAGTCTCCAACCCCTGGGTAACACCGTTGGATCTGACCCAGAGGATCCAAGGAGGCCTCAGACAATAGCATATTGTAAAATTGGCTGGGCCTGTCTGCTTGAGGCCTGTCATGCTCTGAAATTAGAGAAGACGCGGTACAAAAGGGTCACCGGAATGGTCTGGAAGGCCCTAATCTGGTAGCCCCCATTGCTGTAGTCACGGGTGACAAGTCTCGGATTGTGCTGCGGCAGAGTTAGAACAATGGCTTTCCTACGCCCGTCACACCGTGGCTGCCTCTCAAAGGGAGCTCTGGAGAGTGAAATCTGAGGGACTCCAGTAACAATACTGCCTGCTCTTGCTGTCTGTTGAATGAATCAAATGCAAAGTGACCCAGCAGTAACAAGCTGCCGTGTTGCCATGCTGAACACCTGCTCCTTCTCTAACTTGCCTTCCTTCAAGCTTGAGAGCATATGGCATCGCTCAAAGCACAGAGCGGCCTACAGTCACCACACACTTCACTTCTCATTTCTCCTTTGCAGGAAGGCACACGGTGCATTAGTTAAAAACTGCTGCAGAGCAGGGGGAGCGAAGCTTGGATAGTACACAACACACACAGCATTTGGGTGCAATCACAGCCAATGAGGATGCTTTTAAAAACGGGAATGGCTTTCCAAAACCAAAAATAGCCAACCAATGCCATGAATCTCGAGAAGTTTTCCATCAAGGGATAGAAATATTAAGACGAGCCCAACAATCTTAAAATACTGACTGGGATTAGGAGATCCCGGGGAAGGCAGACGTGTTTTTAAGTGTAAGAATGTCTATTCGGACAGCGCAGTTGGGCATCCTAGAAATACTAAACAATAGTCTATGTAGTATGTTGGAACGTACATGCAGAATGTTTACTTCTAGTCTGAAATGGGAAAAATCTGCATCCAGACTAAAACCCATCCACATCCCAACATCGCCTTAAGAACCATGTGATCGGCGAGTTCTCTCTTGCTGAGGTCTGGAGGAATGAACACCGAGTCAGGAATACCTAAATTCTAGTCCCAGCTTTGTCACGGACTTGAATGACCTTTTAACAAGTCACTTCTCTCACCATATCAGGTTCCCATCCATCAAAGAATGATAGTATCTACCTGCTTTACACGGCTGTGGCGTGGACTCCCTAGTTGATGACTAAACAGTGCTTTCAGCATGCAAAGCATTATCTAATTAATATTATTTAATACAAATTAAAATTCCATACAATTAGATCAAATTCATTTACACTAAACTGCACAATTTAATACACTCATCTGTGAAACCAACAGTTTTCAGAAGCAACTTGACTTTTGCTTGGCACAATAAATCTCCACAATCCAGTGCATTATTATTCCTATTACAGCAGTGACTAGAGGCCCCCCCAATCAGAATCAGGGCTTCATTATACTTGGCACTACACATGCACATAAGTTACAGTCTCCGCCCTGAAGAGTTTACATTCTAACTGGACAAGACTGATGAAGGATGGGAGGAGATAGAGGCTTAGGGTATGTCTACACAGCAACCAGACACCCAGAGCTAGCCTGTGCCAGCCGACTCGAGCTCACGGGGCTTTTTCATCGCTCCCACCTCACAGGGTCCCAGAGCCTAAGCTCCAGCCTGAGCATGGAACCCTACAAAGCAATTAAACACCTCCACAGTCTGAGCCAGCTGGCAGGCTAGCTGCGGGTTTCTCTTTGATGTGTAGACATACCCATAGGGAACTGAAGGGACTCACGCAAGGTCCGGGAACAGAACTCAGGTCTCCTGAGTCCCAGTCCAGCATTCTAGCTGCTGGACTATGCCGTTTCCTTAATCAGTGTGCCACTAAACCCAACGACAGCACCAGGTTTGACGCTGCAGTCCTCAAGGGCATTGGATACTAAATACCATTCCTGTAGTACAGGGGTCGGCAACCTTTCAGAAGTGGTGTGCCGAGTCTTCATTTATTCACTCTGATTTAAGGTTTCGCGTGCCAGTAATACATTTTAACGGTTTTAGAAGGTCTCTTTCTATAAGTGTATGACATAGAACTAAGCTATTGCATGTAAAGTAAATAAGGTTTTTAAAATGTTTAAGAAGTTTCATTTAAAATTAAATTAAAATGCAGAGCCCCTCGGACCGGTGGCCAGGACCCAGGCAGCGTGAGTGCCACTGAAAATCAGCTTGCTTGCCGCCTTCGGCATGCGTGCCACAGGTTGCCTACCCCTGCTGTAGTACGTTCAAGCCCTTCCGGCCTGAGGATGAATCAGTGCGAGCCCCCCTTCCTACGTAAAAGCAACTTACCTGTCATCTTTATTAATCTGATCTCCAAATCCAACTGTGTCAACAATGGTCAGCTTCAGACGGACGTTGCTCTCCTGGAGTTCATAGCTTCTTGCTTTCAACTTCACGCCGGGCTCATTGTGGGTGGCTGGGTCACTTTCAAACTTTGTGTTAAACAGAGTGTCCATTAAGGTTGACTTGCCAATGCCAGTTTCACCTGAGCAGACAGAGAATGTGTTAGAGCTAAAGTTCGCTCTGCCCCCCTACCATTCTGTCCAAAGCTCTCTTTAGAGCAGAGAGAGACAGACAGACACACACTTCTGTAGCACCAAAACCACAGCAGATGGTTCTCAGACAGCGAGATAAGCTCTTCAGGCCTCAATGCCTTATAAGATGGCTCAATCTTGGTCAGCCACCGGGGATTGAACTGGGGACTTTCAGAGCTAAAAGCATGGGCTGTGACAGCTTGAGCTTTTGCTGGGGTTTTAACAGACTCATTTCCCCTGCAGATCAGGCAGTGAGGGGGATCTGTAAGATACGCTCATCACTGGACTACCTACATCTTCTGAGCAAAGGAAGCTCGGCCCAAGCCAGTGCCCCAATCCACTATGCGACGGCCGCCAGTTTGGCAGACACCAGGTAGCTCTAGAGCTACATGCTTGAATTTCTACCACTTGGTTACAGGTCTCAGCCACGGAGCCTGGCTCAGACCTGTAACCAACTCCCATTCTGTATGGATCGGGCCCAGAGGGGAGCACCTCAACACATACACTTACCACTGGGTTACGTTTACAGTTATAGATGATGTACAGACGAAGGATGGGATACCACAAATACTTAGGTAACCAGCCAACAGCATGGAGCACAATGATGTTTCATCACTTTTGGGAGGGGCACAGGGTTAATATACTTTCTTGACAAAAATTTTGTTAACACCCCTCTTAGGGGGTGGAGAGGGTGAATTAGGCTTTATAGGCCTCCTGGACTAGGTGGACTTAGAGAAGAGATTGGAAGTGTGGTGGGTTGGGTAGGATGCTGAAATGTGCAGCATATCGGTCAACGGACCAGGTGAGTTTTCTAGGTGGGGGAAAGCAAGGGTCACCTTCCGCTGAAGGAGCAGGAATCCGCCATTGCTGGAAGCAGGTTATTAGACTTGCTAGACCTAAGACGTAAATATGGCAAATCCTACATTCCTAAGTATGCTTTTCCTTTGTGTTTTCTTCTGCCATTGCTGATTACTTTTACACTAGACTGATGGGCTCTGTAATATCCTCTCTACAGACTCATGAAGAAGTTAATTCTTTCCCCAGACACTGTTTATATGACATGTGTGTCTCATGGAGGAAGGTGTATATTGCTGGTTTAAGTCCTGTTGTGACAACCAAATCAAAGCAGGCAAACCCCCAATCCATGTAGATCCCCACGGAAATCAGTAATTATATGTTGCTTGAAGTCAATGGGGCTCTGCATAGGTTCAGAGTCTGGATATAGATCTAACTGCAGGATTGAGGCCTTCATGAGGAAGCCAACAGATAGATACCTTTAAGAAATAATTTGCTTTTCTATGTAACTTAAAAGGCAAATGATTATAAATATTAAAAATCGGGTTTGTGCAGTTTTAGCTAATTTATGGTTAGACTTGGCAGAATTCAATTTTTTTTATTTATAATTTTGATGGATAAGATGTTTATTTAAGCATCATTTTCATTTTTCATCTATTTAAATTTTCACAGTTCGGCAAAGTTACCGGAGGGGAGCGGACAACAATTATTTAACGACAGCAGACGTTAAGATTCAAAAAATTAAAGTTTTTCAACCACTAAACACACAAATTGCCTACACTGCATGTCAAAATATACATATTAAATAACCTTAAATCAAACTCTTAAGTTCTGAAGCAGCATTTTTCTTACTTTGCCTAGCTGTAAATTTCAATGGTCATTGATGGAAATATTTTTTCGCTGATTTGTGTATGTGTACGGTGAAATTGACATTCACCAATAAAAATCTAATTCTCCAAGCCTGATGTGTACAGAAGGACGGGAAGGTTGGGTTTCTTTGTTTATTTTTTTGTTCTTGAAACTGTTTTTCCTACTTGCTTTTTAAACTTAAAGGTGACAAGAATAGCAAAACTTGGTCTTCTCTAGTTTTGCCAGAGGGCTTCAAAGCCTGCTCATTGTGAGCACTAACACACTGGTAAAGAATCAACACTCCCGTCTCTTAAACAATTCCTTTAACCAAAATCGACAGAGTCCTGTGGTACTTTATAGACTAACAGAAGTATTAGAGCATGAGCTTTCATGGGTGAATACCCACTTCGTCAGATGCATGTGGTGGAAAGCTCATGCTCCAATACGTCTGTTAGTCTATAAGGTGCCATAGGACTCTGTCGCTTTTTACAGATCCAGACTAACATGGCTACCCCTCTGATACTTTAACCAAAACGTTAGTTATGGAAGTTAACAGTAAGTAGGTATTGACAAAAACAAACCATGGAACCCAAGAATTTAAGAGTCTGACTACCAATCTCTTCTCTCAAATGCTCAACTTTCACTCTTGTGACCTCATCATTGCACTGGTTATCACAGAGCATATCAGGGCAGATTAGACCTGAATTTCTAACGTAAAAACACAAGCAGGAAAGGGAGAAAAACTGTTAAAAACAAGACCATTCATTTTTAATATATTAAAGAAGCAAAGAGGGAATGTATGGGCCCAATTTGTTTTCAGGTCACCACTAAGATACCTTGATGGAAGGCAGTACAGAGGAATGGCGTCTTCACAAAAATAACAGTGGTAATGTGAGACTCTCCTTGTAAGAGACGCCAGCAGCAAAGAGTAACACGTCTATGATGGCTGTTTCCATTTAATAACCGAAGATGATCAGCCTATTTTTAAGTTAAGGACCTGTTTATTTGCCATGGTCCACTCCTTTCACATTTAGTAATAAAGGGTCCCCTTTAAATAAAAAAAGATCATTGTCTCTATTTGGCATGGACTATGGAAAGAAAGATTGAGTTCCATGAGAACAGGGTGTGTTGAACCGACACTCAAACTGTGTCACAGGGGTATGTCCAGACTACAGTCACTGACTGTGACTGCAGCTTGGCTGACATACCTGAACCAGATTTCATCTGGCTAGCCTGGGTGCTGGAGCAGGGACGCCACAACCGTGTGGGCTAACCCCACGCGCAATTACCCAGTGACCCAGACGGGTTTGTACAGCCTGCACCGAAGCATGCCATAGCTTCACAGCTCTGGGAGCCGAGCGAGCTAGATTAAAGCTAGCTTGGGTGTTCTGGCTCCGGTGGCAATCGCACCCAGCCATTGCAGGCTAGACATAGCCAGGGTCTCTGCACTGGACAGCCCGCACTCCAGGAACCTGCCCAATGCGAATACTTGAGAGCCCGCTCTCAAAGTGGCTGAGCCTCACCGCCTCCCTATGCGCTAAGGAAGGGTCCCAAATTGCAGAGCTGCTCCTGGTAGGAATCACACCACCCTGCTGAACCCGGACTTGTACACCGTGGGTTCCATTCCATCCCTCAGAAGGCTGTTCTAGGCATGCTCAGCTTTCTAGCGGAACCATTTGCTCCTAGCCACGATCCTTCCACCAAGGGAGCCTAAGATCTCTACACCTATTCAGTATGGTTTTCTCACTGGAATAATACCACAACGCCTGCTTTTCTTGCATTGACGCACAGGCCATATGAGTAAGTCTTGGTGCTTGCACAGATATACAGGCAGGGATTGAAACACTGGTTTCGGGCCTAAAACTTGCAGTATTTAAATGAGGACCAGTGTCCAAAAGCCCACTCCTAGCTTGAGGGATCAATGATCATTTTAAGGCGCCAGTAACCATCAAGGCTAGAAATGCTGGGACGTGGAGATTTTCAAGGCAAAGTTGCAAGATATACAGGGAGCCTGAAAATCATGTCATTTTCATAGTCATCTGGCTTTCCCTCTTGCTTCACTGCCCGCCTGGTTTTAGCTGCCAGTCTCTCTAACGGTTACAGCTGGAAAGCAGTACTTTCTCCAAAACCAAGAGCAGCTTGGAATCCCAGCTCGCAAAACTCAAAACAGTATGGCTTGTGAAAATATGTATCTATATCATAGCCACAGAATGTGGTCCCCCTGAGGAATGCTCTATGCATGGAATTACTATTATTAAGCAGTTCTCCTGTAAATCACTAGAGCGGTGTTTGATGGCAGGCTGCTAAAGCAAACATAGCCATCATTGCATACTGTTCTCTGTGGCTCAAGACACGCTACATTTAGAAGAGTTACGTCACCGTGCAGGAGCCAATTGTGTGCTTTCCCTCAAAGAGATGCCAATTTTTTTTTCCTCCTTCCTTTGGACAATAGCAGCAACGTGTGTGAGAAATTTCTATTTGGAGCTTAACAAAAGTTGACCGGCACATTTTGAAAAAGAAAAAAATGTGGAGCAAATTGCTGCGTTAATGAAGACAAATTGCTCCTGCTAGGCTAGGAATGTTTACTGCACGAGGGGAAAAAAAGCAACTAATTTATTCCATTTTGATCATGCATGTGATTGCTAATCGGGAAGCTCCCTGCTGAATTTTAAACAGCTTCCTGCTGCTAAGGGACTCATGCAATGGTCGTTTGCTCTGGTCATATTTCTCCATGCTCATTCTCCTGTCTAGCTCCTGAACACCTAATGCTGCGAGTGCAGTCTAGTCTGGCTAGCCAGATGTGGATTCAGATAGCTGAAACTACTGTGGACAATATTCTAAACATGACATGAAAACCCCAGTCAAAGCATTTTTTTAAAATAAACCTGAAGTCCTTAATCAGAAGAGAGAAAACATTTTGCTTCAACACATGAGCAATGAAAATAGATAGTTTATGGAACGTTCTGCCAAGCTCAGTGTTTTGTTTGCGCACAGAATGCATTCAATGTTTGAGCAACTTTAGATGATATCTTGAAGACAACCAAGATGTTAAAACTATTTTGACACATGGTTCCCTAAGTTTGAGCCATGTAATTGTTTTATTTGGTGTAGCTTGAAACTACTGATCACAGGGAGTGGGGGGGAGGCGAGGTTGTTGGGATTTCAGCTCTGAATAATTGGGAGAAACAAAGAAACTAAGGCAAGTGAACAGATGTCACACCTGCAGTGCCCAGATTAAATACCATATAAACAAGGTGACAGGCCTGATTCTCATTCACCCCCACCTTAAGGCCCCCTGGCATTGTCAGAGCGATGTAATAGGGCCTTAATATAACACAGAATCAGGGCCATTCCCACCCTGCTCCAAAACACAGGCATATGAGAAATCTCTTGTTTTAATTAAATTCCAGTCATGATCTTAATACACCTTGACACAAATCATGAGCAAAAAGTTAATTATCTAGTAAATAAGCTATATATAGCATTCACCATTTTCTAACATACTAAAATGTACAAGAAAGAATCAGTAAATATTAAAGCTATATATCGCTGAAATAAATGTATATAGTGACGGCATACCCTCCTAGGTAAGGAAAAGATTTACCAACACTAGTGTAAAGGCTCCATTTAGTTGTAAATCAGCTTGTTTTAATGATTATGTCAGCCGAGAACGAACCTTTCTTTAGAAAATAACTGAAGTACAAATGGAAAAGTTGATTAAAATCAAGGCTTTCCACTTAGTGATTTAAATCAATCCTCCCTGGTTCCCTTATATAATGCTCACCCTATTGGTTTATATCTTATCCACATTACTGAATGGAAGGGTTTGTTGTTTTTATTTACTCTCTCTCTCATGCTCACAGACACACTCTCCTCTTTGTTTAAATTAATAATTTTCTTGTCACATGATGCCTTGATGTGAAAAACCATTTGCTCAGCAGTGCAGCATCACTTACCAACACAAAGAATGTTGAAGCAGAACCCTTGAGAGGTTGATTTGTTGACCAGCTGATCTGGAAGACTGTCAAAGCCCACATGACCGGAAAGGGACAGGTTTCGAAGCTCGTCATTCTGAAAATTCCAAACAGAAATATTTGTAACCAAGATGCAGAGCACCAACGTACGCAGGTGAAAGTTATAGGAATACCAGCCACTCTCAGAGGAGAGGAGAATAATCTCTCACTGGGACCCCTTTTAGTCAAGGTGGTTGAGGGCAGGAGTGAAGGGAGAGAGTGGATTCTCAATCACATGTGTCATTCTGGATCAATTTCCTTCCCAATCCTCAGATCCTTGTGTCTGATCTACCCAACCCTACTGTGAGGTTAGCTATCTACAATGTCTCCAAACCAAGTAGGCAGTTCTTCTGTGCCAGTGACTGGCAGATCAGCAAGCATTAGCAAATTGCAGAAGATGAAACTGAAGTCCTGTGCCCCAAGTTTCTGACATTCCTGTAGCCATAGGAGAAGAGAGTTAGGAGGTGACATACGCAGTCAGACAACTAGGTACTGCAGGACTTCACTCAGAGTAGTAATGTTGTGACCACACTCAACCAAGCTGCAATCTTAACTGTGATCAGATGAGCCCCCATTACAATGCACCTGGTGAGACAGATTCTCTGCCTTGCTTTGTTACCATTGGGCAGCTCCAGTGATGCAGAGGCGATGGAAGCTGGTTACCTCTCCCCTGTTGAGAATTTCCCCTGTCTGGTGCAGAACCACTATGGGCAGTGTCTCCACCACTGCCCCTGCAACCCTTCAATGGGGGGGGCGGGTGTTGGGTTGAGAAGGGCCTGTGGCTGGATCATGCTGAAGTCTGGCTATCCCGAACTGGCCCCTTGGGATTTTGACTTCAATGTCATTAGTCCTGATTTTAAAAAGCGGAGAACCCAGCTGGCTATTCCGTTACATTTGCCATGGAAAAAGGAACTTCTCAGAATTCTACTAATCTGCACAGCAACGTAGCAGAAATGGGACACTTTGTGCTTCAGCGCGGACTATTGTTTTACGACAGCAGCAGGACATCGTTCGCATTGTTCAGATAATGCCGCTAAAGCCAGCTAAATCCCTGCCGGCTTTGAAAAGCTTCGGATGCGTCGTTCTGACAAGGACGATGCACACATTACTCTACGGATGGTTTGGTTTACACACAACATCGTCGTAAGGTGAGAAAGCAGGGCAGTCATTCCTCGGCTTTTTAACATGATGCACAATTTCCCGTACAGAGCACATCTCATGTTCCATAGCCTTCAAAGAAAAGTACAGTCACCCAAATCAGACGTATTCAAATCTTCATTCAGGGTCACTTTAAGCACCTGGGAAGGTTTAACCAGTAGTTCCCGCCCCATCCATTAGCCTCTGCTGGCTTGGTCAGCTACCCTGAACTGAAAGACACCAACAGATATTTTCATGGGGTTTATTGTACCAGCAGAGACCTCGCAGGATGAAGAGTTGGAGCAAGTCCAACGTTATATTTAGAGTTTTCCACAACAGCTGTGTAGTAACTTACGTTTTAGTCTAGAAAAAGCAGCCATACTAGTTAGCTCTTCTGCCAAATCACATCGACACAAATGCCTTGAAAACAGATTACAGAACTCCATGAGACAGGAGAAGATTGTCATTCCCTGCAGCTCGTGTTGGGTGCCCTGGACTTCAGACCTTTAGTGTTTTCCAATGCCAGATATTTGCATAGGAGCTACTCAATGTCTGTTATATGTTTGCAACTAAATTATAATCCTGTACAGTCTGGGCCTGATCCAAAGCCCTCTGAACTCAATGGGAGTCTTTCCCTTGACTCCAACTGGGTTTGGATCAAGCCCTTAGAGAAATGGTGTTTAATCTAGTTCTTAGGGATCATCCTTATCTGATGCTCTGTGTTCTATTCTCCCATTTGCCAGTGATTTGCTGTGCAACAAGGGGCAAGTCACTGACCTTTCCTACGCCCATTTCCCACCCAGAAACAAACAGCCCTACTGCTCCGGGGCTGAGCCACCAGGGCCTCGTCTACACTTCCAAGGTTTGCTGGCAGAGGTAGACTGGCAAACCCTGTTAGCGGAGGGTATACACTTGAAAGAGTTTGCCAGTAAAGCTTAAGCCTCCTGAAGACAGTAAGGCTTTCGCTACACTTAACTACGCTGCTTAGGGGTGTGGACTTCTCACCCTCTAACCGATGTAAACAGACTTAATTTTCTAGTGTAAACCAGGCCCAAGATGTGCCAGCAAAAGGACTTTTTTGCCAGTCTGACTGTGTTTGCCAGCACAGACACGTCCACTGGGGATGGAGAGAGAGAAAAGGTCACTCCCTTGACTGATGTAGCTGTGCCAGCAAACCCGTTACACTAGGCCAGGTCTACGGGTGGGTTTTTCAAAGGAGCGCAGCACTGACCTACTCCCACTGAAGCAAAGGGGCGTTTTACCATTGACGCCAATAGGAGCAGAGTTAGGTGAAGGCGGAGTGCTTCGGAAAACCCTTCCCTTAATGTTTATGGAGAGCTGTGGGGGAAAGCACTGTAGATGTAAAATCTGTAAGTGTGCCATTTCCACTAGAAACCTGGCTTCTAGGGGTTCGTCTCTTGGCCATCCCCACATTAGGCTGACACCTGGTACACACAGGCAGCAGCTGCCTTCGCTCACGGGCTTTAAACCCCCCCCCCCCCAACTCAAATACCAGAACGCGGGTATCTGTCAATCACTCTTCACTCTAGTCCCTCAGCTGCAGAGAGTCATTAATGCCTTTTATCCTCACCACACTCCTGTCCTCTGGACATCTCCCGTTATGGGGTGCATTCCAGGGGTAACTACTGGCAGGAATGCCCCTATCAGCAAAAGAGCAGGGGAAACCAGAGTCAGGGCACGGACACAGGAGATTCTGGCCTCACGTAGATCCCAAGATCTGGAGGGGTCCTTGAATGCTAAATCTGGATGCTGATCCCTTGCTTTCTTCCATGAGGTGCCAAGGTGCACTGCCAACCTGAAGGAAGAATCCCTAAGACATTCAACTAACTGAAGCTCACAGGAATCTCCTACTGATACTTATGCAGGTATAATTCAAATGAGGGGGACTGGGACCCTGAGAGTTTACTTGAAGATGAATGGGGTGAATAACATGCCATGGATGCTAGACATTTTTAAAGTGTCTGTTGAATTAAGTACTGAATGAAGCAGTGGAAGCTAAGGCCTGACCCACCAAGAAAGGTGGGTGTTAAGTACTCCTCCAGAACAGGCCCTTGGTTCTTTCAGTGGAGTATTTGAGGAAAATGACTGTTTGCAAATGAGTTATTCAGCAGACCCAGGAGATAAGAGTCACGCTGCACAACTGGTTTATTTTACTGCAAACTGTGTGCGTGCTCTGGAAATGGCAATTATCTACCAAAAAGACCACCAGGAGTTGAACACCACAGTAATCCAAACATTTGTCATAACTCATGCTACGTATGAGCCTGAGGGAAGCCCAAGGTGGAGCCAGCCTGGAGCACGCTAGAACCTTCAGGTTGCACTGCGGGGCTGGGCCAAGATCCCAGAGCCACTGTCTCCCTCCCTGCAACAGCAAAGAGAGGACAAAGCCAATCAGCGGCCGCTCTTTGCTGCTGGTGCGCTCCGCAGAGCCAGCCAATTCTACTCACTCGCATGGGAGACCTACGTTACAAACCTCCGCCTTTCTGTGCATCAGACAGAACCATACCAATGGGGCCACTGGTGCTGCAGAGTCTGAACACCCCCAAACGGGATCACACTGCACGGAAACGCGACCGATTCTGCTGTGCGTCGGGAATCCTACAGGGGGCTGGTCTGTGCTATGAGATATTAGCTGCCATTTGTATTTGGGGAAGGCCAGTGGCAACAGCAATTAGTCTGGCAGGGCAGAGAAAAGAGAAAGGGAGGAGTAAATACTGGCACAATGTCTAATGCTGAAGCCTATGCATTAAGCTTCAAGAAAAAGATGGATCTATTTTCCTCTCTACATTGGGCCAGATTGTCCTGTCCCAGTTAAAGCACACAGGAACAGATGAAGAGGGAAGGCGCATGGACCTGAGAGCAGGGTGAGGGTACAGTCTGGGCCAATGCCATTCATTATAGTGCTCCCAGTGAAAGAGGTTGGAAGGGTGGGATGGGGAGGGGAAGAGTCGTGAAATGGTTTTGTGGTCCTTTTTCAGGCACTTTAGCACTTCAGTTCTGGCACCCGGTAGCCACTGAGCCAGATCCTCAGCTAGGTAAATCAGCACAGGTTGTCAATGGAGCTACAACAACTTACACCAGCTGAGGATCTGGCTCTGAATGTTGAACCCCGGGGTGGTCCATTGTGTTTGCATATATCTCCCCCTATTAGTATCCAGTAGTCCCGATTACTGACCCTTCGGAATCTCAGGAACACAGGCAGGCAGTTCTGGATTATTAGTACAGACCGGTACCAGCAGAGAAGGGAATGATTACTACAGCGTGAAGACAAAAACTCCATCCTAAAGCCAGGCCAGGGAAGAGCTGCTTCCTTCAGAATGATCCAGACCAGTCGCGTGACATCTGTTATGGGTCCGAAAACCACTTCTGGAATTACCCTCCTCACTTTTGCTGCTGTTTAGAAACCAAACTAAGCTGCATTAACTGGAGCGAATACACTGAAACTACACAACTGTGCTTCAGTCGCTGGCACTCGCCTCCACTCTGGAGAAGGGGGTGGGGTGGATAAAAACTGCTGAAAAACTCCTCTAGCGCAAAATAGTTTGTGGCCTCAGATTTTATCAGCCTGGAAAGGAAGCCACTGCAGTGGAGCAGTAAGTGTGACTATTTTAGTACATAATTATAAGACCGGGAGGATGATTCAGCCATTCAGTGGGGTGTGGCACAAATATTTTAAATACAAAGATGCCAACTCAGATGGCCTCACTTATCTTGTAATTGGCTGTTGTGATGTATGTCGCATTGGAGTCAGTGGGCTAGATTCTGCTCTCAGGTACACTTACATAAAACCTGTTCAATGGACATAGGAAAGACTCCTGCCTTTGGGAGGGAAAACTGTCAATATGACCTACTGTGATTGGTTTTTTCAACTAGAAAGAAATCCCGGCATTCTGATCCCCGTTATCCTGGTGTAAACCTGGGGTTTCTCTGTTGAAGTTCATGGAGTTAGTTAAGTTTAATGCTGATGCAACTCAGATCAACATCTGGATCATTCTTTTTTCTTATGTAAAGAGTCTTTCAAAGGGTGAAAAGACATCACTGAACCACTGCAGTACAGGGGTTTGTTCCTAGATGGAAAGGCCCATCTCTTCCGGTGCAGGATTCTCCCCTACATCATATTCACCTGTACTTCATCCAAGCCAAGCCATCCAAGGAATTTGTCTTCCCATCATTTCCATTAGGTGATTTAGAGATCTCAGCACAAGGAAAAACTTCTTGAGTTTCAGCCTAAGTTTTCCCTTTCATCATCACCGCCACAGCAAATCCCAAAGCAACATGGCCTCCTTGCAAATCATGCGCCACCCAGATCCATCCCTGGCAAGATGCTGAAGGTGGTCTGGATGCACATTCAGTTTGTTCCTTGCTCAACATCACCCCTACTATTACTTCCCCACCCTGAGTCAAAACAACACCTCTAACATCACTAATGCTGATGACTTGGAGGAGTATGACAACCTGGAATTAAGGGATGGTCCTATTAGTACACAGCCATTTGCCAAAGTTATTCTTATGGCATGGAGGTTAAAGGAATGACATCTACCTGGCTCCTTCCCCGAGTGTATCATTAGGCCTGTTAGGCCAAATTCTCAGCTGGTCTAAATCAGTGGAGCTCCTTTCATTTCAATAATTACACCAGCTTACAAAAGCAGAAGTTCTCATCTAACATCTAGAATCTCTTGTGTTGCAGGCTTTTCAAGACATCTGAAGAGCAGATAAAGGGGAATTTTCATTTTTAGACTGGTCCTTCCTGTAGGTGTGGAACAGAGTCACTGCTTAATCATTCTGTTGTTCACCATCGGTAATGACATAGGAAAAGGAAGGAGAGAGGTCCTGGAGGCCAAATTTAGGCTGCTAAGTCCAGGACCTCCATGGTAGCATACTCTGAAACGCTGCCAGTTACACACACAAGGCCAGTTAGACAGGCAGAACTGCAAGGTGTCAATGAGAAGATGACTGCATGGAAACTATTTAAAAACCACAATAATAGAGGCTCAAATTAAATGTATATCCCAAATTTAAAAAAAAAAAGTGAGAAGCAAAAAAAGAAAAAAAAATTGCCATGACTAACCAGCAGAGCAAAAGACATGGTTAGAGGCAAAAAGACATCCTTTAAAAATTGGAAGACAATAGAAAGGAGCATAAACTCTGGCAGTCAAGTGTAAAAGTATAATTAGGCAGGTCAAAAAAGAATTTGAAGGGCAACTAGCCAAAGACGAAAAAAATGTTTGCTGTTAATTTCTGTAAGTACATCAGAAGCAGGAAGCCTGTCAAACAATCGGGGGGGCACTGGAGAAGATCAGGCCATTGCAGAGAAGCGCAATGAATTCTTTGCATCGGTCTTCACCGCAGAGGATGCGAAGGGGATTCCCATACCTGAGCCATTATTTTTAGATGACAAATCTGAGGAACTGTCCCAGATTGAGGTGTCAATAGAGGAGGTTTGGGAACAAATTGATAAATTTAACAGTAATAAGTCACCAGGACCAGATGGTATTCACCCAAGGGTTCTGAAGGAACTCAAACATGAGATTGCAGAACTAACTGTAATATCAGCTTCTGTACCAGATGACTGGAGGGTAGCTAATATAATACCTATTTTTAAAAGGGACTCCAGAGGCGATCCTGCTAATTACAGCCAGTAAGCATAACTTCAGTACCAGGCAAATTGGTTGAAACTATAGTAAAGAACAGAATTATCAGATGCACTGAGATCATGATACGTTAGGGAAAAGTCAACACGACTTTTGTAAAGGGAAATCACGCCTCACCAATCTATTAGAATTCTTTGAGGGAATGAATAAGGATGTGGACAAGGGTGATCCAGCTGGCCTTGTGTAATAGGACTTTCAGGGCACATCTACACTTCAATTTAAAACCCATGTCTGGCCCCCAACAGCTGATCTGAGCTCGCGGGGCTTGGGCTGCGGGGCTGCTTCACTGCAGTGTAGACATTCATGCTCGTGCTGCAGAGTCAATGGTAGAGGTCAATATGCTAGAGGTCAATGAAATCATGAATGGTGTGGAGAAAAAGTAT
Source organism: Mauremys reevesii (assembly GCF_016161935.1). Classification (NCBI taxonomy): domain Eukaryota; kingdom Metazoa; phylum Chordata; order Testudines; family Geoemydidae; genus Mauremys; species Mauremys reevesii. The sequence continues at coordinate 15,097,151 of NC_052627.1, read as the reverse complement.
TATTCACCCCTTCACATAACACAAGAACCAAGGGTCACCCAATGAAATAAATAGGCAGCATGTTTAAAACAAACAAAAGGAAGTCAACAGTCAACATGTGGAACTCCTTACCAGTGGACATTGTGAAGGCCAAAAATATAATTGTGTTGAAAAAAGAATTAGATTCTGTTCATTCCCTCTGAAACATCTGGTACTGGCCACTGTCAGAAGGCAGGATACTGGGCTAAGTGGACCACTGGTCTGACCCAGTGTGGCCGTTATGAGTTTATGGTCTCTGTTCCCGTCATGATCTTTCAATTTCAAGATCACATGTTCATTTTACAAGTAAAATGTCAGGAGAGTCTCTCTGACTGCTAGCCCTGCAAACTCAACCAGGGTTCTTTTCTAATGCATCAAACATACCATCGGTTCTGCAGATCAAACAATACCCTCAAGTGACCTCTTGTTGTTGCCAAGGGGTTTACATGGGTGTAATTCATTGGAACTTAGTAAAACGGTTTGGTAGCTGAGATGAGTGAAGGAAAAGGCCCCAGTTCACTCCCTCTGAGCCGTGCAGGCTCTGCAGGGCTAACAGGAATAAAAAGCAATACAAACTTATTTTCACGACTACAGCAGGTATGATTCTCCACGGGGTGGGGCGGGGGGGAGAAGAGAATCTGACTGGAGGATTGAGAAGGTGGCATTTTTTTCTCATCCACACATTGAATAAAGTAACGAGGAGAAACTTATTTTAGCAGAGTATATTGTTCTCTTCCCACAGGCAATGGAGCCCGGCCTCCAACATGCGGCTGAATCCGAGGCCCTGTGGATAATTTATAGATTCATAGAGATGAAGGCCAGAAGGGATCATTAGATCATCTAGTCTGACCTCCTGTCTATTACAGGGCAATAATTGAATTAGTTAACCCTGTTCTGAGCCCAATAACCTGTGTCTGACTAAAGCCTATTGCTGCCCCTTTTCCATCCAAGCAGAAAGTCAAATTCCAGGACCAGGGGAAGTAGATGGAGTCTGCTGTTTTCTTTGATGCAGTTTGTTTATTTACAGAGAATGTACAACATCCTGTATCTCTGACTGCAGAGAGAATCAGAGAGCAGGAAACAGTTTCTTTTGCTCACAGCACCAAAAGCTTTCTTTTCAGCCTGCACCCCAATCCAAAAACCTCTTCTCAGGTTTCTTCCTGAGGCAGCCACCATCTTTCAGCTGCTCCTTCAGGCTGTCTCTCTGTCTCGTGTGTGTTCTCCTCTCCCGCACACACCTTCCCCCCCCCCCCCCAGATTCACAATACCCAGTCGAACCCTCCGCCCCATCACATGCTCATTTCTGGGCAGAATCTATTAAGCTCTCTTTTAGGTGTGGCCCCTTACAACTGCCTTAAAATGGGGGACTCATTCACTTATTGGTTTGACTGAGATTTCACGTGCCTTTTAAGAGTTTACAAAAAGACAAATGAGCAGCAAATTCAAGGGGAGGGGGAAATTGCCAGGATGTAAAATACTGAGATAAACCACAAATATGAAGCAAGAGTTTAGTTAGCTGAGGCCACACATTTTAGGAGTAACTTTAAAAATATTCTTAGGCTTTTATCAGAGTCAACGTTTCAAGCAGGCATGATGACTGGAGACACATTTCCCAGTTTCTGATGTTGCTTAGGATGCTGGATACAAAACTGGGAACCTCAAGGATTCTTCATGCCTTGCACAGGCAGAAAGTGCACTGGAGGTGTTCGGAGGGAGAGCAGCAGGAATAAGGCTAGGAATACAGAGGGTGAAATCCACCACCATCTCTCACCCAGCACTTGGGGCAAGTGGGAATGCTGCTTTGGCAATTTTTTGGCAAGCTGGAATGGTACATTCTGGCACTCTGTTTTTTTTGCTTTTGTAAAGACTAGAGCACTGCTCTCATCCGCCGCTCCATAAAACCAGAGTGGAGGAATCCACAACCATCCCTAACACAGGGACAATGAGCCAGGCTGCTGGGCATGTTTGGAATAGCGCACACAGATGATCCCCACTGGTTCCCGATGCAGGCTTAAGTGATGCTGAAAGCCTTGCACCATGAGGGTATTCCATACAAGAGAACCCATGCATAATACTATGGAGAAAACATCCAATAGACTATTCCTTCCTTCCTTCTAGCAACTCTCAGTTCTCCAACTTGAACTTAAATCCACCCATGCCATCTGAAAAACTAATCAGTTATGCATTCATTAACAATGACAAGAAAAGCATCTTCATTAAGGATTCAGAGTCAACATCTCACAAAGACTAATGGAGGCTGAGACGTTTGTGCTGCTAAGAGCTGTTGTTGCAGGCTGTCTGCAGACTCATGCGGACATCTCTGCAGGGTTACACTTGCTTTGCGTTTGGAAGGTTCTCTGTGAAACCAGGAGCTCTACAAACACCATTAAAAGAAAAGAAAAGAAAAAGAAAAGAAAAGAAAAAACTTAACATTCTGCAATTTGGGAATATGCCACATGGGCCATACAGACATACGAAGCAGGTGGACCAGCCAGACTTCCAGCACCTCCGCCTGACGACAATCCCATGCAGTGATTTGCTATAAACAGGTCTTTTCCCTCTAGAACTTCTGTGCTTTTCCCTCTAGAAGACAGTGCTCATCAGCTGGCCCATGCTGCTGCCCTACAAGCATGTAACAATGGGGTGCGCCTCCCCTTGGGACGGCCCCACTACTGCTCTCTAAGCTGACAGGGAGGAAAAGGGTCTCAGCAAGAATTGAGACTCCCAAACAGGAGGATTTCACAATATTAAGCTACGGTTGGCTCCATCTCAGCATAGCCGCCGAGCCCTCGGGGGATGGGAGACATTTCTCCTTGAATATAGTTACTGTTTCCTCTGTTTATCCTGGAGCACTTGGACAGTGAAAATTTGTTATTTTGTGGAAGAGAGGCAGGAAGGGAGCTGGCCGATAGCCAGACCAGAGCGCACACAGTCTGTAGCTAGATAGTATGACCAACAAGAGCCATGGAGACGAAGAGACAAAACTGGTCTCAGCTGCAGACAGAATTGCTCAGCAGTTCCATCGGCTTAAACTGGAGCAGCCTTTGGCCCCAGGATGCTGCAAACAGGCAATCAAGCAACTCTGCTGCAGAGATGTTACTATTCGAATGATTCCACAAACGGGGGTCATTTCAGAGATGTGTTTTAAGAAACAAGGCTTGGAGGTAGGTCAACAACTACATGACCAAAGAGTGATCGTTAGAGCTGGACAGATTCCACTTGCGATCGGTGGAGAGGCTCTTCTTACACTAGCACGGCATGATTCTCTTTCAGTTTGTATTGTGAACTCCTGAGGGCAGGGATCTTTACTTCCTCAGTGTCTGTCCAATGCTGACTAGACCAGTGATATTCCAACGAGAATATGGCTGCAGATTTGCACTGGGGTCAGCCTAAGATAGCCGATATTCACCTACGAGTATATATGGAACCTGGGGGTCGGGCACAAAATGGGAGGGTTCCCTCATGCAAGTTACAAGCACAATATTCAACAGCTCCTGCCTCCTGGAAGAGAAAGTCTCAGCAACTTGGGTGTCTCCAGCCAGCTCCGAAGTTACTGGTCTTAGTTATCTTTACCACAGCATCCATCAGCAAATGCTGCTTTTCCCTCCCTGATGCACTGACTATCCCCTGGCTGCAGTGCCTCCGTTTTTCTCCAGAAGTCTCCCCCACCATTTCCTAGTTAGCAAAGAGTCTCGTTTTCCTGAACATAAATGGCCCAATTCCCAGGTGTAGCTTGAGTGTGCTTGGTGCAGAACCCAGAGAGCGGGAAAGAGGTCCCTTTCCACTGCCCTCTTCTGGCCTCTGGCACAAGTTAAAACGCCTTCAGGGCTGCCCAGCTATGTGTGGTCCCAGGAGGACAAAGAGGCAGTCAGAAACAGCCAGAGTTCAATGGGGCTGTGTGTGGCAGAGGTCAGGGACTTCTTTCACATACAAAAATTCCCCAATGGCTGGATCAGCCCCATTGCACTGCCAGAGCTGGCTTAGATGAACCCTAGTGCAACAATCGATCAGGCCCATCAAGGGTTCAGCTCATCCTTGGAATCAGGCTAAAAATATCCAACGCAATCACGTGTCGATTTTAAAAGCTCGGAGTACTTGGACTTTTGAATGCTAGCACAGTGTGATAATGTATTTCTTCCCCCCAAATCTCGCCCCATGCCTACTGACTGAGGGCTAGAATCCATGCACCACGTTCTGCTCTCTGTTCCAGTCCAATGGTGTTATTCCCAATGGACACCGCTACAGGAGAGAATAATTGGGCCCAGTATCCATCCTCTCTGCAGTAGCCATTCCTAAAGGGCCCCCCCTTGGTTCATCCTGTTACACGTGTCACACTGCTCTTAGCTCTAGACTCCCATTCTGGCTCTCTCGTCAGTTAATACTAATTTTAAGTGTTACTGCAAGTTGTCACACAGACAAAAATGTACAAAGGCGGCCACAATAGGAAAGCCCAGCAGGGCGGGGCCTTTATTTTAATTTTCACGTTCTTCACCACCTCTTTCTGCTGAAACCCATTAGTCTCCCACCTCCCTCCCCTAAAGAACCAAGAGACATTTAACTCTCCCTCATAGCCCAGCATCAAGAGGCTTGTTAATTTGTACTTGGAGAGAGTGAATTCTGAGCCAATCAGGGCTGCTGAGGACCAAACCACAGCCTGCGACACCCACATCTGCAGTTGATAGAGCCCATGTTGTACTATCTCAGACAGCAGCCTACAGCACAAAGACACTTGGAGAGGAATAGCCTTCCCTGGCATCCTGCAAAAACTGAGCAAGGGGGGCTGAGAAAAGGGTACCGCCCACATGAGCTCTAGGAGAAGAGTCAGCAAAATGTGACAATTCACAAGTGGCTGTAAAGTGGGAACAAACATTTATCTCCAAGGCAAATTGTTTAGCTTAAAGGTCAGTGCAAACTCAGAGCAGTAACATCTCCCTTTATGCCAAGAACGGACATAAAAAGCATTTTCCTCCTTAGGTTTCCAAAAACCACGAACATTTCTATTTGGAGTAAGTGTGACTAATGCCTTTAACAGCCCTAATGTCACAAATTGCTAACCAGCAGAAAGCTGAAGTTTGGGAATTGATAAGGACCATATGTGCATTCCGGCGAGTCTTGCAAACTTACTGAAGGGAACGAGAGAGAAAGAGACAGTAATGTGACAAACAAGCATGAGGAATTTCCAAAGGCAAAGTCCAATGAGAAACAGATGCTGTTCCCCTCACTGGCCCAGGCTCTGTAGTGTCAGGCGGATAACGTGCAACTCTGCCATTCTGAACTGCTATATTAAGTTGATGCGACAGAACAGAAGTCAGTCAATTCCAAGCTTCCCAGGTTGGGGGGGCTGGGGGAAGGGGAAAGCTAAATTACTTTGTTCCTCAACCGCCTACAATTTGTTTTTAAAAATAAATTTCCCCCTTGACTTCCGAAGTGTCACAAGAGGAGAAAACAAGTACAGCTTCTCTCAGGTTGTGTCCCACACCCATCCTTCCCCTCCTCCCCCCGCCCCACACACACACACACACACACACACACAGCACAAAAAAGAAAGCTGTGGGGCCATTCATTCAAATACTTTTTAAGAAGATATACAGTTAGGGCCAGATCCTCTGCTGGTGCACATCAGCATAGCGCTCCTGACTCAGTGCAGCTACACCAATTTGCACCAGCTAAAGATCTGGCCCTTAGAGTTCAATAACAAATCAGAAGGAAAGAAGCATAATCAAGGGGAGAAAGCAAGTTTTCAGAAGAGGAGCTTTGGAAAACAATTTATTTTCAGTTATTTGGTCACCATTCAAGTTTCTAGCCCTTCCTGTAGTTCAGCCCATATAATCAGAGAAGCAGACTTCAGCCAGCAAGGCAGTGGCAAGAAAAATATGAACCATTTCCTCCTAAACACCACTGCCACCCACCCAAAAGGGCTACTCTACATACTTGCAAATAAATGGAGGTAGCCTCTGCTAAAAAAGAAAAAACCAAACAACCCAGAGGTGGAGTCAGAACAGAAGGAGAAATTAACCCAGAGAGGAAAGTTTGATCTTTGAAGTTGTACAGCTGCAAATCTGGTTTGGCTCAAAGACTTTTGATTTTGCAGTTCGCCCCGATACGACAGTCATGTGTGTCGGTGTAGAATTCAAGGTAATATTTTGAAAGCAGCATCTGAATCTTGGCCAGCTTTCCACAACACCACATACATCAGTCATGGGTGAAACACAACCAGGGTGAAATGCTGGCCATACACAGAGAGAGGGATTGATTTAGGAAGTCTTGTGGCTCATATGGCTGTCTTGTAAATCTGTGAGCAAGTCTATACTACAAACTTTTGCCGACGCAAGTTACCTCAGCATAAAGCGTTCGTTTTCTAGAATTCAAGTTGTAAGCTACCTTAACAAGATATAATATTCTGAAACAGTCTTGAACTTTCTAATTTTTGTGCGTTTATTTTATTTTACTTGAAATATTCTTTTAAAAGTTTTTAGTTATGAGGTCATGGTGTGTAGGAGTGAGGTGCCAACCTTAGTTGATTTTTTGGGGTGGGCGTGCTAATTATGATTTCGGTGGTTGCCTTAAAATTGGATGGATGACTCTGCCAATTTGAAAATGTTAATTGCACATCAAGGAGAGATCTTCTGTGGAAAGGCATACAAGCCTGAGGCATAGTCATAACATTGGTGTATTTAGAAAAAGTCAGAAGCACGAGACCATATTATAACATTCTTCCTCATCTCAAATTTTACTGTGCTGATAGATTGTTACAGATAGTTAACATTTCTGGACTTCGCCAGCAGCAGAAGACAAAACATTCTTTTCAGATACAGACTGCATAAAAGGAATGTTCCCACAGCACTCCCCACATTTGTCACTTGCAAAGGAAGCATCTGATCAGCGCTCTCATCATGTTGATATTCCAAGTTTTGAATGGGGCACTAGGGAAAACCTACCAGACACTGTAAAATCTTAAATTCCTATTACATCTTATAATGAGACTGATCATCAAACCTCCACAACAAAGAAAAAAATAAATAAATACTTTCATAACCAGGCAATGCAAAGACAGCAAACAGTCTCATTTTGGGGCTGCTATGGGCATTGTCCTTACATAGCATGGTGCTAAAATAACCATGATCAGGTCGATTTTCTCTTTCCATTCTTTCCATTTTATTTATTTGGATTTGTACTGAGCAATATAAAAGAAGGCCCACCCTGGACTAGAGGTGACCCTGACGTCAATTAAAACAATACACAGATCACTGCAGAACCACAACAGCTGTACACTTTCTTCCTCGCCTGCTCCACCACATACCAGCCACCAGAACATCTTACAAATCGGCAGAATTGCCTTCACATTCCACCCTCTCTCTAAAAAAAGTCTTCAGCCTTCCCCAGAAGCCCACTCAGGCTACAAGGGGTCAACACATTCCCAATACATTCACAGAATCATAGAAGATTAGCGAGATTAGAGTTGGAAGGGACCTCAGGAGGTCATTTAGTCCAACCCCCTGCTCCAAGCAGGACCAACCCCAACTAAATCATCCCAGTCAGGGCTTTGTCAAGCCTGACCTTTAAATCCCAGGATAGGGATTCCACCACCTCCCTAGGTAACCCATTCCAGTGCTTCACCACCCTCCTAGTGAAATAGTGTTTCCTAATATCCAACCTAGACCTCCCCCACTGCAACTTGAGACCATTACTCCTTGTTCTGTCATCTGGTACCACTGAGAACTGATGAGCTCCATTCTCTTTGAAACCCCCTTTCAGGTAGTTGAAGGCTGCTATCAAATCCCTCCTCACTCTTCTCTTCTGCAGACTAAATAACCCCAGTTCTCTCAGCTTCTCCTTGTAAGTCATGTGCCCCAGCCCCTAATCATTTTCGACGCCCTCCGCTGGACTCTCTCCAATCTATAGCGGGGGGGCCCCAAAACTGGTCCTCGTGTTTTTCCTCATTAGATTCACCCACCTCCATGGCTGCAGACAGTTAAGTCTGGCTACGATCGATTTTATCTGCAAATTAACTCACGACGGGAGGAGCACACATGAGCAACCAAGTGAAGACAGCCTAGATTAACCAGACTACCTACCACCTGGAACAAATCAGCTGAGTGATGCTAGGCAGATACGATGGTGGAGGCCAAGAAACATTTCACTGCCTCCTACGCAGCCAGGGCAGAAGAATTCCAAAGAATCTTTACGATGCAACTGACCAGCCTCAGCATGAAACTTCTGCCACAGGCTCTGGGTCTTCTCTCATGCTTGATCTGGGACGGGTCATCCATAAACTGCTGTGAACCAAGGACGGAGAAGGGGTAGAGGGCACTGAGGGGGCACATTATTGGCTGTAGATAATGAAAGGTCACTATAAAATCCTACCACGGCATTCACAGAGTGAATCAGCAATACATTATTGCTCTTAAATAACACAGGCCATTTATATTTAAGACAAATCAAACCCCAAACCCTGCACAACAAATGCTGCCCCAGACAGGTCAGACAGAACCTGCATTTTGCAGTGATCAGGGCAGCAGCACGCCCATTTGAGCACAGTGCAGACCCCATCATGACTAAGAGCAGGTTTACTTTAGTGTTGCAGTTGTGACCACAGCTAAGGCCAGAAGCGGTTTCTGACAGCTTTCTGCCTTTCTTTGCTCTCCCTCTCTTTTGCTAGGCATTGACAGGCTTCCTGCCGGACTGGCAGCCCAGGGGCTAAACATTTCTGAATCACCCGTGGCAAAATGGAGGCCCCACAAGTCATCCTCAGATTTACCCCAGGATACTTGTGGTCTCTAAGCTTATGCACGCACAGGTCTGGACAGCCTAAAATTCTGACCAATTTTCATTTTTTTTAAAAAAAGCCATGTAATGGCACGTCTTTAGAAGCTGGAAAGTGCTGGCTTGCCATGGTAAGTAGGGCTCTTTTGGTAACAGCAAAAAGGGATTTAACCAATTCTACATTTAACTATCAACCATTTACATTTTCAGCTCCGACACTCGGTCCCTGCCCTGAAGGGCGTATGATCTAGGCACGACAGACACAGGACACATCACCACCACCACCACTTGACAGAGGCACAGAGTTTATTCAATCCAGACTCCCTACCCTTACCAACGAGTGATCACACGCTCAAAAATCCCCCTCACAAGTAACGGGGACAGTACAATGGAGATCGTGAATTGTTACAGGCTGAAGCAAGAGCAGAGGGCTTGCCAGGGTGCCTTGGAGTGGCAGCAATATGGTGTGCAGTCCAAGGAAGTTCAAGGACAGTCTTGAAAGCCAGTGAACAAGCCAAATCCCCTGCATCAAGGTTATACATCGAGCACATTTATTTTTGCAACAATATTCTGGTCGGCACACAGAGAAAACAAGTCCTATTAACATTATGCACTTTACACCATGGTCTGTACTTCATATGTGCTGTAAAAATCCCCAGTGCCTATTATCAAGGCAAATGTCAGGCTTGAAATAAATGCTAACCCGTGGATGAGGACCCATCAGAAAAACAAAACATTAGCACAGAGAAGAGGCTTTACAGCCAAGTCTCACTGGGGGGGAGGGATAGCTCAGTGGTTTGAGCATTGGCCTGCTAAACCCAGGGTTGTGAGTTCAATCCTTGAGGAGGCCACTTAGGGATTTGGGGCAAAAATTGGTCCTGCTAGTGAAGGCAGGGGACTGGACTTACTGACCTTTCAAGGTCCCTTCCAGTTCTAGGAGATAAGTAATAATTGGAGATATACCAATTACCACTCATTGGAGAAATTCTCTCCTCTGGAGTGGTTGAGGAGAAACTGCAGTTTCTCTATGCTAAAGGCTTCGTGCAAAGACCAAAATGTTTTATGACACAAGGTGCAAAGCTTTAATATTTACGGCCTCAACAAAGTCAGTTCTGGGAATACCAGGGCTGAGTCTCAGCTAGTGTAGATCAGCTGAGTGATTTATACCAGCTGAGCAAATCTGCTTCCAGGATTTTTAAATGGTTTTGCAACACACAGAGGTCCACTTCCTGTAACCTCTGTTTGGTGGATATTGACTTTACCCAAGAGGTCCTCTACACTTTCCCTCTCCATCACCCAATGGCCTGATCTGCAGAGAATATCAGAGTCAGCAGCACTGAGAGGGGGACTGGCTGCTATTTTATAATTGGGAGAATTAAAAATATGGACTTTTGTGTAGTCCTATCAAGCAGGAAGTCAAATCACCGATTAACGTGCTAAAAAGGAAACACCACCTCAGGCAGCAGTTACAGTCCTATAACAAGAGCTAGATCTGCAAAGAGCAACAGCCAGCTGAAACAAGAGAAGCGTTGCTCTCACTGGCTCGGTGAGCATGAGCTTTTTTCCTTATTTAGTAGGAATCGGGCACGATCCTGCTCAAACTTGCACCAGTTTTACCCTGATGTAACTCCATTGGGCCAGATCCTCTGCTGGTGTAGGTCACCATAGGTCCAGCGAAGTCAATGGAACTACACTGATTTACACCAGCTATAGCTCTGACTCATTGACACTGATGGAGTTAAGTGTCAGGAAGAGGTGAGTGACAGCCTGCCCTCCGTGCGCTGGGGCTGCACAAGAATCAATCTGGCACTGCGGGTTTTCTGAACAACATAATTACATTTAATGCTCTGTCTGTAATGTCTGACTGTCCACTGGGTAACTATGCTGTAGGACCAGAGCACAAGTTGGCAGTACTAGATCGCTACAGATAGCGGACGTAACATTCATTTTGGCTTTTCTTGTACTTAAAAGTCCAAGTCCCACTTGTGGGTCTACCACGCCTTTTTCTGCAGCTGTGCAGTCTGAGTGGACTCCTCACGATTCTAAGAACATTACTTCAGATTCAAAGACGAGAAGCCTTTTTCAACACTTAAGGAAGCAAAGTTCAAGAACTTGGTGAGCAACTGCCGACAAAATCCAGCAATATATGCCAGCATTCTTTAGAAGAATCAGCCACATTAAATACATGCTTAAATAGGACACCATCTTGAAATCTAATTCTTAACAAGTAAATTAAAAATCGTTTCAGATGCTAAGCATTAACACCCACCCCCCAGAATCCCCAAACAGTTTTTGTGGTTTTACAACCAGATCATCTTATTTTGTTAAATATTTTTCTCTCTGTTGTTAATGTGTGCAAATAACCCACACAAACAAGGGAAACCGACCAAGAGTGTGGGAGACACATTGAAACTGACTATATACCAAGAGCATTCAAATGTAGTGTACATGAACTGGAAAGAACAAAAGATAAATAGGATTTTTTCCTCCATTCTTGTTCAGTTGGAGTAACCTTAAGTGTAATTTGAACAATTGCAGGTAAAGAAGTTCCAAACGGGAAGTCTGATTTCCAGTTGACAGCATCACTATAAATAACCCTGAATTAATGGATATATTCCAAAAGCTAATTAATTAGATCTGTGGTCACACCGCGATGCAACCATATTCATATTGTTTAATAAATAATGTTTAGCGCTTGATCCAAAGCACATCATCAACTGCAAAGTGGCTGATCCTTCTTTCAGATATGCAGTAACTGTTGCACATGATCCCTAAGAAAACCAAAAAATAAAAAAAATAAGCCCCCAAAAGATAAAAATATCCCACAAACCAGGATGGATAAAAATGGATGATTTTGGGGGAAAAAGTATTTTGTTATTTAACTTAAGAAGTTTTTCTTGTAAAAAAATAAACTTGTTTTAAAATGAAATCTAAATGTAATACAAAATATGTTAAGGCCTAAATTTATTATCTCTTCAAACATTTAAATAAAAAATAAATATACTGAATTCATGAGTCTCTATTTAAAAAACTGAGTTAAAGGCTGTTTTTCTATATAAAGAAAGAATTGAGGGGGAAGACATCTAATTTTTGAGGTCAAGCTTTATAAATATGGCACAACAGGACAGCCTAAGTAACTTAAGCTCAAAGTCACTTTCACTTAAGCTCATTTGAACATTTTCCCAGGCTGACCTGAAATAATCAGTCTAATTCACTGACTACAGTTGATCCCTCTGTTTAATAAACCATTTAGTTGTAAATAAGAAACATGTTTTGATAAAGAGAAGTTTATGTATCCAAAAACAAACTATTGTTTTGTTGGATAAAAATACATTTTATATGCTGTTTTGTGTGTTTACTTAAAGCTGCATTAAGATGGTAACTGGAATTGACACAAATCATGAGCAAAAAGTAAATTATCTAGTGAATAAGCAATATATCATTCACCATTTTCTAACATACAAAAAATGTACAACAAGAACGGCAAAATATTATGCTATATAATTGCTTGCTTAAATATATGTTTATAGTGTACATGCCTAGATAGCAAAAAGATGTACCAAAGTTAATGTAAAGGTTCTATTTAATTGTAAATAAACATGTTTTAAGGATTATACCAACCAATGAGAATGCACCTTTCTTTAGAAAATAACCAAAGTACAAATGGAAAGGTTGATTAAAATCTATGATGTACATGGAGGCTTTCCACTTGATTATTTCAATTAATCCATCCTGCAACCAACACAACAGGAAGGAAACATCTTGCACAGAAATGTCACAAAATTCAAGGCTTTCCAGAATTGAGACTCATGTTCAGCAAGACTGCTGTTCCCAGGGGATGAACCAATAATCAGAGGGCTGGAAAGAGAGAGAGTACTGACTTCAGTGGAGTTGCTCCCGATTTACACAACTGTAAGAAAGACTCAAGCCCTCATCACATTTCAATTCCATGTATCCCTCCAGATCACTACTGCATACAACCCAGGTGTTCCAGCGAGATGATAGATATACTGTTGAGGCATTTAGCAGGGACCCATCCCTCATGGTAAGTTCATCGAGTCTGTATATTCCATAAAGGACTATCAGGTACTACTACTGTCACAAGTTATACATAGTATCAGAGGGGTAGCCGTGTCGGTTGCTTTTTATACAGATCCAGGCTAAGAGTCCTGTGGCACCTTATAGACTAACATATGTACTGGAGCTTTCATGGGTGAATACCCCTTCGTCAGATGTGTCTGATGAAGTGGTTATTCACCCACGAAAGCTCATGCTCCAATACAATTGTTAGTCTATATGGTGCCACAGGACCCTTTGTTGCAAGTTATACTTAGAAAGTCCTTCATGGCATCTACCTGATCCGACAAACAGCTAGGATTACGCTGCAGTTGCCAACAATGTGCAGAGACTGTTCTGGTACCACGCGCACAGAACATTTCATGTTTCTATGCCTGTGACAGAAATATACAGCCACACTTAAAGTAATCAAGGCTCTTCTGTGAATTACGTTTGAGGTCTAGTTCCATTTGCCACCCGCTAAAACCCAAGAGGCTTCCTTCTTCCTTGCTCTGCACCTTGCACTGGTGTAAACAACTATGCAAAGTGAGTGCAAAACACTGCCCCTCTCACTTGGCGGCACTTTGCACTAACAAGACTGCACAAGCTGGAGGGGAGAATCAAGTGCAAACTCCCTTTGTTCAGTTATTAACTACAATCTACAGCTACAATTTGAAGCAATTAAAGAATAAAGTCAGCGTAAGATTTATGTGGGTTCCTTTAACTAACACCCACACCCTCCAGCCCCCCTCTCTAAAAAAAAGTTACTGGGTTGTTTCAATACCTCTTGCTCCTATTACAGTTTTGTTCAAGCAGTTGTTACAGAAGTGGCCTCTTTAAGCACATTTGAAAGGCTCTTGGTTTTACAATACACTTGATTAGAGTTACATGTCTGGCAATCTCACGATGTATTTCAAAGCTCAAGAACCTGTTGGGATTGCCCTGCATTTTAGCCCATCTCACACAGGTGGCTTTCTGCAACAGAAAGCAGTGCCGTTTGTAACAAAAAGAGTAGCGGCAAATAATCACCTACTAATAATTACTGGCCTATAAGCCAAACTGCTTTGAACCCATTGAACGGTTCTCTCCTGACAACTTCAAACTTGTCCCTCACGCTGCTCCAGGGCAGGGGCCATTCTATTTAGTGGCTGTTGCCAACGTCAGTGGGCACATTGCACCATCTAATAAATGAGTTCAAGTCCCTTAAAGGCTGCTGGGCATGCGAGGTAATGCTAATATTAATTATTCACACAGCTCAGTCACGTAGAAGGCACTTGGCAAAAAGCAGAATAAGACACATGCAAGTCTTGTGGGGACAGCTGCCACCTCTGGCACTCCTGACGCAGCTAAGCAAGAGGACATGAAGGATGGCTTTGTGGGTAAAGCACCAGGCCAGGAGCCTAGAGACCTGTAGTCTATTTCTAGCAGGATGGATAAAAATAAAATAAAAAAGATTTTTGGGAGATGGAAGAATCAAAAATATCTGATTTTTTAAATTTAATTAGATTTTTATGCTGTTATTATGTTTTTCTTTTTCAAAGCAAACCTGTTTGCAACGAAATCTGAATTTAATACAAAACATTTGAAGTCCTAAACTTATCATCTCTTCAAAGTTCTAAATAAAAAATAAATATGCTGAATCCACAACCCAGAATCAAAAACTGTGTCTTCAAGGATGCTTAACTATGCAAAGAAAGAATTGGGGGGGGGAAAATCATCAAACTTTTGAGGTCAAACTTTATAAATATGCCACAATAGTTCAGCCTAAGTGACTTACGAGACTTCCTCATTTTCAAGAGACTTAGGTGAGTAGAAACTTAAGTAAAAGTGACTGGGACTTAAGTATATTTGAAAATTTTCCCAGGCTGACCTGAAACAACCAGTTTAATTCACTGACTACTGTTAATCCCTCTGTTTCATAAATCATTTCATGGTGAATGTGAAACAAGTTTTGAAAAGAGAAGTTCACATTTCCAAAAGATGTAAGGTGGTTTTGTTTCATAAAAATAGATTGTGTGTGTTTTGTGTCTAATTCCAGTTACCATCCTAATGCAGTTTAACCCAAATCATAAGCAAAAATCAGAGGGGTAGCCGTGTTAGTCTGGATCTGTAAAAGCAGCAAAGAATCCTGTGGCACCTTATAGACTAACAGACATTTTGGAGCATGAGCTTTCGTGGGTGAATACCCACTTCATCAGATGCATCCAACAAAGTGGGTATTCACCCATGAAAGCTCATGCTCCAAAATGTCTGTTAGTCTATAAGGTGCCACAGGATTCTTTGCTGCTTTTACATAAGCAAAAAGTTAATTATCTAGTAAATAAGCAATCATTCACCATTTCCTAACATATTAAAATTGTACAACTAAGAAGAATTGAAAAATATTAAGCTATATAATTCCTTAAACAAATGTGTAGTTATAGTGCACCCTCGAAGGTAGCAAAAAGATGTACCAATTCTAGTGTAAAGGCTCCATTTAGCCGTCAATCAACATGTTTTAATGGTTATGTCAACAAATGAGAATGCACCTTTCTTTAGAAAACAACTGATGCACAAAGGGAAAAAGTTAATTAAATTCAATTATTCAAATCAAGGCTTTCCACTTGGTGATTTATACTATGATTTCAGTCACGGATTTAAATCACCTTGGTTAAAAAAAAAAAAAAAATCCAGCCAGCCTGATGTGTCAGATCCACAAGATTCCCCAGCTTGTCTACAGTCCCTGGGTGGAACCACTTCAGTATACCAGCCCCTCAATGGGTCTCGCTCTTCCTCCAAGGCAAAGCATGTGGCATCACTGCCTCCCCTTAGAGACTGAACCTCTGGGGCTTCAGCACTCTGACTTCACACCGTCGCTCAGCGAGTCCAACCAAGAGACACGCCTGGCAGAGACTTGTACACTCTTCGGATTAATGCACTTCACCCAACATTTGCAGTGACACTCAAACAGCGTTGTCAAAACAGTCTGGTTTATTTACGCTAGCAGAGAGAAAAATGCACAGCTCTTGTATTTTCTGCCCAGCCAAGGTGTAGTTAACCCCCCTGTTCAAGGGGTCTCTGTCTGACCTCCTTGATCAGATCCAAGGTGAGAGCTCTGATGCCTTCCAGCAACCAACTCACTTGTGCCCCACCCCCCTTCGCATCTCCCCTGTCCATTTTTCTCGCACTGGAGGGATGCTGTTCAGTTTCCCTGCTGAGAGGTGGGGAAATCCACCTCCCTTTGGGTCGGTGGTTGCTAAGTGTCAATGTCCTGGTGACTGTCGCGGAGGATATGAGATTGGCCTTGGCCAGTTCCTCTTAATGACTCATCCCAGCTCAGATAACTAAGTGACATTCATACTTGTAAAAAAAAAAAAAAACAGGAGTACTTGTGGCACCTTAAAGACTAACTCCTTAGCCTGCCCTGAGAGCAAACAGTCCTTTTCCACCCACTGGGAAACAAATCAGCATATTGGGGAAACTGAGGCACACACAGGGGCATAAAAGTATTACCAAAAATTCCCACTGTCACATGATTTCTAGCTCTGTTACTCTGAGGGTACGTCTACACTACGGGACTATTCCGAATTTGCATAAACCGGTTTTGTAAAACAGATTTTATAAAATCGAGTGCACGCGGCCACACTAAACACATTAAATCGGTGGTGTGCGTCCATGGCCCGAGGCTAGCGTCGATTTCTGGAGCGTTGCACTGTGGGTAGCTATCCCGTAGCTATCCCATAGTTCCCGCAGCCTCCCCCGCCCCTTGGCATTTCCGGGTTGAGATCCCAGTGCCTGATGGGGCAAAAATCATTGTCGCGGGTGGTTCTGGGTAAATGTCGTCAGTCACTCCTTCCTCTGGGAAAGCAACGGCAGACAAGCATTTCGCGCCTTTTTCCCCTGGCAGATGCCATAGCATGGCAATCATGGAGCCTGTTTTGCCTTTTGTGACTGTCACCGTATGTGTACTAGATGCCGCTGACAGAGGCGATTCAGCAGCGCTACACAGCAGCATGCTTTTGCTTTTGCATGATAGCAGAGATGGTTATCAGCCATAATGTACCATCTACCAATCCATAAATTGGTAATAAGATGATCGTGGCTACCAGTCCTTTTGCACTGCACCATTTGCTGCTGTCATAAGTGCCCCTGGCTGCTCTTAGCCAGGCGCAAAAAACAAATTGGGAATGACTCCTGAGTCAATCCCTCCTTTTGGTATCTAAAAATAGAATCAGTCCTGCCTAGAATATGGGCAAGTGTACTAGAGAACCACTGTATCAGAGAACCAGAGAGCACAGCTGCTCTGTGTCAGATCCTGCAGAAATTATGAGCTGTATGCTATTCACAGGGGGTGCTCCTGCAACAACCCCACCTGTTGATTCCGTTCTTCCCTCAGCCTTCCTGGGCTACCGTAGCATTGTCCCCCCACTTGTGTGATGAAGTAATAAAGAATGCAGGAATAAGACACAGTGATTTGTTAGTGAGATATGAGTGGAAGGCAGCCTCCAGCTGCTATGATAGTCCAGACAGGACAGTAAGGAGTGAGTAGGAGAGGAGCCCAGCATCACACTGCAAGTTCATGGCCACTTGAATCTTTTCTTTACACATGAAGGGTGGGGCTGATGGAGCTCAGCCCCTGTTGCTATGACGACGATGGTTATCAGCCATACTGCACCATCTACCAGGAAAAATTAGGACCAGGCGCCCTTGATCGACCTAACAGATGCTGGTCATCATGGTTACCAGTCCTTTTGCACTGCCCCATGTGCCAATAGGCTGATGACAAGGACAGATACCAGTCATTTTGTACCATCAGCCAGCCATAGCGTGGGGGGAGCAAGGATGTTGGTGTTGAGTGCTGCACCATCGCATCTATCTGCAGCATTCAGTAAAGATAGGGTGACATGTAAAAGAGTCAAGAGAGGATTGTTTTCCCTTTCACTTCTGGGGATGGGTGGGGGGGTGCGTAAATTGCCGAGCTATGCCCTGACCCACCGCGGACACTGTTTTTGACCCTAGAAGCATTTGGAGCTCAGCCAAGAATGCAAATGCTTTTCAGAGACTGCAGGAACTGTGGGATAGCTTGAGTCCTCCAGTCCATGAGCGTCCATTTGATTCTTTGGCTTTCCGTTACGCTTGTCACGCAGCAGTGCGCTGAGTCCCTGCTATGGCATCTGTCTGGAGATACTTAAAAAATTATTTTGAATTTCGTCTTCTGTAACGGAGCGCTGATAGAACAGATTTGCCTGCCCTTACTGCGATCACGTCTGCATCGTCCATGCAGGAGCTCTTTCTTTATTTTGATTTTTAACTGCATCACCACCTGTGCTGATCGGAGCTCCACGCTGGGCAAACAGGAAATATTCAAAAGTTCACGGGGCTTTTCCTGTCTACCTGGCCACTGCATCCGAGTTCAGATTGCTGTCCAGAGCGGTCAGTGGTGCACTGTGGGATACCACCCAGAGGCCAATACCGTCGATCTGCGGCCACACTAACCCCAATCCGATATGGTAATACCGATATTAGCCCTACTCCTCTCGTTAGGGAGGAGTACAGAAACCGGTTTAAAGAGCCCTTTATACCGATATAAAGGGCCTCTTAGTGTGGACGGTTGTGGCGTTAAATCGGTTTTACGCTCCTAAAACCGGTTTAAACGCGTAGTGTAGACCAGGCCTGAGTAACATTGGACAAGTCAATGGGCCCTTCTGAGGCACATCTGAAAACCCCACTAGCTACCTATCTGCATCTTTAACTGCCTCAGCGCCTTTGTAAATCTGGCCCTGAACCTGTCTGTATTTCAGGCCTGCTCTATACCCAACACTGCACAGTTGAAAGAACGGTGTGATGTTGACCAGGTGCAATTTTGTGTGTGGACACTCCTACCTTGGTATAAACCTGGTTTATATCAGCTCAGCTTGCACCTGTACTTCTGGGCATGTAGACAAGCCCGCAGCCTTCTCATCGCCATTTCACAGATAACACGACTGAGCTAACCTCAGCAGTTGCAAGATGAAGTGATTCAATGCCTGTGGGGCACTCAGAGCTGGTGATTTTCTTGACAGTGAACAACGTGGGGTCAGAAAGACAGAAGTCTTTCCCAGCAAGCTCCTCAGACCTTTGCTTCCCACATCTTACGGCATGCAAAGGCTGCAAGGTTCTGAACACGCCTCCTTTCACTGCCACCCTCAAACTGCAGAGCATTCTTTCCACAGCACTTCACTGCTCTGATCCCAGGCACAGGGGTGTGACATTTGCAGATACTGCCATCTTTCCCCTTTAACCGTTTCCCTGTAGTGCTCCCCACGCTCACACAATAGTTTGCTGGGATTTGTGAACCACCAGCACTCATCTGCAGGATCTACAGAAGGGCATTCTTTTAAATTCATGAATTATTCCACACACCGTCTGCTGCAACAGCCACATCCATTAGCTGTCAGCGGAGCCCTGCAGAAAGGTTACACGAGAGCCAGCAACCAGCCCGGCAGCTGCACTGTAGAGCTTGCCACCAAGTTCTGCTTTGAATGCCCAACCCAATCCCTTTTTAAGTAAAGTAAAATCTCTATACTGAATTAGCTCCCTTTTCCAAGGCTTGTTGTGAGGCAGCAGGCTGTACCACTGCTCTTAGTAAGGAAACATTAAAATAAACTCAGCCATTTTTAATGCAACATTTTTCGTGATTTATCCCCAAGAGAAAAAAAGAATTTAAGCTATTTTTCAGATGCTTCCAAACACGTATTCCAGCTACAACAACATGCAGAAGGAAAAGTCTAGATCAGCTATTCAGAGTCTCTTCCTGGATACTTCAGCTAAACACATACCTGCCAGCATTTGAAATCTTATGATCTTATTTATGAGACAAAAATAGGGCCAAACCTCTTCACTTTGTGAAATATCCTGTAAAAGGAGGAGAGATTTTTGGAAGGGCGAAATGGAAAAGACGGCAGCTCTGCTGCTAAACAAGAACAAAAACCAGGGACTTGATCCTCCATTGCTTTGTGCAACTGCAGTCGCCTACCTCTGTGCAAAGCAAGTCTAGTATATTACACCCACATTGCACTGGAGTAAAGGCATGGAATCACAGAAATATAGGGCTGGAAGGGACCTGGAGAAGTCATCTGTTCATTTCCCCATGCTGAGGCAGGACCAAGTATACCCAGACCAGCATCAGGAGCTGTTTGTCGCTCTAACCTGGTCTTTTAAACCTCCAGTGACGAGGCTTTCATGGCCTCATTAGGTGCAGGGGAAGCTGAGAATCTCTGAGACTGTTACACAATGACAGCTTCATGTAGGTATAATATGCGGTGAGCTATACAGCACGTGACCTATGTTACCAGGATACGCTTGTAATCTCAAACAACGCCGTTTCCGTAGAGATGCTGGATGCAGACAGCCCAAGCCAGGTTGCAGTCCTGCAAACTGCATCCACACGGACAGAGTCAGACCCTTGTGCCTGGGCAGAATCCCACGAACTTCAGTGTGGCTCCAGCTAGGTGTCAAGATATTCCCAGCTGACTCCATTTGCACAACCTGGGCCTCATTCTGTAAAAATGAGATACTAAAGTAGGTAACCAACACAGCCGGTACCCCCATTTGATTGGCCATCGACAACGCTAGCAGATAATTGTGAAGCGGGTAATGGCCAAGCAAAAATCAAACAAAAAAGGCTGTATCACAGAGACTACATCAGACAAGACAAGACGCACAAAGTTAGTAGGGACAGACACTATCCCATTATGTTTCATCTCCTCATAACGGTGTGGATTAAAGGACCTGATAAAGATGCACCATAAATCCACAGCCTTATGAGCCATATCGGTCCTAGAAGACAAACCCACGCAGAGGAAAGTTCAACTTGCTCCAGAGAGGGGAAGAGTAGCTCAGCAGAGGTGATACAAATGAGCTCCCTGCATCCCATGCTCACAGGCTCACTAGTTCTCTGTCCCCATAACTAGGGCGCTATTCCCATGGGTGGCCCAAGCTTCACCTTTGGATTGGACTTATTAAAGACAGATATGGATGTTACTAAAGTAAATTATCTGTTAAACGTTTCTTACTATTTGGAAACAGGTACACTTGCAAATAAAGTACCCCCGTCTGTATCAGCGAAGTCAAGGGCAGGTAAACTCAGCTGCAGATTCTTCTCCAGCTGGCTGAGTTTTGTCAGCTGACTGAAGAGCCTGGCTACACATCAGGAAGTTGATGTAGGTTCCTGTGGTGCTTTCCAAGAAGGATGCTCCAAAGGTTACCATATATGGCAACGGGCAGGGTGAGTCCCAGATGGTCCTCTTAGAAATGGAGGTGCCATGAACCACCACAGATGGCATTCCACAGTCAGGAAAGAGGCCTGGGCATTCTCCCCTTGAGACGGGACCATGTTCGCTAGCAGCTGTGGAGACTCATCTCAGCTACATCATGCCCAGAGCACCAGCCTCGATTGTAACATTTCCTGGTTTGAGCCCAATCTACTCCCAGGCCTACTCCCTAGTGCGACTGATCCCGTTGATTCCCATGGGAAACAAGTGCCATTTTTAAATGGAGGGGCCGGAGGAGTATTTCGTTCTCATTTCAGAATTTTGTTTCTTAAAAAAAAAAAAAAACTATACAAACCCCAGTTATGAAAGAGTCTCAAACATTTATGCAAGAGATAGCAGCAACCCCAGCCATTGGTTACACACAGGCAGGTAATGTGAGATAGTTTTAAATTTATGCGATTTACTATTTATACGCTGGACCATAACCGCTTGGGTCTAGTGTCTAAAGTTACTTTGGACACTTATTGTGCATTTAGAAGGGCCCGCAAGTTCCTAATTAAGGGCCTGAGTCTGCTCCCCTTCCCCACATCCAGCCATGCTTTTTATTCTGCAGGTAAGTCCCACTGAAATCAAGAGGAGAGCTTGTAGTAGCCACATCCTAAAGTCTCATTTCCCTACTCATGACACTCATCATTTATTGTCGTTTAGCTGCTTGGCATTTGTTATAATCATCACATCCAAGTGCTCGATGGTGCCACTTCGGCAGAGCCCGGCAGGCACACTGACTCAGAGGGATCGAGTGCTGCTGGATTGCCTGGCATGCAGATGGAGTGAGCTCCACACACCCTCTCCCAGGGTGCAGCATGCTTCCCTTCATATGGCCAGCCCGCTCGGCTGCCCGATGCAGTGCCACAGCTACTCCCCATTCCCTTTGGAGCACCATTACACCCTCAGGGCTACAGTGACAGATGCCCAGATCTTCCCACCTCTGGTGGTTCAAACCCCCATTATTACCGCAGCGAGGAGGCAGCCCAGCCTTGGAGCAGGACCCCATAGCGCTAGGGGCTGTACAAAATACAGAACAAAAGAGGGCCTTTGCTCTACAATGAGCTTACAAGCCACATAACAGTGACCACTAAGAGTCTGGTAAGTTATTTCAGCACAAGTGAGGACTGGAAAGAAACATGTAACAGCGACAGTCGTTTAGTTTGGGTAGAAACCCACGCCCCTGCGCTAGGATCCTCCATGCTGTATTTCAGCCAGGAACCAACCACTAAGAGTCACTCCTTTAAATATTTACACGGCTTTAAAACTGGCCAGTGTTTCTATTGTAACATATTACATAAAATTTAATATAAGGCTCCCTGGATTTATACTTCAAAATTTATGGCTTATTTTGTTGGAAGAAAACATCTGTTTGTCGGGATTTTTTTTTTTTAAGTTTGAGTTAAATATATAAAAATAAGAGAAAAAGAACTCACACCACATGGAAAAACTGCACTCCTGAGCCTCCAGTCCCAGAAAGGAAAAATCTTTGGGGAGCAATGGTCCCCTGTTCGATACCAAATGATACCTACCCATTGTACTAAATAATTGACATTCACTATATAAAACTCTGCATTGGGTTTGATTGGCTCAAACTAAAAAAAACCTACTGTTTTGTTTGAAATGTTTTTCAAACTAAATGGTTGAAATGTTTGGCCAAATCCTGCCGCCAGTTACACTAGTGGAGTTACTTTGGATTTTCACAGAGCAGGTTTATTTATGCTATTCACTGAAATCACTCACTGGATTCTTCTCAAAAAAGCAGTTGCACAATACATTAGTTTGATTCCAGTATCAAGTCACTAGAATAAGGCTGATGAAATATTTAAGTGGCAAAACTCCCACTAAGTTCAACAGGAACTGGCTCAGGTTCTAAAGAATTTATTATAGCACTTTGCATCCATAGATCTCAAAGCATTTCACAAAGGAGGTCAACTGTCTCCATTTTACAGATCGGGAAAATATGGCACAAAGAGGTAACGGGACTTTGCCCAAGGTCACCCAGTGGCAGAGCTGGGACTAGAACCTAGGCCTTCTGAATCCCAGGTCAGTGCACTGTCCACTATGCCCCACTGCCTCTGATTACATAGGGAAGAGTAAATACGTACTGCCTAACACATAGTACTATTACTAGCTACTCCTACTTCAAACAGGAAGGAATAAATTGCTTCATGGGGGGGGAGGGAGGAAAGCGAGACAAGCTCAAGAATAAGAGAAACTCTAGATCTGTGAAGTCTGCTTAACCAACATTCCTTGTCTCTATGACAATCAGTGCGTGTCTGGGACGGTATGGCACGTCTCTGAGAAACAGCCTGGTTTCATCTTTCAGCTCAGCTTCCTTGTAAATTCAAAGCATCAGGAGAGCTTTATTACGGCTTTGTCACAGTGGTGGCTCAGAGCCAAAGTTCAGACCCACACCTGAACTTTCCCCAACGTTAAGTCATTTCCAGATCCATGTTTCCCCTCCATGGGATGTGAGTAACTCTTGTTAAAGTCAATGGCAGTTACTCATGTTCACCAGCAACACAATGACAGCCCCACAGTTTCATTCCAGCCTGTTACAGAGACTGGGCTCAGAGCTTGTGGGTGTTTGAAACTGAGGGCGTATTTACTCATCTTAAACTTTTAAATGAGCAACTCAACAGACATTCACGAACCTGGAAAGCACATTGTACCCGATGCAGGCAGCGGGCGTGCTTGCAGTTCTAACTTCTTTCAGCCTGCCATTCTCCACCCATCAAAATACCCAGCTCATCCTTGTCCCTGAGCCTGGCACATAGTTCAGGAGAGAGGGATGGAGCTTCACAAGACCTCTGTGTCCCCTTATCTTGGGCCAACTAGGGACCATTTCAGCAAACTTAAAGCTCAGCACTGCTGCCTATGGCCCTTAGGGGCCACTACAACAGCCAAGCCTCCATGCACCACTATATCCTCAGCGTTGGCCATTCCAACTCCATGCTGGACATACAGATCCGCTGGTTCATGTCCCCTTTATGCCAGCGGAGCTCTTTACACCATTGCTTTGGGACTCCTTGTGAGTCAGTACTTGAACAGGAGTATACACAGCAGAATCAGGCCCTACGGGGGTGGCACTCAGAAGTGCCAGGCACCCCCAACTCTTATTGACTTCAACAGGATGTGTGGGTGCTCAGCACCTTTGAAAATTGTCTGCAAACCTCTGGCACACCGAATACTCACGCTCCTGCTGTCTGACTAATCCAGGGTTGCAAAAACAGGTTAAAAAGGGAATTGTAAATTAGGTCAAATGCTACTGGGAAGTGCGAATTATTTTATATACAGCAGATTGCACTAGAATGCCAGTTAATTCTCAGCTTACAGTTGTCAGATAGTTGCTGAAATTCCTGCTTTGCTTCAGCTGCCATATTAAAGTGCCACATACTCAACATTGATGAGACAGATGAAAGAGTGAGACTACGTTTGCTCTTTCTGTGATAAAAGACACTTTGTGGCAGACATGAAATTCCTTTAAATATTCAAAGCATTACGGATTTCTCAGATTAGATACAGTCTTACCTACAGTATATTGGAAACATACTTGGGAAAAAAAGCCATTTTCAGTACTAAACTGAAATCTAATGCCTTGAGAAAACTAAAACCATGGGCTAAAACTATCCCCCCACCCTCCCTACTTGCTAAAGCCCTTAACTTCATTATTTTCTTTGGACACAAGCAGGAAAACGTTCAAAACTAAAATTGTTGGCCTGGATTTTGAAGTGACTAGTGATTTCATGTACTCAATTTAAGACACCTTAAAGTACCTGCCCAGGGAGAAGACCTAGAGGCCTCTAATCTAGCACAGTGATGCAATGGCCGGAAGCTGAGCTCAGCAAAATTCAATCTGGAAATAAGATGTACTGGTGGGTGGGGAAGAGGGCTGTTCTGGTTTTTAAACAGTATGTGTAATTAACCAATGGAACAGATCACCAAGGGATGTGGTAAAGTCTCCAAATCAGATCAGAGGTCTTTCTAAGATAGATAGATAGATGTTACTTACACACACATCCTGCCCCTTCTACTCCAGGTTAGTGGGCTTAATGCAGAGGTCACTGGATGAAATACGGCCAGTGTTACCATAATAATTCTCTAATTTGGCCAGCTGTGAATCTCAACCATACAGCTACAGGGGCCCAATTTTCTGAAGGTGGGTGCTCAGCACTTTCTGAATAAAATATGTCTCAGCTTGGGAACCAAAAAACTCTGAGACAAATGAATAAAAACTAACCACTTTCTAAAATCTTGACCCAAATTACTAATAAAGTTTTTTTTAAATGTGTGTGTTATAGATCAAATACTATTGAGCTAAAGAAAAAAAAATCAAGACAAGCGACTCTCAAAGATATGAAGCAGCAAACAAGAGAAAAGACAGTTCCAGTTTTGTGGTGCCTCAGTAGCTACCAGGTGACAATCTGTTTCCTGTACAAGTCTGAAATATCTTGGGTAATCGTGATGACAGTAGGTGCCAAAAGGTGATGTGAATTCAATGATGGCCAGATACTGCTGCTTTTCCAGGTTGCAAGTCTCTCACTTGCCAAACCAGGCTGTTGCTTGCCAAATAGTATACTGGAAAAAAGCCATAGTTGTAACTATGGCATTCTCCATTCACCTGTGTGGGCTCTGCCCCCTCCTCCCCCAAACTGTAATTCATACAGCCTGATACTGACACTCAAATTCCAAGGGGTGGGTGTTCAGATCAGTTGAGGAAGAGGATTTGAAATGTAAAGACTAGGTTGTGGGAGGAAGCAGTGTGTACAACCATCTAACAACGTAATAAGAGAATTTCAGTTCACTCTCCAGTGCAGCTTACGCTCTGCAATTTATCACAGCGGCGGGGGGGGAGGAGATGGAAAGCTGCTTTGTAATTATCAAAGCAGTCTTCATAAGGCTGATCCCTGCCTCATCTTTATACTGTTTAAAAATATAAATGGATGATGCCATGGGTAGAGATCTTGGAAATTTGACTGGATTATGTTCAATTGTTTAAGTCAAGTTTTTGATATTCTCAGCCCAGACACTGAATCTCTTCTTCAACTGCAAAAAGTAACTGGGGCCTGATCCTGTTCTCATTGAGCTCAATGGCAAAACCCCCAATGACTTCAATAGAGCTGAATTAGCCACTTTATGGGGAAAAAATATCAGAGTGGAACTGGTCAACCATTTCTGAAGACTCCCCTCAGGATTCAATACATGGATTCAGTGGAAGAATTAAAAAAAAGGGAATAGTCTTACAATATGAAAGCTATTACCGCCCCTCAGGAGTGCAAGGGACCAAATACAAACAGATTTACAAAAGGATTTTGCTGCTGTTCAGGAATCGGTTTTGAATAACCAATTTCCGAAGAAGAGGATGTTTGGGTAAAAAAAAAAACAGATTTCTAAAATGAGCTCTTTGCAAATAACTGTTGAGGAGGGCACGTGGCTGGAACTGGTCAAGAAAATATTTATGATTTCGGAGCAAATGGACTGTTTCTTTTTAAAAAAAAATTATTAGTAGATTTTAAATGGTAAATAGACAAACTAAAACAAGGAAGCAGAAACAGAAAGACGGTGAATTCACATGTACAAAAACTCATACAGACTTAAGGAAATAAGCAATCAGTTGAGAAAATCCCTGGAGTGCCCCTTGACACGATGTTATCAGTGATTACAGGAGATGAAAGCAAAAAAGAGAAGGCCCAGTCCTGCAAACAGATCAACGTGCACTAGTCCAAACTCCCACTGACTCTAACAGAGCTAGGACACAGTTTGCAGAATAGGACTCTCTTCTAAACAGAATGTGTTCAGATTTTTGGATAAGAAATCCCTAGGACATTAGCTCAGCACATTCTCTTGCAGCTCTCTATCAGTGAAATGGTGATAAGAGTCTCTTGGCTACTTGTCTGCTGTTCCAACAGTTGGTAGAATTCACTTTGGCGCAGCTGAGACAATTTCAATGGAAGACCAAAGAGAGGCTGTGGGGGGTACACAGAGACAAAAATGTACAGGAAGAACTTGGTGATACTTGTAAAAAACTGCAGGGAAGTGATCCCCCTTTCTGTAGATTTTTTTTTTAAACACAGCACTCGGCAGTCTATCCTAGAGTTCAAATGATGTTAACCCAAAGTGCATGTAAAATTTGCTCTAGAATGATGAGAACCCTGGGCCACCCCTGCCTTGTGCTATGGTGTGCTGAGGAGTGCAACGTGGCCTAGAAGAGCCTCCAGACATTCAATGGAGCAGAGAAGAAATAGCATCTCAGTGGCATGGTCTCCTCTGGCCCAACAGGCCTCTTTGCACAAGAACCATAAGGTCAGGGCCCGGAGGATGGGCATAGGATGACTGGGGCAGATGGCAGAGCAGGGGCAGCAGTCGCTCTCCACATCATGCTTTCCTATGCACCATTTGGGTTTCTGCTACTAGCCTCTAGGCCTTCACCCTCCAGGCGCGGGGAATAATGAGGTGCAAGCAAGGGAGGGAAGCCAATGTCCCAGCAATCTTCTTGGAAGAGAGTGCTCTGAAGAGTCATTCAGCTCCCTACTCTGAGGAAGACACACCCGTGTCTGTTTCAAATCCCAGTGCACATTGGGCCACCAGCCATGTGATTGCACAGTCTATAAAACACTGTTGTA
The DNA here is from genome assembly GCF_016161935.1 of Mauremys reevesii. NCBI lineage: Eukaryota > Metazoa > Chordata > Testudines > Geoemydidae > Mauremys > Mauremys reevesii. The sequence goes on along the minus strand of NC_052627.1, from coordinate 15,069,412 downwards.
ACTAGTGATCTGGGAATCTTTTTGCTCTCACTTCATTTATTGTGAGAACAACCCTCCCTGCAGCATGCTCGTCTGTGTGTCTCCCCTATCCAATCAGGAGGGTGCTTCATTGGTATTAATGGTGAACGCTAATAGCACAGGCATATTTGGACTGGATCATCATTGTGCACTTCCTGGAGAGGGACCCATCTATGCTGGGCCCTGAAATCGCTTTAGCACCTTGCTGGGAAGAACCACTACGCTAACGGTTCAGAACCTAGCGCAGATCCAACCAGAGAAGACAACGGATGTTGCAAAGGTAGACAAGTCTGCTGAGGGTCAGAGGAAAGGGTAAGCCTGTCTCATCCCAGCACCTCCTCCCCCGAACAGGATTTGTGCCACTATTTAAAAAAAAAAAAAAAACAAATAAAAGCCTTGTGCCCATCTTGTATCTGCAATTGTTAGAGATGAAAAGATTCCAAGGACGAAGAAGCAACGAAGACTCACAATTGCTTTCAGTGCAGGCAATGAGCCAGAAAAGCAGAGCTTGGGGGCGGGGACATTTCAAAATGCCTCCTCTCTAAGCAAAGATTTGTTTCTGAGACTGAAGCTGCTTAATGAGCGTTGGCATTTCAATGGTCCTCCTTAGACTTTAAAGCCAACTGCTCTGTGGCAAGGGACATCTTCCAAGAGTTTCCCATAGTTACTTCACCAAGCAACTATCGCTAGGGAAGATGACCTGCTGGGTGCCGACATCACTTGCAGTTCAACCCCATAGTTACTTCACCGAGCAACTATCGCTAGGGAAGATGACCTGCTGGGTGCCGACATCACTTGCAGTTCAACCTGAGATAGCACTGGCAACAATGGGGGTGGGGGAGACACGCACTGTTCACACTGGGGTTCTCACCATTGCTAACACCAGGGCCCATCTGGAAGAGTGGGAGCAACAAGGTGAAAGGTTTGAATGAATTTCCCTAGTGGAGACAGGGCATTTGAGGTGAATGTAGGAGACTGGAAAGCAGAGTTCATACCTCTGCTTTGTGATTTGGCTGGAGACATTTAGGGCTTGTCTACACTTCCGTTTTATAGCGCTCTACCTTGCTGGCTCAGGGGAGTGAAAAGTCACCCCCCTGATCGCAGCAAGTCAGAGTGCTTTAAAGCACTAGTGTAGACAGGCTCCTGGCGCTAATCCCCTTGTGAAGGTGGATTACCAGGAGCGCTGAGAGAGCTCTCTCCCAGCTTTCCCCCGCGACCACACTCAGACTTCAAAGTGTTCCCGTGACAGCGCTTTGAAGTTTCCAGTGTAGCCATGCCCTTACCTGGAAATGATAACACCACAAGAATACAAAGAAACTTCCCAAAAGAATCACTGCACTAGAAAAATGTAAACAAAAAGGAGATTGCAAGCAGGGAGAAGACTGATCTAGGCAGGGCTTTGGAGTGGAGCCCGGAGCAGTGGAACTGCAGGTTTTTAGCTGGAGTGGAGCCGGAGCATAGCCCCAAAGCCCTGGATCTAGGGGTTAGGTGCTAGTCCCTGGGGCTCGGCAGACCTGGGTTCAATTCCCTGTTCTGCCAGACCTGCTGTGTGATGTTGGGCACTTACTCTCTCTGGGCCTCAGACACACACCCCCACACACCCCTATACAAAGGTCTGGGAGCTAACCACATTTGCTTCTGGACCCATCTCCCTACTCCCAAGTGTCCAAGCCATCTGCAACACCTTCCACAAACTACTCTTCCAGTTGTCCAAACTACTAAGACACCATACAGGTATGAGCACCCTTCCGCTAATACACATGGGAGGCCTAGCTTTCCAAAGGTGGTGTGCACCCACAATTCTGACTGATGTCAATGGGTGCCATTGTTAAGCAGATGCAAAGTCCCACTGGAGTCCCTGACCTTAATCTTGCAAAAACATATGCCTGCGCTTAACTTTACACACTGTAATTAGTATCACCGAAGGCAATGAGATTGCTTGCAGTGCATAAACTGCATTAGCGTTTGCTGGATCAGGGCCTTAAAGTCTTTCATCTTTTCCAAACTTGTAGCCAGCCTACTAGACTATAATTAAATATAGTTTCTTTGGAGTTGTTGGTTAGATACTATTTGTTCTAGTTATTTTTTTATGCATGTTTTAAAATTAACATCAGCATGGGCATGGGTCATCTCAGCCATAAAATGTTTTGACTCAAGAATGCTATCTTGGCTCACTAAATCAGATTGAGTTGTTCTTAATTTCATTCTTTCAGTTTTCATTCCCCCCCCCAAAAAATACTTAAAAAAAAAATCAAACACCACAAATTAGCCAAATTCACAGCTTGAAAGGCAAACATTTAACAAGGGGAATTTCACATGCTCCTCCTGTATAATGTGTTAACAATTAACCATTTCTCCAGTGTTCCCTCCCACCAACCCAATACCCAAACACGTGTAAAGGTATGGGAGAGAGGATTAGCTAAAAGGGGTTGCACATACCCAATGGTCCACAATGACTGAGACTGCAGCTCTCTGGAGATGCTCTCAGGCCCAACCAGGAGAGCAGACCTCAGATCCAGTTCAGCAGCGGAGCCCAGAAACTGGGATGCTGGAGGACTGGCAAAGCCTAGCAGTACAGCTGGTTAACAGGCTGTGTGCTATACAGCAGGTTACATAACTGGACACTGCCTTAGGCTTTGCACCTAGTCAACCTTAACTCTAAACCAAAGCTTTTCCCCGCTCTTCTCCCCTTGAGTAGGAGTTTACTCTGCAAGCAGTCCCACTGAAATCAACCGAGGGTTCCACAACACACAGACTTGAATCCAGTTTAACTGGTGCAAATTTCCATTGGGACACTATTATTTTGGTTTAAGAAATGCTTGTTTTGGTTTAGCTGACCCCTGTTCCTAATGGACTTAAATTAAACCAACACACAAATGCCCCCCTGCAACTTTTTGCATCAGTTTAACTACATCAGTTCTATACATCACCTTACATTGAACTGGTGCAAGTCTGCGTGTAGACGAGCTCTGAGCCTACTTAATGAGATGGCCCTGGAAGAATCTGATCCTTAGGCCCCCACTCAGCAACACACTTCAGCCTATGCTTAGGTCCCATTGGTTTCAATGGGATTTAAGCCTGTGCTGAAGTACAATCCTAAATTTAAAGTACCTGCTTAATGCCTTGCTGAACTGGGATCTTAGAGAGGCATTTCACAGCCAGCTCTGGCTCTCTAGTAGCTAGTATAAATTATAGTTGTTCTGTTATTAAACTTCAACTTTTGTTTTATTTTCTTTAGCAGTGTAACTTCCCCTTCTACAGCAACACTATTAAGGAACCTTATACATGTACTCCGCTGCATGGAATATACAGGTTATTAGCCAGTTAGATCCATAATTAAGTAATAAATGCTAACAGAAACAGTGTGATCCAGGTCACATCTTGAACACAGACACCATTTTCACATTATGAAAGTAGCCACATTTAAAATCTTCAGCTCCATGTGCAACATCTGTTTTACTGGTACAGCACAGGAAAAAGTCAATCAAGTTTCTTTCCCTTCCCCCTCCCGACAATGTATGAAAGCGCATTCATCTGGTCACCATTTCATTTCTCCCACATTTCTGTGAGTTAGACATAATAAAAGCATTTTCGTAAGATCACTTCTAATGCTTTTCTACTTCCCAACACATATGAAAAACTTTGTGGGGAGCAGAGAGCAAAACAAACGGGTATATATCAAAACTCGCAAAAACTGCAAGTTTGTCCTAAGAAATAATTTTAATTTATGGTTTCTAAACTCAGGGATTATCCATCAGCAAAGTGTCGAAACAAACAAAAACACCTAAAAGAAAATCTGAAATCCTGGGCGTTTTTCCCTCCCTAATTAATCCTAGACACAATCTACAGTTGCACTTAAACCCAGCAGCTGTATGTTTTCTGACTGTGGGAAATTGCTTGGGAGAAGGTATAGCTGCCAAATGACCACACTGAGAGTCACCATTACCATTTATTCTTTAGGGACTAGCTGGGGAGGAAGCAAAGGGCGCATTTCATGCCGTGTTAACCCAGATTTCACATTCATTACACTTCTCTCTCACAACCCTTCTGTTTTCCAGTACAAATCTCCCTTTCTCAGGTCACACAACACCGAACGCTTTATCCAGAGAATAAACTATTTGCCCAACTCTTGTATGAAGCAGGAGGAAGACTAAGGCGTCTCCACTCGGTGCTCAAGTTACCGCCACTGCTGCTAGGACGGAGGATGTTTGAAAACCTCCCCAAGTATGTCAAGGAGTCGCCACCCCTGCTGGAAACCCAACGCAGGAGCTAAGTCTGTGCCCTGGGCTGGGGAAGCATCATCCACACCCCTATTTCCCTGTTACGGTTCATAGTCTCCTAGGGCCGGGAGCCTTAGGTACTGACCAGGCCCCCGCGGTGCTCGGGGCTGTACAAATACAGACCAGTGGCGGACAAGGAGGGCTCCAGGGGAAGCCGGCTTCGGATCGCGCCCCGGGTTTGCAGGGGACTGCGCGCCCCGCAGGTTGACACCACCGAGGGCCCCCGCGCAGCCCGCACTCACCGCGGGTCTCCCCACCGCCACGGCCATCCCGGCGCTGCGCCGCCCCTGCGCGCCCGGCTCCGGCTCCGGCTCCGGCTCCCGCTGCTGCTGCTGCGGGTCCCGCGCGCGCTCTGCGCCCCGCGCGCCGGAGCCGCAACATGGCCACCCGGCTGGGCGGGCCCATGCGCGGCGCAGGGGGGCCGGGGGCGGGGCGGGAGCCGGGCCGGGCCGCGGGGAGCCCCGCCCCCCGCCAGTCCCCGCGCGGGCAGCGAGCCCGGGACCCCGGGCCCCCGCGGCCCCCCCGGTCAGAGCCAGCCCCGGGCGCGGGGCGGGGCGGGGCGCGCCCTCCCCTGCGCGCCGGCAAGTGCCCGGGTCCGCCCGGCCCGCGGCAGGAGCCGTGTGTGCAGGGGGCGCGGCGAGCCCAGCGCCCGGGCCCCGCCAGAGAGCTCCTGCACCGGGACTTGCTGGCAGAGCTCGCCGCGGGGACCGGGGGGGGATTAAACCCCGGCAAGGCTGCACAGCTCCCCCCCCCCTCGGGCAGCTGCGTGGTTCTGGTTCACACTGTCACCCAGCGGTCCCCAGGCCTGGAAGCGCTGACCGGACTGGCATGAATTTTAAACAGTGTCTTCTGCACCTGGAAGCTGTGTCCCTCCCTCCCCCCTTGGTGCCAGACTAACATGCGCCTGGGAAGGGATCTAGCGATCATGTGCCACACTAATTGCCCCTGTAAGTTCCTTGGGGCAGGGACCCCCTCGCTCTGTGGGTATGGACAGACCCAGCCCTCACACTGTGCTTTGTAAACAAGCCTTCATAATCCTAGGGAATACAGCAACAATGAGTCCTGAGGCACTTTATAGACTAGCCGATGAAGTGGGTATTCACCCACGAAAGCTTATGCTCCAATACATAGATCATAGAATATCAGGGTTGGAAGGGACCTCAGGAGGTATCTAGTCCAACCCCCTGCTCAAAGCAGGACCAATCCCTAGACCGATTTTTACCCCAGTTCCCTAAATGGCCTCCTCAAGGATTGAACTCACATGCCTGGGGTTAGCAGGCCAGTGCTCAAACCACTGAGCTATCCTTCCCCTCCGCCCCAAAAAAATTTAAAACTTTAGAGCCTACAAGTCTATTCAGTCCTACTTCTCCTTAAGCCAGTTTTGACTACAAACAAGTTTGTTTACATTTGCAGGAGGTAAGAGAATCTGTTAGTCTATAAGGTGCCCAGGACTCTTTGTCGCTTTTTACAGACCCAGGCTAACACGGCTACCCTGCTGATAGTGAATACAGTGACTCCCAGCCTAAACCACCACCACCCAAGGCTCCCATCCCAGTTATTTATTTGGCAGTAGTACCTAGGAATCCCAATCCTGCACCAGGCCTCTGCTATGCAAACACAGATCATTCCTGGCCCCAAGAGCTGTAAGTAACATGTATGTGGAAGTGACCCTCTCCTACAAGTGGAATAGAATCGCTCATTACAGTGGATGCACTGTGACACAGTCTTTTCAAACAGGAGATTACCTAATAGGGAACAATCTCTTGTACAGGTTTCCCTATAATTAAAGTGCATAAGGAAAGGGGTGGAGATGTGAGAGAGAACTGTCATTACTCTCAGCTCGAGAAGAAATCCTCTTTCTCGGGTACTCCCTTTTGTATGGTGAATGGCTTTGCAGTGTTCATAGATTCATAGAGTCCCTGGCCAACAGGGACCATTGTGATCATCTAGTCTGACCTCTTGTATAACGCAGACCATAGAACTGCCCCGACATAATTCCTAGAGCAGATCTTTTAGATAAACATCCAATTGCGATTTCAAATTTGTCAGTGATGGAGAATCCACCATGACCTTGGGTATATTGTTCCAATGGTTAATTACCCTCCTTGTTAAAAATTTACACCTTATTTCAAGTCTAAATTTGTCTTGCTTCAGCTGGGACATTCACAGTCACAGTCATTTTTTTTAAGATCACAAACGTGGAGATGAGGAAAGGATTTGAAAGTCGATGGACATATCACTGCAGAGCCTTTGCACAGTGAGGTCAGCATCAGTGCCTGGCTGGATCCTGGTGCTGCTGCTGTTTATAGAAGCTATTGATCACGCTAGAGCAAGGGAATTCGATAATGAGGGGGACCCTGATTTCATAAAATATTAGAAAGCACATCACAGCTGGAGCAGCTTGTGAATGGCAGCTAATGACATCTTTGCAGTCTCAAAGGTGAACTGTACAACAAGGAAAAATTGTGCCATTTGCTGCTCCTTTATGATGTGTAAAGATGGCCTCATCAAGATTTTTTTCTGCTTTTAAACAGTCTTACTAAATAACAACACTGCATTTGTGGCTCGTTGCTCCTGCCTGAGATTCCAAATTCAGAGAAGAGGCACTGTCATTACCCTAGGCTCAGTCCTACAAAGTGCTCAACAGTCTGCTCCCAATCAAGCAAAGCACTTAGGCACCAGTTTAAGCACATGAGCAGTACCATTGACTTCAATGGGCCTACCCAGATGCTTAAAGTTTGCATGACCAGGACCAAAGTATGCAGCATTTTGCAAAATGGAGTCCTTAAAGAGCTTTCAGTATAAGGGCCAGATCCTGAACACATTCCCATTACACATGCAAGTAGTCACACTGAAATCCATGGCACTACAGCAGTGCATAAAGTTATACATTTCTGTGTGTCTCCAGGATCAAGACCAAAGTCACACACCAACAAAGGATAGGGGAAAAGGGCATGATGAATAAGCAAATTGGTCAGGGTGGTGATTAACCATGTCTTGGTAACATAAGGCTTAACAACACAATGGTGTGTGTATATCTGTACATATGCATACACCAGGGGTAGGCAACCTATGGCACGTGTGCCGAAGGCAGCATGCGAGCTGATTTTCAGTGGCACTCTCACTGCTCGGGTCCTGGCCACTGGTCCGGGGGGCTCTGCATTTTAATTTAATTTTAAATGAAGCTTCTGAAACATTTTTAAACCCTTATTTACTTACATACAACAATAGTTTAGTTCTACATTATAGACTTATAGAAAGAGACCTTCTAAAAACATTAAAATGTATTACTGGCACATGACACCTTAAATTAGAGTGAATAAATGAAGACTGGGTACACCCCTTCTGAAAGGTTGCTGACCCCTGGCATACGCCTTTAACTAAATATTTTATACCTTTATCCAGAAAGTTATCTACATACTACTGTGCAAGGAGAAGCACACCACACATTGTAATGCACACACAATCTCTTACAAAAGGCTAGATCATCGCCCAGACTGCACGCTCCAGAGGCAGCAGGGGGAGTGCGCTCAGTGGTGAGCTGGAGCCGGTTCCCACAGGTTCCCAAGAACCGGTTGCTAAAATTAGACCTCCATGGAGAACCGGTAGTTAAAGGGCCAAGGGGTGGGCAAAGAACTCCGGTCCGTGGGCCGGACCATCCTGTTGCTCCCAGGATTCCCAGCTGGGGAGGCTGAGGCTCCCCCAGCCCTTCCCCCGCTTCCCCCCAGCTGCAGCGGGGCCAGCCGCCGGCACCAGCTGGGCAGCTCAGCTGAGCTCCGGAGTCGTCCTGCTGCTTTGAGCTGCCAGCAAGGTAAGGGGGGAGGGGGCTGCAAGCTCTAGGGCTGCTGGGGGGGCAAGTGGGGCAATTTGCCCCAGGCCCTGCAGGGGCCCCCGGCCCCACGGGTATGTCTCCCCCGGCACCTCCCCCACTCCCCCCCCTTAAATCATAACTTTTTATAGGGAACCGGTTGTTAAGATTTTGGCAGCTCATCACTGAGTGCGCTCACATCTTGCTTCCCCTGTACAAGCCACTCAGGTCCAAGTGGGTCTGTACACACAATACACTCTCTTACTCTGCACCTGGAGCACATGGGGAAAGGAGGGATATGTGCAGAGTTTTCTGCCACCCAGTGCGCTGGCCAGCAAAACTGAGCCAGGAGTAGCAGGGGGTTGGGAAGGAAAGGGCAGTAGTTAGCTGTCAGCCTAGGCTGCTGGACTATCCTGCTGGACCAAGAGGGGGGCAAGGAAAGAATCATGGCTCCCGAGATAGGATGCTCCCTGGAGGGGTGCAGCAACATTACAGTCCTAAGACAGTACCATGAAGTGTGAATACAATGCTATTTATCACGGTATTTTCCATTTATAGTCAGGATGTGTAATGATGGCCTCAAGGGTCTTGCAAAAAAAATTCTCCATTTTGGGAGGGAGTCCGCCTTTTGTTAATTAATATTAATTATTAATTCATTATTTTTAAAGGAATATCTGGGTCTGACTGCTTTATTTCCTCAAAGATTTTCATCCCACTTTAAGGGCCTGGGAACCTGACATGAGAGGAAGCTGAAACCTAGGCTGCTGCTCTCCCAGAGGAAGAGTATCGTGAGTTTCAGTGCAGTGGATGTCAATTCTCAGGTCTTGCCTATAATGGGGAATGTAGCTGGACCAGCACAACCCCCTCATGCAGATCTGTTGCTGTGACTTGCTTCTGTGCCATGCCACTTGCCTCCTTTGTACACCTGGGTCAGCTACACCAGCGGAAGTCTTGTTTTAACACCTCTCTGAACTAGGAGCTTCTACTGTGCTGCTACAGCGCAGCTACACCAGGGCACAAGTCCTCCACTTAGCCGAGCCCTAGGATGACTCATCCCCTTCTTCCTCAGCTACGAGAACCGTGAATCAGGTTTCTCTCTCATACTATCACACAGATGACTTCCTGGACACAGTTGTTTAGGGTAGAGAGTGTTGACAAATAAATAAACCAAAGATTTTCTAGAGTCTGTTTGGATTTGGGTTATTGCAGTGCAGTGCATGGTGTCCCTGATGCTCAGTTGGAAACCACACGTTTTTCAAGATTTCACACCTTCGTTTCATCAAATCTAAAATTACATTGGTGCAAAGAGAACAGCAAGTTATTCCTCCTAAAGCACACAGGGGTGAGCAGATCACTGCTCTAACAGAACTTCCCCAGTTCTATGATTTTGCAGATAAGGGGTGCCCTGGCCTATTCCTTTAGTAGTGTTTCATTGTAACTATGGGACTATTCTATTTTTCAGATGAAACTGAATGAGAAAAAATATACATTTAAGATAAGTTGAAATATTATTTGCCATTTGTTTAATCTCAGTGCTTTAAAATCCAGGAATATGGGTCCCTAAAGACAGCCCTGTTTGCATAGTACATGTGGGGGAGTCTGTATCATTAAAAGGGGAGCAGCTAGAAACCTGTGTGTCAAGGGCTAGAGCTGTTTTATAAAAAAAGGTCAATTTGTTCTGAAATACTGATTCGTCTCTTTTTCCATCATTTTTGACCAGCTCTACTAGGGCCTTTTTTCAGATTTCTCCAGAACAGTCAGAAATGACCTTTGGAGCCGTAGAGTTGCCCAGCAACTGTGAAGAGCTAAACTTTATTAACTTCAAGAATCTAGAAGGGTATTACCCAAGGAGAGAGAGAGAGCAAACAATTACATGCTGCCAAGGACAGACAATAGTATCTCTTTAAACCACTTAGCTTGGAAGAGACAAAGGAAAAGATTATAGGTGACAGGACTGTACTAAGTGTTTGTCTACATGGCGACATAGCCACTTGTCTACATTCAATATGCAACATCGGCATGTTCACTACTGTAGAACTTCAATACCTATGAAGACAGGAGGGAATCTCCCATCAGTGTTGGTAATCTCCCTTCCCCGAGAGTTGGCAGCTAGGTCAATGGAAGAATTCTTCTGTTGACCTAGCACTGTCTACACTGGGATTAGGTTGCCTTAACAACACCTCTCAGGGGTGTGAATTTTTCATACCCTTGAGCAACGTATCTGGGTCAACCTAAGTTTTTAGTGTAGCTCAGGCCTTAGTGCATGTCAAGCTAGGGTGGGCCTCTACGGCGCACTAGATGCATGTACTCCCATTTCAAACAGCAGGATGTCAAAGCGCACTACAGACCTTTTAGTGGACTGTATCAGCGTCCACACATCAATTTAGTGCATGGCAAGCTAGAGAGCTGTAGAGTCACACCCAGTTTGCTGGACAATAACTGTACACAAGCCATTATCTTTGCCTGCCTGCAGCATTGCACCAGGTTAGTCTTAGGGTGTGATTTTAAACTGATTCAGTAAACCAGTGCAAAAGGCTGCATGGACACTCATGGTTTGGTTTAAACCAGGCTTATTTTGAATCAGCTTGAATTGTTTTAAGCTAAACTGAATTTAGCCACTTTGAAACCAAATTAGAAGTGCGTCCGCGCAGGGGGTTGCACTGGATTAAGTAAACCAGTTTATCTAAAGCAGTGCAAAATTATACATATACGTGGCTTCATGATGCAAAGTATGACCCCCATCCTGAAAACACTTATGCAGCTGCTTTACTTGTAGGAGTAGTTCCATTAACTTCAAGAGCAGGCCTAAAAGTGTTTGCAAGATCAAGGACTATCTGTGTAAGAGGAGAGAGGGAAATGATGCACTGGTATAAAAAGAAGAAGTGGCTAAATTCCCAAACTAAATGCCACAGTCACCAAATGAGAAGTGGGTAAACGCCACTTACCCATGTTTATGCTTGACTGTATTACTGATGGCAATGTTCTTTGCTGGTTTTGATCAGTTCTAAGCAGGAACAAGCCTGGTTGGGAATGGTCTAAACGGAGAATGAACAGGATGTCTGAGCACTGGAAAATGCAGTCAGAAATTATTAAGGGGAACTACCACATCAGACGGGGAGGGGGAGCTTAAAAATATATCCTGCTTACACATAACTCCATTAAAACTGTCATCCTGTCTTCATAATCAAATATAGGCCTTTTAATTTTTTTTACCCTAGTAATCTATCACTCTCTCCTATTTGATCCTGTAGTTATGAGATTAGGCAGCATTAGTTGCATCTCAGTCATTTTCTCAGCAATGCACTGGTGTCATAGGCACAGGATTATGACTTCAGTGCAGGATTCATCAGAAGGAAAAGCTGGTTGAGGAGGGAGAGTGTGATTATTGGAGCTACTTTTGTTTTGAATTGTGAACAAGGGAATACAGAAAAGTTGCATCCAAATTAATTGATTTTGATAAAAAAAATAACTTTTCATAGTATTCTTATGGGGTAATCGCTTTTTAACAGTGCATACTCTCCATTCAGATGAATGTTGGTAGGATGTAAACATATGTTCATAAAATATACCCTGGGCAAGAATGAAAGAGTATATGGTACAGACAGATAGTATCAAACATTGCTATCTGTGCAGCAGAACCTCATGAAAAGTGCTGACAGATTCTTGAACAGTTCTGCTATTTGTTGCTGAACTGTAACTTTTACTGTAGCAACTTCAAGCTTCTTTATAGTGACAGTGTTATGCTTAGAGAGATACAGTAATTATAATTGTTGCCTTTGTGGAAGTATCTGTGTAGTACAACGTGTTACATCACCCAGTATGATAGATTACTGCAACTGATACCTAATGGTATAGAATCAGTCCCCTGAATGAATACAAGTACATAGTTTACCTCCTTGAGAGCCAGGCCTGCAAACACTTATGCCCGTCTGATGCTGATAAATTTTTGCAGGGTCTGACCCTTAATTGTTATAGCCATAGTTAAAACAACCGACAATAAAAACTGCGTGTGTGTGATTGTGATTTATCGTCATCATGATATACGTATGGTGTTTGCAAAGCCTGCATGTTTCATGATGTTTGTGGATATGTGGTTATATAAGCCAAACACCTAAAAGATCTGCAGTTATATGGGATACCAGCATGCCACTGACGCAACGTAAGACATGACGGGCCTGTCTTGCGGTTAAGGCTTGGTTCCATCATGGACTTCTTGTGTGACCTAGGTCATATAACCCAGGGTCTGATCCAAAGCCCACCCAAGTCAATGACTTTCTATTGACTTCAATGAGCCTTAGATCAGGGCCTCAGTCCCCCTGTGCCTAAATTCCCTATTTCAGTTACCGTCCCACCCTTTGTCTACTTAGATTGTAAAGTTTTGGGGACAGAGACCCACTTACCGTGTGTGTGTGTGTGTGTATATAACACCTAGCACAGTGGGGCCCCAATCTCATCTGAGCCTCTAGGCGCTACTGTAATACATCTCAATAATAATAATAAAGATTAAGGACCCCATTCTTTACTGGGAGATGGGCTCCAGTGGCCTTCAGCCATGCGATAAATGCAGGTATCTAGTATAATTTCACTTTAAGTGGTTTTTGATATTTTTGTTTCAATGCAGCACATTCAGGGGTGGCAGGTTTGCAGACATTTTGGTGGTGCCCAGAACCTGCCCCCCACCTGCCTAAGGCTCTGGGAGGGAGATTGGGTGGGGGGAGGAGGTCTGGGGTGCAAGCCTTGGGCTGGGGCAGGGGATTGGGGTGCAGGACGGTGAGAGGTTGGGCTCTGGGAGGGATTTTGGGTGGGGAAGGGAGTCTGGGGTGCAGGCTCTGGGATGGAGTTTGGGTGCTGGGTGCAGGCTCCTGGCTGGGGCAGGCTCTGGGATGGAGTTGGGGTGTAGGCTCCGGGCTGCGGCAGGGGGTGGGAGTGCAGGAGGGGGTGAGGGGTGCAGGCTCTGGGATGGAGTTTGGGAGCTGGGTGCGGGCTCCAGGCTAGGGCAGGAGGTGGGGTGCAGGAGGGAATGAGCTGTGCAGGCCCTAGGACAGAGTTTGGGTGCTGTCTCTGAGTTGGGGGTACAAGCTCTGGGAATGAGTTTGGGGACAGTAGGGGTTGAGGAGGGAGGGGGTGCAGGCTCTGGAACGGAGTTTGGGTGCAGGCTCTGGGTGTGGGTGCAAGCTCTGGGAGGGAGCTTGGGGATGGGAGAGGGTGCGGAGGGAGGGGGTGCAGGCTCGGAGAAGGAGTTTGGGGGCCAGAAGGGTTGCAGAGGGAGGGGATGCAGGCTCTGGGAAGGAGTTTGCACCCCCGTGTTCATCTTTATAAAATGTTGTGTGGTATCCAATGCGAAGTTTGTCATGTTGGGTGTCTTCTGAAGGCTAATGCTGCACTGAGCATTGTTATAGTAATGTTATAGGTTGTAATTTCATTTATATAGTTATGAGGCTGAGGGCTTGGCTACACTTGCAAGTTGCAGCGCTGGTAGAGGCTTTCCAGCACTGCAATTAGTAACTGTCCACGCCTGCAAGGCACATCCAGCGCTGCAACTCCCTGGCTGCAGCGCTGGCTGTACACCTGGCCAGGTTGGGGTGTAGCGATTGCAGCGCTGGTGATCCAGCGCTGCTCATCAAGTGTGGACACACACCAGCGCTTTTATTGGCCTCCAGGGAATAAGGAGATATCCCAGAATGCTTTTAACTAAATTACTCCCTTTGTTTTGTTATGCAGCCTCTCTTTGTTTTGTTGTGAACCTCCGGAGCGCCGTTTCTACCGGAGCTGCTTATCAGCTCCTGTTTGCTGTGATCAATCTGTGAACAATCAAATGAGATCCTCCTCCCTGTTGTGAACGAGCTCTGTGGAGCTCCTCCGTTGCCGCTGCTGCTATCTAAAAAACAAACAGAGCTCCTGCATCCGAAAAAGTGGGTATTCACCCACGAAAGCTCATGCTGCAAAACGTCTGCTAGTCTATAAGGTGCCACAGGATTCTTTGCTGCTTTTACAGAACCAGACTAACACGGCTACCCCTCTGATGTTTGCTGTGATCATCTGTACCTGGCTGTAAACAATCAAATGAGAGGCAGACAGGGAAACAGCGGGGAGTCGTGTTTGCAATTAAGAGTTAAGACTAAGGGGTCGGAAAAATGTTCTGATTTTTCAAGTCAGGAAGCTAACACACAGTGTTGGCTCCAAAAATCTACTCTCTCTCTCCCCCGCTCCCTGTCACACTAGACCCCACTCCACCCCCCCTCTTTTGAAAAGCACGTTGCGGCCACTTGAACACTGGGATAGCTGCCCATAATGCATCACTCCCAACAGCGCTGCAAATGCTGCAAATGTGGCCACACACCAGCACTGGTAGCTGTGAGTGTGGCCACACACCAGTGCTGCTCCTACACAGCTGGATGACCAGCGCTGCAAACTACCAGTGCTGCAAACTGTAAGTGTAGCCAAGCCCTGAAAATGTGTCCTCATGGCTTAAAACAAGCCCAGTCAAAACTCTCCAGGAACTCAGAGGCAGTTCACACCTCATCAGGGTATGTATGGGACAAACCCAGCCCAGCCTCACAGGAACAAAGGACACTGGCTTCGGCAGCAACAAAGGATCTGTTGGACTCTCGGATGAGTCACCCCCCTTCCCTTGGTCAGTGTGGGACTGCGATGAAGTAATACTCACCTGACCCTGAAAGGGGGGCAAAGAAAAGAGGGAAGAAAGACCATGATAAAAAGGAGAGATGTTTATGGATCTTGGGTAGCAGATAGAATACCCCTGGCTGGACCCCCCAACCTGAAGCAAATACTCACCAGCAACTACACACCACTCAACAAAAACACTAACCCAGGAACCAAACCCTGCAACAAACCCCGGTGCCAACTCTGTCCACATATCTATTCAAGGGACACCATCATAGGACCCAGCCACATCAGCCACACCATCTGGGGCTCATTCACCTGCACATCTACCAATGTGATATATGCCATCATGTGCCAGCAGTGCCCCTCTGCCATGTACATTGGCCATACCGGACAGTCTCTACGCAAAAGAATAAATGGACACAAATCGGACATCAAGAATTATAACATTCAAAAACCGGTAGGAGAACACTTCCATCTCCCTGGACACTTAATAACAGACTTAAAATGGGCAATTCTTCACCAAAGAAACCTTCAAAAACAGACTTCAATGAGAAACTGCCGAGCTGGAATTAATTTGCAAACTGGACACCAGATTAGGCCTGAATAAAGACAGGGAATGACTGGGTCACTACAAAAAGTAATTTTCCCTCTGGTGATACTCACACCTTCTTGTCAACTGTTGGAAATGGGCCACATCCACCCTAATTGAATTGGCCTCATTAGCACTGACCCCCGCACTTGGTAAGGCAACTCCCATCTTTTCATGTGCTGTATATTTATACCTGCTACTGTATTTTTCACTCCATGCATCTGATGAAGTGGGTTACAGCCCATGAAAGCTTATGCCCAAATAAATGTGTTGGTCTGTAAGGTGCCACAAGGACTCCTCGCTGTTGTTCCTAGGGTTGTGTCTGGGACCGGAAATACTGGCTAGTGTCATTCGGTTGCACAATCCAAGGAACATTTTACATGCTACAGGCTGTGTGTGAACAGCCCAGGAGTGGGGGTTCTCACAGCAGAGCAGGGGAAGGCTGGCTCCCAGAATCAGGGATTGGAGTGGCCTAGCAGATCACTGGTCCAGATAACACCAGGGGAACATCACAGCCAGCCAATAAACACAGCAGCAAACTTCATTCCACTCCAAAGCCCCACACCCTCACCCATCCCTGGAAACCTTATCAAACAGGTGGTTTTTAAATACTGCAATATAATAGATGGTTGTATCACCTACTTTGTTCAAAGTGTTTTCCAAACAGAGAAAGACTCTGTCTCTGTGCTTTTAAATATTACTGAAAGTAAGAAAAAGATCTTTGTAGTCCCATTGCTCTGTTTCTTCTCTCTTCGTCCTGTTGGATGTTATGCTGAGTTGCAGCCAGGCTAAGGTGCCTATCCTGCAAGCTGTTGCACTCGGTTCGGGGTTCCCGTCCAGAGACCCCGGCTTGCTGAGCTCATGGCTGATGTCCCAGCGAACATCTCCTTAGTCTTCGATTAAAGCTACCGAAGAGCGCTAAAAAAAAAAAAAAAGCTGCAGACCACTGCTCACTCTCTATCCCCACGGAAGTTAATAGGGCTCATGTGCACACACATGAAAGGGTCTCCCCAGGTGGATAGCTTGCAGGATCAGGGCTAAAATAAGCAACTTCTATTTTGACCGAGACTAGAGGTTAACTAAGCTACAAGACATACGGCTTATATTGATTTGGGGGAGAAAAATGTCAAAATTGAAGCTTAAAATGTACATTCTGATACAGCCATAACTAACATTGCGAATATCACTGTGATAACAGTAATGAACATTGAAATGAAACTTCTCGTACATAAGGCTAAAAGAAACCTGCATGAGTGGGGAAAAGCTGCAAGATTTAGAAGCCTGCTTCCCTCCTGCATTATGCCAGTAACACAATGAGATTTTGATGTAAGATACTGAATGCTCTGGTCCAATCTAGCTAAGCACATGGTTAACTTTAAGCATGTGACCAGTCCTACTGAAGTCAATGGGACAGCACAGATTCTCCCAGCAAAGCATGCACATAAGTGCTTTCCTGGATCAGACCAGATCACCTTGCAGGATTGTGTGCTGAGTTACACCAGCATGAAACCGGAGTAACGCTGTGATGAATCAGGCCCACCAGGTCTTTTCAGTAGTTTTTGCTGTTTTCCCCCAAAAATGTTCAGTCATGTGGTTGGGAAGATAACCTTCCATTTAGAAACCTGTTCAGCAGTGTCCTTTGAGTCAGCTGTCACACAGACTACTAGAGAAATGTCTCTGATGAGAAGAATGACAGTTCCCCCATTCAATTGAGTGGGGCAATGAAAATGAGAATGGGTTTAGAATTACATTGCTATCATTCAGAAGGATGCAGAAGTGCTTCACAACCACTTACCAACTCTGAGGCCTAATTCAATTTGCAATTTGGATGATAACATTGTTAATTATTTCACAGCTGAGATCTAGCTAATGCACTTATCTGATGTTGCTGGATGTACCTGTCATCTTCTGGAGGTTCCACTCACTTGAAAGGACTTTGTATGGGAATAAGGCTGCAAATTTTCAGTATTCAGTAGACAGATGCTTGCCAGTCCTTAAGAAATTACGGTAAAATATCATCAGAAGTATTGAATATCTAGAGGTCACTCAGGGAACTTTGTATGCAGTGTTGGTCCCAGGATATTAGAGAGACAAGGTGGGTGAGGTGTATCTTTGTATTGGACTAACTTCTGTTGGTGAGAGGAGAAGCTTCCACAGAGCTCTTCTTCAGGTCTGGAAAATATACTCAAGAGCGTCACTGCTAAACACAAGGTGGAACAGATTGTTTAGCAAAAGTCATTTATTTCAAAAGGACCATTCAAGGCGAAGTAGCCCATTACCACTTCTCCAATCATAGGGGGGGGGAAAAAGGTAAAAATACTGGAAGGGGGGTGATAAGTGGGTTATAGAGGGTTGCAATTAGCCAGAAATCCAGTGTCTATTCACTCCATGATTTTTAGTCCCTACCAAAGTTTTGAATTTAAGCTCCCAGGCTCCTCTTCCGAAGGTGTTGTGCAGGTTTCCTTTGAGGCTGAGAGACCAGATATAGAGCGATCGCTTCATGAAAAAATGTTCACCCGCAGGTGATAGGGTGTTTTCGTCTTGTATCATTTTCCTGTGTGAATTCAGTTGAAGGTGTAAGTGATTGTCTAGTTTCACCCCCATAGTTGTCATTGGGGCATTTAGTGCACTGGCTGAGATACACCACATGTTTTGATAGGCATGTATAGGACCCATGAATCTTGAAAGGTGTGTTGGGAGGGGGGTGTTGATTATTGTTGCAATGGAGATATGTCTGCATGTAGGCACCAACTCCATGGGTGTTCCGGGGCTGGAGCACCCACAGGAAAAAAAAAATGATGGCAGGCAGCCTCCCTACCAGAACCTCCCCCTTCCCCCAGCACTTCCTGCTCGCCGGCAGGCCCCACAGATCAGTGACTCTCCCCTCCCTCCCAGTGCCTACTGCCTGCCGCGGATCAGCTGTTTCGCCGTGTCAGGAGGCACTGCGGGGAGGAGCAAGGACGCAGAGTGCTCAGGGGACGGGCAGAACTGGGTGGCGAAGGGGTGGGAAGAGGTGAGGGGCTGAAGCTGGGGTGGGAAGCAGCAGGGCGGGGGTGGGACCTTGTGGTGGAGAGGGGGCGGGGCCTGGGCAGAGCCAGGGGGAGCACCCCCGGGCAGATTAGAAACTTGGCGCCTATGTATCTGCAGGTTTTGCATCTTTCATTCTGGCAGGGTCTGGTGCCACTTTGAGTTGGTATGTCCTGGCCAGTGGAGAGCTTGCTTCTGATAATGAGCTTGGTGTGTTTGGGGTTTTTTGGAGGGGGTGTGTGGGGGGGTTCAGATAAAGATTTATTTCAAGATGTGGTCCTCATCAAGTATGTGTTGTGATTGTTTGGTGATACCCTGTATGGTTTCCAGTGTGGGGTGGTAGGTGACAACTAGAAGTGCGTAGTCAGGCGGGATGGGGAGATTATTTCTGTATGGAAGCAGGTTCTCTCAGGATTTTTGGGTGGCCCATTCCATGATGTTATCTACTTCTCCGGTGGAGTGCCCTTATTTGGTGAAGACAGCTTTAAGTGTGTTAAGGTGTGTATCCCAGACTTTTGCCTTGGAGCATATTGTGTGGTATTGGAGTGCCTGGCTGTAGATAACAGATTTCTTGGGGTGTCTGGGGTGGTTACTGGGTTAGTGAAGATAGCTGTGGTGATCCATGGGTTTCTTGTGTGTAGTTGTCTGTATGAGTCCATTGCTGATGCCGATCATGGTGTTGAGGAAGTTGATGCTAGTGTGGGAGTGTTCCCGAGAGAGTTTGGAAGGGTGATAGTTATTGAAGTTCTGGTGGAAATTTATGAGGAAGTTTAGGTTGTCTGTCCAGAGCATGACAATATTTTTGAGGTAGCTCAGGTATATAATTGGTTTTGTGGTGTATGTGTCCAAAAATTCTTCTCTCAAGGCCCATGAAGAGATTGGCATATTGGGGGGCCATCCAAGAACCCATGTCTGTTCCCATGGATTGGACAAAGCATTGTTGTATGTAAAATTGTTATCTGTGAGGATGAAATGGATGACTCTGGTGATGTGTTTGGGGTGGATGCCTGAGGGTGGTCCATTATCCTATGGATATTTGAGTCAGGCAGTGATGCGGTCTTTGTGAGGGAAATTGGCGTATAAGGAGGTGACATACGCGGTGGCAAGGATGGTGTTCTGAGGGAGGATGTTAATGTTGCAGTTTCTGGAGGAAGCTAGACCTTTGTGGGGTGAGTGGTTTGAGGATGGGTTTCTATGAGTCCTGTTCTTTCAATAAGAGTGCTGTGGCCAGATGGGTCTGCCTGGGTTCCCTTGTTTGTATATTTTGGAAAGTATGTAGAAGGCGGGTTGGGTTCATGGAGGATGAAATTGTAGAGTTTCTCAAGGACCTGTTTGGAGAAGGATTTGATGATATCCTTAAATTCCTGGGGAAATTGTGGTGTGGGCTCTTTGCGTTCTTTATAGTAGGTGGTGTCAGAGAGTTGTTGGTTGGCCTCATTAATATAGTCATCACGGTTGAGGTCACTGCTGGTTTGATCACTATTTGGTGGCTGAATTTCAGGGGCTGTAGCACTGTCCTCTTGGCCATGGTGATTGTGATGGATGTGATGTTTGTTAAGGATTTCACAGTCAATTCTTTTTCAGTGTAATGACCAAGAGTGTGGTTTCATCTGTTGTGGGATGTCCAGTCAGATGATGATTTTCCTTATGACAGTCAGTGAGAATGTAGTAATTGTGGGTGGTGTTATCATTGTTGTGAAAGAATTCTTTGAGGCAGAGTCAGTGGAAGAAGTCTTCTAGTTCTCCACATATTAGTAGGTATCAGGTTCTGTGGTGGGGCAGAAATTCAGTCTCTTGCAGAATACAGATAATTCAGCTCCACTTAGGGGTAGATTTTGTAAACTGCTGGTGTCGGGGTGTTGTGTAGTGTCTATGTGGTAAGTCCTGGTGCCATGTTTTCTGATGGAGATGCTGTTCTATGGGTTGTGGAGTTGTAGTTGTCTCCCCTTTTTGTTTTAGTGGTTGGATGGCTGTCATGAGTTATTTTTTCCTAATTGTTTTGGGTTTCTCGTATGATTTCCAGGCAAGTTTCCTGGTTTTTTCTTCCAGTGTGTGGGAAAAAGTGATGATTTCCTGTCTGAGGCAGTCCCTTCTGGAGTACGCAAGGGGCAGAAAGTGGTTCCTCAGTTTTCCTGAAGTCTGTCTGCAGAGCTGTTCAGCATATTTGGAGTTGTTGTACGTAGTGGTCAAAGGGGAATTTTGTAGGTTTTCTATAAAACTAGTCCAGCAGCACTGGGAGTTCACTTTAAACCCTTTCCTGCCAACTGCCCTCCTAGGCTGCAATCTTGTAACCGATAGCATGCAACTCGAGTGCTAAGTGCATGCCGGGCCCCATTAACTTTATGAGGCTCACAGCAATGTGCCTATACACTGTCAGTTGCAGAATAATAGTATTTGTCAGCCTTCCTTGAAATACTCCCTTGAATGCCAGTATCCTACACATTAGACATTGTGCCTCACATACCTAGTGTCTTATGCAATAGGAAGGAATTTGATAATAAATACTTATGAATGAGAGTCTCTCTCTCCTTGCATCTTACAATGAAATCTGGCACTAAAATATAAGAGTGGATTTCTATTATTCTTGACTTCACTTCTCCCTCAGTCAATCCTTCCATCTCAAAACACATACATTTTTTCAGATTAAATCCATCCAGTTGCAAATCACATTCCTGTCTGAAAATTGCATACCTGTAAGTAACACTTAAGATTACTATAACTGTCAGGAGTTACAGAAATAAATGTATTTTACTCTGATGTTTCAAGTTTTTAACTTTATTTTAGTTTGCTCTATTTTCCCTGTGTTGCTGATCAGTTACACTCTAATCCTGGAACAGCATCTGCTAGTATGGGCCTATGCTTCACCCTCTGATATCAGTGGGATACAACAAGGATGCATGGGACTCGGCTTGGGTGCTGGGAAAACATGCCCATTATAGGAGCAAGGTTTTCAGCCCTGATTCTGCAAATACCTAGCCACCCGAGTAACTGTCACTCATGAAAAAACAATGAGGAGTCCTTGTGGCACCTTAGAGACTAACAAATTTATTTGGGCATAAGCTTTCATGGGCTAGAACCCACTTCATCAGATGCATGAAGTGGAAAATACAGTAGGCAGGTATAAATACAGAACCCATGAAAAGATGGTAGTTACCTTATCAAGTGGGGGGGGGGGGTCAGTGCTAATTAGGCCAATTCAATTAGAGTGGATGTGGCCCATGGACACAAATCAGACATCAAGAATTGTAACATTCAAAAATCAGTAGGAGAGCACTTCAGTCTCCCTGGACACTCAATAACAGACTTAAAAGTGGCAATTCTTCAACAACAACAAAATTACAAAACAGACTCCAATGAGAAACTGCAGAACTGGAATTAATTTGCAAATGTGACACCATCAAATCAAACCTGAATAAAGCCTGGGAGTGGCTGGGTCACTACAAAAAATAATTTTCCCTCTGGTGATACTCACACCTTCTTGTCAACTGTTGGAAATGGGCCACATCCACCCTAATTGAATTGGTCTCATTAGCACTGACCCCCCCTCCCCACTTGTTAAGGCAACTCCCATCTTTTCATGGGCTGTGTATTTATACCTGCCTACTATATTTTGCACTCCATGCATCTGAAGAAGTGGGTTCTAGCCCACGAAAGCTTATGCCCAAATAAATTTGTTAGTCTCTGATGTGCCACAAGGACTCCTTGTTGTTTTTGCTGATACAGACTAACACAGCTACCCCCTCTGAAACCTGTCACTCATGAGCTACTCAGCTGTGCAAAGTTACTCCTAAATGTTTGCCTGAGGGCCTTCATCAGTTTCTCATGGAAAAACCCTTATGCATACCTAGTGCTTGATCTGAAGGCCATTTGACTTTAAAAATCTCTAACTCAGGCCCTTGAACTTCATCAGAGGAGCAGAAACCCCCTCAGAGCACATGTTAAATGTAATTTCATTTTGTTCATATCATTTTACTCTGTGTTGTTTTCTGTTTACACATCAAATCACACACCTTTTTAAAAACAAAGTGGTTTGGGGTTTTGTTTTAAACTCAGGCCATACTACTTTAAGAAACTAGATTATATTTCAAAATGGAATTGACCGCAACCCTTTAACCTGCAGAAATGCCACAGAAAATGGCGGGGGGAGTTTCACAAAATCTGTTCCCCCCAGATTTATATTATCCCACCACCTCCCCCTCCATATGAAACTTACGTGTGACACCCCTTTGACTGAACCTCAGGCAAAACACACAATTCAACCACAACATTCCCCCCACCTTCTTTCGGTGACCTCCGGAGGGTGGCTGTGATGAAAGGAAACGCGAGGGAGCAGGGAAAGGTGAAAGTAAAAACAACAACTTGCCTACAGGTGAGAGCGGAGTTTCTCTGCCTCGTTCCCTCGCTGGGCTCACGCCTATACACGCACTTGGCGTGAAAGCAGGAGAGGGCTCATGCCTGGGAGAGGGGAGGAGCTGGCTGCGGGGGAGGAGCGGAGGGCGCAGGTGAAACTGACTCCGGGAGGAACTTTATCAGGGACTGGTCTCAGGGAGCCGGGGAGCGTCGCGCTGCCCAGGAGAGGGGGTAGCCCCCGCTGCTGCCCAGGTGTCTGTGACACGCAGCGGGAGCCGGGGGCAGAGCCATGGCCCGGGAGCTGAGCCAGGAGGAGCTGCTGGATTTCCTCTGCCAGGCTGGGGGGCGAGTGACCAACGCCGCCTTGCTGGGGCACTTCAGGCGCTTCCTGCGGGACCCCGGGCCGGCCGGGCAGGTGCAGCGGCGCCGGGAGCAGTTCAAGAGCCTGGTGAACTCGGTGGCCACGGTGCGGCAGGAGGCGGGCGGCGGCCCCAAGTACGTGGTGCTGAGGAAAAGGTACCGGGACCTGCTGGGCGAGGAGCTGGGGCCACCTGCCGCGGAGCCGCCCCCAGGGCCCGGGCGGGGCCAGGGGCAGGGCCTCGCCGGTGCCTCCCCAGGGAAGGAGGCGGCTCCTCCAGCCGCCCGGCCGGGGAGCGGAGCGGGCTCCCCGGGAGGCCAGGGCGGCGGGGCGCACGCCGGGCTCCGGGAGCAGCAGCGCCCGGCACCCCCCGGCCGCCTCCCCCGGGATCATCCCCGTGTCTGCCCGGGCGGAGCGGGCCGGGGGGCTCCCGGCCTCCGCCAGGCTAACTCGGGGAGGCAGGGAGCGGAGCCGCCTCCTGCCCCGGCTCGGGCCGCCGGCGGCCAGGGTCCCCCCCCGGAGCGCTGCGCCCCGTGCCCGGAGCTGCGCCCTCCCCGGGCTGCCCTGCGCGCCCTCCCTGGGCTGCCCTGCGCTCCCGCCGGGCTCCAGCAGCAGCAGCGGATCCAGGAGTGGGTGGAGAGAAGCCGGGATGCGGGGCAGGCGGCCCGGGACAGCTGCTCCGCTCCTCGCTCGCCCGACGGCACCTGCCCCGGCCCGGCCCGGCCGCTCCCCGCGGCTGGCTGGAGATACCCCCCGCCCGTCTTCAGGAGCATCCGCTGCCAGCTGGCCCTGCAGGACCTGGAGGATTTCGTGGAGCAGGCGAGCCCCGGGAGCGAAGAGGGCGGTGGCACCGGCAGCGAGGGGAGCGACTCCCCGCAGGAGGCGGGGGACAGGGGTGCCAGCCCCGCCGGGGGAGCAGGCGAAGCGCCCAGGGACCCAGGGGCGCTAGACTCACGCTGCCAGCAGCTCAGCAATGGGGCACCCAGCGACCGCAGCCAGCGCAGAGCCAACCGGCAGGTGGTGGAGGTGAATGGCACCGCGCCCTGCACCCACCACTCCTTCAGGAGCAAGAGCGCCCGCGGGAGCAGCAGGGTGTCCTCCTCCGAGGATGAGCTGAGGGAGCAGGACCAGGGGAGGAGAGGCCGCCGCCGGCGGAGGTCCAGGAAGATGGCCAAGGGGGCAATACTGGCTTCCCCAGGTGTGGACACTCCCCTCACTTTCCAGTACTTGGGCTCTGTGCAAAGACAGATTTGTGGGCCCACAGAGGAGGCGCTGCCAGTTCCCCAGAGGCCTCTGGACCCCGGGCCCTCCTCCGTGCCCCTAGACCCCAGGGAACACAACTGGATTGTCATGGTGGCTGCTGGCTCCTGGGTGCAGGTCCAGGCACTCTTCCTGGAAGATCCCCAGCTTGCTTTGCAGAGGGACTTTATCTCGGGCTACACCGCCCTTCACTGGATCGCCAAACATGGAGCCAGCCAAGTGCTCCAGGACTTGGTCAGCGGGGCCGAGAAAGCGGGCACCCCCCTGGATGTGAATGTGAAATCCAGCTGTGGCTACACCCCATTGCACCTCGCGGCCATCCACGGACACCAGAGGATCATGAAGCTGCTGATCCAGAAGCTGAACTCCAAGGTCCATGTGCGGGACAGCAGTGGGAAGAGGCCTTGGCAATACCTGAGCAGCTCAACCTCTGGAGAAATGTGGCAGCTGCTGGGCGCTCCCAAGGGCAAGACCATCTTCCCTACCCAGCCCTTAGTCAGACGCTCCTCACCCCCCAGAAAGGCCAAGAGCCAGGAGGTGGCCAGGAGCATCAGCAGGAAAACCTCCCTCGCGGCCTGCCTGAAACCAAAGCACATGAAATGGAAAATGGCTACCAAGTACCCTGCCCTGAGGGAGCAGGAGGAGTGTAGCGACTGACAAGGCAGCCGAGCCAGCCCAAAGTGGGGAGCACATGGACAAGCCTTGGGTAGAGGCTACAGAGACCTTCTAGGCAGGTTGTTTGCACAATGCACATTGTTTGCACAATGCGGGGTCAGGCTAGAGGTGGAGGAGAGGGGGGCACTTTAACTCTTACACTTTAACTACTTCTGGATCCTTTTCTGGCCTATTTTAATAGAAAATCCATCTAGAAACCTTTTGTCCAATGAGCTAATGCTGTGACAACTACCTGCCATAGGAGACAGCCAACTTTGGGAGGCAGCTGGGGGCACTCGCTCCCTGAAGCTTAGCCATGACCTGCAACTGAGTTACTTGACTCCCCCCCCAGCCCATGGCCCCTAGTTCAGGCAGTTAGTCTCAGAAGCAGTTCTTTAGATGCTGGAAAGGTGGGGCGGGGGTGAAAGCTATGCAAGGGAGTAAGTAGTGATCACAGGAAGAAAAGATTTGAGGAAACCCTAAATCATCCCTATTTGACCTGGCCTCCAGATTGAAACCAAGAGCAGAGTGTGAGCCAAAACTCATCTTCAGGTACTTCCTGCTGTGGAGGGAGATCATCACCCAAACAATAAGATAAATATTCACATGTCACGGGGGAGGGGATGATAAGGCTGTTAAATTGGAACATCACGTGCACTATGCTAGTTGCCAGCTCAGATGAATTATTTGCCTGCAGAAGGGTGTGTGAGGAGAGACTGGAGATTCTTCCCTTGGGAATGTTAATGAGAGATGAGGAATCCCTGGCACCTAGAGACCCAACCTTTAACGCTGCTTTGATGAAAATCCAAGCCTTGTTGTTTTCAGTGCAGATCAAAAGAGTGACTGAAAAAGGCACTGTCACAAAGATGAGAAATAGGGCTAATCTGTTTAAAAAACAATGTTTTTAAATTAACAAGGTTCATAAAGCGTGTGGTTTTTTTAAATAATGTGGATTCATTAGTCATTAATCACGCTGCCAGTTAGTGTTAAAACGTTTTCTGGAAAGAAAATGATCAACAAAGCAGGGTGTCTGATGTTCTTATTCTTTTCATCCACAGCTGAGGAATCTTTGAGGGCATTCACATCTTCCTAACACAACACACACAGGCAACAATCCTGCTCCTTGGGTCCTGGGCTACTTGTCCAATGCCAGCTTTGTTCGTTCTGTTGCATTTATGCCATCTACCCGTCTTTCATATTTGCACAGGCAATTATTCCTAAATGCACCTGGCTGGCTTTTGATAGTTTTGAAAATTAGAGGAATTCTCCATTTGAATATTCTATGCAACAAGTTGTGGGGTGGGGGTGGTCCCCTCCTCCCCCAGGAACTGTGTAAAACATATACCATAGTTAAACCTGAAACAAGAATGTTAATCCTAGTTACGGTGCTGCTATGTGTTTAGCAGTTGCACTTCATGGTGGGTAATGAAAACAGACCAGCTCATTTCTGTTCTAGGTTTTCTCTCACAGGCACAATGCTCTGAAGTCTTGGGTTGCATGTGGGGCTGGGGGGACTGTTCCTGTTTACAGGGGCTGGTTTTTGTGTTTTGTTTTTCTTCAGTTTAAAAGAAATATTTCATGGGTCTAAAGCTTTGGAATAATATTCTACAAAACCTAAATTGGGGGGGCACGTTTAGACACTGGCCCTTTAACCTTGATGGATTTTAATATTTCAAGCAAGGCCTTAACTTAAAGCCCTAGTCTCAAAGAGCGTGTGGAAAGCACCCTGCAATTCCCAGAGGCCTTTTGTCTGTGAAGTCCCTGGCTGGGGTGGAGGGAGGAGCAGACACTCTAGGGTGTGACATTCATTCCAGAGCTGGTTCATTCCAAGCCACTCCCCACCCACCTTTACAGTGTTCAGCACCCCTGGGTGTGCTAACCGCCTGCTGCTGTACCTCCCTGCTCACGTGAGAGGTGACACATTTCATCTGATCCCTCAACACCCCCCCCCCCCAACAGGGTACGGCATGCTGAGGGGAGGGGCCATGAAGGAGATCTTGTACCTATGCTACATATTGTAGAGGGGGGGCCCTTGACCGGTCCCCTGAAGGTGGAAGGCCACAATAGCAGCCCATGAGGGTCACGGCCACAGCAGGGCTATGGATTAAGACAGACATTTATGCAGATTTTTCTATCATGTAGGTTTAGTAGGGCCAAGGCAGCCTTGCTCACTTACCCACTTATTCCCTGACAAATATCCCTGCAGCCTGGGCCTGATTCCCTTCCCCACGATATGAGTGACTCCCACTTCCTGCGGCTGGAGAATTGGTCCCTGTAGCATTCACTCCTGTGGGCCCTGCTTGATCCCGGCTGTCCCTGTTGGGGGTAGATGAGCAGAGCTACGGCCCAGAGGGGTCGATAAGGGCGGCAGTGAAGTCAGCCTTCCATAGCGATGGCTTGGCTCTCCCTACAAGCCCTGACCCTTCCAGGCAGCTGTTCCCAGGCTGCCAGGACACTTGTACATATTGAGGTGTGTGCTCCCTGCCCACGCTGGTGGGCGAACCATGCTCATGTGTGGCAGGAAACAGCCATAGCTGCTAGATCAATCACCTGCCGAGGAAGGGCTAGAAACCTTGCCCTTCATCTTACGAAAAATATCCAAACCCACAGGCGTCCATCACCTAAGCGCAAGGATCTCTCTCCTGGCTGAATACCAGCTACGAGTGGGTAATATCACACAGACCCTGATAATACAAACGCGTGCTTAGCTTTACCACCATCACTAATCCCACCCGAGTGGTAAAACCAAGCATTTCCCATAACATTTGCACCATACCAGGCATCTCAATTTCAAACCACCACGAGGGCCACATGAGGACTAGTACATTGGCCCGAGGGCTGCATCATTGACACCTTTTAATACAAAGATACAAAAGCCCCCCCTGCCCCCACTCCACCCCTTCCATGAGGCCCTGCCCCACCTCTTCCCACCCCTTCCCTGCCCCCATTCCAACCCCTTCCCCAAAGTCCCCACCCCAACTCTGCCCCCTCCCTGCCCCTATTCCAACCCCTTCCCCAAATCCCCTCCCCAGCCTCGCCTCCTCCCCACCTCCTCCCCTGAGTGCCTGGCTCCCCGCTCCTCCCCCTTCCCTCCTGGAAAGTCCTAAGTGCCACCAAACAGCTGTTTGGTGGTGGGAAGCGCTGGGAGGTAGGCGAAGGAGTGGGGATGTGGCACACTCGGGGGGAGGGGCGTGTGTGTGTGTGGGAGCTATGGCGTCCCGCAGGAAATAACTCCGCAGGCCACGTGTTTGAGACGCCTGCACGATACGCTGTCAGTGTGTAACCTCAGGGGCTCTATGTGCATGAATGCACAAAACTTCTGACTTGACTTTACCCATTGCATGGATTTTTCAGTAGGACAAGGCCATGATCTGCCCTGTATTGCAACCCAGTGGCTGCAGCATTGTAGTAGAGCATTAATACCAGACAGTTAAATTGGCTAGACGCGGACTGTACTGAAAGTGACACTGCTGAGTCTATTTTCATTATCCAAGCTGAGCAGACGTCACCAAGTTAAACCCAAGAGCGCATAAAGAGCAAAGAGCAACTTAGTTTATTAAAAATGAAAAAATATTAAAAATCTGAGATGTTATCCAGAACCAGGGAAGGAAATTTTAAACTGGCTTCTGGAAGTTCAGTCTGGACCATTGATCTGACCCAGTATGGCCGTTCTTATGTTCTTAAGTGTCTGAAAAAGTGATTGTATAATGGGAATGCTGACAGAACCTTCATTCAAATGGGGCCGGCAGATGGATCTCTCTGATCTTTTACTACAGGATTGCTTATGAGCCCAGTGGCTGCTGCCATTAATAATACCTAGCTCATATGACACCTTTTTTAAGGCATTCAGTCATTTCATATAGGCACAGACATTCACTTCACCCACGAAGTCTGAGTAGCCAGGCTTTCTGCAGGCAAAGTCTACAGGAGTGAAGAGGGTGAAATCCATCCTTCAATCCACAGGTACAGCCTGGGGTCACAGAACAGTTCCCCGCCCCACTCCCCCTTAGCTAGCAATCTAGCCTATAGTCTGGAGCGGCTGCTACAACTGCAGCACCTTTCCTCTCCGGGAACCAGGGTCAGCAGATCTGTGGATCTGAGAGCATCCCCCACAACATGCAGAATGTGGAGATTCCTCAGAACCCCCATGCTCATCCCTCTCACGAGGTGCAAATGTGAGGCTTCCGGGGTGCATTTCACACAAAGAATTAAATGGATTTTGCAATGAAAGGGAAAAAATCTTGACTCCGTTGAAGTCAGTGGGAGATTTGCCATTGACTTTAGTGGAGCCAGGATTTCACCCACCAGATTTAGATTCTATGGCGACAGATTTGACCGCTGCATCTTGGTGCTGCTGCCAGCACAGTCTGAGAAGCAAGTGCTAAAGAATCTCCCCTTCAGGCTGTTCAAAATGCTGCTTTGTCTTTGGCAAGAACCTGTGATGAAGCTGAAGCCAGGAAGATCCCAGCTCGTTTTCCAGAGCCGGGGCGCGTACAAGGCGGTCCAGTTAAACTTGTTGCCCCTTTATGTATAAAACTGAGCAAACTTCCCATGAAGCCATTGAGACACATGAACATGGATCCCCTACACGCAGTCACTTTTCAGATTAAAACGACACTAGCAAGAGATGTACGAAAACAGCCTAGACAAGTCAGAGCTTTTCAGCTTTGTGAGGGTCCATGTAAACGGTAAGCTGCTCTCTAAGTCCTAGTGTACGTTCTGAAGCAAGGGACTCCACGCTGGTAAAGTACTGCCTTGTCTCCGCTCTGTTTGTATGAGCAGGGGGCTGGGGCCAATGACTGGGGACTACCTCAGAAGTGATGAGCTCTCAGTACAAGAAATACCCTGAAAGGTTTTAGTGCAATTGGAAAATGGTTCCTGTGCAAAGAAATACAATGAAACCTTCCCAATTCCCCTCTCATGATTCTTCGCATATGAACACATTCTGCAAAGCAGAGAGTAAGGGAACAAATGCCATGTGAAGATCTGAATAAATCAAGGAAACTGCCTCATGAAACGTACTTTCTTCTTTGACTTTGATAAGTGCTGTTTGGTTTAAATTATTGATGCTGGTACCTGGTGGTATGGCCTCTGCTTTGCATGAGCAGTGGTTTCTTAAGCGCGGGAAGCCTCATTACAGCTCTTTAGGAGATCTTGTTAAAATAATAGGTTGAGATGACGGGGATGTTGTGAAAATAACTCGGGTGGCAGATTAGCAACGTGAGTATTAGCAAGGCTCTGTTGTACAAATAACAGGGCAGTAACCCGTGGCACCAAGTCTCAGAGCCCGGGTCTGGTGACTCAGGCCTGCAGGGCTAAAAATAGCAATATGGGCGTTTGGGCTCTCCCCCTCGAGGGGGTCTCAGAGCCGAGGCTCCAGCCTGAGCCCTGTGAGTCCGAGTCAGCTGACGCAGGCAGTCTAGGCATACCCTAATAGGCTAGACTGAGGCTAGCCTTTCTGAGTGGGATTTGCAAGAATGCCTAAGTGATTTAGAAGCACAAATCCCACTGAAAATCTATGGGACTTGTGCTCCTACCTCCCTCAGGTCCAGATCTCTAAGGTACTTGTGTGCCTAACTCACTGAGGATCTGGGCTCTAGGGGCTTTGGAAAAGCCCGTCCTCGATGGCCACACAGGGTAAAGAGAGAGAGCAAACCTCTTTCCCCACAACCTTGCATGGGCCATGGGTTGCCAGCCAGAAGTGCAGCTCCTGAACACGGTGTGTGGGGGGGAGCACTGGGGCCGCTATCAAGTTGCTTCCCCACTCCCCCTCCGAGCAGTTTGTCTAAAAGTGGGTGGATAGCAGGCAGAGCCGGGGTCACCCCTCACACACACCAGCTGGTGGAGCTGGATGGCCTTACACTGCACCCTTTAAAGCGACAGAGCAAGTGTACACCCTGACACAGCACAATACGGGAGCTCCAGGAGGGATCAATAACTAGAACCGCTTGAAAAACAGGAAAAACAATTTTGCAAAAAAGTTTAAGATCTTGAAGTGGTTTCAGTTGTGCTGGGTTTGAAGCAGCTCCACCCTTTCATGGCATTTCTCGATGTGGTTGTCAGAGTTTCTTGTTTATCAAAATGCACATTTTCTTACCAGGTTTTTAGTAAGTGGAAAAATCTCAAGAATTATTTTTAAAAAGTTCTATAAAATTAAAAGCATTATGGAAAATTTGGGGGAGGGAGGGAGACCCAGAATGCGTCAACGACAGTGATATTTCACGAGACGTTTCACTTGTGAGAAAAGACCATCATGGAACAAAGAAACTTCTGCTATGAAAAATTTCAGGCAGGTTTATAAATAACCATTTTGGGCAAAGGGTGAGGTGAGCTCTGGAATAGGGCTGAGGCAGCTCCGAGTCACTGCAAGGGGATGCAGGAGATGGGAGTTTGCAGGTGACAGGACAATGAGGGAGGTTGGTTGCTGATTACAGGAAAGCAGCTGTGAAACTGAAAAGAAAAAGTTGTTCTATTATTATTATTTTAAAAGAGGAAGGGAAGGGCAGGAAAGAAGGTGAAAATGAGCAAGCCTTTCCCCTAATACGAATATGCAATTGAAACCTTTTAAGCCACTAAAGCACAGCTGAAAAATGATACAATTTCATGCACAAATCCAGTGTTTTCCTTGGTCATCTGTCAATATTAGCAGACAGAGGTTGACATCACTTGTGCTGCGGACTAGTTCAGTACACAAAGTGCTTCCTTCATGTGATTTGGTGCCAAGGTCTCCCTATGGCTATTGACCACAATGAAGAGACCGCTTCCTCGTGCCATCATGCGTGTGTATTTCTACACCTAAATATACAACCCCAATTAGAAAACCACCAGGGGCCGCTCCTCGGAAGGTGTGAATTGTGATAGCACCACTGAAGTCAGTGGGCCTGTGACTATTGATACCATCTGAGGATCTGGCAAGCAGTTCTTGGGCACAAAACATTGCAAATACATCCTCCAGTATCTGCTGGGGGCATGGAAGTCAATGGAGCTGCTCATGTGAATAAGGGTAGGCATGTGTGCACGTTTGCAGGATCAGGCCCTTAGATCAGATGACCAGGATTTCAAACAACAGAAGTGATTTTCAGTAGCATTGATCGCTCCCCTCCCCTCTTCTCCTTCATGGAAGTATCTACCTGAAAGGATCTTGTGAATAAAAAACCCTCCTTCAGGGATCCTCTGTGGGAAATGAGGCCTTGGAGAAAAATTGCAAGGATGAGCCACTCTGAGAGTGGCGAGCTCCCCTCCAGGACAGGCCCTCACCTTGGCTGGGGCCTGTAAGTGCTGCCAGTAAATCATTTGCTCTTAAAACTCAGATCCACATAGCAGATCTCAGTGCTTCTCCTCAGACGCCTGGGCAAGGTAGGAGCAGCTGCAGAAGCAGCTAAAGCAGGAACCTTCAGACATTCAGGGAACTTTCTACCGTTTTGACAGAACTCTCTCTACCCTGTGCTGATTGGCTGTTTGCTCCAACCCTCTCTCTCTTTCACAGTCTTTTTACCTCATGTTCACTCGACACCTTCCTGGTCCCCCTCGACTCTTCCCTTCAATGTCCCCTCTGTCTTCCCCTTTCTTTCCTTTTAGCTGATCCCCTCCTAACTGAAACCGACCCCCAACAATCAAACCCACTGTGGAACTAGCAGGACAGTGGCTGCTCTCACATAGTTCACTCTGCCCGTGTACTCTGTCCCTTCTCCCACCCTGTGTCGGTCTTGTCTATTTAGATTGCAAGTTCTTCAGGGCCATCTACTACTGTTCGTCCAGTGCCTGGCATGACAAGGCTCCATTCTTGGCCAGTCTGTTGGCACCACTCCAATAGACATGGGTACTAATAATAAAAGTAGGAAATGGAGAGGCTCCCTCATGAAGGTAATATTGGTCAGCTGATCTGGCCTCATGTCCTGGACCTTGGAGGCCAGCGCTCTGTTAAAGAAATGAGGATTAGGTAATCAAGTGTGCATAGCACTTTAAGGGAGAGTTACAAGTGGATGGGATAAAGAGATTCCAATTCAAATCTCCCCCAGGCCGCAGATATTCTATAGATCGCACTAGTCATGCAAAAATAAAAAAAATCCATACTTGGCTAACAGACTTTTTGCCTTACTCACATTTGTGTGGCTGCACCACCAGAAATGGCAACGGGCAACAACACGGGGCAGGTTTTGGTCTGAGTAAGATTTTTCTATGAAATGCATTTTATCATCTTGTCTTTTAACGTGACATTATTCCTTTATCAGATGCATTGTGTGCAGTCAATAGTGGCAGATAAATGAAAATCACGCTCTTTCAAATGGCCTCTTGCTGTTTTTACCTAGAAAGGACATAAAAACCCCAAAAGTCCCAAGCCCCAGACAGTTAAACACGTAATTCAGTAGGACCGGTTTGCATTACCTTATTTCCTCCCCCCTACAGTTCCTTACATCTCCTTGTCAATTGGTGTAAATGAGCCATTTTCATTACCACTGCAAACAGTTCTTTTTCTCTCCTGCTGATAATAGCTCACCTTAACTGATCACGCTCCTTATAGTGTGTATGGTAACACTCATTGTTTCATGCTCTCTGTGTATATATCTTTCTACTGTATTTTCCGCTGCATGCATCCGATGAAGTGGGGCTGTAGCCCACGAAAGCTCATGCTGAAATAAATTTGTTAGTCTCTAACGTGCCATAAGTGCTCCTGTTCTTTTTTCAATGGGTCACAATTACTGGTCAAAATCCACCCTAAGTCAAAGTAGCTGCCAGTCTGCACCGGACCCCCTCACAGAATTGTTTATTGGGGTTTTGTGGCCAACCTTATCTTTCAGTTCTCTTGGCATCACGCTCCATAGCTCGGCAGAACAGAATGGCAAGTCTGACATAGCAAGATATTTTACAGTCTCTTACATGGTACAGAATCTTCCTTATACAGAAAAGGAGCCTGATTAACAAGCAATGTGGATCCCATTATGACAAGGAAACAAATGATCCTGTCTACACTGCATAGCAATAAAATTCCCACGCGCACAGAGGAGATGTTATCACAGCTTGAGCAAAGTCCTCAGAGCAGTGAGCAAGAGTGCACAAGTACATGGGCTAGTACAGGGAACTGGGAGAATGACTTAGTTCTTGTTTACATTTACAGAAAGGGAAGAGAAAACGCTTACTAAAGAGGGAGGATGAAGGGGAAATGTGGACCCCGTTATTGTCAGACTAGATGATCTAATGAATAGAACTGAATTCACTCCGCTAACTAGCATGTCACAGGAATGGATGCCATAGCTACAGACCATGACGGGGTCTAAAATGGAATGATCCCCCCCCGTTTACCGCCATGTGTGTTTCTATCCGTGAAAACGGAGGACTGAAATCAGTCATGGATCGGGTCAATGAGTTTCAGTGTACGCTCTCATTGACATCAGAGGCCAATAGATACTGCGGTTATTCCTCTCTCCTGCATAGCCCTGAAAGCACAGCAATGATGATAATTAATTTCATGGCCTAAGGGCAAGGTCTTCTCTCAGATCCGTCGAGTGGCCTTGCCTCTGCTTCTCTCTTCTCCCTACTTGCCCAGGCATCTGAGGAGAAGCAGGCTGTCGGCACTGAGATCTGCTGTGTCGATCTGAGTTTTAAGGTGCAAATGATTTACACCCTCACACAGGCGAGGGTCTGTACTGGGGGGAGCTCACCACCTGAGCACCCCATCCCAAACGAGGGACCAGCATTGCAGGGGGTTCTTCCACTCTAGCACGCCCTATTGTCTGCTCTGGTTTTGCAGCAGCCTGCAGCTTTCATGGTCCAGCCCCCAGCCAGGTCATCTTTCAACTTCAGTCCCCTCTCAGGGTAATAAAAGTCCACACCAACCTCCAAACAAATGGTTCTTCCACGCCGGTTGGCCTACTCGCCAGTCTGCCTTCTGGGCTCCATTCTTAGCGGCCATTTCAGCCACTTCTGTGCTACTTTGAAAGCTTTCCCTACTCTGTCAGCTGAGCACGGCCTCTCAGGGCTTTCTCCTGGAGACCCTTTTTCCTTGCAGGTTCCTACTGCCTTGACTCTGGCAGCTTCCCCATGGGACTTTCCTGCTTTTTATAGCCCACTACCTCAGGGCCTCCTACAGGAGCCTGACTTGATTCCTGTAGTCTCCTCTCCCCTGCCCCCATTTTTATGAGATCCAGATGTTTATGAGGCTAGTCTCTGACACCATTAGTCCCGCTCCCTCATGCTGGGAGGCAGCGAATTATGGCACCCATTTCCCCTTAAAGGGACCTGCCACTTAGACAGAGCCCCACTCGGGTAGGCATGTACGGAGTATTGAAAGACAGGCTCCGCCCTGAAGAGTTGACAGTTTGAATAGACGAGGCAGCCAAAGGCTGAGGGGAGAAACAAAAAGATCCCTCAGCAGCGCAGCGGCAGAGTCAGGAATACGGCCTGGTCTCCTGCTGCCCAGTCCAGTGCCCAGAGCACACTGTCCTCTCCAGAGTCTCAGCCCTAGTGCAAGGACTGAGTAAGTGGGGTTTGCACAGGGTTTGTTCATGCCGTTGGGATGGGGGAGAAGAAATAACCCCTCACCTTCCTTAAAAGCCTCTGCCAAAGCACCATCAGAGAGCTACTCCTCAGCCAATTCCACAGCCTCCGCTCCACTGTTGGGGCCCCCCGACTACACTACACTATCACCCCACGGCCTGGTTCGTCCCACACACCCTTCTGCATTGCTGCAGAGAGCTCCAGGAGGCCACGCTCCCCGGACCACAGGAGAGGCAGAGGCCCGGCATGGCTTTTTGCCCAGCCCAGGCAGTAGAACTTCCTTTCCAATGCACTCCGGACCCTGTGCTGAAGGTTTTTCCCCCAGCGAGAGCACTGGGGAAGGCGGTAACTATGGCAGTGCTCTCTAAAGGCTCGTATCCCCGACTTTTTTGGCTCAGTCCCTGAGCCTTGACCACCTGCTCATCTTTCCTCTGCATAAGGATTAGGAGTATTTATTATTTGCATTGTGGAAGTGCCCACGACGCGGCTAGGTGCCATATTCACGCACCCTGATGAGGACCCTGTTCCTGCCCCGAAGCTCTCACCAGCAGCTGCTCAGTGTCCGGAAAAGGGGATGCAATGGGGCTCCATCCCCGCAGCAGGAGGCTGGGCAGGGGCCGTAGAGATTACCCCCCTATGCGCACACACTTTTTGATGTCCAGCGAGTCAGTGTGCCCCAAAGACCCATCTCACTAAGCCCCTCCCAAACCCTGAGGCTGGCCCTGGGCAGGGTGAGGTGATTATGGCGGGCAGGGATCAGCTATGTTTGGGGGAGTGGGAAAAATGATTTCCCGGGCTTGTCCCAAAATGCTAATGCACGGCTGTCCCTCTGATGCACCTCAGCTTGGACCTAGGGGGGTGAGGCGGGGGCAGGGCTGGGGGCCCACTTACGAGCCAGCCGTATTTGTGCCCTGGCTTTTGGGGCAATACAAGGAGGTTCTTCAGATACTTTCCCCTTGGGGGGACGGCAACTGGGCAGAGAGGAGGTGGGGAGCAGCAGGGAGCAGCAAAGCCATAGTGCCACCTCACTACACATTGGCAAATGGAGCTTACTGGGGGCCTGGGGAGGGTGTGTTACACCCCTGACGGGTGTAGCCAATTACTCCAGTACTAACCCCACCCTGCTGCCCTGTGCAACCGGGAAGACACTGTGAGTCTAAGGCACAATGCCTCCTGGTGGGGCAGTGCCCCTCTGCACCCCTCTTTACTCGGCTCTGTGCTAGAAGAACAACCTTGCTCTTAGTGTCTGTGGAGCAGGCAGAAGACATACAGCCATTATACCAGGCCTGGAGACGTTATTGCAGTCTGACTGCTGACGCTGGCCACGGGAAGAGGAGGGGGTTTGCTCCAGCTCAAACCGCTGTAGATAAAATCCCCAAATAACTCAAATGTACAGGAGATAAGAATCTTCCCCGCCCGACTGCTAGCTGGGTCCTTGCAGTAAAATGGTTTGTCAGCTGGATTCGCGGCTACGCTTATGAGTCATAGTGTTAGTGACAAGGAAGGTAAAGTCTGAGCCTTGCTTTAGCATATTTCTTGCCAGAGGTTCTAGCGCTGCCAGCCTGTTATCTCGTATTTGCTCTTAGCGTCATAGTCTTGCTTGATAAGCTGCTACAGTTATAAGCCTGGGCAGCAGCAATGACTAGAAATTCACTGGGCAGAATCGTTCACCACAAATACAAGAAGCTGATGACAACAACCAAAGCTTTCCATATACTGTTTCCTTTGGGTCTGGAGGAGATGAACGACATCCTACCCCAATTTCATAACATATACTAGGCACACGTCAGAACACATCCTTTTCCAGGAAAATGAGCAAATGGGTGAAACTGGGAGAAACTGTAGCTCCTTGAGAAGATGGGGTTGGATAGGTATGAAAACAATTAAATGCTCTTCACAAGAAAGACTCCGGGGCAAATCCCAAATTACAGAGCAGCTTTAATAAATACCTTCCAGAAAGAAGACAACAACTGAAGCAGCCGTGTAGTAGTTATCTAGCTTGTTTCCTTCTCATATGCAATATAGAGAGACAGATACATCCATTGGAAGATATAAGTATCTGGGGTATAGAATATTCATTGGAAATACAATACTTTTTCAGTTCATGAATCATTTGCAAACTCATCCTCTTTTTTTTTTTTTAAAGTGCATTATTTGTAAATATTGGATGGACAGGTTGAGCGAACAACTCTAAGCTCAGCTAAGTTTGCAAACTAATGGGCAGTAGTGGATTTCCAAGGCCTTGCAGGTCAGTTTTCCCAGTGGAGGAGAAATTAGTGACACAGAGTCTGGGAACGTTGTAAGTTTCACTTGTTTCATTTACACTATCTAAACCCGGCCTGGAACAGAGACGGTCACAAACAGCATGCAAGCCAATCCCTACTTCCAAGACTCACAGCCCAGCACCTGTGCCAGCTCTCAAGGAGCAACTCTGCCTCTACAGCTGACGCTAATCAGTCCAGGTCAGAAAAAAAAGTCACTTATTGCTTGCCAGAACCCAGAACCTTGCATCACACACTACATTAACAACACAGCAGGTCTTCCCAAGCCTGGACCACATTAAGCAAAAGACTATGGGGACTATGTTGAACAGTGCCACCTGGTGACATCAGCCAGAACACTATTCATTATGATTTATTTACTTACTTGTTATTCATGATGATGGGTCACTGACGTCACATCATTTCTGCTCCCTGGGAAAAGAAAAAAAACACCACCACATGCCTTCTAAATTTCAACAGCTTTCAAAAAATATTTTGAAAAAAAAAATCTGTTTCAAACCCTGCAAAATAGAAATCGCCTTTAATGTTGATATATTTATGTGTGTGTGTAGGTGTGGGACATAGTTTTTCTACTTTTTGGACTCACTCTATACCTCACCCACTTGTTGGGCATGGGGCTGAGAACCCATGCCAGAGGTTTCTACCAAATTAACCCCTTCTCCATGTTTCCAGCCTCTCTGTTCCAATACACTGTGGTACAGCATAACAACACTAAAGCATGAACTGCTCTGGATAAACCATGATCAACCAGCAAACTTTAGCCAATGACTAACAATTTTTTTTTGAGCTTTGAAAAATATTGGTTAACATTTTCCTCTCCCATTTTAATTTTTTTTCCATCTCGTGGTGCTTTTTGGTTCTATTCAGCAAGGAAGATGCTGTGGGGAAGGGTGCTTTCAGGCTATTTCTGGCCCATCCAAAACCGAGAAGCACTAGTAAGCTCATGAGCAAACCTGTCTTTGTGAGATTTCCAGCCTAATAAGACAGGCACAAGGGGATCAGATGAAGCATTGTCAAACTGGGTGCTTATTCCAGCTGACCCTGCAAACCTGTGGGATTCCCCCATCACTAATTGGCATGCCTGGTGAGAGTTAGAAAGGGACGCGACACTGCTCAAGGAGGGTGAGTATGCATTGGCATGCATGATTGACATGCTGGTATGTAGGCAGTTTCCCTTGTGTCTTTCTAAGCTACCCTCTCCTGGGACTCAGGTTCATTGACACTATTAACCTATTCCCTAACAATCCAAGAAACTGAGTTTACTAATCCAGGCACAGCTACTGGGTTTGATTTACCACTGCAGTAGCCCTCAAAAGTGTTGGCACATTCTTAAGGTCACACACTTTGTGCCAGGCCAAGATAGGTAGGCCTGGTACAGGGGCACTGTGCAGCTGTGGAGTGGGGGTTGGGGAATCATCTCCAAAGGTGGCTCTGTGCTCGTTACTGGCATCCACCAATGGGCCATTGGTTTTGTCCCCTTCTTCACTGTGCTGAGCCCTATCTCAGCCCCCAAATCCTGCTGTACAGAAACACGATGGTACCTCACGCCGTTGGACTCTGCAGTGCACAGGAGATGCAGCTCACCCATCCAAGATCCCCATATGCTTCCCTGCATCTCCACAAGGGACAAACTGACCTAGCACAGCACGGGTTTGCACTCCCCTTTTAAAGAGGAAAGTTGGGACAACGGCACCTGCAAAACAGATACCTGGGCTGGCTCTTTCTAGCTGCTTCTGCCCCAGGCCTGATAGGTGGAGTTCCTGTGTCATGTATCCATGCTGCCGGGAGCTGCTGGTGCACAGGTCGGGAAACCATTATATATCAGGGCAAAAAAGCTGGACAAGCAACAGTATTTGCACAAGATGGATCTATGCTGCGGGAGCAAACTACCAGCAGAATTCAATGCCAGGTGACACGGGGGAGGCACAAATCAGGAACCAGACCTGTGGAAAGGGACAGAATAGCTCGAAAGAAGCTGGAGCCTGGGTAAGTGCAATAGCCTGAAAGCAAAGACGCCTTTGGCAGAGTGGGCAGAAGCAGCGCCACATTCCCAACCAGGGTGGGTGAAATGCAGCATGAGACTGTTTGCACGGCCTCCAGGGCCCTCCGCCACTGCAGAGGAGGAGTAACGTAACTGAAAAATGAACGGCCAGTCCTAGAAATATCAGCCACCCACTCGCCCCGTTCCTTGGCCTCCTTCCACTGCTGCTCTCTGACAATCCAGTGTCGCTCGGCACACAAGTTCTCACGTATCAATTTAACATCTGATAGCCTTTAGCTCAGTGTTTCTCAAACTTTTGTACTGATGACCCCTTTCACACAGCAAACTTATGAGTGCAACTCCCCCTTATGAATTAAAAACACTTTTTTTGTATTTAACACTCGTATAAAAGCTAGAGGTAAAGCGGGGTTTGGGGTGGAGG
Source organism: Mauremys reevesii (assembly GCF_016161935.1). NCBI lineage: Eukaryota > Metazoa > Chordata > Testudines > Geoemydidae > Mauremys > Mauremys reevesii. Next base: position 15,029,242 of record NC_052627.1, on the reverse strand, counting down.
CTGACAGCTCGTGACCCCCCATGTAATAACCTCACGACCCCCTGAGGGGTCCCGACCCCCAGTGTGAGAACCCCTGCTTTAGCTGCTGCCGAATGGTAAGTGGGAATGTCTGTGCAGTGGCAGGGCCGGCTCCAGGCACCAGCGCAGGAAGCAGGTGCTTAGGGCGGCACGTCCGAGTCTTCGGCGGCAATTCAGCAGCGGTCCCTCGGTCCCTCTCGGAGGGAAGGACCTGCTGCCGAAGTGCCGCCGAAGAAGAAAGCGGCGCAGTGGAGCTGCCACTGAAGTGCCGCCAATTGTGATTGCAGCTTTTCCCTCCCCCCCCCCCCCCGGTTGGGGCAACAAAAACCCTGGAGCTGGCCCTGGTTTGAGCGAGACAGGCAGGGCTGGCGCAACCCATTAGGCAACCTAGGCAGTCGCCTAGGGCGCTAACATTTGGGGGGCGGCGACCGCGGTGGCCGGATCTTCAGCCGCCCCGGTCGGCGGTGGTATTCGGGGGCGGGACCTTCCGCCACCTAGGGTGCCAAAAAAGCTGGCGGCGCTCCGGGAGACACGTAGTTGTGTCTGGCTCAATTCTGCTAATGCGACAAGGCTCTGAAAGAGGGACGCCTCTGCCTTGCAGCTCCCCATCAGGGACGGCTTTAGCAAGTGCAGGGCCCAGTTCAAACACTTTAAACGGGGCCCCAGCAGCGATGACTGAAAAAAAAACCCCACACACATAAAAAAACACGTGGGGCTTGTACTCACGGGGCGGCGCTTCTAGTCATCAGAGGCGGGTCCTTCACTCGCTCCGAGACTTCGATGGCACTGAAGGACCTGCCACCGAAATGCTGCCGAAGACCCGGAGCGCCGATGGGTGAGAAAAATTAAAAAGTAGCCCCTGGCCAGAGAAGTATCAGAGGGGTAGCTGTGTTAGTCTGGATCTGTAAAAGCAGCAAAGAATCCTGTAGCACCTTATAGACTAACAGACGTTTTGGAGCATGAGCTTTCGTGGGTGAATACCCACTTCGTCGGATGCAAGTAGTGGAAATTTCCAGGGGCAGGTATATATATGCAAGCAAGAAGCAAGCTAGAGATAACGAGGTTAGATCAATCAGGGAGGATGAGGCCCTGTTCTAGCAGTTGAGGTGTGAAAACCAAGGGAGGAGAAACTGGTTCTGTAGTTGGCTAGCCATTCACAATCTTTGTTTAATCCTGAGCTGATGGTGTCAAATTTGCAGATGAACTGAAGCTCAGCAGTTTCTCTTTGAAGTCTGGTCCTGAAGTTTTTTTGCTGCTATAAGGTGCCACAGGATTCTTTCCTGCTTCTAGCCAGAGAAGGGATTATCGGCCACTTACCCAGCTGGGGGCCCTGCCACTGGGCACGGGGCCCTATTACGCGCGGGGCCCGATTCGGGGGAATTGGTAGAAATGGCCTAAAGCCGGCCCTGACCCAAAGCCTAGCTCCAAGTGCCCGACCCATCAGAACCCTAACCCTAGATCCAAGTGCCCTACCCATAGGAACCCTAACTCTAGATCCAAGTGCCCTAATCACAGGAACCCGAACCCTAGGGCGGGAAGCGCTAACCATAGAAACCCTAACCCTAGACCCAAGTACCCTACCCTTAGGAACCCTAACCCTAGGGAGGGGCGCCCTACCAATAGGAACCCTAACTCTAGTTCCAAGTGCCCTACCCATAGGAACCCAAACCCTAGGGCAGGATGCCCTACCCATAGGAACCCTAACCCAAGCTACAAGTACACTACAATTAGAAACCCTAACCCTAGGGCGGGCCACCCTACCCATAGAAACCCAAACCCTAGCTCCAAGTGCCCTACCTGTAGGAACCCTAACACGAGGGCGGGAGGCCCTACCCATAGAAACCCTAACCCTAGCTCCAAGTGCCCCACCCATAGGAACCCTAACCCTAGGGCGGAGAGCCTTACCCATAGGACCCCTAACCCTAGCTCAAAGTGCCCTACCCTTAGGAACCCGAACCCTAGGGCGGGTAGCCCTACCCATAGGAACCCTAACCCTAGCTCCAAGTGCCCTACCCATAGAAACCATAACCCTAGCTCCAAGTGCCCTACCCTTAGGAACCTGACACTAGGACGGGAAGCCCTACTCATAGGAACCTTAAGCCTAGCTCCAACTGACCTACCCATAGGAACCCTAACATTAGGGCGGGAAGCCCTACCCATAGGAACCCTAATCCTAGCTCCAAGTGCCCTACCTATAGGAACCCTAACCCTAGGGCGGGAAGCCCTACCCATAGGAACCCTAACCCTAGCTTCAGGTGCCCTGCCCATAGGAACCCTAACCCTAGGTCGTGGCACCCAACCCATAGGAACCCTAACCCTAGCTCCAAGTGCTCTACGCATAGGAACCTAACCCTAGCTCTAAATTCCCTACCCGTAGGAACCCTAACCCTAGGGAGGGAAGCCCTACCCATCGGAATCCTAACCCTAGCTCCAAGTGCCCTAACCATAGGAACCCTAACCCTACGGAGGGGCGCCCTACCCATAGGAAACTTAACCCTAGCTCCAAGTGCCCTACCCATAGGAATCCAGCCCTAGCTCCAAGTGCCCTACCCATAGGAACCATGACCCTAGCTCCAAGTGCCCTACCCATAGGAATCCAGCCCTAGCTCCAAGTGCTCTACCCATAGGAACCATGACCCTAGCTCCAAGTGCCCTACTCTTAGGAACCCTGACACTAGGGCGGGAAGCCCTACTCATAGGAACCTGAACCCTAGCTCCAAGTGACCTACCCATAGGAACCCTAACCCCAGTTTAAGAAGTCCTACCCATAGGAATACTAACCCAAGCTAGAAGTGCCCTACGCTTAGGAACCCTAACCCTAGCTCCAAGTGCCCTACCCTTAGGAATCCTAACCCTAGGGCGGGTAGCCATACCCATAGGAACCTTAACCCTAGCTCCAAGTGCCCTACTCTTAGGAACCCTGACACTAGGGCGGGAAGCCCTACTCATAGGAACCTTAACCCTAGCTCCAAGTGACCTACCCATAGGAACCCTAACCCTAGGGCCGGAAGCCCGACCCATAGGAACCCTGATCCTAGCTCCAAGTGCCCTACCCATAGGAACCCTGATCCTAACTCCAAGTGCCCTACCTATAGGAACCCTAACCCTAGGGCGGGAAGCCCTACCCATAGGAACCCTAACCCAAGCTCCAAGTGCCCTACCCTTAGGAACCCTAGCCCTACGGCGGGGCGCAATACCCATAGGAACCCTAACCCTAGATCCAAGTGCCCTACACTTAGAAACCCTAATCCTAGGGTGGGGTGCTCTACCCATAGGAACCCTAAACTTAGCTCCAAGTGCCGTACCCTTAGGAACTCTAACCCTAGGGCAGGGCACCCTACACTTAGGAACCCTAACCCTAGCTCCAAATGCCCTACCCTTAGGAACCCTAGTCCTAAGGCGGGGCGCCCTACACATAGGAACCCTAACTCTAGCTCCAAGTGCCCTCCCCATAGAAACCCTAACCCTAGCTCCAAGTCCCCTACCCTGAGCAACCCTAACTCTAGGGCGGGAAGTCCTACCTATAGGAACACTAACCCTAGCTCCAAGTCCCCTACCCATAGGAACGCTAACTCTAGGGTAGGGCACCCTACCTATAGGAACCCTAACCCTAGCTTCAAGAGCTCTACCCATAGGAACTCTAACTCTAGCTTCAAATGCCCAACCCTTAGGAACCCTAACCCTAGGGCATGGCGCCCTACCCATAGGAACTCTAAACCTAGCTCCAAGTGCCCTACTCTTAGGAACCCTAACTCTAGGGCGGTAAGCACTATCCATAGGAACCCTAACTCTAGCTCCAAGTGCCTTACCTATTAGGAACCCTAACCCTAGCTCCAAGTGCCCTACCCTTAGGAACGCTAACCCTAGGGTAGGAAGCCCTACCCATAGGAACCCTCACCCTAGCTCCATGTTCCCTATCCATAGGAACCCTAAGCCTAGCTCCAAGTGCTCTACCTTTAGGAACTCTAACCCTAGGGCGGGGCACCCAGCTCATAGGAACCCTAGCTCCAAGTGCCCTACCTTTAGGAACCCTAACCTTAGGGCGCGGCACCCTACCCATAGGAACACTAACCCTAGCTCCAAGTTCCCTTCCCATAGGAACCCTCATCCTAGGGCGGCGCACACTACCAATAGGAAACCTAACCCTAGCTCCAAGCGCCCTATCCATAGGAACCCTAACCCTAGGGCGTGTATCTCTACCCATAGGAACCCTAACCCTAGCTCCTAGTGCCCTACCCATTGTAACCCTAACCCTAGGTCCAAGTGCCCTACCCATGGGAACCCTAACCCCAGCTACAAATACCCTACCCTTAGGAACCCTAACAATTGGGCAGGGCACCCTACCCATAGGAACCCTAACCCTAGGGCCGGAAGCCCTACCCATAGGAACCCTAACCCTAGCTCCAAGTGCCCTACCCATGGGAACCCTAACCCTATGGCGGGAAGCCCTACCCATAGGAACCCTAACCCTAGCTCCAAGTGCCCTACCCATAGGAACCATAACCCTAGCTCCAAGTGCCCTACCCTTTGGAACCCTAACCCTACGGTGGGGTGCCCTAACCATAGGAAACCTAACCCTAGATCCAAGTGCCCTACCCTTAGAAACCCTAATCCTAGGGCGGGGCGCTCTACCCATGGGAACCCTAACCCTAGCTCCAAGTGCCTTACCTTTAGGAACCCTAACCCTAGGGCAGAGCGCTGTACCCATAGAAACCCTAACCCTAACTCCAAATGCCCTACACTTAGGAACCCTAACCGTAGGGTGGGGTGCCCTACCCATAGGAACCCTAACCCTAGCTTCAAGTGCCCTACCCTTTGGAACTCTAATCCTAGTTCCAAGTCCCCTACCCTTAGCAACCCTAACTGTAGGGTGGGAAGCCCTACCTATAGTAACCCTAACCCTAGCTCCAAGTCCCCTACCCATAGGAACTCTAACTCTAGCTCCAAGTGCCCTACCCTTAGGAACCCTAACCCTAGGGCAGGAAGCCCTCCCCATAGGAACCCTAACCCTAGCTCCAAGTGCTCTACCTTTAGAAACCCTAACCCTAGGGCGTGGCACCCTACCTATAGGAACCCTAACCCTATCTCCAAGTGCCCTACCCATAGGAACCCTAACCCTAGGGTGGGAAGCCCCACCCATAGGAACCCTAACCCTAGCTCCAAGTTTCCTACCCATAGGAACCCTAACCCTAGCTCCAAGTTCCCTACCCATAGGAACCCAGCCCTATCTCCAAGTTCCCTACCCATAGGAACCCTAACCCTAGGGCGGGAAGCCCCACCCATTGGAACCCTAACCCTAGGGCGGGAAGCACTACTCATAGGATCCCTGACTCTAGCTCCAAGTGCCCTACTCATAGGAACCGTAACCCTAGCTACAAGTGCCCTACCCTTAAGAACCCTAACCCTAGGGCAGGAAGTGCTACCCATAGGAACCCTAACCCTAGCTCCAAGTTCCCTACCCATAGAAACCCTAACCCTAGCTCCAACTGCCCTAGCCATAGGATCCATAACCCTAGGTTGGGGCGCCCTACCCATAGGAACCCTAACCCTAGCTCCTAGTGCCCTACCCATAGGAAACCTAACCATAGTTCCAAGTGCCCTACCCATAGGAACCCTAACCCTAGGTCCAAGTGCCCTAGCCATAGGATCCATAACCCTAGGTTGGGGCACCCTACCCATAGGAACCCTAACCCTAGCTCCTAGTGCCCTACCCATAGGAAACCTAACCATAGTTCCAAGTGCCCTACCCATAGGAACCCTAACCCTAGGGCGGGGCACCCTGCTCATAGGAAACCTAACCCTAGCTCCAAGTTCCCTACCCATAGGAACCCTAACCCTAGGGCGGGAAGCCCTATCCATAGGAACCCTAACCCTAGCTCCAAGTGCCCTACCGATAGGAACCCTAACCCTAGCTCCAAGTGCTCTGCCCATAGGAACCCTAATCGTACGGCAGGGCGCCCTACCCATTTGGGAGTTGGGGGGAAACTTATCTGGGGGACTTTTCAGCAGGGTGAGGGGCCTATCCAGGGAGGGAAAATGGTTGAACGCTGGTTCTGTTCCAGCCCAGCTCAGTTGTGGGTGACTAAGCATGGTTACAAACCACTGTCACAAATCAGAGCCCTCCTTGGCAGGCTAAGCAGAGAGGCCTGTGGCTGAACGGGCCATGGACCATATAGGAAAGGTCAGGTCCTGACGTTCGGATCTGATTCTGGGTATGAACTTCCCCTTGGTTTAGACCATTTGAGAGAAAAGAGCCAGTGGCCAAGCTGAGATCTAGTTTCAAACAGGCGTGTTCTGAACCAGGATTTTGGCTCAGGCCTGTTTCTGATGGAAACTGAACTACGGTGTCTCTAGAAGTGACCCCTCCAGTTCAAGGTTCAGCCATGGCAGTTTGTGGAAGCTGGCACTGTTCTGTTCCGTTCCCCATTTGTGTTTCCCACAGGGATTTTTGGATGTCTTGTTCCTATTCACCCACCGAGAGCTCATGTTCAAGGCCTCTGAAATAACCTGTCATCAATTATGGAAGTCAACCAACTGAGCTATTCTACTTTTGATGGAGTTTCCTTAAGAAAATCAGCGAGTGCTTTATGCTCTTGCATAGAGCGATGCATGCAGGAAAAGGAGGCAATCTGGGAAATCTTCAACCACAAAGTTTCCCAACAAAAGCCCCAAATGATCACTCACACTGTTAACAAAAACTTTTTCCCTTTTCTGACTGGTTCTGGCTGGTTTTTCGTGCGTCGCTTTGGCTAACCCTGAGCAGAGCAATTGCTGATGGCTCTCTGTACCCTCCATGAGCACTCCCACAGCTGCAGCCTCTGCTGGAGATGAACTGGTGGCAGCAACGGTGTGACATCGGGGGAGAAAAAAGAAAAGTTTAGACACGGGTACATCTGCCTTACAGCTGGGGTTGTGAATGGCTAGATGTATCCACGCTAGCTGTACTCTAGCTAATTAACTACAGAACCAAGGAAGCCACAGCATAGGTGCGTCTCCACAAGCTGCCATTCACACCCCTGCAGTGTACACGCACCCCCTGAGGCCCACTCCTTGTTCATGCAAGGCTTCTAGCCCTACCCGGGGCTTTTAGCCCCGTTCCTTGCAGTGCCCACACTGTCTTGCACTGTGATGATCTTGCAGATAATGTCTGGAATTGTTAGCAGAATGGAACTGTTGGCTGATGACGCCGTGCAGTGCTACCAAAGGCCTTTGCTCATTATCCCATCCTGTCTCAACGCGTGTCAACAACGTCCTTCTGCAGTTCGGTATTCCCAACAAGAAGGGACCGGCAGCACTTAGAATGAATGCGCCTCTGCTCCGCGGCTCAGCACGAATCTCCAGAACAGAAAAAGGCCAGTGCATTACATGGCTGGGCCCCCCAGCTGCTGTTATTTTTCATTTCGTCTCTGGAACGGGTTAACATGCAATCCTTCCACTGAGTCGTCTCAATTTTCCTTTCCCAGTTTCCTAATTCCACTGGGCCGGTTGGGGTGGTGCCCACTCAGGGGCAGTCAACTCCAAAAGGACAAGGTTTGCTCCCTGCAGAAAAAGCAATTTTTCTGGCCAACTTCCCAAGCTCTGCGGGGATCTTGGGGTTCCTCTGGAAGGGACACAGGGTGATCCATGCAGAACCCTTGTACCTCCACAGCAGCATCAGCCACTGCAGTTCTGCTCCTATTTCCCAGCAGCATGTTCACTAAGGATTCTCCTAGTCCTAGCTCTCTCCTGGATGCAGTTTAATTGGATGATTCTCACAGCTGCATCACAGTTCCAGGGATTCTCTCCTGAGCACAGGGGCATGGGTGGCATGTTTGTAGAAATTTTGGTGGTGCCCAGAACCCGCCCCCCCAAACTCTGCCCCCCCAAACTCTGCCCCACCTGCCTAAGGCTCTGGGAGGGGTTTCGGGGGGGAGGTCTGGGGTGCAGGTCCTGGGCTGGGGATTAGCATGCAGGAGGGGTGCAGGGTGCAGGCTTTGGGATGGAGTTTGGGTGCTGGGTGCAGGCTCCGGGCTGGGGCGGGGGTGGGTGTGCAGGAGGGGGTGAGGGGTGCAGGCTTTGGGACAGAGTTTGGGTGCAGGCTCTGGGCTGGGGGTGGGGGTGTAGGAAGGGGTGAGGGGTGCAGGCTCTGGGAGGGAGTTTGGGGATAGGAGGGAGTGCAGGGGTGAGGGCTGTGGGGCTGAGGATGAGGGATTCATGCTGCAGGGGCAGGCTCAGAGCTGGGGCAGAGGATCAGGGTGCAGGGTGAGGGCTGTGGGACTGAGGATGAGGGGTACATGCTGCGGGGGGGCTCAGGGCTGAGGCAGAGGATTAGGGTGTGGGGGGATGAGGGGTTTGGGGTGTTGGAGAGGCTCAGGGGTAGGGCCGAAGGGCAGGGTAAGGGCAGCCTGCCCTGCCAGTAGGGGATGGAAGGCACTAGGACCCTGGGGCAGCAGACAGCAGTTCTGCCGGGAGCCCTTCTACTCCGGCAGCAGAAGCAGGCAGGGGAGAGGCGCCGCGCTGCTTTCTGTCAGGCAGGGACGCGGCGGGGCGGGGGGCCGGGACCCGCGGGGGCCGGGGCCCGATCCAGGCAGGGCCGGGGGAGAGACCCAGGTCCAAATATTGCTGGAGCAGGGCCCCCAGCCCTGAATATTCCTAGTGCTCGAGCACCGCAAACATATATAACCTGCCGCCTATGCACAGGGGGGTGATACATGTCCCCCGGTCCTGCCCCCAGCCTGCCAAACCCTGACCCACAGGGATCCCTGAACTCGTAGCAGTAGGACGCTATTGCAGGGATGGACTGGCCTCCTTTGGCATGAGAACCTGCGCATTACTCCCTCTCTTCAGGCACGAGTCAAAAGGCAGTAATCTGGCCCCCTGTTACTGAGACATGCTTCCAACTCCCACACATGGCTTTCTTTCATCCCTCTGCTCTTGCGACCCCCCCTCCTTTTTTTTTTTAACTTCCTGTCTCCACATTTATGACCTCTTGAATTTCATGGCTCACAGCCAGAATCCTTGATTCTTCCCAGCATCTGTTTAAACATCTTGCTTCCTGTGGCAGTGCCCTTTGGAACGCTAGCCCTTGGCAGCTCTTTGTTCCAAAGCTGCTGTCACACACCCTCAGATGACTGGTGTGTGAGCCAGGCCACGCTGGATTATGTAATATATTATAAAGCATTTTCTGTGGTCAGGAATCGGCTTTGGAAAAAGCTCCTATTTTCATGTCTATTTGCAGTCATTTGACTTCGTGATAGGCCTGAAAATGGAACGTGTCAAATGCGATCGTTCAAAGAAATGTGTCCTACAATCGGCCCATGTGTTGACTTTTATTTATTTTTCTCTGTGAGCATGTGTGCGCCTCTGTGCACATAGATAAGATTTCCTTGAAATGTTTCAATGCAGACTACATTTCTGTAGCGATAAAGGCGTCAAGGCCAGGTTCCCCCTTGTGATCCAACCCTACAGCTGGTTGAAAAATTGAGAGCAGGGGGAAAAGCGGGAGTCACCAAAGAGAGCAAAATTGCAAAGTTGTTTCCATCTACCAGGGCTTGGATCCAAAATTTGTGGGGGGGTTTCCTTCATTTCAAAACTTGTTGCTAATTTTGACTGGTCTGCAACACTTGGCTTGTTCTGGAAATTGAGTTTGAAAAATCCCAACCAGCTCTATCCGACCCCTTTTCCATGGCTGGGGTGGCACAAAGGGGCTGGATTCCAGCTATAAATGGCCAGCAGTGAATTCTCCTTCCCGAGGTCTAATTCCGATAAGGTGGCTCCCCCGCACCTGTCACATGGGAACGCTGGGGGTGGGGGGGGGGACATGTTCGGGATGGACCAGAGCTATAATGGATGTTGGCCTGACCCAAGAGTTTGATCCTGCTCCATTCAAGTCAACGGGTGTTTCAAGCCCCAAATCAGGGAGCCGTAAGCCGGGAACTGACTCCTTGACAGGGATTTTTTCCCTACCACGAGCAACACAAAGGAAATCAGACCTCAGAGACCTGTGTGAGGTCTGACCCGCTTCCCCCTCCCCAGCTGCCAAGGAGAGAGAAATGGGGCTTGTTGTGCCCTTTATTGTGTCGCTGCGATAAGGCCGAAAGGGTTATTCAGACATGGGAGGCTTTTCCCCCTGCTTGTGTTTTCACATTCCCAGGCTCTGATCACGCCTGCGCTGCCTTTCCTGAAATGCTCAGTGGAGGACTAGCGGGCCAGGGGCCTTCTGACAAGTGAAATATGACCAGCTGAATGGAGAAGTGAGTTTTATTCCAGCCAGCTGCTGGTGCTTTAACTCATGTGTTGTGCTCAGAGCAGGGCACGGTGGCATGGGGCTGCTCTGGGGAGGAGCTCTGACTTCCAGGTAGGACCTATTCCTAATGTTACCGGACACCGCACCTTGGATGTGATCCAACACCCACCGCAGTCAATGGGACCCCCTTCTCCTGGAGGCATTGGCTCAGGCCCGTAATGCACCTCCTGAGGTCCCTTCCAACCCTGATATTCCTGATAGCCTATGACCTCTCTGACTAAGCAGCATCACACGTTCGGTAGCTGACACAAGCGAATATTTCTGGCTGTCCTCCAGTCCTGCTGAAAGCGCTCAGACACTGTGAAAGGTAATGCAGGAAATAACGCTTCCGGCTTATCCGTCGTTACAGTTGCGCTTCTAATCCTTGGGGATGGAATTGTGCAAATCTACAGCTATCTGCCTGTAAAGCATCCAGCTATTCTCAGCCTAACCCAGGAGCTCTGGCTCTGTGGAGAACTCCTTCTGAATGGCAAATGTTGACTGATAAACATTGTATTTTCTTTGCTGGAGAATGATCTGCATTCTGGTTCATTATCTTAGCTCCTGCTTGGGGATTTACACCTCCTGAGAAGCAGAACAAGGGCCAGACAAAGGAGAACAGGAGTACTTGTGGCACCTTAGAGACTAACAAATTTATTTGAGCATAAGCTTTCGTGGGCTACAGCTCACTTCTTCGGATGCACAGACTGGAACATATATTGAGGAGATATATATATATACACAGAGAGAGCATGAAAAGGTGGGAGTTGTCTTACCAACTCTGAGAGGCCAATTAAGTAAGAGAAAAAAACTTTTGAAGTGATAATCAAGATAGCCCAGTACAGACAGTTTGATAAGAAGTGTGAGAATACTTACAAGGGGAGATAGATTCAAAGTTTGTATTGGCTCAGCAATTACCAGTCCCTATTCAAACCTAAGTTGATTGTATCTAGTTTGCATATCAATTCCAGCTCAGCAGTTTCTCGTTGGAGTCTGTTTTTGAAGCTTTTCTGTTGCAAAATTGCCACCCGCAGGTCTGTCATTGAATGACCAGACAGGTTAAAGTGTTCTCCTACTGGTTTTTCAGTGTTATGATTCCTGATGTCAGATTTGTGTCCATTAATTCTTTTGCGTAGAGACTGTCCGGTTTGGCCAATGTACATGGCAGAGGGGCATTGCTGGCACATGATGGCATATATCACATTAGTAGATGTGCAGGTGAATGAGCCCCCGATGGTATGGCTGATGTGATTAGGTCCTATGATGGACAGAGCTGGCATCGGGCTTTGTTGCAAGGATAGGTTCCAGGGTTAGTGTTTTTGTTCAGTGATGTGTGGTTGCTGGTGAGTATTTGCTTCAGGTTAGGGGGCTGTCTGTAAGTGAGGACAGGTCTGTCTCCCAAGATCTGTGAGAGTGAGGGATCATCTTTCAGAATAAGTTGTAGATCTTTGATGACGCACTGGAGAGGTTTTAGTTGGGGGCTGAAGGTGACAGCAAGTGGTGTTCTGTTATTTTCTTTGTTGGGCCTGTCCTGTAGTAGGTGACTTCTGGGTACTTGTCTGGCTCTGTCAATCTGTTTTTTCACTTCAGCAGGTGGATATTGAAGTTTTAAGAATGCTTGATAGAAATCTTGTAGGTGCTTGTCTCTGTCTGAGGGATTGGAGCAAATGCGGTTGTATCTTAGAGCTTGGCTGTAGACAGTGGATCGTGTGGTGTGTCCTGGATGGAAGCTAGAGCCATGTAGGCAAGTATAGCGGTCAGTAGGTTTCCGGTATAGGGTGGTGTTTATGTGACCATCGCTTATTAGCACAGTAGTGTCCAGGAAATGGACCACTTGTGTGGATTGATCTACGCTGAGGTTGATGGTGGGATGGAAATTATTGAAATCATGGTGGAATTCCTCAAGGGCTTCTTTTCCATGGGTCCAGATGATGAAGATGTCATCAATGTAGCGTAAGTAGAGTAGGGGCGTTAGGGGACGAGAGCTAAGGAAGCGTTGTTCTAAGTCAGACAAAGGAGGGCATTCCTCAGAGGCACACTTCCTCCCAAGACACTTTTGTTGCACTGAAGCAGGAGTAATTTACAATTCCCCCCACCCCTCCTTTTCAGAGTGTACCATACTTTCCCCATGGGCAGCCAGCCAACCACCTCTGCTGGCCATTTACGGTGACCAGATGTCCCGATTCTATAGGGACAGTCCTGATTTTTGGGTCTTTTTCTTATATAGGTTCCTACTACCCCCCACCCCCATCCTGATTTTCCACACTTGCTGTCTGGTCACCCAATGGCCAGTGCACGGAGAGGGGGAGGCGGAGCCCTAGTTCCACCCCTCCCTTGCTCCCTATAACAGCATCTAGCTCCTGTTCTGCCCCAGGACCTAGAGCTCGTATTCCGACATGGATGGGCATGAAACGAGGGGTCAAAGGTGATGGGTCATTTCCTCACTCTCCTCCGCCAGACCAGCTAGTCACAATTAACAAGTCAAATCGAGCCTAAGTCAAGTCCACACCCAATGTTTATGATGAGGTGATAATTATGGAAGCTATCTCACTGCTGAGGGTGAGCAGGGAATCAAGGGAGGGTCTTCTCCAAGCCTGCGGCTTCTGCCCTGTCCCCTGTCTGCAATGGTCCCCCCTGCCCTGTGACAGCAGAGTGGCGTGGGAAAGTTACCCTTGATGGGGCAAGAAACAAAGCAGCTCTGCCAAAGAACCTGTGGCAGTGGATTGCCCAGTATCTCCACGAGAGTTTTGTGGAGATCTCTGAGGCAGATTCCGTGAAGTGAGGGAGTCAATCAACACCCTGGTTCCACTGCTCAGACTAGGCATGTGGTGGTACGTGCATCAGACAGACACAAGCCTGCTTTCTGCAACCCTCCTGCCCCCAACAACTCGCCTCAGAGATTCTCAAAACCAAATCCACTTACCAGGGGCTTCCTCTCCTGCTTCGCTTCGCCAAGATCCAACAGCTGTGACTGGCTAGCCTCCTCCGGGGTAGAAAAGAGCTTCTGGCTGCATGCATCTCTGGCCTCCCAGTCGTCCTCTGCCTCTGAGTCCCCCTGACCCTCCACATCATTGGCCAGGGTTTCCTCCTCCTGGCAGTCCACTCTCGACTGGCACGGGAGCCACTGAAGTATCTACAGTGGCCTTCCCAGTGGAGGTGGGGTTGCCACCGAATATCGCATTCAGCAATTGTAGAACTGGCAGCTCTTGGGTGCAGCATCGGAGCGGTGGTTTGCCTCCCGCGCCTTGTGGTAGGCGTTCCGCAGCTCCTTCACTTTGGCCCTGCACTGCAGCATGTCCTGGTCATGGCCCTTTTCTGTCATGCATCCTGAAATCTGTCCGTAGGTATCATAATTCCTAGAGCTGGAGCGCAGCTGGGACTGCACAGCCTCCTCTCCCCAAATGCCGATGAGGTCCAGCAGCTCGGCATTGCTCCACGCAGGGGATCGCCTTGTGCATGGAGCAGGTATGGTCACCTGGAAAGATGCGCTGAGACCACTGCATGTGTCACCGAGCGAACAGGAAGGGGACTTTCAAAATTCCAAAGGAAGTTAAGGGGTGGGGCTCACAGTTGGTCACCTGAGGGCAGGGCAGTAGAGTTCAAACTGATGACCAGAGATGGAGGCCAATCGCAGCACTGTAATCCTGGTGCAGAAAGCTGTATGCCTCTCATTGGGGTGGTTTCTGCACACTAAGTGGCTTGGCAGTGTGTACACCTCGGGAGTTACAGCACAGAAAGCTGCTTTACTGTGCAGAAACTTGCCACTGTAGACAGGGCCCCAGAAACAAAAGCACACAGTCCATTTGCCATGGGAAAATAAAGGTTGAGGGTATGCGTGGCAGCTGCAAATTTATTAGGTGTGCAGAGAGGTTCTAAAGTTAAAGAAACCCAAAATAACGGTGACATCCACAGTTCCTGTGGGTTGCTAACCCCTTGTTCTGATTAGCAATTCTGTCTCGGGGGATGGGATTTAAACCAAACCCATGTCAAGCTGGGTCAATATTAAGGAGGGAAATTAAAAAAAAAAAAAGAGGAGGGAACTTTTCAGTATCTTGAAGAATAATAGTCGAATTTGTGTATCCACACTAAGGACACTAATCGACTTTGTGTCGACATGAAGTGTCAGGAGTGCACAGACCTCTCACACAGCAGGGTACGCCGCGCCGTGAGATGGTGGTGGGGTCATGTTCATGTGTGCTGTGGAACAGCTGGGGCTGGGGGAACAAGCACGGACTGGTGGGGACCGCCGCAGTGTGCTGCAGGCTCATGATGAATCACAACTTGCAAAACTTTTGTTGCGCGTGGGCACTTCCTCTGTGTGTTGTGTTCCTGTAGATGGAACTCACATCCCTATCCTGGGACGGCCCACCAGGCCCAGTTTCAATGGTGCTGCAAGCACTGGTGGACCATAGGGGGCTTTACCAACATCTTTTAGGAACTCTGGTCTGTTTAGACGCCTGCAGGAAGGTAGTTTTTCCCGGACCACAAAAATAACTGTTGGGGATGTGATGCCTACAGTGATCCTCGGGGACCCAGCCTACCCACTAATGCCCTGGCTCATGAAGCCAGCTACAGGCGCCCTGGACAGTGACAAAGAAACTCTTCAACTACCAGCTGAGCAGTGCAGGATGGTGGGGTGTCGCTGTGCATCCGGGAGGCTTGAAAGCCTAGGTTCCTCAGCAGCAGCGCTGTTGATTCTATTTAGTTTTACAGAGAAGCTGCACCTGCCTGCCCCTCTTCTTTACCCAGTTACTGTTGACTACATAAAAAATAAAATACATGTTCCATTGTTACTTAACAAACGCTTTTTTAATAATGACTTCGCAAAGAGTTGAAACTAGTCACATACCCCCCCCACACAGAACATGCAAAAACCACCTCCAGACCCCGACCAGGGTGCCTGACTGTGCACTGTGTGTGTGTGACTGCTGATCCTCTGCCCCGTGTCCTGTACCTGTGGTAAGGTGATGACCTGTCCACTACCAACCCCTTCCCCTTGAACACACAGTCTCCTCTAAACAGACAAAACAACATAGAAAAAAAACAAATTATCTTTTTTATTATTACCTAGACAGTTAGGGATGGGGGGGGATGGGGGGGGGGGGGAAGGGAGGAAAGGAAGGAAGAAAATTTAGGGAAAAGCGCCTCCTTTGTTACTTTTTTTGGGTGAGGGAGACCGACTTGGTGGCGGGGCGGTTGGTGCAGATGCAGGGGGGGGGGCTCCCTCCTCTCCTGCCCTGGTCCCCCAAGAACATCCACAGCGCGCCTGGCGTGTCCCTCCTCCCTCATTAGTCAAGTCAGAGTTGCCTGCTGGTCTTCCTGCCGCACCCTGCCCTCCCCTGTGCTGTGTGAGTGTGGCTGGTACTGAGACATGTTCCACTGGCTCATTTTTGCGAACAATGAACATAGTAGTCTCTTCTCTCTGAACAAGACATGCACACACACCCTATCTCTGCGCGCACCAGGACAAGTTTTTTTTTTTCAGCATTCATTGCCATTGGGGCACACATGGTAAGCTGTAGACTTTGGCTGCTTAAACTTAAATGTATAGTGTGCCTCTCCTGCTGCAGAATCCAAGAAGCATGAACTCCCTGCCTGTCCCCCTCATTATGCAAAGGAACAGTGAAGCATTCCCAATACTAACATTACCCTAATTCACCTAATTCTGCAGAGATCTCCCAGGAGGATTTCTGTTCTATCCCCATATATACTGACCTTCTTTTCGCATAGTTAATATTCCTGCTCTAAAAAAAAATATGTGTTTACATAAAGCCCGTGAGGGTGATGAAGAGATCCTGGCTGTCGGGAGAAATCAGCGCTGTAAGCTACCTCGACGCTCCTCCTCTCATCTGTTTCCTCTTCCAGTCCACGGTCACTGGTGGGGCAGTGGTGCAGACCCCCACCAGAATGGCGCAGTTTCTTGGTAGCCTTGTCTCAGGTCTGATTTTTTCCGCGGCACTGCGTTGCATATCCTGTATCCTCTCTGTCATGGCTGCTGGAGACCCCACACAGCGATCAGATCCAAGACTTCCCGGTCATCCATGCTGGGGCCCTTCTATTCTTCTGAGATTGCATGGACACCTCTGAGCTCTGCAGTGTAGACCAGGCCTAAGAGCCAGCCAACTCCTTTCACCACCAGTGAGATACTGCAGAAACTGCCTTATAATTAAGCTGGTGTAACAGGGTCGCTCACTCTTTAAGGGCTGGAGCTAACCACCCCTGATTACAGGAGCCATACCATGGAGCGACCAGGGTGATTGTCCTGGGACTGGAGACTGCTAGGAGCCAGCAGGCTCTAGCAGAGGGTCCTGGGAGTATGGATGGAGGCAAAGCAGGAAAAGCCTGGGAGGAGAAAGAGAAACTTCTGGTTAGCGTGGCCGGCTTCTGGCTGGCTTTGAAAACGTGATTTGGGATGTTGGTGAATTTAATAAAGCAGAACCCGAGAAGGGATCGGAATGGACAAAAGTGGGTTTTGAGTTCATTAAACAGGCCAAGAGAGGAAACTGAGGCAGGAGGGCTGTAGCACGACCCCCAGCCCCGAGGGGGCAGGCCTGGTTACATCTGCAATGAAGGTGTTCTGCATCTAACACAGGGGGGAGGTGGCATGTTGGCAAATCCTGCTCCGTCAAAGCTGAGCAGCCCTGTTGGCCTCAGCCAGGTTTCCCGGGGGTGAGTCAGAGCAGGAGCTGGCTTCTGAAAATAACTCTCTCCTCTTCATTAGGGATTACACAGCCTGCTGAGGAAAAAGGCCTCCACCCTGTCTACACTGTCTCTCATTATTTATATTACAGTAACACCTAGAAGCCCCAGCTGAGATCAGGTGCGAGGTGCTGCACATAAACATAGTAAGAGACAGTCTCTGCCCCACAGTCTAACTGGACAAGACAGACAAGGGTGGAAGAAAGGAAGGATTATTATGCCCACTCTACAGATGGGGAACTGAGGCACAGAGAGGTATTTAAACCCTCTGCATATCTGGGCCATAGACTCTCTGAGCCCAAGGCCTGGTCTACACAGAACAACACAGTAAAAATATGGGGGTCAGGGGCAGCGGTGCCAATTTTCTCTGGCGCTGGTGGGTGCCCGCGCCCCCCGCCCCTGGCCCTGCCCCCATTCCAATCCCATCCCCAAAGTCCCTGCCCCAACTCCCCCACTCCCTGCCCCTATTGGATCCCTTCCCCAAATCCCCACCCCAGCCTCGCCTCTTCCCCCAGCACGCGGCATCCCCCGCCTCCCCGCCCTGCGAATCAGCTGTGTCGCAGCCCAAGGGCTGGGAGGGAGGAGAAACAGGACACGGCGGTGTGCTCACGGTGGAGGCGGAGGTGGAGGTGAGTTGGAGCAGGGGGGTAGGGTGGGGCCACGGGGAGCTGCCGATGGGTGCTCAGCACCCACCAATTTTTTTCCGTGGGTGCTCCGGCCCCGGAGCACCCATGGAGTCAGCACCTATGGTCAGGGGTGTGATTTGTTTTACTGATATAATGATCCAGGAACACTCCCAATGTGACTGTAGTTATCCCGGTATGGCTTATTTCACTTCCCGAACCAGGATAAGCTAGATGGGTATAAGCACTTTTATACGGGCAGAACTGTCTCCACACGAGTGGTGTTGTCCCTTTGATTGTACCAGTATAAAGTGGCAAAACTTTCCGGTGTAGACGAGTGCTGAGTGATTGCTCCAGGTTACCCAGGGAGTCTTTGGTAAAACTCAAAGACTAACAGATTTATTTGGGCATAAGCTTTCGTGGGTACAAAACCTCACTTCTTCAGTTGCATCTGAAGAAGTGAGTTTTTTTACCCATGAAAGCTTATGCCCAAATAAATCTGTTAGTCTTTAAGGTGCCCCCGGACACCTTGTTGTTTTTGTGGATACAGACTAACACAGCTGCCTCCTGATATTTGGTAAAACTGGGACTTGAATGCCGCTCTCCGGAGTCCAGTGCCTTTAGCTACAAGCCCAGCCTTCCCCTGCTGTTGCAAAGCCCCACCAGGGGAGAACTGCAGGCTGATTGTTTCCTAGTGCTCACAAGGCACCTGTGACCAGCTAAGGGAGTAGAATTCCCTTTGTTACTCCAGTTCTAAGGAGCCACCGAGCCGGCAGCCACCCGCCTCAGCGCAGCTTGTGAAGCACGCCAGCCCCACTTCAGACGTGAACAGATGCAAAGGAGGATGCAGCTTCTGCAAACCCATTGGGTTTTTTTGTTTTTTTTTACAAAGAACGGGGCCTTTGTCCCACCTTCGTTGTTTCTTTTTCAATTTCAGTCAATTAATAATTTAGAAAAAAAAATGCAAATAAACAAACAAGTGGTGCTGCGTGTGGGCGCAGCACAAAGCAACAAAGCTGGGCGTGGGTGCCGGGGAAACAGATGGAGCCTCTGAGGGCTGCTGCTCATCTCGGATAATGGTGATAAATACTAATCGTATTTAGTGATAAATACCACCTAGCTCTTATATAACACTGCTCAGCGGCAGCTCTCCAAGCGTGGGGCTGTGGAGAAGCGGACATGGCTCAACCACCCTCCCCCATCCTCCCCAAGAGATGCCTTGTGGCTCCACATGAACACCCCTCCAGGCAGTGGCTCCACACGTGGTAAATGGTGCAAGGGGCCCTTCCATGCTGATCCCCACACAGAAGGGGCTGGGGGCTGAGGCAAGAAAGCCTGGAGGCACCGTCCCAGGAGGTGAGCAGCACAGGGAGCCAAGAGGGTGTGGGGAGGCAGCCACCATTTGGATGGCTCCGGCATCCAGCAGATTCCTCTGCAAGCTGCAGGCATGTGGAGATCTGTGCATTGGGGGGGCTGAATCTCCTGTTACCCTTGCCCCCCGAGGAAACACTGGGGAAACAATTTGCCTGAGGGAAATCCTTACTAGCGCTGTGGTGGGGATAGTTTGGGCCTTTGGGGAGGTGCACAGAGCAGTATGTTAGGGCCTCTGGTGTCTTCAGTTGTGTTTATGTGATGACTGAATTTAGTGCCACACACAGGGGGGAATGTTGCATTTTTCTCCCTGGCAGCATTTGTGGGTGGTTACTCCCGGCACATTTGCACTGAGGCTTCTTGCTGCAAGGGTGTTATGAGGGGCTCTTTATTTCTTCCCCTTGCCTCTCTGTTCTCCATATCCCCACCCAGCTGGTGTTTGCTCTGAGGGTGACACCTATTGGTCACAGCGAGCAGCAACACGCAGGGGAGGGCTGAGGGCACTGGTGTCAGACGTACATTTCCCGGGGAGGAGATCCTAGGAAAAGCTTCGTCCACTCACTGCTGGTGGGGCTGTCCACCTGGCATCCCCAGGCACAGAGCCACCCCCAGCAGCAGCAGGAGTCTGGGGTGTGGGTGGAAAAGGGGCTTTGGTTTAGTCCCCTTTCCCCCTGGATGGAGGTGACGGTGACGGGTCCTCCCTCCCTTCCCTCGTGCGTGGTGCAGAGGATCCAAGGTTCCGAGCAAATCCTTTTTCATGCAGAGAGGAGGGTTCCCCATCTGTCCTGCTACAAAGCCCCTGGTGGGGATGGGGAGCTGCGAGGGGTCCTTTTCTCTCTCTCACCCTGTGGAAAAGTGGAGAGGGGCTGAGTTCTTCCTTCCCCTCCACACAGAAGAGAGGGTTGTGGAAGAATCTTCTAGGGGGGAGGGAGCCAGTCTGGCACTGCAGACACTCTTTGCTGCTTTTACAGACACTGTTGGGTTTCTTCTCTGAGCCCCTGCTGAGTGCTTTGCTCCCTCCGCCTGGCATGAGAGCGGTGGTACATTACATCACATTGCACAGAGCAGAGGGTCTGTTGCTGATCCAGTTCTGGTCCTGAACATCATTCCAACCCCTTGTTGTCACTGGTGCGCTGAGGAAAATCCTCAGTTCAGTTTGCCTCTGCAATGATAAAGCTATCGCCCTGTCTGAAGGAACAGCCTTTAAGAGCACGGGTAGCAGAGGCTAGGCCAGCAGGGTGTTCACGAGGAAGCTGTGCTTTAACAGTGAGAGCAGTGACACCAGCAAATCACGTCTGTGGGGGAAGGAACAGCCTGGTCTGCAGAGACACTCATGGCAGAGCTCCAGGGATAGTGAAGGGAGGGAACAGAGGCTTGGGGAAAAGAGAAAATGCTAGTGGCCAGGCCTTTCCAGGTTGTTTAGGCCTTGTGCACATGGCACAAAATTCACCAGCATAGCTATTCTGGAATAACTATTCCAACATAATTTAGCTATTCCAGAATAACTCTCCTGTTCTGGGATAGAAGCGACTTTATTCTGGAATAATTACGCTGATTTGTGAGTGGGCACTTGCCTCATGTAGCCAAGGCCATGGATTTGAATGTAAAACACCCCCAAAACCCGGACAGAATTTATAGTGGGCCGCACACATCCAACCACCACCAACGGAAATCAGAGCACTCAGCCTCATCCACACACTGACTTCACGCCAGTTTAATTAACGTTGGTTTGAAAACCAACTGAGTTCAGCTGGGGCAAACCCCCATGTCGAAGCTTTTATATTGGTTTAAAACAGTTTTTAATCCAGTGAGCTTGCACCTGTAAATTCACTAATGCAAGTTAACCCCATGTGAAACCGATTTGAGTCTCCACACGGGAGAATGAGACGGTTTAACTAAATCAGTTGAAAAACCACACCTTTAGTTAAGCCAGTGCAGCTTTGGTGTGTAGATCAGGCCCTATGGGTTTTGGATCAGGCCCTAAGCAGGCAGGAGATAGGTCACTAAGGCTCTGATCCTGCAATGAGCTCCACACACAGAGACCCCTTGTGCCCATGCAAAGCCTCTTTGATTTGAGTGGGGCATCTGCATGTGTGCAGAGGCCTGCCCACAGTCCATCTTCTTACATCACGAAGTATAGTTTCCCTCAGTATTTCTTCTAGAGCTTTGTCTAGTTTTAAATGTCTGATGGGATGTGGCTTTCAGAAGCACTTCCCATGGGGGTGGGAGAATTTCCCAGCTCAAAGGCAGTACAGGCGTGATTCCCACTCTGTCATGGGGACACTTGGACATTCAGATAACTAAGGTTTGGGATTTGAGGGTGATTGATAGAAGGAGTAGTTTGGGACAGTGGAGTTTGATGTAGACCCCAGTAACAGGACATTTCTCTCTGCTATTCAGCCATAAATTCCTTTGCTCAGTTTCACCCACACCCTAAACAAGTCCAGGGTTGACAGCCCTTCTGTGTCTGTGGATAGCCATCTCAGCCATTAGTCACTGCTCACCAAACAGATAATGGTATTTTGCCCTTCTATATCAGCTTCCATCTGAAGGGCTCACAAAGCACTTTGCAAAACATTAACCAACTCTTACTCCACCACTGTAAAGTAGGTCTAGTTATCCCCATGGGGAAATCGAGGCACAGAGGAGTTAAGGCCCAGATCCTCAGAGGTATTTAGCCATACTTAATGCTGATTGTGGTGACAGTTAAGTGCCTAAAATACCTTTGGGTATGTCTACACTGCAGCCGGGACCATGCCTCCCATCATGGGTAGGCTAGACCGATTGATGGGCAGCATCAGCGTGGAGTGTCAGGCTGGCTCACACCACAACCTCCACGTTGCTATCTGGAGTGCACTAGTCCTGGTCTGTGAACTGCAGCGTGGATATCTGTGTGTGGATCTGGGCCTAAGTGACTTGGAAAGCCCACGGCAGATCCAGGAACAAAACCCAGCTCTCCTGACTCCTCTTGCTGGCTGCGTTTCCTTCTGCCACATCTTTTCCTCAGCTCACACCACAGCCTGGCTCCTGCCCACCCCCGGACTCTAGTGCATGCAGATCAAAACTGGCTAGGCCGCGCTGTGTGAAAAAGCTGGGGTCTGGATTCCCAGTTTGTTTTACTGGTGCCCCACATGAATGGCCGCGATTTTTAGACACGCTTTTTAGTACCATCCTTGTCTATAGCAATACTTCTATTTAATTGCCAATAGCAATAATACTTTGCACTGCTATAGCCCCTTCCACCGAAGAATCCCAGAATGCTTTGCAAGCATCAGGCCTCGTTACACACATTCTGTCTGAGAGAGGAGAATTATTTCTCCCATTTTACAGAGGGGCAAATGGAGACACAGAAGCAAAGCCAGGATTAGAACCACATCCTTTAGGCTCCCGCACCCCTGCCTGAGCCAGTATGTTTTCAAAAGCACAACACTGCACACATGGAGCTGGCTAGGCTTCGAACTGTGGGATAGGTGCCCCAAGACACTGGCCTAGCAGCTGGTTAGGCATGGACAGGCTGGCTTTCAGTTAGCTAGCATGGGTACAGCGAATTGTTCCAGAAGCAAATGATTCTATAACTACCAGCCCTGAGCTTCATGCATGTTCTCTGTCTCTTTAAAGCAAACTGGGGATATTGATCAGAAACAGCGCTGCTGCTAGCCAGTGCAAATGCTACTGCTCAGCTAAAAAAAGCTCAGTCTTGCAAACCAAATACTGTATTGATGCTGGTCTGCTGTTCTCTCTTTGTATGCCCGAAGTTTGGAAGAAGAACTGACTCTCACCAGCCCCACCCACCCATTTAATCATGTGAGCCCTTTGCTGCCCAGGCCAGCTGTTTAAAGGCCCTATAGAGAGAGTGCTGAGTCACACAGCTGAATCTTGGAACTGGAAAGCAAGCAGTTGTCCTAACTTTGGTGGCTTCGGTCAGCGGCATGGAGTGTGTGAGTCTTGTCTCTTT
Organism: Mauremys reevesii; assembly: GCF_016161935.1. Classification (NCBI taxonomy): domain Eukaryota; kingdom Metazoa; phylum Chordata; order Testudines; family Geoemydidae; genus Mauremys; species Mauremys reevesii. Next base: position 15,006,312 of record NC_052627.1, on the reverse strand, counting down.
GTAGCTGGGACTGTTGAGCTGGAAAGGGTTCGGGTTTTACTTGCAAGACAAGGGGATAGTTAGCTACGTGTGGAATCCTGGAAGAAGGTTAACTGCTGGTGAGGGTGTTTGGGAGAGCTGTGGATCACATGCTGGGTGACCAGACTTCTGGTACACATACACCCCACGCACCTGACTTCTCTCTCAAGGCTCCCCCAGGGTGAGCTGCAGGGCTCTTTTCCTGTTGCATCATGGAATAGAAGAATTTCTCTGAGGGGAAATGTGGGTATTGGGTTGGGTCATATGTCAGTGATGGTAGGAAAATGCATGATTGGACTAGAACATTGGAGGGAGGGAACACTAGAGATGGATGAATTTTGATTTTTGCAAGATATTTCCACATAGCTTTTGTTTTGAAGTGTTCACGATGTTTATGTTTACAATTTTCAGCACTTGTACTGTCAGTAATTATCCTAATGTTTCCAATGTCTAGACAGTCTGGAAAGAATATCAAAGTACACCCTTTTTTTTTTTTCTTGCAAACTCTTACAAATCAGTTGTTGAAGATTGTAAAACATTTCATGCCCATATAAAGCCTTTGGGGGGGGTTCTTTTAATTTAAAATAAAACCCCTTCAACTCAGCCCTATAGGGCACTACAGGATAGGGCCAGGTCATCAACTCAACCTTGGCCTTCAGCCCTCTCTAACTCAGAAATGCACCTCCTTAAATATTGCCTACCTTCCTCAGTCTTGGTGGCTGCCTCCTCCCTGATTCTGCGATCCGACCATGGTTCAGCCTGTGCTCCAGAAACAGAATAAAAGAGGGATGAGTAGAGAGCCAGGATAAGTTGGGCTTAGATACTATGGCGATAAGCTGTTTAGCAATCTGCAGATAGTAGCTGGTCTGACCTCAGCATTCTGGCGCAAATGGGAGAGCTGGACAGAACAGACTATGCAAGTGGCTGGATATCCTCTTGGCTGTGAAAACTGTATCCAAATGAAGGAAAATGACCCTCTCTCCAAAACTGGAGGTGGTGATAGTGGTGCAAATGCTACTGTTTCCACTGGTCTAATGCAATATAACCCCAGCTGTGACAGGCCTGTCTTAAGGTCATCACTGAGGTATGTTTGGAGCTAAATTCCAATAGCTCCTCAGGTGAGGGTGCTTGTGTTCCTGATGCAAGGGGTGGAATGTGGCCTCTGTCCAGACAGGCTGGATATGGAGGTTGTTTATCTAAGTCACCTCCCTTAGGCTGCCCCTTGCACGGGGAGGGTGGCACTTGGTGGAGATGGGCTGAAGGTGGGTGTTTTCATGTACTTCGTTTCCTCCTCTGCAGTGGAGGCTGGGATGTACGCAAGCAAGCTGGCTGATGGGCAAGCGCTTTCAGCCAGCAAGCCAAGCCCCACCCCAGGGTTCCCAGGGCGCGGGAGCAGTGTCAGACAAGACCGTGTGCACAGCAAGCTGGTGGGCTGTAGATTTGCACCATGGCTGGCTGCACGGTAACAGCCATGGCTTTAAATGGGGGAGGGGAGAATAAAGGAGGGTTAGGTCTCACATTCCTGCGGGCCGGGGAAGTTACCTCTCTGTGTGCTAAAGGGTCGGGTGCCTGAGAAGTGAACAGTGGCTTCTTTTAGAAAGGCAGCCAGGGAAAAATGCTAGTCAGACTCCCCGGGGAAGAACTGAGCCCTCTTAGTACAGAAAAAGCCAGTGGTGGCAGGAGCAGCAGTGCAGGCTTCCCGGTGTGTGTTACATCCCCAAATCCCCATGGGCTGCAGCTAACGAGGGCACCTCTAGTCCAGTCTCTGGCCCATTCAGTCCTTGACCTCTGGACAGACTGCTAGCCATCAGGCCGGTTAGCGCCTGTGGCTGGGAACACATGGAGTCCTGCCCCTTGCATGTTAATGATTCTGGTCGCTGCCTGACTGGAACTTGTCTTGCTTCCAGGTCATGCTCAGCACTTATTTCTTGTGTCCCCTGTGGTATTGCCCCTCCCTTTACATCGAGAAAGTAAGTCTGTTTCTCCCCGGGGGCAGGCTAATACGGTTGTGGCTTGACTCCCCTAGGGACTGGTTGCTACTCACTTGAATATCCAGCCTGGAGAGTGCATCAAAGTGAAGGGGAAGATCTTGCCGGAAGCCAAGGGGTGAGCTGGGAAGCCTGGGAGGGGTTAGATGTTACATCATCGTTTAGGTACCCAGTGGGGATTGACTTCTTCCCTTAGCACATGACAAGGGTAGGTGCTAGAGGTGAATCTGCCTCCGGACAAATACAGTTCTCTCTGTTGTTAGGTCCATCTCCGCATTACAACTAGGGGTTACAGTGGACGAGAAGCTGGGTGAGAGTCAACAGTGTGACCTTCTTGCCAAGAAGGCTAACGGCATTTTGGGCTGTATAAGTGGGGGCATTGCCAGCAGATCGAGGGACGTGATCATTCCTCTCTAGTCGACATTGGTGAGGCCTCATCTGGAGTACTGTGTCCAGTTTTGGGCCCCACACTACAAGAAGGATGTGGAAAAATTGGAAAGAGTCCAGCGGAGGGCAACATAAATGATTAGGGGGATGGAGCACATGACTTATGAGGAGAGGCTGAGGGAACTGGGATTGTTTAGTCTGCAGAAGAGAAGAATGAGGGGGGATTTGATAGCAGCCTTCAACTAGAGGATGGATCTAGACTGTTCTCAGTGGTACCTGATGACAGAACAAAGAGTAAGTTGCAGTGGGGAAAAATTTTCACTAGGAGGGTGGTGAAGCACTGGAATGGGTTACCTAAGGAGGTGGTGGAATCTCCTTCCTTAGAGGTTTTTAAGGTCAGGCTTGACAAAGCCCTGGCTGGGATGATTTAGTTGGGGATTGGTCCTGCTTTGAGCAGGGGGTTGGACTAGATGACCTCCTGAGGTCCCTTCCAACCCTGAGATTCTATGATTTGGACTCCGGTGGGAGGGGCTGTGTAGTGTGGTTGTGTGTCTGATTGTCTCCTCCATGCCAGGTTTGCTGTGAATGTGGGGAAGGACCACAGCAACCTGGTGCTGCACTTCAACCCACGTTTCGACAGCCACGGGGATGTGAACATCATTGTGTGCAACTCTATGGAGGATGGGATGTGGGGGACAGAGGAGAGGGAGACGGACTTCCCCTTCCAGCAGGGTGACAAGACTGAGGTGAGGGCCTGGGAGCGGGGAACAAAGCTGTGCTAAGGGAGGGGGGGTGGTTCCTAGCCCTACATTCCTGCAGCACTTTTCATGCCGTACAGCAAAGCACTTCACACTAATTAAATAGGCCTCTCTTCACTCGGGCGAAGGCACCAGTGAGGCCCCTTGAGATTTTTGGGGTGCCCTCTCAGCCAGATCTGGGGGAGATCAGGCTTTCTCCCCCTCAGGACAGACACTAGTTGAGGCAAGAGTAGCTAATGCTGTCTGGGGGAGCTCCGGGTTAACACAGCTCTAAGAGGTGGTGGGGACTGGCTGCCTGTGTTGTTGGTTCTAATGTGCCTACTCCTTGCAGATCTGTATCTCCTTTGACACAGCAGAGCTGACGGTGAAACTGGCTGGCGACAAGGAGATCAGATTCCCCAATCGGCTGGGCCTGGAGAACATTGAGTACCTGTCTGTGGAAGGTGACTTTGCCATCAAAGCCATTAAGTTTAGCTAACGACTTAGTCCTACTCTTTCCACCTCCCTGCTCAGTGAAATAAATCTCAGCTTGGCCTTCAAACTTGCCATGCCTGCTTGCTCTGTGCCATTTCGTCTGCTCCAGCCAGCTTGCCTCTCCCGCACTACATAGGAATGGCTAATTGCACCAGGAGCCAACACTTACCTAATCACTAGCCCTTGACACCTATTCCCCACTTAAAGAAAACTGATCGTATTCTAAGGGTCCTGCTGCTGCCTAGTGTAAATGCTGCCTCTTAGCTGAAAGAGGCCGTTAACGCCACTCATCTTCCCCCGTCCACACCCCCATGAACTGCTCACTGTTAAAGGATACTGCCCCCACCTCCTGCAGTGGTCATCTGCTCAGCTATTTAAATGCAGTTGTGGAGCTGGGGCTGAATCCCGGAGTTGGTTGGCTGTCCTAGCTTGTTGGATTTCAGGCAGTGTACAAGTCCTAGCTCTTTGATAGCTGGGGTTGTTAGACCAGGAGGCATGACAGGTAGGTATGGTCTGACTGCAGTCCTTGATAGAGTGGTTCAGGCTTTGAAGAACTGCCTTTCTCCTCACAACTCTACTAGGGGTGTCCCTCACGGGGAGGGAGGGCGGCATAGGAGTCTCTTATGTATCTCCTGCGGAGGGGAGAAAGTCAGAGGGGTGTTAACTGGGCAGGTGTCAATGGGGACTTGTCATTGGGAAAGTGATCCAGCTCAGAGCTGGGGAGATCCTGCTGGTGGAATGGGGCTCTGGGAGTGGGAATTAGAGGGGAATCAGAACCTGTGAAATATTTTAGGGTTTTTCTAAAACCACTCTAGTAGTCAATTTCTTGGGGGAGGTGAGACATACTAACTCTGGGAGCAGGGCCGGTGCAACCATTTAGGCGACCTAGGCGGTCACCTAGGGCACTAGGATTTCGGGGGTGCCATTTTCTTCAGCCGCCCCGGTCGCCACCGGCATTTAGGCGGAGGGAGCTGGGGCAGGGGAGCGCGGGGAGGGCCCTCTGCAGCAAGTAAGGGCGGGGGCAGCACACAGGGGAACTCCCCACCCCAGCTCACCCCTGCCCCGCCTCCTCCCCGAGCACACCGTGGCTGCTTCACTGCTCCCGCCTCCCAGGCTTCCAGTGCCTAAGCTGGTTGGCATCACAAGCCTGGGAGGCGGGAGAAGTGAAGCAGCAATGGCGTGCTCGGGGAGGAGCTGGGGCGGGGTGGGGGTGCCTCAGGGTGGAGGGTGAGGTATGGGGAGCAGCCACGGGAGGGTTGGACAGGGCAGAGGACAAGGAGCTGGCTCAGGAACCGGGGAAGGCACAAGGTGGAAGTTTCACCTAGGGTGCGAAACATCTTGCACCGGCCCTGTCTGGGAGACTTTTTAAACCACGTCTGGTGGGGTTCAAAGGATGCGGGGGCAGGGGTAGCGCATGCTGCTGTTCCCACCTTGCTCTTCTAGCTGCCACTGACTGAAGTGCTGCTTCCCTTGCCTCTGGCAGCGGCTTTCTCCTTGCCTCTGCTAAATGCCCTCTTCCCGCTAGTGCCCCAGCCCCCCTCACAGCAATGTAGCCGATACGAGTGGGATGGCTGAGGCGCCTCTGTGCCCACTACACGCAGCATCCAGAGACGACGACGGTGGTGGGGGTCAGCACCACAGCAGTATGGGGGCAGGGTTCGAGCTGGCGTCCCCAATAAGCAGAGACGAGGCGCTGGGAAAGGCAGAGAATAGACTGAGTGAATGCAGCTAGCTAGTTGTTCTTCTGTCTATGCCCCTGAAAATAGGGAGAGGCGTCAGGAGAGGGGCTAATTCTGCTAAACTGGGATCCACTCAAGCTTCCTCTCCATATTCCCTGCCTTTGCCCTCTGACTTAGGCATGCGGCAGGAATACTTACAGCAAAACTGTCTGCTTCCCCACAGCCCAGGCTGAGCTCCCTCCTGGCTACTGCCGCCTCAAAGCCAAGAAAAGACTGGGCTCCCCAGAGGTGGAGGAGGCAATGCTCATGCAACTGCTGCTGGGTCCTGTAGCCAAATGAGGCCCAATCATGCTCTGGCGAGGCCTTCAGCTGAAGGTCATTATCAAAGATGGGGGTTCCAGGAACGTTCTGGCTGTGGAGCTGGGCCTTTCGCAGCTGAGCCCTTTGGGTGGGGAGGGGCAGCAGGATGATCCCATAGCCCCGACAAATGGACTATACCTGGATCTTCCACTTAAATCAACTCCTGGAGGGCTGGGGAGAGGGGGCCCTACTGCACTTTATCCCCCTCCTAGGATGGGAAGCTGGAGGTTTTTGTCAAGCTGAGCTGGTGTCCTACAGCAACTGAGGTGCAATTTTTCCCAAAGAACCTGGGGCTGAAGGGGAGAAGGCTGTCATACTCCTCAGGACCAGAGACACTATCATTCTGCCTCATCCTGGCTGCAGGATGCCTGAGTAACCGGGGAGCAGGCTTGCTCTTAGAAATGCCTGTCTCCTAGGGCAAGGATGGGGTTTGCCCCTGGCCCAACTAGCCCATTCAGAAACAGCTTCCCAGAAGCTACACTCTCCCCTCCTCTAGCTGTGTGGGAAGCTCATGGGCGGCGTGAGCATGGAGCATTCTGGGAGCTTGCTCTGCCACACCAAAAGGTATGTTTGTTTCCATGGCAGCCCAGCATGGGAATGGCTCCAGTGCTGGGGGCTGCACAGTGCAGGTGGCTACCTCTCTGCTCCCTGCCCCTCCAGGCTTGCTGTGAACGTGGGGAAGGACTGATGCTGCACCTCCACCCATGCTTTGACTGCCAGCAGGGTCACAGTGCGCAACTCCAAGCAGGCTGGGAGGCATGTAGTCCAGGCCGGCTAAGCTATGGCCTCCATCCTTGTATTGGGGGAACACTGGCTGCCACTATCCCACTCAGATTTCCCCTGTGCTTTAAGCCAAAGCACAGGTGGGGAAGGAGTCTTAAGAGAGAGATCAGAGGAAGGAAGAGAGGAAACCATGGAAACTCGGATCCCCTGAGGGACAGGCAAGACTTTTCCCTATTGCCCTTCCCCAGGTGCTCAGGAGGTAGCTCTTTGGTACATGCATGGTCGGTGCCTTGCCCTCTCGCCCTTTAAGATCAGACCTGTTCACTTGACCCATCTGGGGCCAGCTGGTACCACTCCCTCTCTCACTTTTGGGTTTACTGACCTCTCACAGATGTTGACAGCTTCCAGTGCTGTGGATACAACAACGGCAAAGAGCTCAGGTGGGAGGGAACCGTGTGGTCTGCAGTACTTCCTGCGGGATGCCCTGACGGGGGAAGTGAGGTGAGATGGCTGCAGCTCCAGAGCCATAACTACTCCTGTTGTTACCAAGGAGGCTGGTGTATCGAGTTAACAGTAGGTGTCTAGGCTGGCTCATATTATACTAGCAGCATAAGAAAACCTTTGCTAAACAGAACAGGGAAGAGAGAAACTTAGATAATGTTTTCACTCAACCGCTGTCCATGCTACCCAGCTATATGACTATTTATACTCCTGCTAGATCTCACTGAGCTAAGGCAAATGTGTGTCCCCAAGCTGGGAATCGCTCCTAGTGCAGACAAAGCCTAGCCCTGCCACTAGAGGGCACTGTGTCCACAACTGCTGATTTGACGCTCACCCCGACTCCCATAATCTACTACATTCCAGTCTTGGTTCCGGTGGATAGGTCCACAACACACACACAGCTACTCTTGCAGTGCTTCGCTTATTTATATGCAGATTAACTTATGGGATGTGCAGAATTGTTCCATTTCAGACCCTTGGTAAATCCACTTCAAAGGGTAAAAACACCTGGTTCCTAGAGACATTTTCACATATGACTTAAACCCTTAGGCCCAGAACTTCAAAGGTACTTAGGCACCTAACTCCCACTGAAATGGGAATGAGGCCCCTAAATACCTTGGAGGATTTGGGCCCTAGGCTCCTAGCTCTCTTAGAAAGTCAATGGGCTGTAGGCTTCTAAATCACTTAAGTGCTTTTGAAAATTTTACCCTAGAGCCCTGTCAGACTATGGTTGAGATCATGCTTTGGACTCCTGCTCAAGGGTGGGGGACTATGGTGTGGCTATCCAACAGGGTTCTCAGAAAAGTTTCCCTGTCCAGTCTGCTCAAGGAAACTGAGCCGGAGCCCAGTTTGTCATAATGTGTTCGTACAAGGTCGTGGTCAGCCTGGTTTCAATCATAGCGCTAAAAAGGCCTGCATTCAACTCGGCGCTTTCATCTCTGGGCTAGCTGAAAGCACTTTATTCTCTGCCCCATCCACAGTTGCTTGTGATTGAAGTTAACCCTCCTAATGCACTACAGCAGAAGGGCCTTGTTCATTCAGCTGTTCCAAATGTGATGCTTAAGGTGAAAACAAGAACATCCAGCAGTTATGTAGCACTTTTCATCAGTAGATCTCAAAGTGCTTCACAAAGGAGGATGGTAACATTAGCCCCATGTTACAGATGGGGAAACTGAGGCACAGGGTGGTGATGTGACTTGCCCAACATCACACAGCAGGCCGGTGGCTGATCCAGGAATAAAATCCAGGTCTCCTGAGCATGAGTTCGGTGCTCTGTCCACTAGAGAACACGGCCTCCAGGTAGGCCACGCTTAAGTTCTCTAGGAATCTTGCAGAACTGCACAATCTACTTAACCCCTGGAGAGTGTCTGGAAAAAGTGAAGATAAGTCAGGGCAGGGGAGACTGAAACCTGTAGGGGAAGTGAAGATTAGGAAGGTATGATGCTGCTAGCCATGGCTGAAAACATTTAAACAAGGAGGAAAAAGGCCTGGGTACCAATGTAACATTTAGCATTAACTAGCCATGCTGGTAACTGGAGCTAGTTGAATATTTGCACAAAAAAAGTGTTGTTATTGAAAAACAGCCTTTATAAAATGAAACTTTTGGAAAATATCATTGATATTATTGGAATTTTCAATTTTTTAAATTTTTTTTATCCAAATAATGTTTTCATTTACCAAAAACTGTTTTTTGTACTGCAAACTGCATTTTCAGTACACAGACATTTTTTGAAAATGTTGGTAAAACGAATCATGGAAAATTTTGCCAAAATTGGCAAATGGATCTATTTTGAATCCTGCCAAATGGAAATGTGAACATTTTTTATTACCTACCTTCTCCCATATTTTGACCGCAATTAATTACTCTTTAAGCCGGTTCCTATTTACACCATCTGAAGATTTGATTCTCTGGATTTCAATTCTAAGACACATTTTTGCACTGGAACAAATGAGAAGGAAAAAAGTACCTTTACTTTCTCTTCCCCCTTCATTTGATTTAAGAGCCATCAGAGTATGGAGTATTTGGTAGCACTTTTTATTGTCAGTATCAGTTAAGTGGTTCTTACATGTCAACAAATAGGTATTTCAAGTAATAATTACACATAATGCTATATGATAACAATAACCTTAAATTGTAAACTGATTGGCAACCTCTGGCAACCCCAACATCGGAGGAAAAAAGTCATTTTAAGAATCACTGAAAGCAGCTGAAAATATGTAGCCAAGCTGTGAAAAGAAAGTAAAATTGTCTGTAAGCAACATTCAGATTGACTGACTCAAACTTTCAAAATTTCCTTTATGATCAACTGGATAATAATTGTGCCCTTATCCCTGGGTCCAAAGAGTCCAAAGAGACATCTCTCTCTCTTCTCCCCCCTACCCCGTTCCCCTCCAGCATACTGCAAAAGGGTGACAGCAACTAATGCAACACTATCAAACAACAAATCTAGCTAAGAACATGTGCATCATCTTGGCACGGCAAGCAGGCTGCTCCAACTCTTTTTCTGCATGGTAACATGGCATGGAAGAGAAGGAAGCATTTATTAAGATTTCAGTGTTGGTGCATGAGATGCTAAAGAGCCTCAGTGCTAGCTAGAGAGGGTGTTGGCCTCAAGTGGACAGGCTGCTGGTCGGGCTAGGGCCTGGCTGAGCAGTTTGTTTCTGACCCCACAGGCCAAGTTCTACCCTCAGTTAAATGCCGGCAACGTGTACCGAAGATTCATGACTAGCGAGGGCAGAATTTGTCCCCACCTGTTGGGGGTAAGTGGAGGATCCCGGTGCCCACATTAGCCACATCAATACATACAAATACATAACACGAGTGATCTTCGTGAGGCAGTGACATTGCATTAGAAAACCCCTGAGCGTTGTGCTCTGACAAGGGAGGCACGGCCTACCCAAGTGTAAGTGCAGTCTGAGGGAAACCGGGAGCACCGAGGCTGCAAGAACATGGCCAATCCGCACTGCCAGAATACCGGGAGATTGACCTTGGGGTTGGTATTATGCATTTTAGGTTGGTTATAATGGAAGCACCTTTCGTCTGTTAATCGAGGCTACTCTTCAGGCCAGCCTGGGAGAGGGCAGTAGGAGAGGTGGGGGAAGCTGGGTATGAGAAACAGATATGCCCCTAATTTGTTCATTTTCATTTATTAATATTAGTATCTATTATTTGTATTATCGTAGCACTTAGGAACTCTAGGCATGGAGCAGAGCCCCACTGTGGGATCCACTAGGAAAAAACTTTTGATCTCTCTTGTCTAGGAAAGGCCCTGCCTGGCTCCACATGCGGACATTTAGAACTTGTGGAAAGCGGGGATAAAATGCTATCAGGCTGATCTGCTGGCTTTTTACATCCACTTTACACAAGTCACACCAAGGAGAGGACAATGGAGAATCAGGCCTGGAACCACAAGGCATTTGCTATCAGATGGTCTCATGTCTAACCTTCACAGAAAATGAAGTCCCTTTCATCAGCCAACCTGGGCATGGTTTTAGTCACGTGGAAACTCTTGTACGTGTGGTTGCCGAATCCACCTCCCCATCCTCCACCACTGACTTTGTACTGTCCGTTTTAAAAGAAAGCAAATCCGAGTTTTGATGACTGTGACTGCGTTGATTTCAGGCCGTGCAGCATGTTATGATAGCCGAAAGCAATTCCAGCCACCCCCTCAGCATGTAACTACTCTGTTAATGGAGGTATTTGAGGATTTACCAAGCGCTGATTTAAAGTCAAGTTGTAATTACGCAACACGCTGCAGGATTGTGCTGTCTGACACACGCCTCCATCCTCTTCCAATCTACAGCAATAGACCTGGCTGCTGTGACATTTACACAGTTTCAGTGCTTTTCAAAAACACCCCCTTGGGATGTAGGACACTAATTTCTTTCACAAGGCCAGAACCTCAGCTGAAGTCAATGGAGTGGTGCCGATTTACTCCAGCGGAAGTATTCCTTACCGAGAGAACCTGCAGAAATTGGCCAACAAGTAGGTCACCCTTGGAAGAGTTAAAACAGGAAAATTTGCATCCCAGTCCACTGCATAGGGACTGTAGTCCCCTCCCCCACACCTCACATGTCTCATTAGTTAAAACAGCAGCACTCCGTTGGGGGCTCTTCAGAATTGTTGTTTTAATAGCAGGATCGAATAAACCAGCCACTGCCCACAAGGAAAGATGGGCCATGTTAACCCATAATTGGACCCTACACAAATGTACATTTCAGGTTCGGCCCAGCCACCCCTCTGTCATGGCTTCGCAATCTGGCGTGCAGAGTCACAGTGCTGCTCAGGTCTGGCCCGTCCATTTTGGGCTCCCCCCAGGAATGTGGGCCCTAGATACATGCCTTGGTTGCTTATGCGTTAATCTGGCCTTGAGCATTGTCTGCTGAGCACGAGAGTCAGGGAAATATGGGCTGTGACCCCTTAGCACCAAAATAAGCTCATGCACAGCCAAGGGCTGAGGCTTGTATCCCGAACCCAGGCCAGGGCGCAGTGGGCAGAGAAGGAGGAGGTGTGAGCAGGAGACGTGCAGGTCCCCCACTGAGGGGCTTCCTCACTAGGGAAAAGCAGGATGTTCTTAACTGGAGAGGACGAAGCTGAGGTAAAATCCTAGTGAAGACAAGGCAGTATGTAGCTTTCAGGAGTTAGCAGGTCAAGATAAGGACTATGGGGATCTTAGGACTTACCTTGACCTGATAACCAAACTGTTTGGTCTTCACTAGGATGTTACCTCACGTTACCTAGGAGGACAGGTGGGTGGCACAGCCCCAGCCCCACCCCCCTCAGCCCCAGAGGGAGGGCAGTGCAGCCCCAGCCCTCACCTCTAGTGCCGGGAGGGGGGGCGGTGTGGCCCCAGCTCCCCCTCCCCTAGCACCAGGAGTGGCCCCAGCCCCTCACAGTGCTGGGAGGTGTGGCCCCAGCCCCCTCAGCCCTGGGAGGGAGGGCAGTGCTGCCCCAGCCCTCCCCCCCAGTGCCAGAGTGGCCCCAGCATTGGAGCACTAGGAGGGCAGGTGGCCCGGCCTGAGCCGGGGACATCGCACAGGGGAGCCGCAGAGCGGGAAGCAGGAAGGGGAAGGCCGGGGGGGCCAAGCGTGGGCAGGGCCCCACCTGTCTGTTTGGGGAGGCCTAGGATACCCACTGCCCATGACCACCTGACAGCCTGCCCCAGAACGAGCACAGATTGGTCACACCAGAAGCCAAGCGTTACGGTTTGTCTACTTTGGCGGCTGCACTCACATCCACTGCCAGCAGGCAGTGACTTGCAAGAGCCCTGGTGCTGCTGTCTCCAGGGCTCGAGGATGGCTAGGCGCAAAACATTCCCAATGGCTCAGCTTCCCCTCCCCCCTCTGGTATGGACAGCTGGGATGACTTAGTCCAAATTCGTTCCGCAGGGAGGAAGATCAAAACAGAATATGGAAGATACCGGATTACAGAAGGAGTCAGCAGCAAGATCACTCTCTCCAGGGCCAAAACCACGCACGTGAGCCGGGAATGTAGTGCAAAGGCACCCAGGAGAAGGAAGAGTACCTGTACCTTTTCCCCATTATTCAGCTGTGCAAAGGGAGAACAGAGTGAGGGTCTGGATCCCATTTAGAACTGTACATGAAAATACCTTATTTAGTCCTAGCCCAAAGCTGTCAATTATGTTTTCACGTGGTTGACTTAAGTTTTGAATGGAATTCAGCCTTGTGAAACACAACCTGGTGAATCTCTTCTGAGCAGGGAGAAGATCTGTCTGCTTGTCACCACCTGAACTTTTGGCTTCAGCAGACTTGCCCAGAGGAAAGAAAGAAAAGCAAAATTGCACCACTCCTGGGCTCCTCCCATCTCTCGCGTGTGACAAATCACCCCAAGAAACAAAACCAAACCATGTCCATCATAACACACAGGTCATGACTATGTCAGCATGTGAGAACTTGCCAGGGGACCTTCACAAGCCTGTCCTGGAAGGTCCTGCTACAGTTGCTCCCAGAAAACACACTCTAAGCTGTTTCAGACACAACTATTTTGCCAAATGTTTACATGTTTGCTTGTTACTCACAGGTCTTGCAAACACAGAGATTGCTCAAGGCTATGTGCATACTGACCCTTGTGAAAGCGCATTCTAAACAGTTAGTAAATACAGCCCCACCCTCTGCTAGTGAGCTGACAGCCCCTGAAACTCTATTCAGAGATATAGCAAATCAAAAGAGAGCTGGTCAGGGAATTATTTCCCCCATGAAAGATCTCTGGTCACATTTTCAAAAGTACCTAGGTGACTTTAGGAGCTGAACTGCCAATCCGTGGGGCATAGGCTCCTAGAGTTACTCGGCTGCTTTGGATGAAAATTTCTGAACTGTTTCTCGTTTTTAGCCGCTGGTCGAGGTGTGCTGCTGCAGCTGCATCTGTTCAACCCCAAGTCTAGACGAGCAGTCCGCCATACACAGTGACATGCATCCTGGGTAAGCTACCCCCGTGTGAGACATGTTCAGTGTGTCTACATTAGGGGTTTGCACCGGTGCAGTCACGTCACGTCACCGGTGTAGCTACACTCTGACTTGTTTCAATGCATTGCTGTGTGCAAACAGTTATAGTGAGCCTCTGCACTGGGCCCGCACAGCTGTTCCATGTATGTTCTTCTTTATACAGTGAAGAGGCTTTCACATGCTACTTCTAATTAAGGGAACAGGAATGCATTGTGGGAAATGAGGCAATAAATAGGTATCCTCTCCCCACTAAAGGCACTTAGAAGCAAACTCATGGAGACTGATCAATGTTTAATTTTCTCCAGGTACATGTCAAAATGTTCTTTCCCCAATCTGATGACTCAGAAACCCCCACAGAGTTAGCAGAACAATGTTTATATAAGGTTGTGCAAAATTCCTTCCTTAAACCTGAACCTTAACTAATAGCAATAAAACACAGGACAAAGGGATGGTGGAACTTCCTTCAGGAAGATTGCGAGGAATGGGTACCCAAAATACATCATCCGCATGAATGTACAGACAGTGCTAGTTGCTCAGAGTTTAGTAACAACAAAAGGATCCATTCTCTCCTTGATACATGCTTATAATTCCAATATGGACAGTAATTTACTTTCCGCTGTATAAATGTAAATGATCATTTTCCTCAATGATAATTGCTTGTGTGATTGGAGGTTAATCTGTAAACGACTTATATATTAACCCCAGTGCATACACACAGTGACAACTGACATCACCAGAAGCTGAGCATGTGGATTGAGGGGAGTATGAGCCAGAGGGCCAGATCCTCAGCTGGTACAAATCGACACTGAGTAAAGTGACAGACCTATCTAGAGCTAGGGGACCTTTAAAGGGAGGTTCTCTCTGGCTTGATGGGCCTTACGAAACGTTTTGTGGGACAGAACCATGTTCAAGTCGAGAAGCAGCTAAAATGGTCCTTTTTGCTCTGTTTGGACTATCCCTAGTTTCTTCCTTTCAAAAAAATTCCACATGCCGTAGTGACATGCAATTCCTTTGTTCCCCCAAAGACATCCTGTAACACACTGGGCAGATCACCTTCAGGGTATGTGAGGGCTGAAATTTCATATGGCAGCAAGGTCGTAGCATGCTCTAGCTCTGCCATGCTTCCCAAGGCAGCAATACATCTGAAGCCTGCAGGGAGCACTTGCTTCAGAAAAAAGGTCCTTAGAAACAGCAGTGGAGACAGTGCACGCTCTCGTTTTCACCGTTTACTGTTGAAACACATAAATTAATTGCATGAAGGTCTTACAAAACATGCATGTCAGAGCCTTTGGGGCACTGGTATCTGAGGCCCTCTTGCAGTATGATGGGATGAACAATCACACACTCAAGACGGGAGCAGCTTAAACAGCAACAGCAGCAGCAGCAGCAACATAAAATCTCTATGAGGTTAGACCAGAGTGACCAAAATGTGTCTTGTGAGTCAAATGTAGCCCATAGATTTCTACAATGCAGTCCGTGGACGCCCTCAATCTTTAACAGGGAGGGTGGTGGTGGTGGAAACAGTTGGGGATACATGTGCAATGCCTTGGAGAACTAGAGGTCCCAGAATTCAATCCTCCATAAGTGAGATAACACCCACTGCCTTAAAAAAGAGACCATTTCCAATCTGCTTACCTGCAGCCCTGGAGCTCTGGGTAAGTTGCCCAAGTGATGTTCAGTTGGGCAAATTTGGTTGTCCCAGGTTAGACTGACTGAGAAATGACTCACTAACCCTACAGCAGAAACCCCATTTATCTAACTAAGACAAATGAGCTTTTGGCAGAAGACTTAAATGCAAGCTATTCACGCTGGGGCATGTAACCCACTGTTAGCCATTAGAGGATTTCCGATAAGATGGGTTCAGATAAACGAGGTATTACTGTTTTAAAAAAATATGCTGGTATGTACATCATCCCCTTTAGAAAAAGCACCCTATATGTAATGCCCTTTAAAGACCCTCTCCAAATCAAACTAACAACCTTCAGGTTGCTTTTAGCACAGACTTTGCCTTTGTATTGTCTTAAATCATCTGTGAATCCAGAACCAGAAGGGAATCTTTTTGCTTCACTCTAACTTTGACTCCTGAGTTGCTTGGTTCACACAAGTGCTTGTTTAAACTCTGGATGTATCAAGCCATGGGATCCAGAAGAGGATAGATTATACTTTGCTGGGCAAAGTCTCCTTCACAAGGACACTTACTGGTACATTCAGCAAATGTTGAAACAGGTTGAAGCTTTTTCTGGTAGCCCTTTATTATGTAAAAAGCCCCCGAAAAGCTGCTCCATTCTAGGGTGCGACTATCTTTGGAGATTCCTCTTTTTGTTAAGTTTTCACAAAATACAAAATTAAATGCATTTTCTACGTACAGAACCAAGACTCAAGTAACTGACTAGCATATGTACAACTTACACTTTCTGCCTTGTTTTTAAAAAATATAAATATCAATAATGTTCAGGAGTATCATGGGTTGGTTTTATTTTTAAGGCTTCATTCTTTCAGATCCTTCATTATTAAACAATGGTGCCTCACTCTGATTGAGGTATGGGGACAGGGGGGAGCAGAGGCAACCACACCATGTTACCAAAGATGACACGTTTGTTCATGATAAGCTGGCCCATTCAAAAATAAGTGCCTCCTCCTCATACCTTGTAGCCAGGGAAATTGTTCACCTTCCTCTAGCGTGAGCCAGGTTAGATTAAGTTTTCATAGTGAGCTCTCAGGGCGATGGCATAGGGAGAGGAATGCAAAGACTTTATTACTGTTTTTTTCCTTCCTTGAATTCTCTTTTTAAACCCATCGCTCCATTGTAATTGTTGAGAGCTCTCAGAAAAGTACTCCGATTAAATAAACTCAAGCAGAAGAGCCGTACCCGAGGCGTGTCTGGGAAAGGTTAAAGTGAAGAGGCCGATGATGTAGGTAAACTACCGGGGGTTGTGGCTGCTGTGGCTGGGGCCGCTGCTGCTGTTGTGTCCATGGGGATGAAGTCTGTAGGGAGGCTTTCCGTCAGGCACTTGAGCTGTTCCTGACCCAGTTTAATCTTGTCGTCCAGCTCCCGCTGCTCTATGAGAAGCGCGGACTTCATCTTCACAAAGTGCTGGTACTCCTGGAACTGTTCCTCCGAGAGGTAATTGCCCAAGATCTCCAAGACCACACGTTCTCGCCGGTCCAGGTTCTCCTTCAGCTCCCGGGCATCCTCGTGCTGGCCAGCCAGCAGCTTCCTTTTCTCAGTCAGAGAGCTCTGCCACCAGAGACAGGGAGTTAACATCACAGTGCTAATCCAACGACCTCTTTCCCTCCCCACAGACAGCCTTTCCCTCCTCT
Source organism: Mauremys reevesii (assembly GCF_016161935.1). NCBI lineage: Eukaryota > Metazoa > Chordata > Testudines > Geoemydidae > Mauremys > Mauremys reevesii. Next base: position 14,989,641 of record NC_052627.1, on the reverse strand, counting down.
GGCAGTGATGGCCTGGGGACTATGCTTCCCCTGTACATGGTCACACACATGGAGAAGGGGAATAACATTTCAATGTGGATCAAACATGAATCCTACTCAGTCATATTCTGAATATGTTTGGTCAACATGGTAATATCTTTTATTGGACCAACTTCTGTTGGTGAGAGACAAGCTTTTGAGCCACACAGAGCTCTTCTTGTCTCACTCACCAAGCTTGAAAGCTCATCTCTCTCACCAACAGAAGTTGGTCCAATAAAAGATATTACCTCACCCACCTTGTCTCTCTAACATCCTAGGACCAACACTGCTATAACAATACTTCATACCGCATGGTCAACATGGTGCAGATGGGGTTAGAAATTGTTAACAAAACACAATCAAGCCATGGTTTCTACCATGCTTTCCCCCCTATGCATGGTCTGGCCAAACAGAGCTAAAACATGCTTAGCTGGAGCCAGGAGACCACCATTTGTCCAGCTATGTGCTGCTTCCTCTGCAATTCAGCTTGCACAGCTGATGGTAAGACCAGCCAAAAACAAATGCTTTTTTTAAGTTGCCAAGATGCATGGGGTGAGAGTCATTTGTACAAAATATCAGCCACAAGTCATGGGGCCAGAGTCATGTTTACAAAGGTTTATACCCATGGAACAGGCTCAACTGTTGGCTTCACTTTGGAGGCTACAATCCTATATATGGCTGGGAGTTTCAAAAGTTCCTAAGAGACTTAGAGGCCTGGTTCCCGTTGACTTTCACTGGGAGTCAAGCACCTAACTCCTTGAAGCCCATTTGAAAGTTCCATCCTATATGTGCATGTTCTTCTAATCACCCGTTTGTTCAGCACTCTCAAAAATCACCAACGCTCTAAAGTTTACAAAAAGAGACATACCCGCTCTTCAGGATTCACATCTTCACCTAGGCTACTCAGAACGTTCTCTACCCGGGCCAGACGCCCTGAGAGGGAAAGCAAGAGGTTCACCACTTTATCCAGGTCGCCTATGAACATCTTGTATTTGTCAAACTCGTTGGGCTTGCATAAATCGCTGATCAACACCTCCACCTCCTCTCCCAGGGCATTATTCAGCTTGATGTCTGCTAGCAGGCTCTCCTTAGCTTCCTTCAAGATCTCCAGTTTGTGGGACAAACTCGCGATGAGCTCAGCCTGGTAGGAGGGAAATATTATTATTGTTCTTTATGGTGTATGCTGTGCTGTCGATGTGACCATATGAAAACATGGCCCTGGTCCCATTAGAATGAAAATTCAACAAATGCTGACAATGGTCACAGCGGGATGAGCTGGAGAGAGAAGAGGAAATGGAGGAGACAGTGAAACTCAATGTGAGAAGTTTTGAGCAGTTGGTCGAACGATATTAGGATATTGCTTTACTTGCCTAGTAGCCCAAATCGTAACCTGCTTTTGTAATGATTGGGCAAGATTTTTGGTGCCACATCTTGATATACCTTAAAGGGAATACTGAACTTCCCTCCCTTTGTAAAGTGTTTTGAGATCTCTGGATGAAGAGTGCTTTATAAGATTGTATATATTGAAATCAATGGGCGTTAGGCACTTAAGTACCTTTATCACACTCCCACACCTTCAGGATTCTTGTTTACATGTTACGTTTTGCATTATCCTTTGGTCAAATAAATATTACTTTAAAAATTGATTGAAAAAAGGGAGCAAGCTTGACTAATTAACCAAGACTCTGGATCAAAAAACCTCGAGGGAAAAGAGGAAAAAAACTTGTCATGTTTTTCCCTCCTATTTTTGTCCCTCTTAGAATGCACTATGAAGTGCTAAGAGCCAGGGGCTTAGAAACCTCAGCATCAGGTGCAAGTGCCACTTTCAATTTCAGCTTCAGCCAGAGCCTCGGCATTTCTCCCTTGGCAGAACCCACCGCCTGGGCTGATGTGGCCCTCGGCAAAGAGAAACAAACCAGCACGTAGCTCTACCAGCTAAGGAGAGTTAAAGCTCATTTTGTGAAACCCCCTGCAGCTGTTCTACAGCCAATGGGAAAACTACCCTGAGGTGCAGCCGTGCTGTGCATGTCCTGGATTTCCTGATTCCGACTAGGATTTGGAGGAAAGCAATAAGTACATGTATTCCCTGGTCTGAGGCTGGTAATGCTATAGCTCTGTTTTCACTTAGCAGTAAGCCACAGCAGAGTGTGCATTAGGAGCCGTTGGAACACCACGGGTGCTGCTTTTGCTTTCAGCTTCCTGGGGCGTAACAATACCATTATGCATAGTTGAATATGCATTGCACACAGAGGCTACAGGGTACAATATGAGGTCTCATTCCAAAGAGTAAGTCCCTGGGGTATTGAAATGTTTCAAGGAAAAACCCTCTTTCTATCAGAAGTGCTGGTAATTTCACATAGGCAGACTCTGTGCTTCAAATAAAGTGGATCTTTAACTACAGTCAAACAAATTGTAGTGGAAACCCTGGGGATGCTTGGAAGTGGTCTTTTAAAGCAAGGAGTTGCCCATTAGAGGTGGTTTTCAGTGCAAGCATCCCTGTATCTAAATAATACAATACCGTTTAACCGGTTACCACTAGATGGCTGCATTATTCACACATCTGTTGGAGTCTAGAGCTGTCACCAGCGGTTAGTTTTCTGATTGCACTGGAGTCCATTAACATTTCTGTGCCAGTGCCGAGGGTCAGTGAAATGTGAACAAATACTTCTGACCATAGATTTCCGCTGCCCAGGTTCATGGTGATGAGGAACAGCTAAGCCATTTCATTTTATAGCTGGGAATCCCCAAGGGGAAGATGACTGGTTGTTGGGTACCAATGCAGAGCAGAATGGTTTTTGGAAGGGGGAAGAGAAATTATAGGCTCAGTTCTGATTCATTAGCATTACACTGTAAGCTCATCCGGGTAGGGACTGTATCTTCCTATGTGTTTGTGCAGCGCCTAGTCCAATGGGGCCCAGCTGTGACTGTGGCCTCAGAGCTACTGGAATACAAACACATCCTAAGAATGGCTCTGATCCTGGGTTGTGCTTTGGCCACTTTGCAATGCTCTCCCCTTGCAAAGTGGCTCTAGTCTTGGTGAATTCAGCCTGTGCAGGCAGATCCTCAGGGGGATTCTCTGAGCCACCATAGCTGCTCCTACACCAGCCTCTGTTGCAGTCAGTGCAGGGCGTGTGGCCATGGAAAAGGGACGTGGTTTGGGAATCCCTATGCCCTAGTGCAGGGTTCCCAAATTTTTTTCCCGGAGGCCCGCTGGTGCAGCTGCAATGGGCACTTCAGCCCACGATTAACATGCGTCCGTCGGGGAGAGGGGCACCACAGGGCGTGAGCTGCCCCTCGCCTCAGCAGGGACCAGGGCCAGCGAGAAAGCGAAGGGGCCAGGCAGGTGCCACAGCCAGCCCTTGCCAACACCCCCTGCCTCAGCAGCGTGCTGAGTGCCTTGAGCTCGTCACCTGCAGCCCTGCCTCAGTCAAACACCCAACACCCTGCGTGCCTCACAGATACCCCCTCCTAGGAACGAGGAAAGGGCTTGAGGGCTGCCACTGCCGGGAAGAGGCCCGGCCGTTACCGTGACGGTCCCCATCATGGCATTGTCCAGATGGAAACCGAGTGGCACCGCCAAGTCCCGGTACCTGGGGGACCCACGAGACCAATACAGCCATGGATCATGGGGTGCAGCCACTCAGAGCAGAAAGAGCTGGGAACCTTCCAGCCTCTTCCAGCCACCCTGATAGCCATGGATCATGGGGGTGCAGCCACTCAGAGCAGAAAGAGCTGGGAACCTTCCAGCCTCTTCCAGCCACCCTGGGAGCCGTCGCCTCTTGGGACACGCCTTTCTCCTCGCCCTCCATCTGGCAGCTCTGCTTTGACCTCCGCCACCCGCCGGGGACGCTGGGCTCTTCCAGCCCTAGGCGCAGGCCGTCTCCAGCGGCACTCCACTAACATATACAGTTTGGTGGGGGCAACACGTCCCTCCCAAACGCCACTCATGGCCGACGACCAGGGACTGTGCTGTGGCCCACCTTTAGGCTGCGGTCCACAGTTTGGGCAGGGCCACCCAGAGGGGGGGGCAAGTGGGGCAATTTGCCCCAGGCCCTGGTCCCCGCAGGGGCCCCCATGAGAGTTTTTCGGGGCCCCTGGAGCGGGGTCCTTCACTCGCTCCGGGGGGCCTGGAAAACTCTTGCGGGGCCAGGCCCAGGAGCTTCTTACGCTCCTGGTCTTCACCGGCGGGGGGTCCTTCTGCTCCGGGGCGGAAGGACCCCCCACTGGCGAGTTACTGCCGAAGTGGGACCTGCCACCGAAGTTCAGCTCGGTCTTCGGCGGTAATTCGGCGGCGGGGGGCCCTTCCGTTCCGGGACCTGCCGCCGAAGTGCCCTGAAGACCCGCGGTGGGGGCTGCACTTTGGCGGTGGGTCCCGCTTTGGTGGTAATTCGGCGGCGGGGGGTCCCCGCCGTGGGTCTTTGGGGCACTTCGGCGGTGGGTCCCAGAACGGAAGGACCCCCCGCCGCCGACTTACCGCCGAAGCGGGGGCCCCCCTCCGCCCAAGACCCCGGGCCCCCGGAATCCTCTGGGCGGCCCTGAGTTTGGGAACCCCTGCCCTAATGGCCCCTTGTTGTCTTTCGCAGTTGATGTAGTTTAGAGCAGCCTTCAGGCTGTTGCAATCCGAGCTAGAGAGCCAAAAGGCACAGAGCAGCCCCAGGATCATGGGAGTGAAAAGAGCATCTTTGTGCTCCTTGGCTGTCGCTGAGGATCCAGCCCAGTCATTCCAAACACATAAGAGAACCACACTGGTCGCACCACATGGATCAGGAATCCTTTGCTACTCCGATCCCCCCTGCCCCGCAACAGCCAAGCAAACACCAAGCAGCACCCCCTGGCACTAACACCTCTGACCGCAGACCAGTCTGCTCCTCAGTCGGAAAGAACATGTTTCTACTGTATGCTACAGATGCACCTCCACTTTTGGTCAATGTGAAACCACTAGCTGTGAGGCTGGGATGCAGGACATCATCACCTGAATTCAGGCTCATCCTATTAAACTGGGCTGGGGGGTAGAACCTCCCTGTGCTGAAGTGTTTGTCCTGAGCCTCGGCTCACTTGCTCCTGGGTAGCTCCACTGGCTGCAGTTGATTCACTCCAGATTTACACCGGCATATGGGAGAACAGAACTGAGGTCCCTTGTCTTTTGCAAGGTGCCGTTGTGGCGACCCAGCTAGAATTCATGTGCCTGGGAAACTGGGGGCAGAGAGTCAGTAGCCAAAGGAGCATAAAAGGCAGCTGAATTATTACAGTGGCAAATGGGAAAACACCACAGAGCCATTCAAAGGCCCAATGGGAGCATTTCCATTGACTTCCATGAGCTTTGGATCAGTGGCGCCGCTCACTGGTTACCTGCAAGTTTTGCAGGAGAACCGACAGGTCGGTCAGAATGTTGTCTGTGTATAGTCCCTGTCCTTGAGCCCCTTGTACCAAGAGGGTGTCAGGTGGTGGGGGTGGAGGCAGGGAGCAAACATACCTTTTAATCAGAGCTTTGTCTTGGAATGCCTAGGAGTCTGAAACGGCCCTGAAAGCACTTGCTTCGGATTCATTAATCAGTGACTCTCCTGCCCTTCCAAATGCCAGCTCACACAGTCCTTTGCATATTTACAATGGAAATGTGCTTGGTTTACTCTTGGAGTAGCTGCCTCCCCTCATAATACCTATGCAAATGTTACTTCACACAGACGCCCAGCAAACATGCCAAAGCAATCTCGCTAATCACGCCGATCCATTTCTGTTTTCCCACGCAAACGTAACCTTTGATGCTTGGGACTTGTCCTCCCCCTGGCAGGCTCACACCTACTTGCTGGCTTGTCAATCCTTCACGACATGCATCTGACTCATTTGCTCGACCCCTTATCCTTTTACTCTGACTTCTGTCTTTTTGCTGATTCAGGCAGATGGGCGTTTGCTATGTTCAACAGCACTCAAAGAATTAACCCAATGCTGCAAATCTGGGACTGGCTGTAACTAGCGGCTTCAAAGTGAAGGGCTCTACAAACTGGGGACGAGGCTAGTTATTTAAACCAGGTGTTAAGTAGGGCGGAAGGCACAAGCTAAAGGTTTGTGATAGGTGCGTGTTGTCAAATCATTTATTCAGCGTGCAGTTACTATGCCGCATCTCTGCAGAATCACAGAAACGAGACGAGGCCTGTTACCTTAGCTAGTCCATTCCACTGCCAGGGCTGGATTGCTCCCTCCAGAACGTTTTCTAGCACATTGCTGAGGTTTATTTTAAATGTCCTATGAAATGGGGCTTCCCAATTCTATCTTTACTTATTTGTATTACGGGTGCACCTAGATGGCCCAAGTGAGATTGGGCTCCCTTGCTACCGAGGCCTTGTACATACACATAATAAGAGACAGACCCTGCCCCAAGTTGTTTACAATCCATTAGACAAGACAATGGCTGGGAACAGACACAGAAGGGAAACTAGCACTAGGGTGACCAGATGTCCCGATTTTATCAGGACTGTCCCGATATTTACTTGTTTGTCCCACGTCCCGACTGAACATTGGTCGGGACGCGAATTGTCCCGATATTTTGCCCTCCGGTGCACAGGCGGAGGGGGCTCGCGTCCCCCGCCCCAACTCCACCCCGTCCCCATCCCGACTCCGCCCCTCCCCCCCATTGGATCCCTCCCCAAATCCCTGCCCTGGCCCCGCCCCCAACCCTGCCCCTCCCCCACGTTGGATCCCTCTGCAAATCCCCGCCCTGGCCCCACCTCTTCCCCAAGCATGCCGCATTCCTCCTCCTCACCCCTCCCTCCCAGGCTTGCGCTAATCAGCTGTATGGCGGCGCAAGCACTGGAGGGAGGGGGAGAAGCAGGACGCGGCAGCCAGCTCAGGGGAGGTGGAGGCAGAGTGAAGGCGAGCCGGTGCGGGCGGCGAGGCGTAGAGCTGCCGGTGGGTGCTCAGCCCCCACCAATTTTTCCGATGCTCCGGTGGCTTTTTTTTTTTTTTTTTGCTTTTGTTGTTTCCTCTGCCGCCGGCTCTTGGGTTTTTGTTGTTGTTGTTCCACCGGCACCCTCCCCCCGCGTCCCGATATTTCACATCTCTCATCTGGGCACCCTAACTAGCACTGAGAGGTGAAAGGACTCAGCCAGGCTCACACAGTCCCAATGTGGTAACTGGCCTGCTAAGACCCAGGTGGCCAGATTCCCAGTTCAACGTCCTAGACACTAGACCAAGCAACGTGTGAGCTCAGTGTGCAAAGTATATACATGTATGTTTACAACACAGGGTACTTGTGCAACTCTCTGTATATTTCAGTCTGTTTAAACTAACCTGTCACACCGAAGGCATAAAAATACTGTTGTGTAATCCTGGCCAGTGAGACACAATGTGCTGTCAATTTACAGCCATGATTTGTTTTTGACATGGGGGAAAAAGAATGTAGAAATACGTGTGGGTTCTCTCCAGCAACAACCTGCCTCTGGGGATTTGTGAGCTTTTTCAGTGAGTCACTAAGGTGAGAATTCCCCTGGCAACCTAGGAGCCCTGCCACCAGCCCCACCAGACCTGAGTTGTAGGCGCTGTCACCTAAAGCCTCAGCAACAGAATGGCACGAGAGAGAGCACTGGGCTGGGCATTACAGGACCTAGGTTCTATTCCTGCCACTGACCTGAGCTGTGACATTGGTTGGGCAAGTCACTATCTTTCTGTCTCCTCTCCCACCTTCTGTAAGCTCTTTGGGACAGGGACTCTCTTGTAATAGAGACCGTATGGCACCTACCAGAACTGGGGCAAACCTCAAGCTGACACAAGGAAAGCCAAGATTCACACCAGTTGGAACCAGTGTTCCCTCTATTTTTTCCCACCCATGTGTGGAATTAATTTTCTTATGTGCATCAATGTGGAGGTGATGTGTGACTTCATATTGGTGCACATAGCAAAATACATGTGGTGGGGGTGGGGCTGAGGGGTTCAGAGTGTGGGAAGGGCTCAGGACTGGAGCAGAGGGCTGGGTGCAGGGAGTGAGGGCTCTGGCTGGGGGTGCGGGCTCCGGGGTAGGGCCGAGGATGAGGACTCAGGACTGGAGCAGAGGGCTGGGTGCAGGGAGTGAGGGCTCTGGCTGGGGGTGCAGGCTCCGGGGTGGGGCCGAGGATGAGGGCTCAGGACTGGAGCAGAGGGCTGGGTGCAGGGAGTGAGGGCTCTGGCTGGGGGTGAGGGCTCCGGGGTGGGGCTGGGGATGAGGGGCTCAGGCAGGGCCGGCGCGTCCATTAGGCGACCCAAGGCGGTCACCTAGGGTGCCAGGATTCGGGGGGCGGCATTTTGTGCACTCCCCACGGGGCGCACGGGAGCTTCCGGTTCCGCTCCCGTCGCGCCGCCCAAGAAGGACCTTCTGCTGACGTGCAGCTCAATGACTGCCGCTGTCGCCTGCGGCATTTTGGCGGAGGGTCCTTCTTCGGCGGCGCGACGGGAGCGGAACCGGAAGCTCCCACGCGCCCCGTGGGGAGCGCACAAAATGCGGCCCCCCGAATGCTGCCTAGGGCGCCAGAAACTCTGGCGCCGCTCCTGGGCTCAGGGCTGGAGCAGAGGGCTGGGTGCAGGGAGTGAGGGCTCTGGCTGGGGCTGAGGATGAGGAGTTTGGGGTGCAGGAGGGTGTTCAGGGGCTATGGCGGGGAGAGTGGAATGCCCCCAGCTCTCTCTCCCTGCAGCAGCATCTGTGCTGTGGGGGGGGAGGAACCTCTCCCTGCCGCGGCAGCTCTGGGGCTGGGGCTGCAGGATAGGCGCCCTTCCCCAGGCTCAGCAGATCCTGGCTGGGGGAGGGCCTCCTCGGCCACGCCTAGGTCCGGGTTGGGCCGTTCTGACCGGGTCTGAGCCGCTCCGGCTGCGCCGCCCTGGTTGCTGCTGGGTCCGGGCCGCTCCGGCCGTGGCTGGGCCCGATCGTGCCACACCACAGCAGAGTTGGGGCTGAGGGAGGGGCGCCCTGGCCATGGCAAGTTGGGAACCAGGCTAGGTGGGGACCGGGGAAGGGCCCGCTCCTCCCCCAGCAGGTCCCTGGGCCGGTTTCCTGAGCTCCTGCGCGGTGCTAAATAGGCTGCTGCGCGGCCGCACAGCTTACAGGGAACTTAGGTTGGAAGTGGGGTAAAGCTCCTATGAGAGCATAGAAGTGACCTCCATTTCTGAAGGGCCTCTGAGTGTAGTGTCTAGGGGTGCTGAAGTGGAACAGAATTACACTTCTACACCTCACTGCTGAATATGTCCCTTGCTGGTCACACGCAGACCAACAGAAACCCACGCTGTGAATTACCTTCTTCTCATTGATGTCCAGCTGCTCCTCTTCCTTCTCCACGTCTTCTGGCAAGTCTTTGATTTTATTCAGCAGCTCTGCTTTGGGGGCTGACATGTTATAGTAAGCAGTGCAGGTGACCAAAGTTACAGCAGCTTCTTTTTCTTCTCTTCTGTACCACAATGAAAAAGACGCACAACAGATCCCAAGAGGGGGTTTAGTTTAGATAAGGGAATAGAGAAATGTCAAAACCAAAGTGTCAGGGTATCAGCTGCGATAGTTTATTAATACTGTCTGTTAAGGAGACTGCAGCTTCCCACCAGTAGATGGTGCATGTCAGCCATTTTCAAATCCCTCCATGCTGGGAAAGCCAGCACAATCGCACTGATATTTGGTTGTCTGCTAACAATTTGTCTAAACACTGGGGCCGGATCCTCAGCTAGTCTAAACTGGTATAGCGCCACTGAAGTCAATTTAATTGAATATCTTATCCAGCATAATCCAGTTATAATTTATTACAGCAGGGCGTCTCCAGCTGTTGCATTTGGCCCTCTGTCTTATATTAGGCATTCTTCAAAGTTTTGGGTAATTTCTGCAGCACATTGCAGTGTTTTTTTATAAGGGATTCCCCCAGGATTCCCACCCCCCCCAATATTGCCTCTCATAAGCTATCTGCTTTCCCAATGATTTGGTCCTGATTCTGTTCTCCCACCAGTTTTACACTGAGGTAATTCCATTGGGTTCAGTGGAGTTACTCCTGGTTACCATGGTGTGAGATCAAAATTAGGCCCGTTCTCTCTGGTTTGGGGGCGTAGCATGGATCTCAGTTTCCAAAACCATGGGGAATGCCATTGTAGAGATTAGCCAACAAGGGGGTGGAGTGAAGCAACCTCTCTCTCCCCATGTCTCTATACCAAACTTAGCACCATATTCTCTACTGGCCTTAGTGTCCTGGAGCTTAGAGGAAAGAAGGTCCTGAGGCCAATGGCTACACACAGCCAAGACCGTAGGAAACCCTTTTACAGAATGATTTGCTAACCCCAGTGTATGGGGACTGAGAGCAAACTCGTGCTTCCAGCCTCACTGGCAGGAGGAATTCAGCCTGCACTCTTCCATACAAGCGAGCAGGCGAACAGCTCCTCTTATATATCAGCCAACCCCCCAAACGAACTGGGCTCACCTGTCATCCTCAGGCACCGTCCTGCTGGCTTTCTTTTGCATCATCTTCCTTTTCAGGTTGTTCTCTTTCAGCAAGTTGGTTCCATTGGGAAAGATCCCTTCCATTAAGTCCATGGTTGTCTTCATTTTGGAGTCTGGATCCAGGATATCTGCTAGAGACTTATCCCTGTGGACGATCTCCTTGGCTAGGGCCTCTGACTTAATATCCTCCGGGGTCTTCTTCTTTATCACTTGACTAGCTGTGCCCTGAGTCCAGGGGCTGAGGCCACCATTTTCCGAATCCTTCCCCTGGGTGTCTGGCTCTTTCAGGTTGCCCCCGAGTTGAGCTGCATTCTGCTTCTCAGAGTTTGGCCGCTCCCCTTGAGCAGCAGGCGACTGGTGCGGTGACTCAGGGTTCCCAACAGACGGTGAAGCGGCCCAGCTGTTTTCCCTGCTGATGGAACTCAACCCCGGCTGCTCCCTGTCAGCCAGACTCCTGGGAAACCTTTCAAAGCTGCTGTGGACAGAAAAGTTCTATGATCAGCATGGGCTGAAGGGCTCCTTTTGGACAGTGAAGGTACGGCACAAGCAAGAGAGGTATATAGGACATCACATTTCCCTTTCCACTACACTTTCTCTGGTCTATTCGAACTGTAGGCTCTTTGGGGGCAGAGACAGCCTCTCGCTAAGTGTTTGTTCCTAGAAAAACCCACTCTAGGAAGCTAGTGGTGCCAGAAGTAAATGATCCCCATGACTCCGAACACGGTCGCTTCCTTATTCGAGTAAAGATCGAATGGGCGAGTTACAAACTTCTTGTGTTGGACAATGTTGTGCTCACTCCCAGTGATACATAATAAGCTGATCCTTCCTGTGGGAGCTAAAACAGCAGCCACCCTCCGAGCAAGCGTTCGGAGATCAGGTTCGTCAGCCCCACAAGGAAGTCAATCAGCTTGACATTCTCAAGCTGGGAACGAGAATAAGCCTGAACCATTCAAATCCTAGCTGTCCTTTTCACACTGACACCAGAGGTTCCTTAACAACTCACTGCCACAGCCCTGCTAATAAAGTCGGGATGGGACTAATCCTCAGCTTGTGTAACTCGGGGTAGCTCCTTTGAAGTCCACGCAGCTGCTCTGATTTACACCAGCCCACGGCCTGCTTTACAAGTCACTCCGGCGGGATAAACTCATTGCATTTGGAAGCTGCCATATTTGCGTGGCCACCTCTTGACACCCAGTCGCCATGTTGTGACAGGATCGTTTTGCGCAGGCTCTGCGATATATTCTGGGACGCTTTGATCCTGCAAGCCTAGGTTTCATGTGGGATCGTCCCCCTCAAAACCTGGGACGTCCCCCTGACAACTGGAATGGAGAGCAGCCACTGCAGCACGTCAGAACCCGAGGACCGACTCTCCTCTCACGCAGCAGTGAATAAGGAGTAACGACATTGAAGTCTGTGCTGTAACTGAGAGGAGAATCAGGCCCAGTATATTCTCTTAGTTACAGGCCCCAGTGATAGCCATAGGTTTATGAGACACATACAGCTGCACAGGGCCTGTTTAACCAGGGACCCCCTTGCCCAGCCAGTGCCACCTACAGTAATGGACCTGCCAACTTTGGGTACTGAGTCAGGCTCACCGGTCTCGGGCTGCAGGGCTGAAAACAGCAGTGTAAACATTTGGCTTTGGGCTGGAGCCTGGGCTCTGAAATCCCATGATGGGGGTGGGTCTCAAGACCCCAGGCTCCAGCCCGAGCGTCGACATCACTATTTTTAGCCCTGCAGCCTGAGCCCCACAAGGAAGAGTAGGTGCCGCGGGGTTTTTTATTGCCATGTAGGTGCCACAGAGCTTGAAAACCAGAAGGGACCATTTCGTCTGCCCCCTTGTATAGCACAGACTACAGTCTCAGCATTCTCCTTCTTCCTTAGCGTCATTCATCCTTCCCTGTCCGCCCACTAGGGAGACCAGATGTCCCGATTTTATAGGGACAGTCCCAATATTTGGGGATTTTTCTTATATAGGCCCCTATTACCCCCAACCCTCTGTCCCAATTTTTCACACTTGGTCTCTGGTCACCCTACCGCCCACAGAGCCAGAGGCTAGCAAGCCCCGGTGACAGAGACTTTGTCCAACTTCCCTGCTTTCCCTGATGTATGTGTACACTCCCTAGACGCCTTTCCGCTCAGCTGGTGGCTGTGAATGACTCCCATGGGTATGCAACGCTGGGGGAGGGGGTGGTCCGTCACAGATGGATTGGGCCTGGCATATCTTACCCCTTATGGCCCTACAAAGACTAAAACTGGCCCGGGAAGACACCAAGGCATTACAGCTCTCCCTTACCTTACTTTGGCCTGTTCTATACGCCGCATGGATTTGTCTCCTGTTGCCCCACCTGCTTCAAATGCAGCCGGGGGAGGAGGTGGAAATACCTCTGCGTCACTTGTGAAAGCGCGGGGGCTCCACTCAGGAAGAGGAGGAGGTGGCGGCGGAGGGGGTAAGGGTTTAAATGCAGTCCCTGCAGCACCAGGCTGCAAGTCCTTGGTAAACACCTCATCGTCTCCTTCTTCCGGCACACCCGGTGGGGGAGTCAGCTGAAGGCCTGACTCGGAGATCCGCAGAGAGATCTTCCCAGAGGGAGGAGGAGTCTCTGAATCAGAAGAAGTGCTGCTTTGCGTCGGTAGGCTCTGCCATCTTTGAAAGAGCTTCTGCCCAGACACCTGAGAAGACACTGAGCCCTTTGGGAAGCTGTCATCATTGACGGAATGAGCCCATTTCACTTTTGGTGGGAGGTGTCTCTGAGGCAGCATGGCCTTTCTCTGCATCGCTTCTTCGGCTGAGTCCTCAGGGGAGCTGTCGTCGCGGTAGAGAGGCCGTGCCTGACCGTTATCATTGCCTTCAGGGGGGACGGCGTCTAGTTTGGCACGTTGCCTCATTGCCAGGCCGTCCCCAGCAGCCTGCAGGTCTGAGGGAGTCTGGGTGGAATGAGCAGTGCCAGATGAGGACTGCCCAAGTCCAGAAGGAATACGGTTAAGGAGCAGGGGTCGGGCGCGCTGCTTAGGTTCAGAAGAATGATTCTGCAAGTCTGTTGGTGATGAGACACATCTTTGAGTCCTGCTGATATGCCACGGGGGTTCTGAGGCCTGGTGGCTCTCAGTCAGACCGGATGAGCTTGTGAGGTCATGGCCAGGAGGATGGGGACGATAATTTGGGATTGTTGGCTTTTCAGGGTGGCTTCTTTTCTTACTGCTGTCGGACCTAAGACAAGATATAACTACCATAAATCTAACATTTTCATTCAGGGAGCAAACGTAGCTGCCATGTATCCCTTTAAATGCTAAGAACTCACATTAGGCCTTAATACCGGAGGCATGCTGCAATTTCTGCCTCCAGTTAAAGCTGATTTCAATGGGATTGCATGGGTGAAACCAGCAGCTAATTCTGGTCCACTTAGCATAGCCACACAGATATTATGGTGATGGGTTGGGCACCATATAATGACCTAGAGAAATAAAAATTACAACTAATCTATTAATAGGTTATTTTTTTCAAAGGCTAATGTGTAACAGGGCAAATAATCTGGTTTGAGGACTGTAGGAAAAATATATTTCTGTGGGCATGAGATTTATGAAGTTTGATCCAACTTACAGAAAACAGCAGGCAACATAGCGAATCATGCAGGAACTAAGCAACACAGCTTCTATACAGGGACAACCTAGGTCCAATGAATTAGTTATTTAGCTCCAGTTAGCATCTTGATTTATTATTGGCAGTGCAGGTAGCGACTCCTAGATTTAAGGTTGCCAGACACTTCTTATTAGAAGATTCTGTTTTCCGTTGCTTATAATTTTGCCAAATTTAAACTGTGTGGGCTGAAATTTCCCATGTTGGGTGTCTGCTTCAAGCTCTTTTTTTTTTTGGAAAGTTTCAGCTAAAATGGTTCAGCTGCTTCCAAGAATGAGACTAGGGAGAGATATATTGTTTTATCCATCTTAAACAATTCTTGCAACTGTGAAGTCCTCTGGAAAAATAACATATTATGTACTATTAATGCAACTGTTATTAGACTTACCGTAATGCAAACACACAGGGAGGAGCCAATTAAGCTTGCAGAGGCAAACTTAATTCTGACATTCCCTAACTTCTGAGTGCTCGACTTTGCAGCACCAGTGTTCTTTTAATGTAGGGTTGGGGTGTTGTGTGTGGTTTTTTTTACATAGTGCCAAATGGGTTCCAGGCACTTTGCAGACAATACAAAGACAAGTGCACCTCTACCCCGATATAATGTGACCCGATATAACATGAATTCGGATATAACGCGGTAAAGCAGTGCTCCGTGGGGGTGGGGCTGCACATTCCGGTGGATCAAAGCAAGTTCAATATAACGCAGTTTCACCTATAATGCGGTAAGATTTTTTGGCTCCCGAGGACGGCGTTATATTGAGGTAGAGGTGTACTTTACCCCAGTGAGCTACCAATCTGAACGGACAACAGACTAAATTGTTCACACCACTTTTAAGGATGTTCCCAAATGAATCAGAAATACAGCACTAGTCTTGTAAGTGAAAGCCCCACTTAGAACATCATATGAAACTCATCATATAAAACCTGAGCAGTTAATTTAGCTGGAAAACAAAATGAATGATAATAACAATTAATAATACATACAAGCTATTCCAAGCATGCATTAGGCTGTAGAAAAAAAATCCTATAGCATTGCCGTTATATTTGTATATAGTTTAAAGACTGCGCTACTGAAATGATCTGCTACATGTGCTGTATGAGATTTGGGGCCAAAAGGTGCTTTAAGTTATGCTGGTGTACATCAGCAATAACTCCATCAAAGCCTTGGGGTTACTCTGGATTTACATTGGTGTAAATGAGAACAGAATTTGGCAGCTAATGCCTGGGAAGATGGGGCTGTCTGTGGTTCTTGGACAGCAGCGACGTGTGATCTTTGAGCCACTCAGTGTTTGTCACAAGAACTGGATGGTAGTTCTCCTGTCGCACGGTAGTAACATTTGCTGATCCTCAAAACTGGTAGAGCCACATCAGTTACATACTGGACTAAGAACACAGATGTTGGAACTTGGCATTTGGGAAGCTGGCTAAGGGCAACGCAGCATACGGAAAGGAATACAAGTCAAGGGGCCACATTAGCTCTAATGAGGTCTCACTTCACTTGTCCATTTAAAGGACTAACCCTGCTCTAACAAAGCTCTTTTTAAAGAAATAGGGCTGGATTCTGGTCGCCACTCTGGCAGCGTATAGAGTAACAACGGGGGAGAATTCCACTAGCATAGGAGCTGCATAGATCCTATATTGCTCCCTTTACAGCCCTCGGCATCAGGGGTGCGCTGAGGGCAGAGCTGGGAGAGGTACTGAGGGTGTGAGGGGGAGAAGCTATAGCACTCAGAGCGTTAGCTATTCTGGGCTGCAGAACAGTCCATTGGCAGCCATAGGGAGGCTGTTATAAGGTAGCGCAGCCATTGGGGCTGCTCTAATTTACACCAGGGGTCACATTGGTTCTAGGCAGGTACAATCTGGGTGGCACAAAGGTGGCTTACAGCCGCCTTTCCTCCCCTCTCAGGCTGTTCTCTTAGGAGGCGCAGCACAGAATGTATCACACTATATTGTATTCTAATGTGCCTAAACTGTTCTCTATGGGCCAGACTGTGACCCTCTTACTCTCACTGGGGCGCAATGATCTGGACCGTCCCGATATTAGGGGCTTTGTCCTATATACGCAACTATGTCCCTCCTCTCTCCCCCTCCCCAAAAAAGTGCTCCAATTTTTCACACTTGCTATCCGGCCAGCCTACATGTCACAGTGGGCTTGATGAGACAAAACCACCCAAAGGGGATCCTTTATGGAGTTGCCAGGCAACACATGAGCAAAAAAGTGTCACCACTGAGTAGTTATCCATCTATGTTTTTTTCAGGCACATGAATGGCACGCACACAAAACCCAGGTACACAACGTGACATGGGCCCAGTGGAGCGCTAGGGTGAGCGGGCACGTAACTCCCCAGAGTCAATGGAGTTTCAGGGGTGTATTTGGTCCCTACAGCCATGTTTTATCTATCCAAAGAATCCTGACCATTAAGTGCAGGGCACTTTACATTCCACTGGAAAATATGCTAATAGAACACACGAGTTGCGGATGCCGTAGAAACATCACAAAGATGTGAAGATAGTAATAATAATCCAGGAATGCTGCTCTTGGCAGGAAAACACATAACATAATAACCCATTTCCTGCCCCTCTTGGCTCACTTTCAGACCTGGTGTTAAATCCAGTTACTTAGAACGCTGCTTGGAAAAGAAAAGGAAACAATGGAAGTTCTAATATAGTGAAGAATTGTGAAACACCGAAGGTAAAAAAAAAATAGAGAGGGCAGGAAGAGTTTAAGAATAAGAGCCAGCTGTGTCATTCTCTAATGAGCACTGCAAGCATTGTTCAAATCCTGTAGGAAAACTGCATGTTTTTAAATATTCAAAAATGGTGGTGACGTAGGGCAAAATTCTCTTCTGTGGTTTACACTACAAATCTCTAAGGGGCACAGGAGTTGTGAGACTGGATCAGAGCCATCTAATCCAATATCCTGTCTCAGATTTGCCCTGTCTTGTCCACCTGGACTGCATTTCCAGCACTCACTGCATTGTTGCCCTGATGCCGTTCGATGGTGATTTGGGAGATGGCTGGGGGTGTGATTCCCAACGTGATGAAAGGGTGGAAAGTATCTTTTTTGTAGGTGGCTGGAGAGCAGAATTCCTTTTTGAATAATTATCTTAATACTGCCTGGGTTTTGTTGTGATCACGTGTCAAGAGCTTTGTATAGGAGTCTTCTTAATATTTAAATTGAAACAAATACATAAAACAGATCAACATGAAATCTGGTCAGTATCAAAAAGCCTGTTACTTAGCAGTGTCAGTACTATGCATGCCCCTGCACCCCCTACGTATCTTGTGGGCTTTACAATCACTTTTAAAGGCGTCCCTCTCCCGATACTGAACGAAAGACCCTGACTGTACAGGGAAAACAAGGAAACTGCCTCATGGCAAAGCCCTCAGTCCAGCAAGGTACCTAACCACCTGCCCACCTATAACCAATGGGAATGTTCGAGTGCTAAGATTAGGCACCCTGCTGGATCAGGGCCAAATAAACATACAGGAACATTAGGGTAATTTTCCTCTAGTTTCTCTCCGTTGTGGTTGTAGAGACTTACAGAGACTCAGGAACTTAACGACGTGACATTTAACAATAGCAGGTCAAACTCTGTCAGAGAGAAGTGTTATTTTTAAGTTAATGGGACTTTTGCATACTAAACTAGGACAGACCACGCTACAGAAATGTGCACTGGGGAGAGGTGATCTGAGAGAAGGGTTTAACCTTTAACTAATTTCTATGCTGAAAAACAAGAGCTAACAGCATCTTAGCCTCTCTAACTCTCCCAGGTGTTCCACGTAAGACAACCAAAATGAGGTCTCTCAGTGCACCCAAAGCATATGGTTTGTCCAGCTCCTAATATCCCATTCACTTAAATCAAGGACATATTACCGGTGCTGCCAACAACAAAGGGGTTAGCACTAGCAGCTGGAGAAGAGACATAAATATAAACCTACCTGTCTCCTGCGCCAACCACGTAAGAAGGATTTTTCACCAAGTGGCCAAATTCATTACTTTCCCCTCTCAGCAAGTCCTGCAACGCAATAAGGAGCAGAGTGAGCAGCACGCTGAAAACGGCTGAAGCTTCTTAACACCAGAGCACTCTGTGTGTCATTTACACTGGGGAGTGTTGTCTAGTGGTTAGAGTAAAACTACACCACCAGGGAACTTCTGAGATGCTAGCTAAACCAGATGGATTCACCCCAGCTAACACACAGAGGCCTGATGAGCAGCATTTCTACCACCACCCTCCTTAAGAGGTTCCACAGAAGGATGGGGGCCTACGTTCCCTTCAGAAGTGCCCCCCGGTGAAGGCTGTTGTGGAGATGCCATGAATCAGCCATTACCCTCACTTCCCCGGCCAACACCGCTCTCTTTCCTGCTGCCCTGGCCACCTGCTCGTCACACAAGGAAGGGGAGATTGTGGTGGTTTTCTGTGGCCAGTGGCTCTTGTGGCCTGACTTACCTCAGTGGAAGCCAGAGTTGAATATTGCCCAGAGACTGAAAGAGCCTTCAACCACACTGTGATTCTGAGGCTGCCATTTTCCTATCACGCCCTTCCTCTGATTGGCAGGACAGCCCATGCAAGCACAGCACAGCTCTTGCTCCCATTACAATCAATGGAAGTTTTGCCCCAGGTGGCTTAAATGGGAACCAGATGAGGCCTGTGACTGTGAAAGCTAATTGTCAGTACTGCCGTGGTGCTCAGCTGGCCAGGGTAATGGTGCCGTGTAGCTGCAAAATCCTTTTTCCTAGGACACAGAGCCATCACGTAGCTCTTCCTCACCAGAGCTCCACCCAAGCCTAGCATAATGTGCCATAGCCGGCTCACCACTCCTGCTCCACTGTAATGAGTCTCTCCGTCCTTTCGGAATCCATTTCTGATCATGCACCCACAGCCAGATCTTCAAAGACTCCCATTTGGATACCAAAATAAATGGCTGGATTTCAAAGGACCTCAGCAGGTTGGCTGCTTGGCTCTTTTGAAAGGCTAGTCACTTGTCTCCATGGGAGCTGCTGGGTGCTGTGCACATTTGCAAATCCAGTGTTGAACACTGAAAAATCTGACCCTGAGTTCTTTTGGAAATCTGGTTCTGACTGCTTCCCCCATAGGATTTCAGTTGGTAAATGCCGTGCATTCATTTCAAGAGCTCAACCTTTGCTCCCTAACTTTTCTGATGAGGTTTTCAATTTAGGGCCCTCCATTTCAATTTCCCCCTGGTTTTGCTTGCTCTCTTTCCATTGTTGAGCATGGGATGGGGAGGGTTAGTGCCAGTGATGAGCTGCCAAAAGCTTAACAACCGGTTCCCTATAAAAAGTTCTGATTTAAGGGGGGGAGAGGAATGGGGGAGGGGCCGGGGGAGACATCCTCGTGGGGCTGGAGGCCCCTGCAGGGCCTGGGTCAATTGCCCCACTTGCCCCCTCCCCTCCCGCCAGCCCTGGAGCTTGCAGCAGCCCCACCCCCCACCTTGCTGGGCCATTCAAAAAGCGGCAGCAGGACAACTCCAGAGCTCAGCTGAGCTGCCCATGCTGCAGCTGGGGGGAAATGGGGGAAGGGTCGGGGGAGCCTCAGCCTCCCCAGCTGGGAATCCTGGGAGCAACAGGATGGCCCAGCCCGTGGACTGGAGTTCTTTGCCCAACCCCTGGCCCTTTAACAACCGGTTCTCCACGGACGTCTAATTTTAGCAACCGGTTCTTGGGAACCTGTGGGAACCGGCTCCAGCTCACCACTGGTTAGTGCTGAAAGACAGGAGAGCAGAGAAGGCGAGGAAGACAGAGACTGTGCTCTGCAGGCAGATGGCTAATAATTCCACACGGCTATCGATTTCCTCACATCTTGAAACAAATTCCTACAGCGACACTGTGCTGGGATTCACATTCAGCATGAAGAGAACAGCATATACCATAAGCGAAGCCCTGACTAGCATACAATGAGCCAGAGAAACCTGCTTATAAAATGGGAATGAATGTTTTCCACAGAGCAGCTGATCTGGTTAAAAAACAAATTGTGTGTTCCCCTCTTCACACACACTTTGACATTTTTGGTTCTGTACTGTGGGCTCTAGCCCCAGTTCCAAACAACATCCCTATTCATGAAAGCAGACGCTTAACTTAAGTCCTAGCGGATTTTTAACTATGTGCTCGAAGTTTAATATAAAGCTGCTGCCCTGAATCAGGGCCTAAGAGTAAAATTTTCAATAGTGCCTAATTGCTTCAGGAGCCCATGTCCTATTTTCAAAAGTCAAAAGCACTTTTGAAAAGTTGGACTTTGGGTCCTAAATCATTTAGGACACTTTTGAAAGTGTTACTCTTACTGCTGGATTTAAGCATGTGCTTAAGTGATTTCCTGAACTGAGGTCTATTAGAGTATCGGCACAGTTGTTTCTCTTCTTCCCAGCGTCAGTTCCTCTGCTCACACCATTTGGCACCTTCAGTCTCACTAATGCATGCATGGGGAAAAAGCAAAAACAAGCCAACAGGAAAAATAATAATGAAAGGTGCAGGATGCTCACAATTTGTGCCCCTGACAAAGACAACAGGCTTGGTAAACAGGAGCTTGGAACAACTGGTTTCCAGACTGCCATCGTAAAGGACCTTTTAGTGGTGGGGAAAAAAATATCTTCTGTCTGTACGTTCTCATCTGGAATCCTGTTTATTTTTGTTCCTGCTCTGAAATGCACCAGGAGTCAGACTGGGCTTTGCTTCTTGGCTTTCACAATAACTCTTTCTTAAGGATGTGTCCTCTCATTGAATATGAAATGTTTCACAATTGACAGCAGTTGTAGTAATGTTAGGTAGATGGATCCATTGGCCAGAGTGGGGGAAAAACAATGGGTGTATGTGTGTTCTAGGCAAGGTGTTCTAGCCATTTGATATTTAGATGCTGTTTTTTATGCTCTCCCTTTAAAAAGCAGCAAAAAGACTGATGCATTTCAAGGTGGGAGATTTAAAGTGAAGCGTATGATGGGTTTAGGAAGGACAGACTCCCATTCTTGGTGCATTTCAGAGAGGCTCTCACTCAGCAGAGCACTCCATTTGCTAGCTTCAATCCTTATTTAATTTATTCTACTAAATACTAGAATATCGTAACTGGATCATTTTTTTTTTACAGTGGCAGCGGTTCCAGATGCAGATGCTCTTGTTGAGTGGAGCTATCCCTTAAAACCTGGGCCTAGGTGGGCAGCCAGGGAACCTTTTTAGAAAGAATTCTGCCTATTGAGCTTTCATGCTGTGTTTTCACTCCATCTCCCTCACCCCCCCTCTTTCCAACGAAGGGACCCTATATGAAAACAGTGGGACGAATCAGCCCAGCTCCGCTCATGGCCGTGGTGTCAATGGAGCTATACTGATTTACACCAGCTGAGGAGCTGGCCCAGGATCTTGCTTTCTTTGACGTTCACTTGCTTCATTTGCTGCCAATAGAGTCACTCCACCCTCCCACCCATTTGTGACATCATCACGATTTTCACGATAACAGATTGGATGTAGAAAATATTGGCCCGGTTTCTCCTCCGCAATTGGACTGTAGGGGGCTCCTCCAGGGTTGAAGAGGTAATTTAATGGCTCCTAAGGCATACCCCTCCCTGCAGAGAGGGCATGGCTGGGGGAGAGGGGCGCATGGCTGGGCTTCCCTGCACCCCAGCTGTTGTAATGGCCTTTGGGGGTCATTGGTGCCCCTAGCCTGCTCTAATTTATGCCAGGGAAATGGCCTGCTGATAGCAGCTCTAGAATTGGGGGAGCACCAGGTGACTTAAGGACCCCTTTGTACACCCTTTTTCAGAGTTGTGCTCCGTGCTTCTGAGCTGCAGCCAAGTCGCTAGACCTAGGCTTTCAGACGAGGAATAAGCAGCAGGAGCAGCTGTACTCTTAAAAGCATTTACACAAACATCCTTTCCCCAAGCAAATCTCCCTAGCGTTAAGAAAACAGGGGAAGAGAAAGACAGGAGGGTTGTGCTACCCAGCTAGCCGGCATTTCAAACTGCCCCCAGGCTAATTTAAACAGACCATACGGTCCATATTGCAGGGCACATTTAACCGCATTGTGAGTATGGATAACATGGGTAACTGAATGTCAGGCTAGCATCATAACACTCCCAGCCCACAGAGACATCTTGCCTGTGAATATCAGCTGGACAATGTACTTACCTGGTGTTTCTTGTCGGCTGTGGGAGACGACCTGGAGCGCACATGCACCGTGACTGACTGGTTATCAGATCTATCGAGCAAGTCTTCTGCAGACACCGATTTCCCAGATCTCCCGGGCAATGAGGCCTTTTCAAAGACCCGCTCCTCCATCCTGTAGGGGAGTTGGTTGCGTGAGCCACGCTGACCTGCCTGAGTGCTTTTCAGGAGCTCCGGTTTGGCTGTGTAATCTCGGCGTCTGTCCGTTTTAAAGCGGCTTGCAAAGGAACTGCTGCTGCCATCCTGGTACCCTTTCTTTTGTTCAAACCCATTGAGATCGAAGCAGCCCGTCAGCCCAGGGGGAAGGGTAGAGGAGACCCGGCGTGTTCTAGACACCTGCTCTAGTGACTCTCTCCGGTGGTAAAGCTTCTGATCCTGGAGAGAATTCATGCTGGAGGCAGAGGAGAGGCTCTGGCTGTCCAGGCCGCTGACTTGCAGGTAGGAGCTTTGCGAGCGCTCTCTCAGGACCCCAGCATCGTGAGAAGGCCGCTTCCCAGTTTTGCGTTCAATGTAGTCCGCAAGTGCGTTCTGCTGCAGCTGCTTCAGCTCTGGCTTGGAGAGATTGATGGTGGAGCGAGCTTTGTTCTCTTGCTCAAAGATCTTGCGTCGGTCAGCCACCGTGTTCTCTGGGAAGATGAAATGGAGGCCTTTCTTCTGGGGGGAGAAGGGCGAGGGCTCGCGGTCTGAGACACCCACTTCGTTTATTTTCTCTGGCTCGGAGTAGGACCTCTTCTTCTGCTCGGCCGTCAGCCGCTTCCTGCCCCCGATGCGGGACATGTGCTGTGATAGCCCAGCCTGGCTCTCCTTCTCAGTGTAATCCAGGAGAGGGACATTGTTCTGCATGGGAGTGACGCTGTGCCTCTCCCTGGGGATGTGAGGGGATGCTGTGGTGCTCCTCATCCCAACGTGGGCCGAGGCCGGCCTCTGTACGCTCCTCTTGGGTTTGCTCCCAAAGGGTGGGCTGATGTCGAGATCTTTGCGTCTGAACGATGTGGCTCGTAGGACCTTGGACTGAGCATCTTTAATGCTGTTTCTGTAGTTTCTGCTGAAGGAGGCATCCAGCTGTGTTCCAGGAGCGTCTTGGACATTATCCCGCCACAGGATTTCCTTCTCTGGCTCGCACGTCAGCTGGAAGGTGCTTTTGCTCCTTGGCAGACCGCAGTACTCGCTCTGCCGTGCCTGATTTGCTGTCCCCACCATCTGCTGCTCCCCAGGATGCCAATCAACCTCCACAGGCTTCGCGCTCCCGTTCCTGCTCACCGGCTGCACACCCGGCGGCATCTCAGAGCCAGTCATGCTGGGTGGCCTGCACTGTTCGCTGGAGGGCTGGCCATGCTCTTGGGAGTTTGACTTGTTTCGTTTGTCCTCCGTGCTGTTAAGAGAGCACCTAACGCCAGATGATTGGCTTGGCCTGTTTGGCCCATAGTTATGTCCAAAGCTGGGCACACCCATGCCCTGGGGCCTTTGACTGCCTTGCTCACGTTGCTCGATCTTGCTGACCTTCTCCAGCACAGAACAGTGGGGCTTGCTGGATTCCAGTGTCCCAGGCTGGATGCTTTGGGTGCTGCTGGAGCTTAGCCGGCTCCTGCTGAAATCAGAGGCCTTTGGGTGCAGCAGAGAAGAGGGTTCCTCGTACTTTGGCTCTGCATTGTGGAAGGGGGTCGTGCTGGCGACGTCATCCTCGTGCCGTGTGAAGGCCTGTCTGTCCAAATCGTTCCATTGGCCACACCCTTGCCCTCGTTGATCCTTCTCTGCTTTATTATTGTGATTTGTGAAAGACAGTTTGGCGTCGGAACAGCCCTCGCATTGTTGCCTCTCCTTTAGCTCCAAACTATTTTGCCTCCTGGTGCTCTCCAGGCTGTTCTGCAAGGATGAAAAGCCAAGCTGCTTGGCCTTACTGTAACACCACTGATTCTGGCTGGTGGGGTCTCTCTCATTTTTCTGTAGATTAGCATTTTTGTCCTCCTGCAGCTCAGCCGCCCAGTACTCCTTGGGCTGATAAAGAGCTTTGTTTTCACTGGCATCCCTCGAGCGGGCCTGCAGTAGCTGGGAATTGTGGTTGGAGTGCGGGGTGTTGCTTGTGCTCTCTCGGATGCCATGAGACGTCACATAACGGGAGCCTGACTTGTCCTTTTGGGAAGGGGTCGAATGGACGTCAGGGCCCGATGTACTGTGAGATTTATACTGAGCCAATTTTGCTTCCTGCTTTTTCTCCGCAGCCGGTGGCCCGTAGTCTGGCCGATAAAAGACGGCTGAGCTGTTTGTGAAGCTTTGGTTTCCATTCTCATCGACGCCAGAATGGCTGCAGACTGGGGCCTTCTCATACGAGGCTGGAAGAGGTGGAGCGTATCCACTCTCTTTGGCCAGAGCTGGATAAAGCATCCCATTGTTGTTTGCCGAAGGCTGGGGCACCTGGGCAAAGTGCGGCTCGGGGGAAGGTACAGGGTAGACGCCGGTAGGAAGCAAAGGCTGTCCTGGCTGTGCTGCCTGGGAATAGCTCTGCTTAGGTTTCACTCTGGGGCTGCTCTCAGGGCTTTTCTCCACCACCGTGTGCAGCTGCCCTTCCACAAACACGGGTTTCAGCAGCTGTCCCTGCCCCAGGGAGACAGGGCCAGATGACAGAGGCCAGGCCCCTTTTGGCGGCGCTCGACATGGCTTGTTTTGATCGAGGCTGGACCAGGAGCTGGGCCGCTCGTGGTGCCTTATTGCTGCATAGCTGTCACTGCGAGTTGGTGGCATGGGGGGCCCCTTCGGGTGCTGACCCTCACTGTCGGAGGAGCTCCTCCTTTGCTGGCCCCAGAAGGGGACTCCACTGTACCGGCTGTGACCATGCAGCCTGCTGTAGCCACGGCCTTCTGTCTGCGTCCGCCCCTCGCCGCTTGGACGCAGCGCGGAGGAGTTCACTTCGTACTCCTCAGAGACCCCTCGCTGGACGTCGTAGACCGTCTTGACGTACCTGATGTCAGCCTGCCTCATCCCCTCCTGCGGGCTGCCTCGGGAGTGCACGTTGTCCATGGAGAAGGAGCGCTCCTTGCAGAAGGAAGGCGCCGGGCACTCGGGGATGCTGGAGTTGGTGGAGAAGGAGCTGTAGGCGGAGTCCCTCTTGCTGTGGAGTTGGGCAAGCTGGTCGATGCTGTTGGTGGACTTGGCTGGCGAAAGGTGGCCAGGGTGATATCCAGAAGGAGTATGGTCCAAGGTTTCCATGCTACCCCACGAGCTGTACTGGTCAGGGCTTCTCCTCAGATAGCCATGGTCATAGCCAGAGAGATCACTCGTGGATGAACTAGAGGAGAGAGAGAGGGAGACGGGGGAAATAGACTGTTAGCAAGAGAGGCATGCTTTGGCTTATAAACGAGCTCAGAGGCAAGATGTTTAGTTTTTAGAAGAACAGACGAAAACCCATATTTGGGCCTGACTGTGTTCGCTGTCTGCAGTCATCTTGGTTTACTAAGAGAAATTGCTTGACATTGCAACACATGTCTCCTATTTATCACTGGGGGGCGGGGGGGAGAATAAAGATGGAAGCACTGTGCAAGCTTTGGAGCCAGGGAAGTTCTGCCGCACCCATCAAACCCATCCAAAGCATTTAAAAAATAAAAATAAATGCAGATGCCAGAGAGGGAAAGAGCAAGGGAGTAGGAGCGGCTTCTTGGGGGGAGGAATTGAATCTCTCCCTTTTTTTCCATTTTTTTTCTTTTTATGGAGTTGAAGGCTACACCCTGGCAGTCTTCCTGGAAACTCAACTGTAGCAGAGAAATTTTGTTTGCTGTGAGAAAACTAAACAGACAAGACAGAAGGGAGATACGGGGCATATATGTGTGGATGTCTGTGTGGGAAGGAAATTACAGTAGTGTTTTGATAAGGCCCCAGGAAGTCTTTACAGCCCCACTGCGGATGTAGTTTAGCAGGCAAGGGCGTTCCCCGTGAAGGGATCTGCAGAGCATTAGCGAGGGCAGATATAGGTTGGTGGAGGAACCTCTGATGTGGTCACTGGAAGTCTGTCCATAAAGAAGACTATTCCAGTAGTTACTGGGAGGGAGGTAGCTGCTCTTGTTCCAGACACACTTATGTTTCACAATGGGTTTGTTCACATTAAGGGGGAAGGTGTGCAGGTTTTAAATTGTTGGGAGGGACTTTCTAGGCTCACAACCCCTGTTTCACTCCATCAGGTGCTTCTGGGGCTGAAGTGGGTAATTTGAGGTACTACTTTTCCCCTCCCTCTGTCCCATGCAGCTCTCCCTCTGGACACAGCTCACGCTGTCGCCGTTTAAATGCCACTCTTAGCTATGGCCAGAAGAAGTTGCTTGGGAGCCATGTAAAACGAAACCCTCATTCCCCTACACAAGGAGCTGAGCAGGCTGCCCCATTGCACTCCCAGGGACGCTGGGAGCAAGGGTCTGAGCTGGGAAGCACTAGCTGATGGGCTGCCCAACGGCTGGGGTTTGGTAGTGTGCAGAAAACAGTCACACGGTAGCCACTCGGAGTGGTTAGTAGTCACACACTCAGCTTAGAAATAGCTGTATTTCCTGGAATGGCAGCCCCAGTCCCTGCCCAGGCTCAACATGGCTGTTCATCTTGCTTGCTCCACGCACATGCCTGTCTGTGTGCACTTCCGATGAGACTGGAGGTGCTGAGCATCCACAACAGCCATTGGATCTCATGGGAGTTGGGGATGCTCGGTAGCTCTGAAGAGCAAGTTACCAGGTCCTCAGAGGCAGCCGGTGTAAGGTGAAGCAGCCCCCAGGCTAATCTGCAGCCACTAAAGAGTCCCTGATGCTTCTCAAAACACATTCGCACTGTAACCTCCCCATGCACAGCTGGACTGAAGGAGCTAAGCTGAGCAAAGGACAGCTAGAAAGAGAGACGGGTGGACAGCCTTAAGGAAACACAGCGGGAAGGAGTCTCCCTGCAAAGCAAAGGATAGGATATGCGGAAAGAGGTGCAGAGACACATATGCTGACATGGAGGGGAATAATGTCAATGAAACCTCAGAACAGCCACGTTGTTCATGTCCGGTGTCAGCTGCTGATCTGCTTTCACATTTTATTTTAGTTGTTTCTTTGTTTACTGAACAATGGACTATGGGTTTCAGACCTGGACAGCCAGGGCCCCGACAATCCACCCAGGGAAGTCGACACGTGGAGCTGGCAAACTGACCACTAGATGCCACTGGTGTTCCTCATTAAAAACACCTGGAGGAACAAGCATCCTTGGCAGCAGCCAATCCAGGCCGGAGTGTCTCTGCCAAAAATGCAGCAGCTGTGACGCAAAACCCCTGGCTGTCAGATGAATGGGCTACTAACAGGCTGATTTGAGCAGAGGGCTGGAGGGGGAACACGCATTTCTACTGTAACTCTTTTTTGTAATCCTAGTTTGTCTTCCCCTGCCCCACCGCCCAGGCTCTTTGGAGCTGGTTCTTGGCTGACATTTGCAGTGCCAGCATTTAAGTTGCCCAGAGGGTTTGCACAGAGGCTGTGCGGAGAATCCCTCCTTCGGAGGCCCATCTGCCTTTCAAGGGGAAACAAAGAGGGTAGAATTGTGCACGTCTCCCCAGACTGCCTATGACACTTACTGACAAATGCCTTCTGGATCTTCTTAGCGCAGTTGGAAAGAGAACTCCCCCCCGGCTGGGATCATGGCATTTGTTCAAGTTTGCAGCCTAAATAATGGCTGGAGGGGTCTGATCCCATATTCTTTTAACAGAACTAGGATCTCAGGCTTAGTGTTCTGGGACTGAAAAACTTCCTAACTGTCAGGGTGGTTAAGCACTGGAATAAATTGCCTTGGGAGGTTGTGGAATCTCCATCACTGGAGATTTTTAAGAGCAGGTTAGACAAACACCTGTGTTCTTATGTTCTTATGAGTGGTCGAGATAATCAGTCCTGCCACAAATGATGACCTCTTGAGGTCCCTTCCAGTTCTACGATTCTATGGTAACCCACCACACTGACTTAGGAGGGAAAAGCACACACATAATTATAACTCTGATCCCTGCAGAAAGCAATTGGCAACATCAGGAAATCCCTCACTGAACGTCTCACCCTGGGAGGACCATCAGTGACGTAACACCTTTGGCTATAGTGGCTGCTCATGAAAGCAGCTTGTCGCAATGACAGGAGATGTTTCCATGCTGCCTGGGTCCTTTTCTTATTTCTTTTTACATGCTAATTTTTATTCCACCTTTTTTTTTATTCGCTGGGGAAAGGAACAGGGTGGACAGTGTCTCTCTCAGATCCTATTATAGATAAAAAATCAGGGCCAGCTAAACACATTTTTAAAAGTGTTCTGCCTAACATGGGTTTAACGGCGTTGCCCAGTTGGAGTAGAGCAGGGAACA
Source organism: Mauremys reevesii (assembly GCF_016161935.1). Classification (NCBI taxonomy): domain Eukaryota; kingdom Metazoa; phylum Chordata; order Testudines; family Geoemydidae; genus Mauremys; species Mauremys reevesii. Next base: position 14,961,050 of record NC_052627.1, on the reverse strand, counting down.
CAGAGTTGAATCTGTTTAGGAACCAGTTTTCAAGACTAGCTCTAGGTCTTGAGCCGTTATATCACAGTAGTACAGTAGGACTTGGCTAGGTCCCTGCCTAGAGTTGGTATCTAGCTCTCAGTGCCATGCGGAGAGTTGACTCAGACCCCACCGAGACGGTGGGAATACAAGGCCAGATTTTTAAAGGGAGTTCATCACCAACTGTTCCCATGTAGGCACCTAAATAAAATGCAGCTGGATGCTTCATTTGGATGCCATGTAGGAGCTGAGGGCTTGTAAAAAATCCAGCCCCAACTGTGGATGATGAGCGCTTTTGAAAAGCTTGCCTGTATATATTAGGGCCAACACGGAGCCCCACTGAAATCAAGTGAGGCTCTAGGGGTCATTGGAGTGCATTGTTGGCTCAGGGCCTTAGCTTAGAAGCACCGGTCTTACTACGTGTCTGTAAAGTGTGGACAGGAGCTACGTAGACAGAGAATGATAATAATCGTAGTAGCCAAATACTGCAGTCTTTACCGAGTGCTTGACCCAAAGCCTAATGAAATCACTGGGTGTCTTTCAACTGACTTCACTGAACTGACGCACATAAAATTACCATTGAAGTCCATGGGAGTTTTGCTTGTGTAAAGGCTGGGGGAGGACTGGCAGGATCTGTCCGAATGCACCGAAGCAGGCTGCAGTAGACAGGCAGTTTGGCAGGGGTGACTGATTTACTGCTCAGAGAGGAAGGATACTTTCTATGGAGGAGTAGAGAAGTTTTCTTTTCTTGGAATGATACACTAAACAAAAACCAACTCTGCTGTATTCCTCTGAGTTTTACAGTACATGGCCAAGACCACATGACCCTTACCTGGAATGGTAGGACTGATGCCAAGGAGTGCCAATCGTGCCCTGAGATATTTGCATCATGCTGGGATCGGGTTGGTTCTCTATGAATTTGGTTGAATGCCAGGAGTGCGGTCGGCCCACAAGTTCAGCCCGCCTAGGTAGAAAGAGAGAGGGATCCGAAATATTAGCAACACCCAGTCATTCGGCTCCTTTTTCAGGGGGTAAGACCCATGCAAACGGACATTGGCAAATAAATGTTAATCAGCACATATCACTCCTCAGGCTTCTGTTTGCTGCTGCTATTCAGGCAATTAATTTGAAAGAACACTGAGTTATCCACCCATCCTGCCATATGTACACATGACAGCACATATTCACATCCAGGCACATTCATCCTCGTGCCAATACATGCCCATCAGCACATACACTGACATGTTGACACACATGGATACATATGAACATAGTGAGCATGAATTCTGTTCACATAAACATATTCAAATATTGTTACCAAGTCCACTGGCTTCTTGTAGAGATTTTTTCTTGTGTATCTTAATTGCAGACATGGGCACTGATCCAGCAGGATGATGATCCCTTGTATCCACAAGAAAAATTAGGCCATAACACCATTTAACTATTTTTTGCAAACTATTTGCTAAAGATTCCCAAAGAACAAACCATTATTTCAGTTTTAAGGCCACCTTTGATCTTCAGTGAAGGAAAGAGATCTGTTTTATCCCGCTGTTATGACAGGAGCTCATTAATAAGAGCTGAACTGAAAATTTAAAAAGGAGGAGCTGAACAAATCAAATTTTCCTCATAGGTGTGTTTAAACAGAGCTCTTTTGTTCCATCCCTTGCCACGAAAACAAGGAAACTGAATGTGGTCGGGTGGGAGGCTGACAGAACTGGATTTACGAAGTAACTCATACTGTCGCCTTCTCTTATTCCTGAAGTGTCCCTTCACAACACGAAGAGACTTGGGGATTTAAAGGATCTCTTTGTAGTTTTGGTAGAAGCAAAACCTACGCCATTTTCATTTCTTGTTTGGGAAAGCCCACTGTTTGACAGATAGAAGTATGTTTTCCCTTGAATCCTTCAGCAAAGAGCTGTAAGAATTGTGCTGCCCAGTCCTCTAAGCCATTAATACTTTAAAAGCAATTCAGCCAACAATCCTGTAATAGCATCACGAGTAAACAAGGAAGCTGTGACTCTAACTCAAAAGACAAGCACTATAAATTTAAGTGTAGGATAACCGTGCATTGTGTCCACACCTACTTGTTGCTGAAAATGTGGATTAAGTGTAATAGAATCTTAGGAGAGTTTAAACTAATAGTGGTGGTGGGTGCTTTGGTACAGGTGACCATCTGCTCATTTTGCACAGAGTCATGCACGCAAGCTCTGTGGAAAATCGGAGACTGAAACATGTGTTTGTGCACCAAACTAACAAGACTAACTGATCCAACTCTTATTGAATTCAGTGGAAATGCTCCCTGTGACTTCACTAGGATTGGACCCAAAAGTCTACAGATAATTGTTAAGCTGCTGTCTTCTGTGTAAGTGTATGTGTGCGCCCGTGTGCATGCGGCACAACAACATAGGTTCCTGGCATGTGCCTTCTAACACAGGATTAGGCACAGAACTTGCTCTTTCAAGTATTTGCACAAATCTAGTTTACTCTGAGTAAGGCCGTCCTTAGAGGAAGGAGACTTGTGCAATTGAAACTACTGGATCTGCAGCTGAATATTTACCTCCAATTGTGTATTATGGGAAGATGACTACATTTAACTCATCAAAGCAAAGCACTGGTTTACCAAAGGCAGGTCTTGATAAAAAACATTCCATACATGTGCTTTGCCCCAGGGTACAGGTTCCAGGTACCAATCTAAAATCACTGCAAGAGTAAAAAAATTTTTAAAACAGCCACAGAACTGGCTTTGGAGAGGCTGCAATATTGTGAGAACCCGACTCTTATCCTAGACAGACAGGCACAGTTGTAAGCCTCTCAGTACTGCAGTTAATTTCTGACTTAAGACAAACAATGCGCCAGACCCTCCACTGGTGTAAATCACTGTAGTTCCATTGGCTTCAGTGAAGCCAGGCCAATTTACAGAAACCAAGAATCTCGCCCAGAAAGTAAGTGTTGCAAAAGGCAAAACTGCTCCAGCCCTGAGACCCCCCAAACCCGGAACCCCTTCCTGCACCCCAAACCCCAGAGCCTGCACCCATAGCCCTGACCTCCTCCCGCATCCCAACCCTCTTCTCCAGCCCTGAGCCCCCTCCCCAAACCCAGAGCCCCTCCTACACCCCAAACCCCTCATCCCCGGCCCCACCCGAGCCTGCACCCCCAGCCCTGACCCCCTCCTGCACCCCAACCCTCTGCCCCAGCCCTGCACCCCCTCCCCAAACCCAGAGCCCCTCCTACACCCCAAACCCCTCATCCCCGGCCCCACCCGAGCCTGCACCCCAGCCCTGACCCCCTCCTGCAACCCAACCCTCTGCCCCAGCCCTGCACCCCCTCCCCAAACCCAGAGCCCCTCCAACACTCCAAAACCCGCATCCCGGCCCCACCCGAGCCTGCATGCCCAGCCCAGAGCCCTGACCCCTCCCGCATCCCAACCCCCTGCCCCGAGTCCAGAGCCCCATAACCCCTCATTCCCAGCCCACCCCGCAGCCCTCACCCCCGCACGCCGCCCATACCCCAAGCCCCTCATCCCCAGTCCCGTTGGATCGTGGGCACCAACAATTGTCTTCAACTGGGTCCCCAGAAAAAATGTTTGAAAACCACTGATCTAGACCATCCCTGACAGGCGTTTGTCTAACTTGCTCCTACAAACCTCCAATGACAAGATTCCACAACCTCCATAGGCAATTTATTCCAGCGCTTAACCACCCTGACAGTCATGCGTCTGACGAAGTGGGTATTCACCCACGAAAGCTCATGCTCCAATACGTCTGTTAGTCTATAAGGTGCCTCAGGACTCTTTGTTGCTCCTGACAGTTATTTTTTTCCTAATGTCCAACCTAAACCTCCCTTGCTGCAATTTAAGCCCATTGCTTCTTGTCTTACCGTCAGTGGTTAAAGAGAACAATTTTTCTCCCCCCTCCTTGTAACAACCAGAGTGGGTCTGATTCTCCTCTCACACCCATCATTTCACGTCACGGCAGCTTCATCTGACTTAGATCAGTGTAGCTGAGAGGAAAATCAGGCCCAGTAGTTGAAAAGTATTTGCTTTATTTTGACGGAGTTCCTGATCAAAAGGAAAAGAAAATATCCTAATTTCTGTGCTGATTTTGAGAAAAGAAATAAAGCAAACCTGGGAAAAAGCTTTTTGGCTTTGCCATTTTAAAAACAAAGAGAAAAACAGCAATGGGAAAAGGCAACAGTGAGAAATTTAAATTCACTTGCTTTTATCAGTGTGATGAAGATTACTCTTATTTCGGTGTTTATCTTGCACTATGGAGCTATCTGGGTTAGTCAGGAACAGTTAGCTTTTCAACTGATATACATGCCTATTCATTTTATAGTGCAAAGATATGGATACTGTAAATCATGCCTAAGGACTTTACTTACAGCGAGCATGGAATTTATTCATTGTCTGACATAGCCAGTGATTTACTAGGGAAATTTCTAGTGTTGTGGGGAAGTTATACAAAGCCCTTGAAGCTACGGATTGTGGTAAATAGTGTGCTGTGATAGATAGATAGATAGATAGATAGATAGATAGATAGATAATGAAAACTACAGAAAAATATATGGAGGAGAGGAGGAAAAATACATACCCCAATGCAAAGTTTTTGAACGTGTATGTATAAGCCAGATCCTCAACTGGTGTAAATCAGAGTAGCTCCACTGACGTCAATGCTGACTTACAGCTGCTGAGAATCTGACCCTCAGTGGGAGAACATAACTCTGTAGTATCTCAGGAGTTCTCCCAACAAATAAATCGCAGAACATAACAAGGCAGCAGAGCTGTGGAGATGCTTCTTTGCACCTGCAGTTCATCGGAAGGTTAGTTAAGCAGGGCTGGATTCTCCATTGCCTTTCACCTTGTGCCGTAATTTATACCAGGGCAAGGTACGTGCAAAGATTACACAAGGTGCTGAACAATGGGAATCTGGCCCCTAATTCTCTAAGCTCATCTCCAGAGAATACTAAAACACAAAGCAAGATGAGTTCCAAAACAGAGACATTACCTTGTAGCAAACATCAGCATTTTTGATAGCAACCCTCTGGCCAAATCAACATTGTATGGAGAAGGTGCTTGCACAAAGCCCTTTCTCTGTGCTCTCTGTTCTTCTTTCAGCCTCTTTTTAGATATAAAAGTTCCCCAGGAGCTCCATTTTCTGCTGCAGTTGTACAGTCTGATCTGACTCCAGGGCACTGAGTTTTAGGGAAGTTTCATCAGCCAACCATTCCACTAACATGACCAATTAAAGCCACACTGGAGTTCCAGGGGTAGCAGGCATCCCACAGTGCACCATGCTAGAAGTTAACTGCTGAGTGTCACAATGCAATGCAAGAAAAAGCCAGGAGGGGAAGAAAACTGCTGACCACTTCCACTGGGGAAAAAATGCTTCATGGTAGAACCCAAGATAAAATCCAAAGTTCCATTTTGAATGATATCACCAGTAATAACTGTAGCCTCCTCCACACACAAAAATGACACTGTCTGCAAAACCCCATGAGAATTCCTTTGGAGCGCTTCACTGCAGGCTTCATTGCAAAACACTACCAAAACCTTTGGAGGGGAAATGAGCAGATTGGGGGATCTGTACCTTTTGGGGCCATTCCTATAAAGTGTGGAGCAGTCATGTTGTATAAAGGTTGCCGTATGTATATATCAGAGCTGGGGTGAATATCAGATGAAAAGAACAGGGCTAATGGGATCTCGACTGCGCAAAGATGTCTTTGTACCACACCAGTGAATCCCCCTGATTCTTACATCTCAGCAGTTCATCAAGGGGTTCCCGACATGACATCAATAAAGTGAGGAGAGAATGGATGCCAGGGCCAGCACGGAAAAATTACCCCGAGTCTATTGTCAGGGTTTAGAACTTGGCTATAAAAATTAATTTCACTTAAAGGGGACAAGTTATTTAAGAAGTGGCTACTGCAAAAGTGGGCATACATAACAACCGCCTTCCAAGGTACTGCATGCACACGGCTTAGCAAATCCACACTAAGTGAGTAATCTCTCACCTGAAATCACAGTGGTTTGCCTTACAGGGTAAATCCTCCATTTTCACTACAGCCTAAATAAAGGGAGCTCTTTAGATCTCTCAAGTAATTAATAGGTTTCTCCATCTTTTATATGGGCTATTTTTTACACCCAGGAAACCCCACTGCACTCCATGGTCCTGTCAAAGCGCTCTGCACTGTCTTGCTGGATGTCTAGATTTGATTAAAAAGAAATATTTTCATGTGACTGTAGCCCCCTGATTCAGCCAGGCACCTGAGTATATGGACTTCATTACTGTGCTTGAGACCCATTGAAGTCGGTAGAACTTAAGCACGTGCTTAAGTACATGGCTGATTCAGGGCTTTGAGTGTTTATTAAATGGGAGGATTGTCAGCAACAGCTAGAGTCAGGCACAGGATAAGAAAGCACTGGGCAAATTTCTCCACAATGTCACGCTGCTGCATTTCAGTGACCTGCAGTAGCTCTGGCTATTCCAGTCCAAAGTGTCTCTTGAGCAGAGAAAGGCAACTCAGCAAAATGACACAGAGTTTTGAGACATGAGTGAATGTCTAGCATGAGACCACGAATCCCATCTTCACTCATGAGCTATGGTAGCTCTGCAGAGATGAAAGGCGAGTGCATTAATTCAGTACATTGCCATGGGTGGAAACTTCAGATTAAATGCTTTCTCCAACTCGTACTTAAATAATACTGCATCACCCACAGAGCCCCATCGGGTCCTTCTGAAGACAAGAAGTGGTTGCAATAAGCATTTCAGCAAGACTGGGCAGGCCAAGAGGGCTGCCAGACGTCTAACAGGGTGGTCTACCTTCTCTTAAATGTAGCACTCACTTTGTGGGTCTGAAGGTAGGAGGGGCTTACAATTATATGCTTCAAAACCACACGAAAGCATTCAGTCAACAACTTCCCCCCTACCTAGTGCTAGATGGAAACATGTTACAGCCCTCAAGGCAGCTATAAAATTAGCTATAAAATTAACCAAATGGATCTACTGTTTTTTAAGACGTTTTGAGCTTTGAAGGATTCATTTAACATTAACCCCTTTGCATCTGTGGATTATGGAGCTTCCATTGCTGGTGGAGGGCTTCATACCAAGAGCCAAAATATTCAAGGGAAAATATTGCTGCAGAGTGGCAGACAATAATAATGGGGGACAAGAAGAACTTTAGACTGATATCCAAGTTTCAGTCAGACGCTGAAGCTAAAGAGGAGGATTCTGCAAGGAATGCCCCTTCCTCAGCTGGTGTATCATAGGAACCCAAGTCTACAGCTGACTAACTTAATTTGATCCATGCAGAGAATAATGGGATGTACTTCAGTCTTTTAGAACATGAATCAGTGCACAGTAAAGGGCCTATCACTGAGTTTGACTGATTACCAACTAAGTCACCATTGTCAACACACCAATCAGGTGATCTTCATTTGTCGATCACAGTATGCAGTTGAGGCTACAGGTGTACAGATGTTCATCAAACTCATGGCTGACATATGAATCAAAGAACCTTTGGTGAGTCTAGATTTTCCCAGTAAAAGCTAATCCATGTGGATGGACTCCTGTATCCATATGGGTGGGTATAAGGGTCGGATCATCCTGCTGGATCAGGGCCCATGCCTGCAATTAAGATACACAAGGGAAAATCTCTATGTTTAAAAGACCCGAGAAGAAGGATTTGTATAATGAGAACATTGTCATCAATGGAGCTAGACTGATTTCACCCGCTGAGGCTCAGAGTTTGTCACATTTCACTGTAGCAATATACCGGGCACCGTTAGAATAAGGATATGTTCTATGTGCATCCACCAAAATGGCAATCAGTCCCCAGAGTCTGAAAATAAATCAAGTGCATTGCACTTCCTGCTTCATATTTATTTTGGGCCATAATCATCATTACAGTCCTTGTGCTTTCTATTAAGCAGAAAACTGACTCAGAAAACCTCTTAGGATTTCTACAGAGTGAAGCCACAATCCACTCAAAGACGTCATTCATAATTAAGGTGCAGTCATGGTTCTCAAAATAGCACATCAGACTAGGCCAATTAGAAAGAAAATCAACCTTAATAGCCTCAGCTTTATTCCTCTTTACTGATTCTGTTTGTTTAGACTCACAGAACCCTTCGAAGAAGTTTTGGTGCCAGGCTGGGAGGAAGCTGTGTTCCTTAATAGACATTACTGAAGAATAATGAAAACTCACCAGAAAGATTACTCAAGTCAGTGAAGCATTGCTCAAAATGTCACCAGATCAACATCGGGCCAATCATATCTCCCCACAAGGTTTGCAAAAATGGAACAGAACTAAATGCACCCATGTTTATTTTTCTGCATATGCTCAGGCAACGTTTCCACTAACAGAGGTGTACGCCAGTGAAAAAAGGACATACTTCACACAGTTTAGGTAAGACCTGTGAATATACTGCAAACTGGCTTTTAATCCTGTTGGCTTTTTTTAAATAATTCAAAATATATTGAGAAGTACATTATGGGCCATTTCCAATAGACAACTCTCTGCCTGAGGAAATCATTTCAAAGTGTCCCCAAGATTTCTCGCTTGTTTGATCTTTAGTCATAGATCAAGGGTAAAATTTATCTGCTGAGATTACCTGAGTTCTAGCAGGGACCAGTTTGGTCCTACTCGTATTGCGTGCCCCATTCCCAGTGCTTAAGACAGGTTTCAGTTTTGGCCTTTAGCTGATACATTCAAATGCTATTTGTTTACGGTCTTTGACAAGCTACATTTAGGATACCTGAGATGTGCCACGTTGAATCTTTATAGCCATGTCACATTGCATTAGTTGTGGGAGCTTTAACACACCTCTGAACTCACTTTACATTTACTTAGGGATTGTCTAGACGAGCATTTAGTTTGTGGCAAGCTGGGGTGTAAATCGACCTCACACTGGCGTGCTGTGCACTAAGTGCCCATGCGGACCCTGCTGCAGTGTACCAGAAATTCCCCAGTGAGCTTTGATCTGGTCCAGTTTCAAAGTGGTGTCACTCCACGACTGCATTAGGAAACTCTTGGAGCGCAGCAGCCGGGTGCACTGGGACAATGAGTGAACAGCAGGCTAACATGGGGTAGATTTGCACCCCACCTTGCTGTGAACTAAAGGTATCTACACAGCAAAAAACACCCCATAGCAGTGCGTCTCAGAACCTGGGTCAGCTGACTCAGGCTCGTGCTACGGGGCTAACAATAGCAGTGTTGGCATCCCTGCTCGTGCTGGAGCCCAGGCTCTGAAATCCGGTGAGCTTTTACAGATGGGGAAACTGAGGCAGACAGTGGTGAAGTGACTTGCCGAAGGTCACCCAGAGCTGGTAACTGGATTATGCTCTAACTAATTACCTGATGCTTAACCGTGGTTCAGTAACAAGTGCAGCTCACAGAGAATATCTCTTAGATTTAAGGCTCATCTTACTCAAGCCAAGAGTCCCACTGACTTCAGCTGACATTAACTGGACAACTCACTTGAATAAAGTGAGCAGGATTTAGCTGTTAATATGAGAGCTGATGTAGAATAACTACATGCTCGCTGATTACTAGATTCAACAAGTGTGTCCGACTGGAATCTTCTGAATGCAGAGTTTTTAACAACCAGTAGTTTTTAACTTCTCGGCCTTCTGGCTAAGAAGAGAAACTTTATTTAACCCCCTATATAAAGTCAATGAAAGGGTGTATCAGATCCGAAATTTGAAGGGAAGACATACTGGTTGGGTTCAAGTGCCAGAACATTCACGCCGTTCACACGTGACTGTGCCTGGTGTTACCTAGAGAACAGGAAGGCTGGAATGAAAGGCTGGAGGGGTCTAAAATACAGCCTCTCCCCTGTTCTCACGTTCTTGCTACAATGTCACGGTACTTTCCTTTACTGGAAAAGAGGAAGAAAGAAGAGATATGGAAAGGGTGCCTGATTGTGTTGTATGGCTTTTATACTTTTCAGCTTATGCCTTGGGGAAGAACTCCAGCTATTTCTGTCTCCCCAAGCATTACCACTATAGTCTTCTGAAGTGAAGCCAAAACAACAGACCTTGGGCCAGACCCCCACGCCCAGCTGTCATAAATCAGCACAGCTCTGTTGAAGTCATAGAGCGACGCTGATTTATGCCAACTGAGGATCTGGCCCAACAGGTTTAACGCAAACAATTTTTCTGGTTCTTCTTCAGTCAATACATAATTAGTTAAAAAAAACCAAGAGAACAAGACAGACTAAGATGCTTAAGCCCTCTGCTAGAAAACACACAGCAACCGCATCAGGAGAGACTTCTAAACAATGGATGGAATGTGCTTTCCAACTCTTGCTTGTTTCCAATAATGAGCCGTACAGAGCCGGTGACTGGCAGGAAATATGTCACACTATAAGCCTGATTATCCCAATGTAATGGGGACAGTGAATAACTGCAGATAGCAAAAGGGATTTGCAGTGTAATTAGCAGACACCAGGAACATGATCCTGTTTGGGATAACAGTTTGAGATGGGATATCTGAATTCCACTCTTTTTGTGCTATACGTTCATACTGCTGTGCCTGATTCGCCTCCGACTTACCAAGATGCAAATCAAAAGCAGCTCTGTTGAATTCAATGGAGTTACACACATAAAAGGCCTGGCTGCCCCCACACCAGTGTATGTACACAGGTATATACGCATTTACATACTACATAGATTCTAAACCAGACCCTTACCTGGCATAACTCACAGATAAGTTGATCGACACCAACAGGGGATCTGACCCTCTGGTTTCAACTGAGGTCTCCTGATTTGCCCCTGAGCTTGCGAGAGCAGTCTCCAGGCCCTATGGCCTCAATCTCTCACAGCCTGGACAGAGTGGAGAGCAGGGTGGCTGCAGGGAGCTGGTTGCAGCTACCTGATTCAGTCCTGGTGCAAGTTCAAGCTGCCAGGGTCAACTTAACTTATGTCACTGGCCTAAGGTCCCCCAGGGACCTTACATCAGGGAAGGGGCAGGCAAAGATGAGCTCAGGTCTGCCATGATCCCTTCCCTCCCTGCTCCTCCTTCCCCTTCCCCTGGGGATGGGAGAGGGCAGAGCTGCCTCCACTAGATTTACACTGACAGAGTGTTACCCAGCACAGCGGTGACTAGTCTCCTCTGGTGGCTTGCAGTGCCTAATAAACCTGAAAATATAGACCCTATATGTAACGTAACTCAAATATATAATATAGCTCAGATATGTAAGGAGCCAGCACCTCTTTCATACAAAACCTTCAATGAAGAGAGTTCTTGATCTGGACTCTCTAGGCCTGATTCTTCACTGCTTTGCACCTTGTATACTCATTCATGCCTCCTGTGCAGAGTGGCTGTAAAACAGGATCATCACGATCGAGTAGCATTTTATACCCACTTTGCACTCCACAAAGTGCTGGGCAACAAAGAATCAGGCAGGCGGTACTCAAAAATTACACAGCATTCTATGGTTAACGATGCCAACTCCAGGACAGATCCTCAGCTGATGAAAACAGGTGCAGCTCCACTGATTTCAACAGACCCCAATTTCCAGCAGCTAAGAGTCTGGCCCTAGAATCCTGGAATTTCCCAAAGACTGGAAACACTTATTTTCCACCCTGAATTTCACAGAACGTTTTAGACAATCGGCGATCCAAAGCACTTCATCATTTTGGGTGTGTTTACAGAAAGCAAACAAGTTGTGGGGCTGCCCCTCATGGCACAGCCAAAGGTTAAGACCATGCAGCATATTCCCTCCCACTCTCAAATGCTTCTACATTAAGGCTATTTCCTGTTTGGAACCAAAGTGTCAACCACTGATACACAATATAGACAGGCAGCAGACACAGCCTGAAATGCTACCCTCGGTGTAATAAAAAAAACCCATGACTATGTCTCTGATGGTAAAATATCACAATGAAGCACTAAACTGTGAGGCTTCTCTCAAGTAACCACTGTTGGGAATGAAAGATCTACAAGCAGGAAGTATTAATCTTGAACTCTCAAAGCGTTTTGATTTATTTTCAGTTCAAAACAACCTTTTGTTTCAAAATTTCCATTAGTTTTACAACAACAACAACAACAAAAAACAATTAAAAACTGGTCAAAATAAAAAGGGAAACATTTGGATTTTGTCAAAATGAAACATTTCTTTCAATCTGAAATGAACTCTTTTTTTCACTCTTCAATTCACTGAAAATTTTCCTTGATTTTTCAGAACCCCCAGCAAATCAAAAAATGCGTTATTTGCACAGCTCTATTCTTCAGATGCCTCAATACCTCTACAAATCTATCCCTTGGTCCAAAGCAATGGAGTGACTCCAGATTTACCCCAGTGCAGAGGAAAGCTGAATTTGGTCCTACTTCTCTAATTGTCTTCTCCAGGAATGACAAAGTTCTATAAAGGAGAGGAAAGGAAAGCACACCCGAGTCAAGCAGTCTCCCCTTGGGCAGATCAGCAACAAGAGTGACTAGCTCCTCTGTGCACAGCCCCACACAAACATTATCAACGACAGCAAAGCTGTCCCTTGCTCAGGGCACAAGACTGAGTTTATTTCCCTGGCACTGCACTGGAGGTGTGCGAAGGGCTAAGTGTGACGTGAGATAATTACTCCGACACAATCCCACTTCCTGATGGTTCAAAACCTCGACACTTACAAGGGTATAAATTGATTCTTCTCCCCGCCGAGGAAAGTTGTGTTTGACAACGGACCCAGCTGAGGATCTGTCCCAGAATGAAATTCAAAGTACATAAATAACCGGAATAGGTAGAGGGCGGGAAGAGAATCATGAGCAAAACCATCTTCTCTCTCACCTGTTCTTCAGCCGCGGTTTAGCTGCTCCTGACCATGCTGTTTTGCTGTGCTGTAGGTCAGTGGGGATACACTCCGGACTGAGTGAGCGGGAAGCTGGCAGGTCAGCGTGTTCCTTTGCTACACATGTGTCCCTGTCAAAAGAAACCAAGGGAGTGTCAAAGTTCAGGGAGTGCCTGAGACAGACAGACAGACAGACACACATACATTAAGATCACTTTCAAAATATCAAAGAAATATGTAGATGGGGGGTATTACATCAAAGCCTCATTTTTAACATGCACAAAGGAAAATGTCTGATGGAAAACAGCTGCTAAAAGCCATTGATGTGCCTATTCTTCTCCATGGCAAAGATGAAAGGATACATCACCACCAAATCTGGATTCGTAGGGTGAAATTCTGCCCTTCGTTATAACTCGGCAGAGCTTGGTCATTAAAACCCTCCTCCCTAAATGTTTTGGAGCAACTGTGCAATAGATCAACACATATTGTCACTGACCGAGAAGAATCAGCAGTGGGATCAAATATAGAACGTATTGAGAGAGAGACAAAGTGGGTGAAGTAATATCTTTTATTAGACCAACCTCTGGTGGAGGGGACAAGTTTCTGAATTTCACAGAGCTCGTCCTCAGGTCTGGGGAAGGTAACCAGAGGTTAATGCATTAACCTACTGAGAAGTACAAATGCTAATAGTGAGAGGGGGCAGCCATTGTGCCAGGTCCTGAACTTACACATAGTAAAAGGCAGTCCTTGGCCTTTGAGATCTTACAGTCTACACCAGGGGTGGGCAAACTACGGCTTGTGGGCCGGATCCAGCCCACCAGCCATTTTAAGCCAGTGTGCGAGCTCCCAATGGGGAGCGGGGTCTGGGGCTTGCCCCGCTCCAGCGCTCCAGCCAGGGTGCAGAGTCGGGGGCCGTACCACGTGGCTCCTGGAAGCTGCAGCATGACCCTGCTCTGGCTCCTACACGCTCCAATGGCCCCCTCCAGCACTCCAATTGGAGCTGCAGGGGCAGTGCCTGCTGATGGGGCAGCGTGCAGAGCCGCCTGGCTGTGCCTCCCCATAGGAGCTGGAGAGGAACATGCCGCTGCTTCCAGGAGCCGCTTGAGGTAAGCGCGCTCAGGGCCTGCACCCCTGCCCTAGCCCCATCCCTGATCCCTCTCCCACCCTCTGAACCCCTCGGTCCCAGCCCAGAGCACCCTCTTACATCCCAAACTCCTCATCCCCAGCCCCACCCCAGAGCCCACCCTGCCCATCTGGAACCCTCACCCCCCACACACACCCCACTCCTCCACCCCAGCCCAGAGCCTCTCCCGCACCCTGAACTCCTCATTTCTGGCCCCACCCCAGAGCCCGCACCCCCAACCAGAGCCCTCACCCCCTCCCGCACCCCAACCCCAATTATGTCAACATTCATGGCCCACCATACAATTTCTATTACCAGATGTGGCCCTCGGGCCAAAAAGTTTGCCCACCCTGGTCTACACAGACAAGACAAAAGCTACGAGAAAGGAAACGTTATCCTCATTTGTAAAATGACATTAAGACATTAAGTGACTGGCCCAAGGTCACAGTGGAAGTCTGTGACAGAGCCAGGAACTGACCGCTGACCTCCTGTCTCCGAGGCTAGCACCTTAACCACAAGAACATCCTTCTTTCCTGTAAGAGGAGCAGGAGCTGCGTTGCAGAGCTGAGGAACTTAGCTTGGGTGAGCACTAGTTCTTGTTTTAAGGCTGTATTCCAGGCTAGCTTTGCTAACAGCAAAACCATTGATCTTACGCCCACAGACAAGTCCTACCTACGCGGAATGATGGCGAGATAGAAAGGTCTATCCCCAGTTCAACGTTCTTCCAATCAGATTAACACACAAAGGGCTAGCCCACCCCATCAAAACCAACCCAGATGATTATTAATGATGGCTATTCTTTTAGCATAGAAAATAAAATCTCTCGAAACACTGGGTGTTCTTAATGATTCGAATTTTCGCAGTCAAATGTGGGTCTGGTTTACAGTCACCTCTCTGCTAACGTAAGGAAAACACTGCATAAAAATCTGTATGAGACGCATGCTCTTTCCCTGTCTTTCCTTCCCTCCTGCCTAGCCCTGAGGAGAGCTGCAGACTAAGATGGGGAGTAATTGTCCCTTGTTCTGCGTTTAATAGGCTTCAGAGCACATGCCAACATATGAGGCTTTAGATATTTCGGATGGCTTGGATTCCATTCCTGTGAGAGACCAGCCTTCTTTGTATCCATTTAAATCCTCCCCCCTCCAAGCCCCTCTCCCCCGCAATTCCCCCACGTGGCAGGCAAGAATTTTAAATCTCACATTGCAGATGAGATATACCAGGGAAGCAGTAGCACTTTCACCTAGATTGGGGAATTTCATTGGTCCAGAACTAGACAGAATGGCCTCCTTCCTCCGTCCGCTTATCTGTGTCTGCACTTTACCCCAAATCCTGCTGTAACTGCCTTTTTTAATCAAATCTCACTCTACTTTGCCTCTCACCCAGTGTGACTGTGTCCTACTCCCCTCTGTATAAACCTCTGAGGAACCTCGTGGGTAGGAGTAAGGGGGGTGTTATTTAGCAACTGAGACGGTGGGGCCTCACAGTTACTCCATGCACATACAAAACAATACAAACTGATGGACCGAAGCCACATAAAATAGATCTCTCTCTGTATAAAGCTAGCCAGATTCCTCTCAGGAAAAAGCCTGCATGAATACTGGAAGCCAAATTTCTCATGTTACACCAGGGACATGCCACTGAAGCCAATGGCTCCACTTCTCCTCTCGCACCAGTTTCATCAATATAGTTACTATTACTCCTGATTTATGCCTGTGTGGGAGAAGACTATTTCAGTGCAGGATAGAGCAGAGAGGAGAGAACTGGGCTCGATAAGATTAAACTTAACCTCTTTTTTGAAAAAAAATTATTATTGCTTATATTGCAGGAGTGCCTAGAGGACAGATGTGATGAAGTGAGAATTCGTCATCATGTTTTGTATGAACACTGTGTGCCTCAGTTTCCCCCATGTGCTGCATGGTTAACTAGGTGGGGGGGAAAGGTTGTGTACCCTTTGCAGAGCTCCAGGTATGACTGATGCCTGGCTGTCTGGGCCTGACCCCATGCTATGAAGAGTCTCAGAAGACAATTGCTCGGACTTTTGGTACCTAGCAAATAACAACTATGGAAGATCCACCCCTCCGCAGAAAGCCAGCCTGGTTTGACCAGCTGGAGAACAAAGGGCTAGGAGGAGGGCCAGGTGACAATGTTTGCCTGGGAACAAGGACAAAGGACTGAAGAGGGGCGGTGGTGCGGGGAGAGGCGGGCGGTTGTTAAATGTGGGTTGCTGGAAGCAGGAAAAGCTTCTGGACTGGGACTAAGAAAGGGTCAGAGGAGAGCTCTGGGCTCTGAACTGGCCCAGATGGCCTATGCTGTAACTCTCTGTTCTCTGTGATAACCAAGGACTTTTGACGCTGTGTTCCAGACATCTAATACGCTCTTCTGCTTCTACAGCGCTGTCTGGGAGTCACTCCAGATAAAGGAAACTGGGGGTGCATTGTGTAACTCTCCCTCCGGGGTCCAATCCAGGTGGACTTGCTGCAGGGAGCTCACGGCATAGAGCAGGTGTGTGGAAGGCGCCGAGTTTCAGTCCCAGGAGCTGTGAAGCCATGGGGTTTGCCCCGGTGAGAGAGAGTGACCCTAAGGGGGCTGACGCATTGAAGAAGCTCTCCCAGGGACCAGACCTGTGGATCTGTGACACCAGGGCCCCAAAATGCCAAGCTCTTTGCAAACATACAGCAAAGAAATGGCTCCTACCCTGCAGAGCTGACACATCTGCTCTCCTTGTTTCTAGACAGAGCTGCTCTTGGGGGGATCTTTGTTACAAGTGAGCACATGGAAGCATCTGAGAAATCTATTCTTGCAAGATTTCCAGCACCCTTTGGCAGACCTCAGCAGATCAGAAAAGCCCTCAGCTGATGGACGCTGACTGGTAACTTGTCTCCAAATGAGGTAACTTGACCCTGCATTCTTTGTGTACTTAAAATTCCCACTGATTTCAGTAGCTTTGGGCACATACACAATGTAGGGATTTGGTCCCTTTGGCGGTTTGCTATCACTAGTACAAAGCAGGATATACAGCTATACTATTGCACTGATACTAGGCCAAATCCTAGGTCTTGTAATTCTGCAGAGGAGAGCCTGGCACTGGTAGAAAAGCAGTGTGGCCAGCCAAAAACCACAAGTGAGCCTTCCCTCGCTCCATGAGACAGGCTTAAAATACATGGAATTTAAGAATGACCCATTTGCCTGGTGGGATTGGAGCCTTCAGGAGGCAGTCAGGCCACGGTTTCAGGCCTTTCTTGGCAACCATGAGAACAGAAATGTACTCGGTGTTTATTAACGAAAGCTGGGAGTCTCCTACAATCACATGACTCCAGGAGCTAGGGCTTTAAGAAAAAACACCAAATATTGCAAAACTCATGCTCAAGTTATGAGAGCTGGCACATGGCAATACTGGAGAAGAGAGAGCACCACTTCCACCCAACATCCCTCCGAGCACCGGTCGCTTCGTCCGTGGGAGTGAATGGGGCTGCCTGGCTACAGAATGGCTCTTCAGCTGCTGCCCAGGAAGCCAGTTCCCCCAGGAACTGCTTAGCATCCCTGGGTGCTCATACTGGCCAGGCTGTGGGGTTGTGGCCAGGTTCCTCCCCATGCAGCAGCGGGGTCAGGATGTGCCCATCGGCTGCCGTTTTGGCCTGACACAACCGTGCGGAGCGGATACAGAGAAGTAGCAATTTTATTTCTAATCCTCCATTAGTCAACCCATGGAAACAGTAACTGACCATCAGCTCATCTTCACTCTGTGGCAAAGGGGAAGATAGACCCTGGGGGAACGAGCTGTCTCATTCTGGGGAGATGGCGGGATCCAACTGAAATGTTAAGAGTCTCAGGACATGCACTTCTCCTTAGCTCTGGGGCAAATTCTGACATCACTACTCAGGGCCTGATTCTCAGTTACACTTGATGCCTCTCTGGTAGCGTAAAGGGGCCTTAAAGTGAGTGTAACTAATTTATGCCACTTGAAGTCCCCTCCTGGCACTGCCAGATTGGTGGAGAGTGCGTTTAGCAGTAGCCTACCAAGCTAACCTGAATCCAGCTAGCCCAGATAACAGTAGCCGTGAAGCCAATGCATGCTCCAGCATGAGCAGTACAACCCAGCACGGGCCCTGGGGAAAATACGCTGCTCACGAGCCCACCCTGGAGCCTGCACTGTCTCCGCTGCCATTGTTACCCACACTAGCTGGGGCAGGCTAGCCTGTGCCCAGCAGTTAGCAGTGTACATGTACGCCTCAGTGTAAATGAGAAATACTCATTAACTACAGCAGGAACATTCAGCACCAACCCGTTCTGGGAGTTAGAAGTAAATGTATTCCTAGTGTCCAGTACGTGCCTCAGAAATGGAAGGATCACCACCAAACTTTTCGAAAACACCAACAGGTGCTCCTCGGTAAAATAACTTTCCATTCTTCTTGTGACAATGCACTCCATATGCTTTATGAAAACATGCTTATGAACGTGAAGATGTCGTCACTGGAATATGCTTTATGCAAAAGGTCTCTTGTAAGGCAGCATTACAAAGCTTATAATCTACTGAGTGTGGTCATCCTATTTGTATGCATGTATCATTCCTGTATCGGAAGCTAGAAATATGAAGTATAACTCTGAGGTCCTATTGTAACTATGCAAAGTGTGGGCCATTAATGGTGGTTTAGAATCTTGATGGCTCCCATTGACTAGGACAATTGGTTGTGGATGTTCCTGTGTACATGTGGGCCAGCCCGTGGGTAATGAAGAATGAGGTCTTACAGTGACATGTGACCGTGTCACCTGATAATGAAATCCATCTTCAATCTGGTACTTTTCCATTTAGAAGGAGGCCCCAGAGAGACAAAAGATTCCCGCCTTGTGCCAAAGCTATAAAAGGGGGTGGAAGAGAACAAAGGGGGCGGCCAGTCATGAGAACACCCGTTTTTCACCTAAGATGTCTGCTGGAACTAACAAGGACCCTACCAGGAGAAAGGATTGGGCTCAGACTAGGAAGGAGTCAAGTCTGTGAAAGAAGTTTATTGGAACATCTCCGAGGGTGAGATTTTACCTGTAAACAGTTTCTTAATGTATTAGGCTTAGCCTTGCGTGTTTTTGCTTTATTTTGCTTGGTGACTTACTTTGTTCTGTCTGTTATTACTTGAAATCACTTAAATCCTACTTTTTATTCTTAATAAAATCACTTTTGTTTATTATTGAACCCAGAGTAAGTGATTAATGCCTTGGGGGAGCAAACAGCTGTGCATCTCTCTCTATCAGTGATATAGAGGTTGGACAATTTATGAGTTTACCCTGTCTAAGCTTTATACAGAATAAAACGGATTTATTTGGGGTTTGGATCCCATTGGGAGCTGGGTGTCTGGGTGCTGGAAATAGGTGACCTGCTGAGCAGTTTTTGGGTAAAGTCTGCAGCTTTGGGGGTGTGGACCAGACCCGAGTCTGTGTTGCAGCAGGCTAGTGCGTCTGGCTCAACAAGGCAGGGTTCTGGAGTCCCAAGCTGGCAGGGAAAACAGTCTCAGAGGTAATCTCAGCACGGCAGGTGACAGTCCCAAGGGGGTCTCTGTGACCGAACCCGTCATGCTTCTCCTAAATGGCAGACATCAGTTCTCCCAGTCTACACGATATCTGCACTAATGCAGCTCAGATTCATCTCTGATCGAGCCATTCCCCTCCTCTCCCTTCCATTCATCTCCTCAGCAGTCATGGAAAAGAGAAAGACAGGGGACTGAGAAACCATTACAGTGACTATTGGGCATCTAACTGCCGAGGGAAAGGAGAGTAAGTAGACAGCAGCCATAAAGGTCTGAGGAGCACATGCTCTCCTCACCACTGTAACAGAAGCACCGTGATTTTTTTTAATGGTTTTACAAACATGTTGGAAAAGCAGGACACTACGGATTCCCACTGCTGCTATGCCCATAGTCCTTTTCTGGTCACTTCCAATGTATTCCCATATGTATCCACATGTGGTCAAATTTACAGATCAGCAGCTAAGTGGTGCACATCTGGAGTGTTCCTCCTAATACACAGTTGTTGTATTTATGTCACAGAGACAAGAAAAAGTAGTTAGTTCCTGCACAGGATCTGGGGTTGCTGCTGAAGGAAACCCAAAAGAGATTTATCGGGCCTTGCACTCTTTGGCCTGGTCTACACTCGGGGATGGGGTAAGGTGGTAATGTAAGATACGCAACTTCAGCTATGGGAATACCATAGCTGAAGTCGACGTATCTTATTGCGACTTACCTCCCGTCCTCACGGTGCGGGATCGACGGCCACGGCTCCCCCGTTGACTCTGCTACCGCCGCTCATTCTGGTGGAGTTCCGGAGTCATCAGGGAGCGCGTTCGGGGATCGATATATCGCGTCTTAACGAGACGTGATATATCGATCCCTGATAAATCGATCGCTACCTGCTGATACGGCAGGTAGTCTGGATGTACCCTTTGAATGCTATCATGTGCTGGGCTGCATTTGGTATTACAAACCCACTGAAATACTGAAAGATCATCAAGAGACAAGGTGGGTGAGGTAATATCTTCTTTGGACTGACTTCTGTTGGTGAAAGAGACACGCTTTCAAGCTACAGAGAGCTCTTCTGGTTCCAGACAGTATGTTAAAGCTAAATACAAGTGGGTACAGATTGTTTAGCGTAAGTAGTTAACACACATTCTACGAGATCATTCAAGGTGAAGTGCTGATTTCTTTTGAGCAGGAGGATTGAGCAGGAGGTCAGATATAGAATGATCGCTTCATGAAAAGCACTCACCCATGGGTGACAGAAAAATGATAAAAGACAAAAACATCCCATGTGATAATCAAACAGTTAATAAATAACACAATGAATTAAACCTCACAACTGCTGCCAAGTACCTAAGAGATAGGGATCATTCGATCACTAAAATGCAGATGCCTCTGAGCTGGAACAGAGCGGCTGTTTAGCAGCATACAGTAACACCCCATGACCTTTTAGGACAGGACGTGAAAAAGAATATCCTGCCCAGGTGAATATGCAGGGGGAACTGCAGATAGGCAGACAATTGCTAGCTAAATGGACAGTAGGGTTAACACACCTACTCTTACAAAAGGTGCTACAGAATCTTTCCATCTCAGGCCTTGGCTTGACATGTCCCCCGAAAGATGGAAACTTCCCACAGCACCACAATCCCATAGCAATCCTCGACACCGCACTGAATCTAGTTACTCGGTAGCACGTTCACTCTCTAGGAAGGCTCTTTACGAACATGATACCCGGCTTTTCTTCCCTTTTCCAGTTTACAATGGAAATAGTTACCTCAGTGCAGGGAATAAATCAGCGAAATACCTTGTGCCTTGACTGTCATTGCTCAGCTCAAGGCCCACAAGTCGCTTTCTCACCTTCTTTACAGCAACTTTTTTTGGACAATATTAAATCTCCACAAGGGAGCAGGGTCCACTTCCCTCCCTCAGAGTGCCCTGGCAGACAGACTAGCAGGCCCCTTCCACTTAAATTGCAGTACCCAGAAAACAGCCTCACAGTTACATAGTTTAAAAAAACAAACCGCAGTGACCATCTCAGAAAAGCACAATCCCGCAGTTGTCCTTTTTCTGTCACCCAGATATAACACTGTTTCTCAGGCTAGCTGGGTCTATGTAACATCCCTCTACCCCACTTGAAGTTGGCAGCTGCACCCAGAATATTTCCTTTTCTGCAAAGTTCTTGTCGAACTGTTAAATGTTATTTATACTGGCTGCTCCCATTGTGCCTTTGGTATTTAATGCTGCACACGTTAACTACTAGCTGTACAAAGACTTTCTGTCCAGCCGTTCCTTAGCTTAGGTGTATGGCCCTTTTGCTCCTCACTTAACACTTACTCAGCCATTAGCAAAAGAATACTGCAGTGTTATACATTAAAGCCAAGATTTCTAAATTTAGGAGTCGGAAGTTAGTCTCGTAACTCCATTATTAAGTACATAAGTCAGTAAAGTTCTGAGCCCCCAGCAGCTCCAGCTGACTTCAGTGGAAGCTGCGGGGCTCTCAGCACTTTTGAAAATCAGGTCACTAATTTAGGAGCTAAAACAAAGGTTTAGGAGCCTAATTTTGCCTTAATAATACAAAACACTACCCCCTGCATTAGCGATACTGAGGCAGTTTGGGTCATTTCTGTAGAATACTGAAATACTATATATATAAGGGATACAGTCTTGTGGCATTAAACCTTTAAGAATTTTGTATACTTCAAGGATGGCTAATTGGAATGTATTGAAGAGGGAATATCCCTCTTTATCTCCTTTACTACAGAATACCACTGAACCACTTAAAGGAGGGGAAAGTGATCAGGAACAGTCAGCATGGATTCACCAAGGGCAAGTCATGCCTGACTAACCTAATTGCCTTCTATGATGAGATAACCGGCTCTGTGGATGAGGGGAAAGCAGTGGATGTGCTATCTCTGGACTTTAGCAAAGCTTTTGATACAGTCTCCCACAGTATTCTTGCCAGCAAGTTAAAGAAGTATGGGCTGGATGAATGGACGGTAAGGTGGATAGAAAACTGGCTAGATGGTCGGGCTCAACGGGTAGTGATCAATGGTTCCATGTCTAGTTGGCAGCCGGTATCAAGTGGAGTGCCCCAAGGGTCGGTGCTGGGGCCGGTTTTCTTCAATATCTTCATTAACGATCTGGAGGATGGTGTGGACTGCACCCTTAGCAAGTTTGCAGATGACACTAAACTGGGAGGAGTGGTTGATATGCTGGAGGGTAGGGATAGGATACAGAGGGACCTAGACAAATTAGAGGACTGGGCCAAAAGAAATATGATGAGGTTCAACAAGGACAAGTGCAGAGTCCTGCACTTAGGATGGAAGAATCCCATGCACTGCTACAGACTAGGGACCGAATGGCTGGGCATTCGGAGCTGAATATGAGTCAACAGTGTGCCCTTGTTGCCAAGAAGGCTAATGGCATTTTGGGCTGTATAAGTAGGGGCATTTCCAGCAAATCGAGGGACGTGATCATTCCCCTCTATTCAGCACTGGTGAGGCCTCATCCGGAGTACTGTGTCCAGTTTTGGGCCCCACACTACAAGAAGGATGTGGATAAATTGGAGAGAGTCCAGCGGAGGGCAACAAAAATGATTAGGGGGATGGAGCACTTGACTTATGAGGAGAGGCTGAGGGAACTGGGATTGTTTAGCCTGCAGAAGAGAAGAATGAGGGGGGATTTGATAGCTGCTTTCAACTACCTGAAAGGGGGTTCCAAAGAGGATGGATCTAGACTGTTCTCAGTGGTACCAGATGACAGAACAAGGAGCAATGGTCTCAAGTTGCAGTGGGGGAGGTTTAGGTTGGACATTAGGAAACACTATTTCACTAGGAGGGTGGTGAAGCACTGGAATGGGTTACCTAGGGAGGTGGCGGAATCTCCATCCTTAGAGGTTTTTAAGGTCAGGCTTGAGAAAGCCCTGGCTGGGATGATTTAGTTGGGGATTGGTCCTGCTTTGAGCAGGGGGTTGGACTAGATGACCTCCTGAGGTCCCTTCCAACCCTGAGATTCTATGATTCTATGAATACAGACCTAGGTTTTGGAGCCATCTTTGTTGTAATCTCTTTAGAACAGAGGTGGGCAAACTGTGGCCCGCGGGCCACATCCGGCCTGCAGGACCGTCCTGCCCGGCCCCTGAGCTCCTGGCCCAGGAGGCTGGTCCCTGGCTCCTCCCCTGCTGTTCCCCCTTCCCTGCAGCCTCAGCTCACTGCGCTGCTGGTGCAACGCTCTGGGCGGTGGGGCTGCGAGCTCTTGCCCAGCAGTGCAGCTGCAGAGCTGTGGCCTGACCCGGTGCTCTGTGCTGCGCGGTGCGTGGCTGGCTCCAGCTGGGCAGCGCGGCTGCCTGTCCTGGTGCTCTGGGCAGCGCAGCTGTAACGCTGCCAGCCACCAGTGCTCCAGGGAGCCCAGTAAGGGGACATGGAACGGGGGGGTTGGATAGAGGGAAGGGGTCGTGGGGGGCAGTCAGGAATGAGATGAGGGGTTGGAAGGGATGGCAGGGGGCACTCCGGGGTGGAAGGTCCGGGGGTGGTCAGGGGACAGGGAGGGGTGGATAGGGCAGGAGTCTTGGGGGGACCATCAGGGGGCAAGAAGCAGGGGGGGTTGAATGGGGGGCCGGGCCACGCCTGGCTGTTTAGGGAGGCACAGCCTCCGCTAACCGACCCTCCATACAATTTTGGAAACCTGATGTGGCCCTCAGGCCAAAAAGTTTGCCCGCCCCTGCTTTAGAACCCTGGTTTCCCTCACCCATTTCTTTCCCTTTTCTCAAATAGCTATAGGGTTTTTCAATGAAAAAAAGATTTAACACCCTCACTCCACAGATAGTCTTATTCGATAAAACCCTGGCCCCACTGAAGTCAATGGGAGTTTTGCCATTGACTTCAATGGGGCCAGAATGTCACCCAATGAGCTATTTGTGGAATAAGATATTATTCATCATGACTAAGGTGTCAGAATCTGTAGCTGCTTTTTTAAAGTTAAAGCTGACATGTCTACCCTTTTTTGGTCATTCATTAGACCCTTCATAAAATACACTAAAATCTTTATAAGAAATCAACCTTATTAGGCAATCTTCTGTTTTAAGAGACTGCCACTTTAGTATCCACAGCGTACTGGGCCAGAGCCTCAGGTGGTATCAATCAGTACAGCTCCAGTAAAGTTAATGGAGCTATGCCATCCCGACTGAAGACCCTGGTCCACTGAGGACCAAGACTCCAATTTTATTAGAAGACCACCTCCATTAAGGCAAGTTTCTCTTTGTACGTATTGCACTATCTCTGCAGTCCATCACTCACTGCCTGTTTCTAAACAATGGTTAAAGGTTTCCCCATCTTTTACCACCTCCTTTAGATTTCTGAGATGGATCTTGTGTGGCCTCAGATTCATAATAGCCCTTAATCAACTCCCCCAGAACATGTAGTCTGTTTCTAGCATTTGATATCTTTCATCCTCCCTTTACCTCTACCAACAGACCTTCCTTTCTGGAGAATTCATTGAATGTTTTAGTAACATCCACCTCTTCTGTCCATAAATTACTCTGACCTCCTCCTAAAGGCTTGTCTGTGTCCTGCACTGACCTCTTGTTACCTACATACTTGAAACATTTCTTATTATTTATCTTAACCTCTCGGGCACTTTGCATTTCAGTCCCATCTGTTTTGCTTTCTTTATCATTATTTACAATCTCTGCATTCCATCCTGCATTCTCTCCGGTCCTTTCGTGTACCTGATATTTTCCATCTCTCTCTCTCTTATATCTATTTCTTTAATGTAGTTTTGGTGTGTCTGTGTATTTTATTGCCAGACATTATACATAATTCTTGGAAACACATTTATTTCTCTCTGAACACTTTCTGTTGGCCCTCTGTGCTCACTCTCCTTCCATTGCTTTTGTTCAAATGATTTCCTCCAACACTCCCTGTATTCACTTCCAGAATTTCACTGCTAACACTCTGCACCATGTTTGGGTCTGTCCATTGTTTTTAGATTACAGTGGACCTCAACCAAACCCTTGGCTCTCAATACCCCCAATTATTACAGTGTTGCCAACTCTCGCAATTCTATTGTGAACTTTGTGCTCTATATTATTTTCCTTAAATCCCTAGCTTCTGGAGTCAACTGATTATCAGAAAATCCTGGGTTTTGTTTAAAAAAGAAAGGAGGAAGTTTCCAGGTATTATAGTCACAGAAACAAGTTTGAAAATTAGATCCCTAAGGGTTCAAAAACCAATAGGCAAATAAAGCAATTCCGTTTATTAATTTTTCAAATTTAATTATTTTTAAGCCAATTTCTTAATTTTGGGGGCCTGATGTTTATTTTTGATGTTTGGGGTTGACGATACTGTTACAATAAATGGTATCATGCAGGGTTTGCATTTCACTACAAAAATTTGCACAAAGGCTGGAACTTCTTACACTGGGTGGAAAGTGAAGGCAGCAATTGGCCATGTGACTAGTAACAAAAACTTGTCCTCTCCAGTTCCACTGAGCTCTTCGGGCATTTTCTTGTATATTCTAACTGAAAAACCCCAAACACTGAAACATTAAATGATCTGACTACAAACAGGAAAATGACACTCCCATCTGACATGCCCACCAGAGGAAGGAAGTGAAGGGGTTAAGGCTCCCTTTCTATCCTTATCATGCCCTGTGGTGCTGGGTTGCTGTTACATAATGTCACACATTGTCCTGAAATCCCTGCCCCAGCAGCCCTGGGCTCAGCCAGTGACATAAGGGCAATTGTTTGGCTTGAATTCTGATACCTCATATTGCAGGCTTAAGGCCAGCTCTCCAAGGGACAGTTATCAGCTAGTGAAACATTTATGTCCCCTGGTGAATGAAAATGTCCCCAGGATGAAAATCCTCTATCTCCTGGAAAGTGGAATTGATCTCTTCCTCTTCTGCACTATTCCTGACTGTTTTCATGGTTGACAATATTTAAATGAAGGGCTAACCCTATAGCCCTGTGGGTTGAACCAGTGATGAGCTGCCAAAAGCTTAACAACCGGTTCCCTATAAAAAGTTCTGATTTAAGGGGGGGGGAGCGGGGGAGGGGCCGGGGGAGACATACTCGTGGGGCTGGAGGCCCCTGCAGGGCCTGGGCCAATTGCCCCACTTGCCCCCTCCCCTCCCCTCTGGCCAGCCCTGGAGCTTGCAGCAGCCCCACCCCCCACCTTGCTGGCCATTCAAAAAGTGGCAGCAGGACGACTCCAGAGCTCAGCTGAGCTGCCCATGCTGCAGCTGGGGGGAAATGGGGGAAGGGCCGGGGGAGCCTAAGCCTCCCCAGCTGGGAATCCTGGGAGCAACAGGATGGCCCAGCCTGCGGACCAGAGTTCTTTGCCCACCCCCTGGCCCTTTAACTACCGGTTCTCCACGGACGTCTAATTTTAGCAACCGGTTCTTGGGAACCTGTGGGAACCTGCTCCAGCTCACCACTGGGTTGAACTAGACATTACCATGTGAGACACACGCTATTCGCTCTCGCTCTCCGGCATGCATGTTGTAGATATCACTGCGCTCCACTGGGTGGAAAGCCAGCGCTGCTCAAGCATCTGTCATTTTGTTCCTGCTGCGGCTGGTCCAAAAATAGCCCATAATCCATACTGCTGGCACAGGCAACAGAGAATCTCCTTGAGTTTAAGTGGTCATGTCCTGTGGTTTGAGAGCACAGGATCCTGAGTCCTATTCTGGATGCTGTGCGTGTGGCTTAGCTGATAACGGCAATGCCTGTATAAGTGTAGCCCAGGATTCAATACACTGTGCTGGCAGGATCTGTGAGTTCAATACACTCTGCTAACTCAGCCCTAGAGCCCTGCACGTCAGCTCCAGGGGTTAAGGAGTCCCTCGTTTCGCCAGCAGCGTGGCCTGTGGCCAAACTAGAAGTAGCAGTGATATGCTCCTGTGCTCAGATCCTGATATGCAAGTTCAGAAAAGCACTGAACGGAGCATTCTGCAGCCAGCTGGAGGCAGGGGAGCCTGTGAGAAGATGTGAGGAGCTGAAGAAAAAATCCTTCTTAAGATCCATCCCCCTTAAAACAGGAATATTTAAAAAAAAAAAATAGAGATGTGTATAAATCACAGTAGCATCTGCAGTTACATTCGCGAGGACAGAATTACAGGGGCTAAGGCTCCTCATGCTAGGCAGGGCATAAGATGATCACCGGCTAGAGTCAAGAAGAGAAATTTTAGGGAACTGTAGACAGGGCCGCCTGGGGTGGGTGGGTGGGTGGGTGGGGGTAGTGGAGCAATTTGCCCCAGGCTCCGGCCCTTCATTCTTCAGCGGCAATTCGGCGGCAGGTCTTTCCCTCCAAGAGGGACCCACCGCTGAATTGCCCCCGAAGACCCGGCCCTGCCCCAGGCCCCCTGAATCCTCTGGGCGGCGCTGACTGTAGAGCACAGTTCGGTAAATTATGGGGGACAAGGGCAGAGATTATGCCACTCTCAACGGAATGCCACCATTGGAGACAGATTAAAAGATTAGAGGTCACTGGGCTACCCTGATATGGGAATTCCTAAATAATAAAGTCTCAGATTGAAGAATCTGTTGCATTTATCCTAAGGGCTCCTTGCTGGCAGTGCAGAGCCCATGGCGTTGCAATGCAAGAAGAAACAAGAGAGAAGGAGAAGCCAGCTGAAATGAATTACGTGTCTCTCCCAGCAAGGTGGTTTCTTTTAAACAACCAGAAACTAGACTTCTGTGAAAAAGAACCACCACAGTCACCCTGCAGAGCGAAGGCAGAGAAATGCACACTGACCTTCAGCTCTGCAGGGGGAAGGCTGTGGAGAGAAGTGGCTGGATTTTGATCATGCAATATTATTTAATCTCAAAGGTTTCTAGCATTTTTGTTAGTGTTAGATTGACCCCAATCCCCCCTGCTCTGTTCACATGCACACACGAACACACATGGCAATAAAGATGCTTCACCTCTATACCTGTTTGCAAGCAGAGAACTGAATGAGGGATTTTCATTCATTTGGGGAAAATGGGTTCCTCGCTAAATTTGGCTTTGGCTGAGGGATCTTTGAGAAAATGAACTCCCTCTTTGTTTGGGAGAGAGACCTAATCTTCACTTGGCCCTGGGGGATTATCGGGTACTTAGAAAGGCGCTCACATGCACATTTTTAGCTTGTGCCAAAGCATTTGTGTCCACAATATCCAGACTTCATTCTGCTCTTTAGGGTAGATAATAGGCATTCCACAGCGTTTAAATGCACCCAGACCTTGGACCTAGAGATTTTCACTCTTTAAAAATACCCTAAATTGCTGCTTTCTGAAATGCCTGACACGGTCTTGCATTATTGGTTGTTCTTGCTGTGAATTTAGTGCTATGAAAACCGTGGGCTCACAGCCCTGGTGATTTACGGTAAGTCCCTTGGAAGGCCATGGAAGCAGAAAGGTGCCCATCCGGCCTGCCAATGGGACTTAACCTTGACGGAAAGGAATCACCTGTAGGGCTGAGAAGGTAGCTCACAGCAGACTTCCCAACAGTCCCACTTTGACCCCCTCCTGTCCCAATTGCTGCCTGAAGGGACAAAATGGCCAGTCTGCCCTGGGACCTTGTTTGAGAGGGTCCCCAAACCACGTAGCATTGCAACCGGGTGCACAGCGTCACAGCACCATGCATGTTTGGCCTGGACACCCCTTAGACTCTGTCTACGGAGGGGCCGCTGGGCCAAAGTTGAGTGGCACTCCCACCCTGTGCACCAGGTTGCAGTGCCAGTCAAATTTGCCCATTTGCCCTTCTTCTCCATCTACAGGGAAGCAAATGGGCCAAACCCAATTGGTGTCGTGTCCTGTTTTAGCCTCTTGAAATGTTGGGAGATATAGTTCAAAGTTTTCATGCCCAGTCAACACCTGGCATCTTTGTTAAGAGCTCAGAGCTGGCTTTTATGACTCCCGTCACTAGACTGGGACCACCAAACTATTTGATGATAGTTTATTATTTCTATCACAGCAGAACCAAGAGGCCCCAAATCCAGCATCGAGGCCCTGTTGCGCTCATAGACACGTACATGCCGCAAAGAGCTTACAGTTAAAATAATGTAAATGTTAATCTAAAAATGCTAAAAATGTCAATTTCTATGTTTCTAAAACTTGAATTGATTAACATTCAAAATTCTAAAATATCTCAAGCTTTCATGTAGGCCATTAGCTGGTGGTAATTTTCAGCCACGAGTAAGGTGGGCTGGATTCAAACTATTGACCCAAAGGAAAATTCCACTGAGCCATCCAGTTTCTGCCTTGTATTGGAGAACTGACCAATTCTGCAAATGCTGTCAGCACACGAGCAGGCCCATGGACATCTATGGGACTGCTCACGTGTTTAAAGTAAGTCTTTAAAGGATTGGGGCCTAACTCTATAAAGAGATTTTTAGGATACATTTTGTATGGAAAATGACCCTAAAACTTTAGGGCCACATCAGTATAGTGGAGCTAGGCCCGTTTACGTCAGCTGAGGATCTCACCCATATTGCCCGTTGTGAATGAAGTACACTCAATTAAAAAAAATCACAGCTGTCTTGGGTTTTCAAACAGCACCCCAATGGAAGCTGTAGAATTTTAAGTGCAATGCATTCTCTATCTAAATCTCTCTTTGAAAGCTAAACATTTCAGTCTAGTCTGCACTAGTGGAAAGCCAGATCTGTGGGGAAAACAATTTCACTGAGTACAGATTTAAACAGATACAGAAATACCAAGAAAGTCAATGTCCACTCTATCCCAGGCCAGGAAGTGCTGTGAATCTTATACAAGATTTCACAAACTTGCGCTCAACAGATTCCCCACAGAATTTCCCGGTTGGAGAGGCCAAGGTGTGTTCAGGTACATTTAAAACTTCAGATAAGTAGAGTTACCATGCTAACAGGCATCCTAGAGCTACAATTGATTATAAATATGGACAGACAGGCAGATGCCTGGAAACTTTTGGATGCCAAATCAGACCAAATGTGAACCTCAAAACCTTTTAAGGACAGTAGCGCCATATGTCAAGCTCTCCACTGTGAAAGCCACAACATTTGGAATGGGATCTGAACTTTTCCCAATTTCAGGGGTGTGTTGATTGGGGAGTTTGGTTCGCTCCATTATAGAGCTAGGGGCCAATCATAAAGCCTGAATCTGGATCCAAACTTCTCCCATGAGTAGGAGTGTTCAGATCTGGCATTTTGGCTTGACTTATTTCTCATGCCAAATAAGAACTCTGCCACGTTGATGTACAGATGATCTACCTCATAACAGAACAATAAGTAACTCATATAGCCATTTGGTACCATGATTAATCTACACAGGTGAAACTAATAAAATTGTTTATGCACAATATAGCACACATTTACAGTGAGAGTCCGTCAATGCAAAACTCATTCAGTTTCAATTATACCATTTGTTTCCTCATACACAATACTGTAATGAGAGTAAAGTGCAAACTGCCTGCCAAATGAACAGAGAATCTCCCAGCACATGCCAAGGAAGGCAGCAACAAAAGGAAAACAGGTCTCCTGAAACACGATGTCCCCTTTTAGGGCTGATTACAAAAATAAAATGGTCACGAAAAGGAAAGTTCACTGGGTCTAGAAGCTGAAGACACTCTAAGTTGTATTCAGACAAAGAGATTCTGTAAACAAATAATATTCTTCCACATTATTTTTTACACTTAACTCTTAGAACACTGGCATTTTCCAGCCAACTAAACAAATGTTTCATTAGATTAATCTGATCCAAACACCCAGTCCAGACACGCGTGAACTCTAAGTGCAGAGTTCAGATTCCAGATCTGAAATTTACAACTGGCCTTTAAGCAAGATTTTCAGAAGGGCACAGCACAGCACAGCACAACCCGGGCCAGATTTTCAAAAGTGCTCAGAACGTTGGGTGCTGAGCTTCTTTGAGAATCTGGCCATCAATGTTACAATGGGAGTTCTTGGGTGCTCACCTCTTTTGAAAATTGGGCCCCCGTTGTGGAGGGGGAGCACTCAAAAATCTGGCTGCATGTTTCCAGAAGACTGACTAAAACCTCCGATCCAAATATGCCCAAAGTTTGGTGGGGGTTCGGAATCAGGATCTGAATTTGAACTCTGCAGCTGTAACCAGCTCTGCGATCTAATATGTCTCTTTGCATCTTTTCCTCAAGTGTTTTCC
Organism: Mauremys reevesii; assembly: GCF_016161935.1. Classification (NCBI taxonomy): domain Eukaryota; kingdom Metazoa; phylum Chordata; order Testudines; family Geoemydidae; genus Mauremys; species Mauremys reevesii. The sequence goes on along the minus strand of NC_052627.1, from coordinate 14,929,499 downwards.
CATATGCTTAAATTCTAATTGCAGTAACATTAGAGTATTTGATAGGACTTATCAACTGGCTGAGGATAATGGCTTGAAATATCTCCGCCCACGCAGGGCCCAATTCCGAGGATATGTCCCCAGGGCTGGGTCTAGGCACCAGCGCTCCAAGCATGTGCTTGGGGCAGCACTTTCCAAGGGGCAGCACTCCGGCTCCCCCTCCTTTTTTTTTTTTTTTTGCTTGGGGCACAAAAAGCCAGGAGCTGGCCCTGAGCAGAGGTGAGCTGCAGCGGTGATGGCGCGGAGAGGGCTGCAGGAAGGAACCCTGGGGTGGGGGGGGGACAGAGGAACTGCTCCCCCCCAGCTTATCTCCGCTCTACTGCCGCCTGCTCTGCCGACTGCACTGCCGCTACGCTTCTGCCCCCTCCCTCCCAGGCTTGTTGCGCAAATCAGCTGTTTTGCGGCAAGCCTGGGAGGGAGGGGGGAGAAGCGGAGCGGCGGCAGCGCACTCAGGGGAGCAGGCGGAGTGGAGGTGAGCTGCGATGGTGGGTGGGGGGAGGGTTGCAGGAAGTAACCCTGGGGGAGGCAGAGGAACCGCCCCCCCAGCTCACCTCCATCTCCTCCCCCGAGCACGCTGCTTCGAGGGGAAATGCGGCGTGCTCAGGGGAGGAGATGGGGCTGGGGATTTGGGGAAGGAGTTTGAATGCGGTGGGGAAGGGGCGGAGCTGAGGCGGGGCCGGGGGGGCACAGGAAATTTTTTTTCCTTGGGGCTGCAAAAAACTTGGAGCCGGCCCTGTATGTCCCTGTTCCTTAATCATACTTATTTAAACATCACCCACATCGTCTTGAGCCAAACCCTGAAGTCTTTGGGAGTCCCCCTGATTAATGACTTCATCACTTTTTGGTCTCAAGTAAGGAGTAAAAATGACATGAGGATTCTGCCCCTACGCTTTCCAGAAGGACTAGCACTCTTCAGCTCTGTGACCCACCTCCTGTTGGTTCACAGCCCAGACAAGGTGGGTGACCGACAGGCCTAAAACTACACTGCATACACCGATGGTTTGTAGCCCAGTCAGTCCAGCAATTGAGATGGAAAATAGCTTTGCAATCCTGTGTGTTTGTTGTCCCACTGTGCTTACAGCCTCCCTGGGAGGGAAAACCACTTAGCTCCATCCTGCCTTTCTCCTGCATATGATGAGAACTATTATTATCTGTCATTCTCTCCAAACCATTGTTACCATCCCTGGGTGAAACAAAAGGTCCAAACCGAGGTAATCAAAGAGGTAATGAAGAAGAACAAAGACAGTAACTGCTGACCAAAGCTCCTTTAATCTGGCAACGCTCTGCATTAATAACAGACCTAAAGGCACAATCTGCTTTCATTTTTTTAAAGGAGCATTTTACTGCAATTCAAATATCATAGAAGATGTGGCATCTTGTTGTCAGTGGCATAATTGACAAAGCTATAGCCCTTGGGATTTTTAACAGAGAACTACAAGAAAAACATTCTAACGGTGGAGTAAAGGAATCCACAATAGATACAACATAGGAAGGCCTTGCTCGTTTACAGTTCAAACCGCAAAGCAAGGAATACACTCACTGATGCATCTTATCCCATCTGCACTGCGTGTGTGTGTGTGTGTGTGTGGCGCAGGGGGGTATGTGTGTGGGAGAAACTGCTTTTGTCAAGCGTTTGGGGGGGTGCTCAGAAGTTAGGGTGGATGGTTTGCAGAGGGCTTGTTTACACAAAGTCAGGGGTTTGGGGAGCCTTTCAGGTCAGTGTTTCTCAACTTTTTCAAGCTGGCAACACCTTATTTGAAATAAATGTTCATGACTGCCTGACCTTTCTTCTAACTGTAAGAGTAAAAAATATGCCTCAGTGAGACCAACGTTATACATCTGTTCAGATTGTAAGCTCTTCCGTTCTGTGCTTGTACAACACCTAAAACAACAGAGTCCAGCTCCATGATTGGGGTTCCTAGGTGCAACCACAGCACAAATGATAAAGAATAATGATGGATTTGTGTGTGCGTTTCATTTCAACAGGTTGACAGAGAATACTTGACCTTCAAGGGTAGGATGTGCGGGGAGCGAGATTTTCTTTGCTTAGACAGCGATACAATTTTCAGTGCTTTGTGATTTCCCCACCCCCACCCCTCACCCACACACACAGTTGCCCTTCATGACTTCCTTGGAGTTACAACCATCTAGAGATACTGTTCCAGATGAAGAGTGCGACTGAAATATTGGGTTACTGTTGTCCCTTTGAGAGGAAGCGGGGAGATCTAATGCAGAACGAGTGCCCATTTTGCAGTGGACAAACCACCCAGTGCCCTTAAGGGACAGTTGAGAATGTCTAATCCCTGCAATCATTTACTTTTCTCCTTTGCTTCCTGATGTGCCCGTTCAAACAGGAGAGAGGCAACAGCATGATATATGCGAAGAAGGAAAGAACAGGTATACAACACAAGGTTCAACCTCCCACTCCCACGGGACGAGGGCGTTCAGCAAGAATGATCGAGCAGTCCATGCAGCAGCTGACTACTGATCACTGAAGAGCCTTTAGTCAAGCTGATTTTTAAAACAGAATACAAGTTTCCTGCAGCCATGGCCCAAACCCCTGCTACTTGGAATAGGGTTACTGCAGGCTTTGTGCTTACTGAGCCTCCTCTGGTGTAAATCCGCATAGTTTCATTGAAGTCAGTGGGCAGGGAAGTCAATGGAGTTACACGGCTTGACACCAGTGGAGGATCTGGCCTGTGAGTATTTTTCATTAAAATTCACTTTGCTCCTTGATCTCAGCTGCTGACACAGTGTCTGACGCAAGCCGTTTGGCTTCCACTACGCTCCCAGGGGCTCCCATGACTCATTCACTCAATCTCGGTTTCTCACTCTATTTTTAGCACCTATCTGTCTTTCCCCATTCAGATTAGATATTTGAGAACAGTTTAGGGAGGGAGAAAATGTGAAGTCACTCAACCTTTCTGATCGCAGGAGACAAGCTGTTGTATCTCTGACCTAGCCTATGTGTCCTGTCTCATCTCAAACCCCTCTCACACAAACAGAGCAGCAAAAGAGACCACAGAAGCTGCTTCACACTTCCTCTCCTTTCCAGACAGGTAGAAACCCCAACACAAAGATCCAGCTGTGGGTGAATGGCCCCCACAGGCCAGACCTGGGCCCCATCTCGGTGAGGGGTAAACTATGGGAACTGACACAAAGGAGCTAATTTTAAAGAGGAAGCAGCAGGGAGGCGAAGGAGAGGGAGGACTGTAAGAGACAATCAAGCAATTATTCTGATTTCAACGGGGTTTCGTGTGGGCGGTATTGTAAGTGTGGAAAGGAGAAATGGGCTCGAGTCTTGTGATTAGTGCCAGGCTGAGACAGATGCATAACTTACATGGGAGCCACATACACAAGAAGCAAGTGCAGGTTTTCACAGCTCTCAGAGACCGGAAGGGACAGGCTGTCTGGAAGTTCCCCCTTCTCTATGACTCCCTCCTACTGGCAAGTTAGTTTAATCATTTCTAAGTGTGAGATCCTTTTGCTGTGCACTGCCTCCAAAAGCTCCAGTAATCCGAACTGTAAAACTTCCCCCAAGTGTCGTGTTTCTTTCATTTTGGGTTTGGCTGGCGAGCTGATTGGTTCCATACGCAAAACCAACCTCCACTTGGGCTGAACTGGGACGCCGTTAACAGAGAACCCAAGGACTGAATGGATATGAAAATTGAGCTCTTCCCGCATCTAGAGATGATCTTTGCAGGTCACTCTCCAGGATAAGTCCTACTGAATTTAAATGGATTTCCACAGAAATTACTCTATGGCTTACAAACTCTACAGTTAGGTCACTGGGTGGGATTTTCAAAATTACCCAAATGATTTAGGAGCACAAGTCCTATTGGCTCTCAGGGGGACTTTGTTCCTAAGTCACTGAGGCACAGTTTAAAGTCCCACCCATCATCATCCTATATTAAATTCTATCAGACTTTTCCTGAAGGACGGCCCTGATGCACATTGGCAAGGCATTGCAGGGAACGACTGTGCTGTTACAGCCTATGTCACACCCTCAGTCTCCAGGGCTATCAAGTCTCCAGGGCTATCACGCTGAACCATCATCGCACAATTTAAATAAGCAGATCTACTTTACAAGCCTCATTTGAGTGAAGAAAACTCTCATCAAAATGTTTACTCTGCGATCAGATGTACGAAACAGCGGCTTTCGCTCTCAAAAAAAGAGGTTCCATCAAGTGACCATTTGTCTCTAAGCATTGTCTTTAATGGGCCCCTTGCTCAGGATTCTCAGGGATTTGAATCCATGCTATACACAGAGTGGAATTCAGCGGCGGAATGTATAGAAATCCGAGCGTTGCTTTCCATACCAACAGACAAAGGGTAGCAGTGTGTGTCCCTGGCCCACCCCTCCCCAGGTCCAGAGAACATTCTATTAAGAAATCCCCCCTGGACTAAATCTTGGTTGGGTCTGTCCCAAACACAGTTTCTCATTCAAGCCAACACACCAAGAGCCAGAAGTGCCAAACGCTTACACCCAGTGAACTGCAAGCTAAATCCTATTAGGCAGCCATCACTGTCAATATTTATTCCTAACGATTCAGGGACAAGTTTGCTAATAAAAGGTGTCAGCTAGAGCCTGGGAGATGGAAGTGCAGCAACATAGGCGTGGGTGAAAGGGCATGACACGTTAATCAGCACCTACCCTGCAAAACCCTGACAGGAACAAGGTACTAAACTCATTAACCACTTAGGCAACAAAATCCTGGTGCATTTCATATAGCGGCTACTTTTTGCCTAGGCTACCCAGCTCCTTGCTTGAAGGTTTGTCATCTTTTAAGGCAGGCCCACTAGGCTTTTTTTCTTTCAATCCCAAATGTATCGATACCAACACAACACCGAGGTGGTTACTACAGACTTTCCCTTCGCCACAGCCAGAGATAATTTGTTGACTCATGTGCTCTCTTATTTATTTACTGTAATACCTAGAGGCTCCGGCTGAGATCAGAGCCACACCGTGCCAGGTTTTGTACAAACATATAGCAAGAGTACAAATGTTCAGTCTATATAGACAACAGAGGAGGTGGGGAGGACCCACTATCAGCCCTATTTTGCAGATAGGGAATTGGTACACAGAGTGAGGAATCAACTTACCCACAGTCACGCAGTCTGTGGCAGGGCCAGGAGCCGAACCCAGGTTCCCTGAGTCCCAGTCCAATATCTTAACCACAAAACCATCCTTTCGCTGGCAACTTTGGGGCGGTCTTATTGAACCACATGGGATCTCTCAATGGAAGAAGACAAAAGTAGCACTTCAGAATGTACCTAATTACGCCTTCTAGCTAACTACTTTTCTTACGTAGATTAACAAAAACCCTGACCACACAACACTTAAAGTAGATGGTGCAATGATTTCTTTGAAAAATAGGATGCCTTTCTAGCCCTGCAATACAGCGCTTTTCAAGACCACACACTTCATCGCTCTGGCCCCCATCACCACAGTATGCGAGCAGCTCACAGACACCAGTGGATTTACCCTCCCACTCCCATTTAGCACTCTTCTGAGGAATGGGTGGATGCTCATCTCAGTTTTGCAGAAGGGGATTTGAGCCCAGAGAGGTTAAGTGACTTGACCAAGGAATTCTGTGCCACAGCCAGGCAGTGAACCCCGATCTCCTGAGCCCATGGGCAGCACAAAAGCATTCCTCTTTGCTTTCTCCATGGGCACTGTGAACTTCAACCCCTCCACAAGTCCGGTAAAGACTATTGTGACTTCTCGGCCCCTTTTTGAGGTGGATCAAAGCAGGTCTAAATAGGTTTAAATACGCACACGCTGTAGCTGTATGAATGGTAGTCCGTGGTCTGTGAAATAAAATATCTGAGGCAGATCGTCAACTGGTGTAAAACCAGTGTACCTCCTTCAAAGTCAATGAAAATACGCTGATTTACACCAACTGGGGATCTGGCCTCATATTGTATGCTGAATCTGTGGGGCCAGACTCTGCTTTCAGTGACCCCTATGCAACCCCACTGAAGTCAGCTGATATGTTTTCTTTTATGCAAGCATTTCCTTTCTTCCCTTAACGCTGGCCACCACAGCCCCTGCCCTAGACGGCTGCGTTATAACAGGTTACTGTCTGAAATAGCCAGGACCCTATTCTTTTGCAATAATCTACGGCCCAAGATGCCGGGAAATACAGTTACAACGTGGTGATCCAGACATATTGTACCATAGTGTAGTGTGAGCTGCGCGGATGGGATAAAACCAAGTTATAACAGTGTTAAGAGAACCAGGCCTCAGCCCTGGTCTCTTTTAGGGGTGTAGCATTGTTTTTGGAACATAATTATAACACAGCTTTGCCCCATCTAAACTGCCACAGCACAGTTAGGACACATCAGGCTGGAAGTGCATATCCTGTCTTGGCTATAACTGTACCCGGGGCCAGCCGTCAGTAGTAATGGTCACCACGTGCTTTTGCTTAATTTACCCTGAAGCCTATGAACCTGAGTTTGACTTCACATGTGCATCTGTCTATAGCTGCAATGGAATTTGAAGACTGCCCAGCCCCTGATGCGCATCAGGTCACAACTTAGGAACAACTGACATAGCTATTTGGATTGTCTGATCAAATACTCAATGCCTCTTTAAGGTAGCTTAACGAGCGGGGAGCTTTCGGGAGGTTATCAAAAGCACCTAGGGGATTTAGGAGCACACGCGCCATTGACAGTCCATGGGAATTGTGCTCCTTATCCTCTTGGCCTTTTTGAAAGTCCCCCGCCTTCGTTACCAGAAAGGCACTTTTGTATTTCATGTAAATACGATTAAATCAAACCCAGTCCATTTCATCTGGTTTAACTTTCTTTAGATCCCACTTTAAAAAAATGAAACAGAGTCCCAGACAGCCAGCACCACCTCCAGCATAAATATGTAATAACCTTTTCCTGCCTAAAAACTACTGGCAACCGAGTCCTCCTTAAAAACAGAGTACTGGTGGTAACTGAAGAAGGCCGGGTGTGTGTGTGTGTGGGGATGTCTATACTGTGGGTGCTTACAGCAGCAGTGCCATAGCATAGATGCTTCCTACAATGATGAAAGGGTGGGGGTGTTCTGTTGCTGCAGGTAACCCACCTCTCTGAGTGGCGGTAGCTAGGTCGATGGACAAATTCTTCAGCAGAGCAATGGTGCTCAGGGGTGGGAATTTGTCATACCCCTGAGTGCCCGCAGCTATGTTGATCCAACTTTTAAGTGTAAACCAGGCCTTAGACACACATCTGTTGGGGTAGTCTAGCTCTACTCAATCCTGCCTGGGGGAGTAGGAGGGAAGGGCTGGACTAGATGATCTCTTGAGTTCCCTTCCAGCCCTCCATGACGATGATTCAAGTCATGGCAAGTAAACAGAGAGGTGGTTGTCACACAGGTAGTGTTAAGCATTTGCTAGGTCATCGCCACTAAACAAGACATTTGCTCAGCAGCAGCAAGTTAAGTTGCAGTGATGCCCTTGGACATCTTATGCAGCCAGCACTGGAGGGGGCAGAGGGGAGGGTTGTTTATCTTTGTTAAGCCCAGTGTGGTTATTTATATCATTCTGTGCCGCTAGGCAGTGGATAAAACAACCAATCGCGCTGCGGATTTCCTTTCGAATGCTTGTGAACTGCCCATGCACACTTATGGAATCCGTCTCAGTGACTATTATTAATCCAGAGTGGCACTTGTAATGACAGCCTGTCTCCTATCGGTACAGTACGCGCCAAGAGAAAGGAAACGCTGGCCAGGACTTGTCTAAAAATCTGACATCTGCAACCTTTTCAATCTTCTTGTCAGGACGGATGCTACTTGGCGCTCACCACCAATGCTCTCCCAGGGCAGTGGGAGTGGGGGTGGGCGGGCATTCGTCTTTTGTTTAATTGCCACTGTCAAAATGGGGGAAAGTGCCATAGTATCTGAGGTCACACAATGGGTAGATTTACAGGATGCTGTCAAACATCATGGCTGAGAAAGCAGTGGTCTGTGAAATCCCAACTTTTGAAGAGCAGCCTCCGAGGGCCCTTCGAATTGGGTCTTGTCCAGAAGCAAAGACTGCACTGGTTTAACTCAAAAGTTTTACAAATCAGTTTAAACTGGTGCAAACCCTGTGAACACATGTAAATCGCTTCACCCTGACTTATATCCATTTCATTTAGAGCTAGGGACTATTATTATTATTATTCATTTGGTGTATGACATTTATCCTCATTTTAACACCCGTTCACACTGCCAGAGCAGTGCAAAGGTGCCTTAGTGTAAGTGAGAATCAGGCCCTCAAGCTATATTACCACAGGAATGCACAAGAACATACATTAGCTTCACTTAGATAAGGGGTTATTTTGGGACATCAGCAATTAAACATTTTAAAATATAAATCTATGTTTAATTTCAAACACCTGATGTATCATAGACCGTAGGCCAGATCCTCAAATGGGGCAAACTGATTGCATATAACAGGGTTTCTTCTTTTAGCTTACAGAATATATTTTCATTTCCCCCCATTATTATATTATATATATTGTGAATTTAGTGTGCCTGATCCAGCAAACCATTAGTCACACAAGTCGCCTTTCCTTGCCTCAGTAGTCCCATAAAAGTCAATGGGCCTATTGTGAGTATGGAGGACTACTCCCATGATCAAAGGTTTGCAGGATCAGATCCGATATAACTGGACTTATTAAAATATTTCTTAGCCCCTGAGTCGGCAAAATATTTAAGCATATGCTTAACTTTAGGCACGGATTGAAGTCCATACCTAGGGCTTGATTCAGCCAGGTCTTTAAACACACTCCTAACTGCAAGCCCATGAGTAGCCTCCCCATGCTTAAAGTTAGACGCGTGCTTAAGTACCTTGCTGAATCATGGCCCTCCTCAGCAAAGCACTTATGCTCATTCTTACCTTTAAGCTCCTGCTCAAATTCCATTGACATCAAAATGGGACGTTGCTGACTAGGGATTGGATTACTTAGATGCTTAAAATTAAGCAGGTGCTTAAATGCTCTTTCGAATTAGGGCCCCCTGAAAAATGTGTCATTTACCTTTCCAGCCAATCCCTTCTGGAGCAGTCTCTGTGGGGTGCCCAGAGGTCAGACGCCAGCAGATGGTTTCTCAGCACCTCACACAGTTAAGACAAACCCTTTGTACTTCCCAGTTTGAGTCAACAGACATTAACAGGCAAACAGTAACATCTGCCGGAAGCATGAATTACAACGGAATAGTGAACTTTTAAAATACATCAATTTTTATATTTATTATTTGTGTTGCCATAGCAGCTGGGAGCCCCAGTCCTGGAGCAGGACCCCTTTGTGCTAGGTGCTGTACAATCACAGAACAACAAGATGGCTCCTGTCCCAGAGAGCTTACAGTCTAAGTAAAGAATGTCGAGAGTCTTCGAGCAGCGTATTGCATTGGGTCAGACCATGTTCTTCTTGCTTTCCATGACTAACCTCCTCTCAATTGGGGTGGGAGCAGGAGCAAGGCCACAAAGCTTTTGTTTTCTCTTTGCCTGGGAACCTAGGGTTATTTAAAAAAAACCTTAATGACTCCCAGAATTATTAGCTGCATTTCACTGCCGGCACGGGATCACTGCCTGCCTTCCAATCCGTATGCAGGACTCTGATACCCTTCAATGGCAGCCCTGTGGGCAGAAGGATGGGAAGGATACTGGTGCAGAGTTTCCTGCACATTCAACCCCTGTCTAAGTCTTGGAAAGGCTTTAAATCTCAGCTCAGGATGTGTTGGGTTCTAGAAGAAAAGCCTCCGCAATCCCTGAAACACCAGCCAGGATTGTTCCATATTGAGTTTGCTTCTTTCCCATGACCTTACCCAAAGGGCACTAACTGCCGCTCAGCAAGCGCCAGGGATGACCTGATCCTCTAAACTTTGCTCACGTATCGAGCTACCACCTCCGTGGTACAAAAAAACGGGACCTGGGGGATGATCCTGAGCCCATAAAACTGGACAGCTGGCAGATTTCTCAGGAGAGCTACCCCGGAAAAGAGATGATCCTGGGGAAACCTGGACCGGTGGCAACTCTACTCATGTGAGTAGCCTTTCTGGACCTGTGAGGGCACAAACGACTTCTCCCAGGGGCTTGCTGGACTAGCCTTCATGTCTCATTCACAGGGTTTCCACACCCCAACCTTTATACCTTGATCCTGCTGCCACTGGAGTCAATGAAAAAACTCCCCAATGTTTTCAATAGGACCAGGAGATTAAGCCCATACTGGTGAGGAAATGCACAGGGCCTGAAAGCCTCATTCACCTGGAGTTTGGAGCAGAGGAGTGGGCTGGCTGGGACCCAGGGAGCAGAGCAGCTACAGCTGCTGATTTAGCGGACAGGAAGCAAGTTGGGAGCAGAGCAGCCCAGGGGCTGCTGTTGCTTTAAGAGAGGGGGATGGGAGCAGAGTGGCACAGGAAGTGGTGCTCAGTTAATTGGAGGGGAACCCAGAAATGAACCTGTGAGTGGCTGGCTGCATAGGACTATATGTGAGTGTGAGTCTATGTGGGTTCAGGTAGTGGGTGAGTATATCCGTGTTTGAGTGAGTGCATATGGGTCTGTGGATGAGTGGCTGGGTGCATACATGCAGGGTGGCATGTAGGTGGGTGCATGGATGGGCACCTGCTAGAATGGGTTCATGTGGGTGGGCTTGCAGAGCAGGTACATGAGAGCTGGTGAGCAGCTATGGGGGATGGGAGTGGAGAGAAAAACGTGGGCAGATAGTTTAAAAAGCCATACATGATAGAGAAAGACAGATCTCTGGGGAGATGCAGGAGGTGGACAATATAGGCAAAAAGATTGTCTTCTGACTGCTCTCTATCTAGGGCAGAGGTTCTCAACCTTTCCAGACTACTGTACCCCTTGTAGGAGTCTGATTTGTCTTGCGTACCCCAAGTTTCACCTCACTTAAAAACTGCTTGCTTACAAAATCAGACATAAAAAAACAAAAGTGTCACAGCCACACTGTTACTGAAAAATTGCTCACATTCTCATTTCTACCATATCATTAAAAAAATTGATTGGAATATAAATCTTAATAAACATTTCAGTGTATAGTATATAGAGCCGTATGGGCAAGTCATTGTCTGAAATTTTAGTTTGTTCTGACTTCGCTAGTGCTTTTTATGTAGCCTGTTGTAAAAGTAGGCAAATATCTAGCTGAGTTGATGTACCCCCTGGAGGTACGAGGACCACTGATCTAGGGGAAGAGGAAGGAATATAAGTGGATGGAGGGAAAGACGGAGTGCAAAAAGAAACTACCTGATCTATAATAGGAAAGAAAGGGGAAGGACATGAGAAAGAGGAAACCAGGTCTATGGGTCACATTTCTTTAAAATTTCTTACAAAGAAGGTTGATTGCCAGTGCTGCACTTAAATACCACTGTATCCCTTTAAATCACAGGACATGACTTTGTGGGCAGAGCAAGCCTGGTTTTCTGGGCACTCCCAGTGGGAAAGGGGTAGTGGAGAAATGGGTAGCTTGCACCATTGCATCTCTCCACGGAGCTTCTGCCAACAGAACCCAAGGAATACATCAGGCCCTGTGGACCTCACTACAAACCCTAAGGTAGGATATGCTGTGGCAGCTTTTACTGCTGCCATTGGAATCTGTTGGAAAGCACAAACAAATAGAGGTCATGTGCCAAGGAGATATGTGGAGGCTTACTCAGAAGAAGATTGCTGATTGATTAAAAGTGCTCAATTAAATGTCTTAGGGAACAAAATCAGCCATTCAATTTTGTCTCAATAAATTCTGCTCTCAGACATGTGTTACACCTAGCACACTGATGCCGAAAAATGTTAGACTTACAGAGTCCTTACTACCACTATATCAGAGTTCTCACTGGTCTGCCAATACGTGACATGAAAGTTTACAAATATGACACAAAAGGCGATGTATGTGGCTCTGAAGGTGGGAAGATCGTCCAAACAGGAAGAAGTGAATTGAATCACATTTGGGGAATCGCTATCTTTGGAGCAAGATTTCATATTGAAGATCCCGGCAAAGTATGTTAATTAAGGGCCTAATTCTGCATTCCTTTCCCTCCCACTGAGGTCCCTGGGAGTTTTGGATGCACAGATAATAGAGCATAGAGGACTAAAATTATGAAGTGAAAGGAAAAATTAGATCTGAAAACTAAATACTTTACTAGCATGGGGATATGTCTGATCTTGTATCTTTGACAAGAACTGCTCATTCATCGACTCTTTTTAAAGTCTAAGCCTTCAAATTTCAAAATGTAAAAATAAAACTCTTACTCACAAGGGTAGCATATATCTGACTAGCAAACAAACACACATCCTCTGCTAAAACTATGTTGTAATCAAAGAGGCAAAATTGAGGTGAACAGCACCTCTGGGTAAGATTTTTAAGCCGTTTTGTTTAGGTGATATTAACAAGCTACGATATACAATAAGCAGTAATATGACAATATGTTAAATGCACACAAGAGACCTCAACTCATTTTCTCATGTACTGTTTTATGACTATAACTCCTTTCAGGAAGATAACCGTATTGTCCCTCTAGTGGCCATCAAAGACTAACAATCTAGATAACTGAACTACTATGATACATTTGTATCATTTTGTCTCTGTTGAACTTGGCTGGGATTTTCACCTTGTATTATGTCGGGTCTGCTCAGGAAAACAGGCCTTAAAATATACTTTAATTTCCTCCTTCTCTGAAACATACAGATGACACAGTGAAACAGGAAAAATGCTACAACTTGATCAAATTTTGTTATTTTAAAACATTCCAAGAAGCAAAATGTCAAAGCGTTTTTTTTTTAAATGAAACGAAACACCACATTCCTCAGGCCACATTTATCCCTGGTGGTGAGACCACACTGACTTCACTGGATGAGGTGGGCCCCTGATATTTAAGAGTTTCCTTATAATCAAGATGAACAATGTTCTTTGTTTTGCTTTAAAAAAAAAAAGCTAGTTGCTTTCTACCGCCAGAATGAGACATTAATAACAACGGGCCTCACTCTGGTCTCACGCCAGTTTTACACTAGTGTAACTCTTGATTTGAGTGGAGTTATTCTTGATTTACACCAGTATACATGAGAGGAAAATCCGATTTTCTATTACAATGAGTCTCTCAGCATCGAACTGTATCTCTCTCTCTCTCTAGCTGTAGGTGAAAACATATTGTCTTGGCAAATAATTAACCATAGTTAAAATCATAGGCTCCTCCTTGACCAAACCTCTCAAAATAAGCCACTAACATTAGAGAGAATCCTTCTACACACAAAGCTTAGTACACCAGCTCTGGCTGCCTCAGACACTTCCATTGCAAATACAGGGATTTTCTGTTTCTTTCAGACATTAGGGAAAAGAAAAATAACCCTCCAAGTTCTCAGAATTTGTACGGCTCTCCAAACACCCCATCCCCGAGCCAGCACTTACCATTCCTAAAATAAATCCTCGGGTTCAGCCCCAGGCAAGGGCACATGAGCCCCCCAGAATCCCGTCCAAATCCCAAGTTCAAATCTTTTGGTGTCCCACTCCCTGAGGAGACTGCAGCCCTGCCACTGCTCCAGTGAGAGAGGGAGGCATTGCTTCTCCAGGGGGGTAATTCAGGAGAGTCTGCAACAATAGCCTACTCTCTGCAGCCCCTCTCTCCACGGTTTGTCAAGCAGCAGTGTCTCGGTGCAGTTGTATTTGCTGTGATCCGGCATCCAAAGTGGATTTAAGGCAGCATGCGAGAAGCCGTCTATGCAGTTGACAAACAGCCCTGACAGGAAGCATAACTCACACACATATTTGCTGCAGCACAGCCAGAGCTGGTCAGGAAAGCACAACACTTTTCACAGCTCCTAAATGATCATCCAACCCTCTCCTTGTTCCCTCCCAGTCTCAGGTAATCCCACAAGAAACCTGCTCGGATTGGCTCAAGGCACTCAGGGCTGTATTTGCATTTCAATGGCTCAGAAGGCTCCCTCCAGTTTGAAAATGGATCTAGTATTCCCAGGTCAGGCTCTGCTCTGCCTCCTCATCCCTGCTCCTCCTGTCACTGGGCTACTAGCGGATGGAGATGCACTGATTCCTTGCTCAGCTGGGAGAGACAGCTTCGTTCTGGATTTAGATTAAAAACAAAAGTCTCTGCCTCGTTTGTAGCCACTCTCCAGTCCTGAGCAGATCAAATGGAGCAGTGATAATAGGAGGTAAAAAGTTCATTGCTTTTATAAAGCTCACGTTACGGCAAGGGGAATAACCATTTTCCTCCTCTGTGCATTCCCTCCAGTATTGTGATAACAACACAACCAGACACACCGGGCCTAGCTCTGCAGCCCAGCACCCACTGCAATCTACGGGCCTGGTTCTCCGCTCACACCGATGTAAATCAGGAGTAGTTCTATGGGAGTCAGTGGGCCTGACTCTCCACTCACTCACACCCCAGTGCCCCACCGCTGACTTCCACGGAGGTACTCTTGGTTTCCACCACGGAAAGTGAGGAGACCCAATGGAGGAAAAATCAGGCCCAAGGGGATACCCAAGAGGAAACCAGTCAGTTCAAAAGCTGAACTCCCATCCTTTCGGTACCTAATGCTCATCCATTCCCCCCCGTTTTTGCCCTCTGTCCTCCTTGGGGGCTGTTTCTGTGCTCACAGCTGATTCATGCTGAAAGGCCCGTTCAGCGTTCTCTGTTATTCTTCCTGTTTTGCACCAGAGTGTGAATACCTAGTCTAGCCCTCATGCAAAGACCTTTAACACCACTTAACTCTCAGACCATTGCAAGCTGCTAGCTGCGCAACACACAGATGCTGAGCAAAAGGGAGGACTGCAAACCCATAGGGAAGTGTGATGTACATCCACTGTGGAAGGGGAAAAAATCATTTAGACTCCAAACAGAAGAGTAAGTGGAGCCTATAGAAATATAGTTGTTCCCCTCAAGAGATGAATAACTCCCTGGAGATATAGGTCAGTTTCCACCAGTGGATGATCTTGCTCATAAGGTGTCTTTTACTCAAGGAACTCTAAGAGCTTTACAAAAGTGGCGATTACTCTTATCTCCATTTTATAGACGGGGAAATTTATGCCCCGAGAGGATAAGGGATTTGTCCAAAGTTCACACAGCAAGCCTGTGGAAGAGCTGGGGATAGAACCCAGGCCAACTGAGTCCCAGGGCTTTGTCCTCACAAGAGAGTAGCATTGGTTTAATTTAAATTGGCTTTTAAACGCGTATAGTTAAGCCAGTGAAATAGGCTGTGTGGACAGTCTTCTTTTGACTTAAGTGTGTCTTGTTTTGGCTTAGCTTCAATGTGTTCCTAATCATTTTAAATTGAACTAAAATGAAAATGAGTCATTCCTAAACTTAAATCAAAGTGTTTACACAGCGTTTTGCATTGGTTTTACTAGAATTGGCTTGAATTCACACCTTAAGTTAAACCAGTGCTACTTTCCATGTAGACAAGGTTGCCAGCTTCTGCTCTAACTACCACTTCCATGCTACCAGCCTGAGAAATCTACTGGTTAGCAAGACACACATGCCAAACACATCCATGTGCCACCTTCCCAATCCTGGGACGCACTGGAAAATGGGACAGAGGAGAAAGGCTGTGGGTGATGGCATAACTGCTGTAAGTGTTAGCTATGACCGCTAATAATGAAGCCTGTAACCTGAATGTGTCAGCCACGATGGTGATCTTGCAGGAGAAATGTCACTTTCCATGTTCTGCAGACTATGCTTCTTCACAGTGAACACCTGTCCCCAGTAAACACTGCTATGTTACCACCTGACTGGGCACAACGCCAACTTATTAGATGGGCATGACTTTAGTTATATTACAGAATTAGCATGTCCATCAAGTTTGATTAATAAAGGCCAGATTACCATCCAGGAAAGTCAAAATAGCTCCAATACCTACCGTGAAGGGGATACGCCATCAACTATCTAGAACAGAGAGGGATTCATTCTGATATCCAGAAATAGCTTCCTCGGCCATGCAAGGTGAGTTTTGGGGTATATAGGAATGAGGATTAAGCAGTACGCTAGGGCTGGAGATAGTGGGGAGAGTTTAGACTGAAATCTCCACCCTTGCAGCATCTCTCCACGGAAGAATCCCACACATGACACACCTTGCTCAGCGACTGTATAAAGCAGGGGCGGGCAAACTTTTTGGCCTGAGGGCCGCATCGGGTTTCAGAAATTGTGTGAAGGGCCAGTTGGCGGAGGCTGTGCCACCCCCAACAGCCAGGTGTGTCCAGGCCCCCACCCCCTATCCGAACCCCCGGTTCTCGGCCCCTGATGGCCCCCCTGGGATTTTGCCCACCTCTGGTATAAAGTAGTCAAGCAGTCACAAACTGGCTGCCATCTGTGTGGGATTCTTTCACAGAGAGCTACTGGAAGAGTGGAGATTTCAGTATAATCCTTCCCAATTCCCCCACCACTAGCAGAGTGCTTAGTCTTGATTTCCTTGGGGCCAAGGGACCATTTCTGCTCAACAGAGCCTTGAATGTTACATTCATTCTGCTAAAGCCTGACCTGACTTTTGCTAGCCAATCAAATTAACATAATTGCCCTAGATTTGCAGCAATCAAGCCAGGGGCTGTATTTTATAGGGCCTGTTCCACTGTAAAATCTATAGTGTATATTGCCGGTTCATGCTCATTCCATTATGAGACACATGGGTCCAGTGTAATTACACCATGTGAAATATGCAACTGAGATGTGCAAACAGTTTTCCAGAACTTTTCTCTGCAATGAAACAAAGTCCCTTCCTGGGCTATAATCATAAAAGCTTCTCAGCAACAGGCATTTGTTCTTGCCTGTGAAAAAATCTAACAACTACAGCTTGCCATCTAAAACCTCAGACTCGATGTAACTGGCGGTGGTTTGTTTAAGCGTTATGCGTTTTTGAGAGCCCAGGTACAAACCTTCAGGCAGCAAGCCGCGGCCTTTCCAGCTGGGAATTAATTAGCAGTGATTATAACAAGCACACATGCTGATAGAGGAAGTCAGCATCAGCGCTTGCAGCCTGAGTGCCTGGAGCAATGATCCTGTCAATACTTTCAGGATAAGTGAGGCTGGGCCAGGTCAGTACTTGGGTAGGAGACCACCACTCAAGGACTAGGTAGGAATTGGCAATTAAAGGCCTCACCTGAGAACTGTTAAGAATCCATAACGCTCACAGAACCACTCCATATGAATTCCTAATAGGTGGCCATAATCCCTTTGGGTTAGATTGTGCTACCCTTACTCATATTGAATAGTATGTTATTCCTTTTCAAGTCCCTGGGACCAATTTGGGAGTACAGTGCTACTCAGCATGAGGAAGGGTGTTAGTACCTGGCTCTCTGCGTCAGTATTAAGCAGTGCCCCAGTTTGATAATAGCCGTTACTATGCCCTGGTCTACACTACAGAGTTAGGTAGACGTAAGGCAGCTTCTGTCAACCTAACTCTGTAAGCATCAACGCTAAAATGTTGCTCCAATCCATGTAAGTTGCCCACTACTCCGATTTAATAACTCCACCTCCGCGAGAGGTATAGTGCTTAGATCAATGTAGTTAGGGCGACGCAGTGTCTGTGTAGACACTGCATGATTTACATCAACTGCTACTGCCTTTCAGAAACTGTCCCACAATGCCCCCATACTGACAGTTAAATTGGTGCAAGCACTCCTGGTGAGGACGTGCACTGCCGACACAAGGAGCAGAGCATGGACGTGCAAAAGCAATTTAATTACTGCGGTGGCTGTACATTGACATAACTTTGGCAACTTAATTTTGTAGTGGAGGCTTGCCCTTAGTTACAGGGAAGCATATACTTCATATAGTGAAATGTATTTTGTTAACATCTGAAGTCCTTTGAGATCCTTGGATTGTGGGTGGTGTCCAGGCCAAATTTCAGTTTGGGAAATCACATTACAGTCGCTGAGACCCCCCCCTCTAATTTCAGCTGGAGAAGATAGTCTTCACTTTCTGCCCTGAACTGCTGCAGAGCCCTACCCTGCACTGTTAAACAGCTGCTACGTTTCACACCAGAGATGGGGGGTGGAGCAGCTCCTGTTCGCAGGGCCAGATTGCCAACAGCTCAGTGTTCATACTCAGGGCCACATTTAAAAAAAAATAAAATAAAAAAAAGTTCAGCTCCCATTTACAGCCCCCAGGAAAGGGCACCTTCTTCATGAGGAGCATGGGAGTGCGGAGCTGTTGAAAAATCTGGCCCTTATTCTGATGCCTAAATAGAAGCTCAGCACATTTGAAAACACAAGACCTACCTTCAAACAAAGGAACGGACATGGTGTTGGGATCAATAGTTTTCCACCAGTGACATTATGAAAGGTGACTTTGTTGATACCGTTCTCAAATTATATATTCTGCGAAGAACCATGGGGCAGATTCAGCTAGCTTTGTTTTTTTGGGTTTTTTTTGGTAGTGTTTTATGTTTGCTGTTTGATTCGGAGGACTCTTTAATCCTATTTAGTGCACCAGAAGAAGTCATATGATCTCCCTTAACAAACCTCAATAATTAGTACTTTACAATGAATTTTCCTCAGTGCTGGGGATGCTTTCAATGCCTTTGAAAATGTACTTTGACCTAACATCAAAAGAGAAACTGGGGAAACTGGAGATAGACTTTTCAGTGCCCCGATGGCTTTCTGGTGCGTTTCTCAGGAGTGTTCCAAGTCAAATTACAAGCTGTCTGAGTGAAATATTATAGAGACGGATTTACCTACCCTTTGAAAAAACTCATTATTAATGGAGTCACTCCCTGTCGGCATCTTGCTCTCCTGAACCTCAAGCATGACCTAAATTCACATTTCCGACAAATTGGCCACGCTCGCGCATTCATCTAAAGCAACGTGGTTTATTTACTGTTTCATAGATGTGTTTATTCAAGAGCAGAAGCCTTCTCCTGGCAGCTCATTTGTGTCTCGTTTGCAGGCCGGCACAGCTCTCCCCGCACTGGGGTTGAGCTTCAGGAATGTGTCCTATTCTGACAGGCATGCTGGGGAAGTTTGGTGTAGTTTAAATTTATAACCTGGAACTAGCAAGGATCTTCCTTTGTTTTCATTCCCATTTCTGATATTTAGTAGGAGCAGGTATTTCATGGTGGGACCTGTCTCCTCCCTGAATATTCCAGTTGCATTGTCAATGCAAAACTATGCATGGATTCTGAGATGCCCTTATAAAAAAATGCTAGAGTATCCTATAATGATCACACAAAATTCTGCAGTAATGAAAGATTATCCCGGACAGGGGTTGATTAGCACGGCTCCAGAGGTGCAAAACTTCCCCTAAGGCAACCACTGAAGAATTCAACGCCGCAGTCAGGGAAAGCTTGGGAAGCACAGAACCCCACCCCCCACCGCGGGTGACCAGATGTCCCGATTTTATAGGGACAGTCCCGATTTTGGGGTCTTTTTCTTATATAGGCTCCTATTACCCCCCACCCCCTGTCCCAATTTTTCACATTTGCTGTCTGGTCATCCTACCCCCCATCCCAACCACCCATAATGGTGACATGGTTGGAGAAAGGGATATGACTGGGGTTGTCTTATGTCCCAGCAATCCCAGGTTGCCAGAGTGGTCTCTAAGGGCTTGTCTGCCCGGTCTGCTGGCACTCAGCAAGCCAGGTTGTGAATGCATAGCACACGAGCCTGTTGTGTACTGCTAGAAGCAGCGCACTGCAGAACTTTTAGTGTGCGGTAGCGGAATCCATATGGCCAATTAGCGTGTGGCAGGCCGCCATGTTGTACATTCATACTCTGGCTTGCTGTGCACTAACAGACTGTGTAGATGAGCCCTAAGACAGCGGGCGATACTTTATTTACTTCTTCAAACTCCTCTAATAACTCCTATCCTGAAGCACTAGAGCAGTGGTTCCCAAACTGGGGTTCGTGAACCCCTGGGGGTTCACAGAATGTTACAGGGGGGTTGCTAGAAAAATTTCACTAATCGTGGCCAGAGGAACCCGGGCATTGGAGGCAGCAGGTGGGACCTGGTTGCAAGGCTGGCAGCCTGAGCCTCAGGGAGAGCGTGGCCGGGCAGTTGGGGCCGGCAGCCTGAGCCTCAGGGAGAGCGGGGCTGGGCAGTTGGGGCCGGCAGCCCGAGCCTCAGGGAGAGCGGGGCCGGGCAGTTGGGGCCGGCAGCCTGAGCCTCAGGGAGAGCGGGGCCGGGCAGTTGGGGCCGGCAGCCTGAGCCTCAGGGAGAGTGGGCCTGGGCAGTTGGGGCCGGCAGCCCGAGCCCTGTCCCCATCAGCGGGGGAGCCGGCAGCCCGAACGCCAGCGCTCTGCACGGGGCTGCCAGCCCGAGCCCTGCCCCCGTCAGCAGGGGAGCCGGCAGCCCGAGCCCTGGCAGTCAGCGGGACCTGCAGCCTGAGCTCAGTGGAGCTCAGTTGACCGGGGCGGTCAATGGGGTCCAGCAGCAGGAGCCCCACGGACTGCGGAGCCGGCAGCCCAGACCCCGGCGTGGGGCCAGTAGCCTGAGCTCTGTGGCGGGCAGGGCGGTAGCTGAGACCCCCCAGGCCTGCAGGTGGCAGCCCGGACCCCTGTCCTTGTCAGACAGGGGAAGTTGGCATCGAGGGCAGAGTGAGCAGGGGCCATGTTGTACGTGGGGAGTGGTCCAAGCTAATTTGTCCCTCGCAGGGCGCCCTCGTCGGGACGGACCTTGTGGCGGAAATAAAGCTGTTTGCGAGCCAAACCAGCCGGAAGCACGTTGTAGCCAGCGTAGCAGTGTTAAGGCGCCTCAGCAATTGCCATTCTCTCTGGAGGGCTGTTTTGCTTCAGATGAAAGCATCAGAAGCCCACACCACAGCGGAGAGCTTGATTGGTCCATGTATAAATGACATAGTTCATTGACTCGGAGAAAAGGCTGCAAAAAGGATTGACATGGTACCTCTGTCCAATCATACGTTGTCACAAAGAATTAATGACATGTCAAATAATGTAGAGACCACAATTGTACATAGAGTGAAAAATAGTCCATATTATGCTATACAGTTGGATGAATCAACTGATGTAGCTAATCTAGCTATTTTGCTACTGTTTGTACGTTACGTGACTTCTTCAAACTCCTCTAATAGCTCCTATCCTGAAGCACTAGAGCAGTGGTTGAAGACCACTTGAAGAAGTGGTTGAAGAAGACTTGTTGTTTTGCAGACCATTGGAAGAACGTACAACCGGAGAAGATATCTTCAATCTGACTAATGCATATTTTCAAGAAAAGGAAATAGACTGGTCTCACCTAGGCATTTGCACTGATGGGGCCACATCAGTGACAGGGAAGTATACTGGATTTGTAGCTCAAACAAAAAAGGTTGCATCAAAAGTCTCTTGGACTCATTGCAGCATCCATAGACAAGCCTTTGCAACAAAACGCATGCTTGAGGGACTGAAGGAAGTGCTGGACAATGCAGTGAAAATGGTGAATTTCATAACATCACGGCCAACAAATTCCAGAATATTTCACGTACTTTGTGAAGAAATGGGTAGTATACACAATTGTCTGTTGACCCATACTGAAGTTAGATGGCTCTCACAGGGCAAAATCCTTCTGCTCTTGTTTGAGCTTAGAAAAGAAATCCTAGGTTTTTTTTCAACAGCCACCCTTTCCACCTTGCCAGCTGTATGGAAAATAATGTCTGGCTCCAGAGCCTAGCTTATTTAGCAGATATTTTCTCAAGAATTAATGACCTAAATTTATCTCTTCAAGGCCTCAATATAACAGTTTTCAATGTGCAAGACCGAGTTGAATCCATGATAAAGAAATTGCAGTTCTGGGAAAGTTGTTTGGAAAACAATCAAACTGAGGGTTTCACTAATCTTCATGACTTCCTGGCAGAACATAAACGTCAGTTGGATCAGTGCACTAAAACCAATATAACTGCACACCTAAAAGGACTTTGCACAACTTTCAGGGATTACTTTCCAGTTATATCAGGCGATAATGACTGGATTCGCAACCTTTTTGATGATACCACTTTCTCAACACAGATATTGAGCACTGAGGGAAAAGAGAAATTGATTGAGCTCTCCTGTGATTACGAACTGAAAAGGAGTGTCAGAAATCTGTCATTGATCAACTTTTGGCTGAGTTTAAGAAACGAGTACCCCCTTCTGGCAGAAAAAGCTGCTGCAGTTTTGTTACCATTTTCAACAATATACTTATGCGAGAAAGCGTTTTCCTCATATGCACATCTGAAAACCAAATATAGATGCCAAACCAGACCTGAGACTTTATCTTTCTCGAGTGGTTCCAGGCTTCCAAGAACTATGCAGAGCAAAGCAAGCGCATCCATCACACTGAGGAAATTTAAACTTAAATCCCTGGAAATATTCATTTTTAGGAGGGGGCTCACGAGATTTCATAATTCAGTGAAAGGGATTCACGGGTTGTTAAAGTTTGGGAACCACTGCTCTAGAGGATCATGCAAGTTGTTTAAATACAGAAGAGTGGCTAGACATCCCAGAGATAGTGACTAGCCCATCCAAATCACACTCATCCCACACAACAGAAACCTCCCAGCCAAGTAATAACACCCCTCATCTGACCTCCCTCTTGCCAAAAGGCTTGGGAAAGTAAGGAAAAGATAAAGCGTGCTCTCGCAAGTCAATGATTCTGAGCTTTGTCAAATCAAGTGGTGAGCAGTGGGGTCCAGAAATTGCCCCAATTCCAGCCCCCTCCCATTCCAACCAGGGGGCTGTTAGTTTGAGCACGACAATTGGCTATCACTGCGGCAGAACCACATGAGGAGAGATTAGATCTACCAGAGAAGTGCAAAGCGCCATTATTGAAGGCACAATGCTGCAAGCCTTACTCACATGAGTACTGCTCACCCAACAGAGTAGCTGCATTCACATTAAACAATGTGACTTGTAACGTGGCCTTGTTATCAAGGGGACTACTCTCCTAGATAAGGATTACTCACTTGAGAAGGGCTGCTGGATCAGGCCCAATGTACATAAAAACTGGCCTGTAAGTCTATTTTTTAAATCCAATTTCCTGTTAGCCCTAAATCACGAACGAAGTGTTTTGCGTTTTCTCAGTCCTAGAATTACACCCTGTGCAGAAAACAAGTCACCATAATTTTGCTCTTAGGAATGGTTTGTGGTCCTATGGTGCTGGCCTAGCATGGACACTAAGTCACACTTTTTACTCGAAAGAAAGAAAAATCCATTCAGATTAGGATCAAACTCTTTGGCAAGGAAGCCTGGGGGGATCAGTGGTTTGGATTCCTGCACTGCAGGCTGAGTTGGCGATAAACAGAGCCATTCAGTTTACAAAGCCACTCACACTTCCCAATAACTGTACTGCACTCTGCACAACGTACGATGGCACATTTTAGAGGCCCGCTCTTACATTCACTGCTGTAAAGAAGGAGGACCTCTGTCGGAGTCAATGAAGTTACAGGAGTTTAAAATTGGCACGAGAGCAGAATCAGGCTCCAAGAATTCACATTGCCCTCTTCCCTTTCTAAACTATAGGTTTAAGAAGCCTAAATGCCGTACTAGTGACCTTGAGATTCTGGTGTACGTATACTGAGCAAAGGGCTCGTTGAGAGGCTGCCTCTCTTCTGACCTCCCATGAACCTCTGGGATCTGTGAGTCTTTCTTGTGGTTACTCCGTCCCCAAGGCTGAACTCAGGGGCTGACAGCTGGGAACCGCCCCCCCCCCAGTCTATCAGTGCTCAGGTGTAAGTGCTTTCAGGCCTCAGGGCAAGGTGCATAGTTGGTCCAGGCGTTCTCTGCTCTTCTGGGACACAGTTGGGAGGGTTCCTGTTTCGGCCCTATGCAGGTGTGGCTAATGGTAGGAGTGAATTACTCTCCTGCTGGTGGTAGACAGTAGAGTTGGGTACACTGACAAAACATTTTTGCATTTCGTACAGTGCTTAAATGCCGCAGTGATGGGCACCAGCACAGATTCAACAGAGATACCAAAGGACCCCACCAGGGCCTCACATTGGGAGCCATGCAGTGTTACACCATCCTAGGGGAAGCTCTGAGAAGCCCTTTGCTTCATAGAAGTAATATTCCTCTGGAGCTCCCTGGCGTGCAAAGAGAGCACATACACGGCTGCACCCAGTGATGAGCTGCCAAAATCTTAACAACCGGTTCCCTATAAAAAGTTCTGATTTAAGGGGGGGGGGGGGGCGGGGGGGGGGACGTACCTGGGGGGGGGGGCCTGCTGGCAGGGGGGGGGGCGCCCGCCCCCCCCCCCCCCCCCCTAGCACCTCCCTCCCTCCCCCTCTCCCTTCTTCGGCAGCTCAGCAGCAGGCAGACTCCAGAGCTCAGCTCTGCTGCCCAGCTGGTGCTGGCGGCGGGCCCTGGGCTGGCTGGGGGGGGGGGGGGGGGGGGGAGCCTCCCTGGGCCTCTGCCTGGGGGGGGAAGGATGGAACAGGATGGTCCAGCCACCAGACCCCCCCCCCCCCCCCCCCCCCCCCTGCCGTTCTAACACACAGAGTCTTTTTAGCAACCGGTTCTTGGGAACCTGTGGGAACCGGCTCCAGCTCACCACTGGCTGCACCTCTTCAGAGACTCGGTCTTCAGGAAATCAGGGTATTGAGACTGATTGGGACAGATTTGCTATTTTCCCTGTCTTGTCTTCCAGCATTCAGAGCAAGTCTGCGGGGTGTCTGAATCCGTCATGGCCAAATACAAATTCTCCTAGGCTGGTGTTGGCATTGTAGGATGATGATGAGAGGTTCTCTACTACAGAATGGAAATCAGTGTGAGCCCACTAAGTCACCTGCCCTTGGGGAGCAGAGGCGGAGGGAATCGGTCGCACAGGAGAGATTCATTTCATGCATTCTAAAATAACTGCCTCCCACTCTCCTTAATAAAGGTGCTAATACAGCCTGAATACTCTGAAACAAGTGTGAACTGCAGCCGTTCAAGTCCACAGATAACACCTATTAAAAATAGACATACATGAGTAAACAGTGACTCATGCTTTCACTGACAAAAAGCAGGGCAATTATGACTCCTAAGATGACACTCACGTGGTTCTGGTTTTTGTGAAGCAGCCAGAGACCAGCTTACAAAGAGTACTGTAGTTGTACATTTACTTGCATGAGCTGCCAAGTCAGGAGTTGCAAGGTATGGGCCCAATCCTCTTCCTCTGACACTAGGGTGACTAGACAGCAAATGTGAAAAATCGGGACAGGGAGTCGGGGGTAATAGAAGCCTAAATAAGAAAAAGACCCAAAAATCTAGTCAGGGCCGGCTCCAGCTTTTTTGCTGACCCAAGTGGTGAAGGGGAAAAAAAAAAAAAGATTGAACTGCTGCCGAAGACGAAGAGAGGGAGTGAAGGACCCGCCATTGAAATGCTGCCGAAGACTGAAGAGTTGCCACCCCAAATTGCCCCCGCAGACCCGGACGTGCTGCCCCAACAATGAATGGACTGCCGCCCCTTTCTATGGGACGCCCCAGGCACCTGCTTCCTTCGCTGGTGCCTGGAGCCGGCCCTGCATCTGGTCACCTTATCTGGCACTGACTTTAGGGGGAGCAGGACTGGGATCTCCAGTACATCCAGTGTAGTAACAACAGGATGTGTTTATCATACATGATGTGTGGATGCTATATTTTGCTCTATGAAAGCTGATCATTATTGGCTTTCTCTGGAGTGTTACTAACAAGCAAAAAGAGCAGTGAGCAGACCCTCAGCTGCTCTATTTCTTTGGATCAGGGCCCACCTGAGGATCCGGTTCGGTCTCGAAAGGGAGGAAAATGAGCAGTGTCAAAATGTAAAACATTCTTTTGATTTTAATATGTGACCACTAATATAGACGGATCTGAGCGGTACCCTCCCATCTTCATTAACAACGAATGCACTGAGACGTAGACGTATGGGTGTTTGTATGAACACACACTTCCCTGTATATTTAAACAAGAGATGATACAAATGAGTGAATAATAAAAACTCCCTTACACTCCCGTGACAGCGTTTTTAATCTGTGTTTTTTACTAATCACCGTTAAAAAAGGGAAATAAACATAAAAGCTTATGTGAACCCAGTGTGATGGGTTGGCTCAAACTCACAAGCACTAAACAGACAGACAATTTGACATGATGGGAAAGTTGAGGTAGTGACAAGCATTTTGACAGACTGATCTCAATTAGCGTCCGAGGGAGTTTTGATAAAGCTCCAGTTCCCTGAGACACTGCTACATTACAACAATGCTGCACAATCCTACCACTGGAATAACGGGATTCCAGGTATTCCTATAACTCTTGGGCACAGGCTCCTCTGTGTGTCTCTGCCACGTAGTACACAGGGCTCCACCAACAGCATGAACTAGAGGGGTACGATAACTAAGAAATTTTCCTTCTTCCTATTTAAAGAACTTAGGCTTGGACTGAAACGCAGGGAGTACAAATCATCAGCTGGAACAAGTCCTAACTAGCCAAGAGAGTGGGAGAGTAGGGCGGAAAGTATTCTAGTCTAGTAAGTCTTTCAGCCTTGTTCCCCGTTCTTTGTTACTATATAAGCTGCTGCATAGAGAGATGAGCTGTTCTTGGTTCACATAAATGAAAAAAAGATTTGAGCTGAAGTAGAAAGGACAATGTCAAATGCCCCAAAAGACTCAATGCCCTGAGTCTGTAATTTATGTTACTGGCTTCCTGGTCAATGTCGATGCCAGGCTTCAGTAATCTGGACCAGTCTGTGCAGTGATTCTGGCAGCTGGTGCGAAATGCGAGGCCCGTGTCATGTTTGCCGGAGCAGGAAGGGCAGGAGTGGGATGGAAGGGAGGAAATTAGTTTTTGAAATAAGACATAAGCTGCATTTGAGAAGGATGATTTCCTTTGAGGGGTTGTTTGCAACTATGACTCATCCACAGACCATGAGGAGTGAGAGCCATGGGGGAGAGGGGTCAAAGCCACGGATATCAATCAGAGATGGGCAAAAATAGGGGGAAGTTTAGGTTTTGCAAGACTTCCCCAGTAAGCTTTTGGTTTTGCAAAACTCAAACCTGACCCAGGAGTGGTTCCGAACCAGCCTTTTTAGCCAATCCTCCAAAGCTTGGGGAAGTTCAGATAAATGCTCCCGCCCTTGGCTCATCTCTACTACAAATTAATTCCTGTAAGGTAGAAAAAGAGATGCTCACATAAATGTAAGGCGACAGACACTCTTCTGGGTAAAGGCATTTTTTCCAGGACACAAAAGCGATCTCTACTGGATTTCCCCTTGCATTGCGAGTCGCAGCGTCACCATACTGAGCCAGGAGGCTTACCGTTAAAACAAAGACAACAAAACTCCTTACAACGTAGCAGGATATGATCCATCATTGTTCAGTTTCACTGGTGGATTCTTCTTCTCATAGTTAAAACAACATATTCAATCATCTGAAGTTTGGCAGCTGAACACACAGCGGGTTGGGGGGGCAAGTGATTGTGTGAAGGTGAAACTGGGAAGAAAATGTACTGCACCATAACTTACAAATATTGTGCTGCTGGGAAGTTCCTTTTTTGTTGTTTGCCTGTCTTGGCTTGTCTTCAAGACTGTTTTGTATTCTATGTTTGTACAGCACCTAGCACAATGGCTCCATTCCTTGTTAGCACTGGAATACAGATAATAGGAGAACAATAGTTGTGATACTGCTGAGAGGAGACAGGGGAGGGTGTTTTGTAAACACGTAACAGAGAATTAAAAGCAAGACCTGCATTTAATTCTTTCCTGGCCGCCAGGAGAGGCATAAAGAAGGAAGCACAGACTGGCAGATTTCTCCTGCTTTGAAAAGCTGCTCTCTCCTTCTGAACCGCTGACAAGCAGATTAAAAAAAAAAAAGAAAAAAGTACATTTATACACCAAAGAAAAGGGAGGAGGCTTTTGAAGTCCTAATTAACAGACTCTGTCCCAAGTCACTGCAGTTCAGCTGCAACACAAAAGTTTGACAGAGATGCATGGAACCACAACAACTTGCCTAGACAGTAAGACACTATAAACAAAACCAGCCACTCTGGAAACCCGACCCCCTCCAAACATCCTGAGCAGACGGGTTTGCAGTTGGGAGGCCAAGTCTTTTGCACTCACTAATAAATTTAATTTAGAGAATCTTTTGTGGGTCCTTTTTAAAGGTTGTTTGTTGATTAAAGCAGCAAACAACAAACTTTGCCTTAATTTATGCTTCTTTTAGCATTTCGAGCTTGGGGGGGATGCTTTTTATAGAAGTTAATGAGGCAGAATAGCTTCCTTATGGGAAAGATATTTTCTCACCAAATTAAAACTTGTGTTGGAAAAAAAAATAACGAGATGAAGGTGGCTTTTCTCTAAGAAGTTAAATAAATCTCAGAGCAGGAAACTTCTCCAACACTTGGAACTGTCCTTATCAGAGGAGATCTGAGAACAGCAGCTTCACAAGATGTTCTTTTTCTTTTAATTTTATGTTCCCTCTTTGCACTTGTACGGTAATAAAGCATTGTTTGCTGAAAACATACAAACAGATCGCTGGGGACTAGAGCATGGTGTTACCATGAGTGCTGAGAGGCTGCTCCTGGGACAACCTCATTCCCCACCCACCACATGGCAGCTGCATTTCATGCCCCCACTGCAACTGGGTATGTGGGTAGCCCATGCAAAGGAATAAGAGGGGATGCATAATATCCCATTACTCCCTGCATGGGTGCCTAAGGCAGCTGATGACCAAGCCCCATGATAATATTCTTTCTGAATTAAAGCATCACCTCTGTTTTAAATATACTGTTTTTGCTAGAACAGTGCTTCTCAACGCTGGGCCGCCGCTTGTGTAGGGAAAGCCCCTGGCGGGCCGGGCCAGTTTGTTTACCTGTCGCATCCGCAGGTTCGGCTGATCGCGGCTCCCACTGGCTGTGGTTCGCTGCTCCAGGCCAATGGGGGCTGTGGGAAGCAGTGGCCAGCATATCCCTCGGCCCACACCGCTTCCAGCAGCCCCAGTTGGCCTGGAATGGCGAACCACAGCCACTGGGAGCTGCGATCGGCCGAACCTGCGGACGGGGCAGGTAAACAAACCGGCCTGGGCCGCCAGGGGCTTTCCCTGCACAAACGGCGGCCCGACTTTGAGAAGCACTGCTGTAGGATGCAGATTTAGGGACTTTTAGATCAGACTCTGTTATTATCTGTGCCACGGTAGTGTTCAAAGCTCCCAGCCAAGATGGGGGCCCGTTGTGCTAAGCGTCATACACAGACATATTAAGAGCCAACCCCTGCCCCATGGTCCTTACCACGTAAAGAGACAAGGCAGACGAGAGGAACACTGCTCTTTCTGTTTTCCGGAGGGCGAATGGAGGATTGGTGAAGTGACATGGAATGACTTGCTCAGGGTCATACACAATCTTTGGCAGAGCCAAGAACTGAACCCACAAGACCATCCTTCTCCCTGGGCCTCTGGAGTTACCCCAATTTCAATGGAGTTATACCAGATTTAGGTTGGTGCCACGGACAACTCAATGCCAGGGGCCCCAGAGGGAGTGACTAACAGGCAATGATCAGAGGGGCCCCAGAGGGTGAACCTAACAGGCAATGATCAAAGATCTCATCCTCTGACGAACAGAGGCTAGGGGACACATTCTTACCATTCTTTAATCTTTCCTCGTATGGGACCCTCTCTAAACCCCTAATCATTTTAGTTGCCCTTTTCTGACCTTTTTCTAGTGCTAGAATATTTTTTTTTGACTGCACACTGCGTGACATCTTCAGAGAACTATCACGATGATGCCAAGATCTTTTCCTGACTCTTGTAGCTAAATTGAAGTTTAGTATCAACTGAATTTAGACCAGCCATCCTCACTGCCCTTCCTACAAGTTTAACTCTTTGTTTCAGCCCTTCTGCTTGGCCAATCAGTCAGGCTCCTCAGTCTCCTGAACATTCCCCGCCTTAACGCTGTGAAAGCGTGTGCATCAGGTTGTCTGACTTCAGCATTGGAGCAGCCTTTGTTCCCTTGTAACTGCTAGAAAGGGGGAAATGAGAGTGAAATGCATGTTTATTCAATTCGGTGCCAGGGAAAGAGGCAGAATGAGCAGTGCTGGAGACTGAACTGAACTCATTATACACAAGCCAGGTGCTGCGTGGACAATGGCGGAAGCAACTTTACTGCAATGTTCTTCAACTCTGAACTGAAGAAACCGCCCTCGAAGCATGGTTTAGTCCTCACGGCCCATTCAGGTAATGGCCACGTCTCTGCTGACGTGGCCATCGTGGGAGCTAGCGTGACCAGACAGCAAATGTGAAAAATTGGGACGGGGTGGAGGGTAACAGGAGCCTATATAAGAAAAAGAACCAAAAATCAGGATTGTCCCTATAAAATCGGGACATCTGGTCACCCTAGTGAGAGCTGACAGTACCAACAGCAGTGGTAGAGTTTGTGACACTTCTTCTCTGGTGCCTGGCCTGACAGCATAACGCTCACACCTGCGCTGCCAAACAGCTGTCAAGGTGGTAGGAGCTTTCACTCACTGTCATCTCAGAATGGAGGCCGGAGTCAATCTTATGACCTGTGCTGTGGAGCAGAGAGAGGGCTCGGGCTCTAAGTATTCCAAACAGGATGCTTAGAGCACACAGCCCTGCCTCTGACTAGGATGGGAGTTGTATAACTTAAACCCCTATGAGCCTCTTGAGCATCTTGGAGATTATGCCAGTAGCAGGAAGTGTCACAGCGTTCTAGTTATGGGTTAAAGGGTTGCCAAGGCGCTCAATGAAACAAGCCAAACCTGAAACCACAACTGGTCATAAACCTGAAAGAACAGGAACGCTTTCTGTTTACTTTGAAACTGCAGTGGAGCCATAGCAATGCTGAACTCCATTAGCTCTGGAAGTAACCCCCAGTGTCAGCTCCAGGTAGGAGCACTGCAGCCAGGCCAGATGGGAGCAGGGCACCGGGCAGATGAATTCTCACAATGCTTTTGAACCAATCGATCATGTTGGCTATGTGAAAATGGTCTGGAAAAGAATCCCAGAGCCCTGATTGGCAACGGCTCCTGTGCCTCCCAGGTTCAGTCCATATTTGGACGATGACAAAAAAGGGTTGTGAATGAATCAGTGCAGGGTGTGTAGGGACAAAGGAGACTTTACTATTGATTTTACGGTTTCTAAAGAGCCAGGGTAGCAAACGGCATACAGGTGGTGGAGTCTATTGTGTTCACTGTAAGCCATGTTGTAGTGTGAACCAAATGAAGTATTTTTAGTGCTTAAAATTGGAAGGTTCAGCTTATATACAAAGCAGCCATCAGGGCCGGATGTAACTAATTCCTGGACAAACAGGCAGAACAATGTCCGTAGAGGACAGAAAAGCTTGAAGCCTGGTTCTACCTCCAGCACCATGAAAGAAAACTTCTCCTTAGTTCCTTGCTACAGCATCCATGAATGAATTTCTTAGCACACTGATGTCCATGTTCAGAGCTGACGGAACAGCTGAGTAAATCAGGCATCATGGGTATATAATGGTCAGCAGAAACTGTCACAGGGAATCATCACCATATACCAGTATAATAGGGTGACCAGACAGCAAATGTGAAAAATCGGGACAGAGGGTCTGGGGCAATAGGAACCTATATAAGAAAAAGACCCAAAAATCGGGACTGTCCCTATAAAATCGGGACATCTGGTCACCCTACAGTATAATCTCTAGCCAGAGAACCTGGACCATAGAGGAGAATGGGAACATAAAGTACCCAAGTTAAAACTCCCACGAGGCCCCATTTGAACATTTCAGGTTTTGGATGTTCGGTTTTTCGGCGAAATAGTGCCATTTTCTGTGGAAAGCAGACACTTGTTCTGCTGGAAAACAGTTTAAACAAAAAAACTGACCAACCCTAATCCTGAGGCTAGACTGTGGCTACCCCCCCAGCCCATTGATTCAAAAGTGGAAAACAAGGGCACATGGAACCTTCCACTCCAACGCTTTCATCCTTATGCTCCCTGAGTACAACGACAGAGAGTTTAGCAGCAGTGGTATCACCCGCCAAGATACTGTCCCCATCCCACATCGGCCAGCACGCTGAACCAGTGTAGGGAGGGCTGGTGCACATTGCCACCCATTCAAAGTTGCACCAGTGACCACTGCCCTGGTGAGCCACCAGCAGCACGGTGCCAGTAGTGGTTACCCAACAGTGTTAAGAGAAAGGGTGAGAGGGGAACTATTTTATACCTCTTAAACAAAATTCTCTTTTTAAAACTATGTTACACACTCTAAAACATAACCAGCTGGATTTTATCCAGTGCTCTGTCTTGATTCCTGGTCATGGGAAATATGTACAAAGTATAGACAAGGAAGCTACAGCCAACAGACAGCCACTCCCAGTGAAACCCAGTACTACAGGAATGAGAGAAAGATCTCAACGGACATCAAAGAGTAAACAGCATGGGAAATTCCAGTGGTTAGGAAAGGCTGATTAAAAATCAACTCCTGCAAACCAATACAACGCTGGACAGTTGATCTGGAAAGCAATATACCATGCACGTTAGAGAGTGATAAATTGGAGTCTGAGAATGACTAAATACTCCCTTTCGGTGCATGAAAAGATATCAAAAGTATACTAGCACCAACTGGAGACAGCTGAGCTGTGGAGAGGCATGCAAGAGCCTATCAGCTGGTTGGGGGAGAACTGAGGGAGCAACACAGAAACCGGGGGGCTGCTGAATGAGAAAGCACTGAAGTCAGGGTGTAGTAAAGGGAGAAGATAGACTCTCAGAGGAAGCATCAGAGAACTGCGGTGAACTATGAGACGGGGCTTGTTTAAAAGCTTTAGCAAGGAGATTTGAGCCAGTGTGAGAAAGAGGCAAGTCTTGAGAGAACCTCATGAAATTAGCTGATGGGAAACATATGCAGGTGAGGGACAGGTAATCTAAGGGCTGACATCAGCTGCGCTGGGAGAAGACATTGTGGGGAGATGAGCAAATGAGATTTGGAAGCACATGGGGAAACAGAGGTTCTGGAAAAGCACCATCATTCGTTTTCCTTCTAGATGTCCATTGAGCGCTCACCCATAAAGAGCATCTATCGGATATCGAATTACACCCTGCAGTGAAACAGTCTCCTAGGATTCTCTTGAGTGAGACAATGATTTCACTATGCTTTGGGGACATTAAAATATTTTCCTGTCTGCAAGGCAGCTCTGTCTACAATGATATATATATATGGAGATATACCTACCTCATAGAGCTGGAAAGGACTCTGAAAGGTCATCAAGTCCAGCCCCCTGCCTTCACTAGCAGGACCAAGTACTGATTTTTCCCCAGATCCCTAAGTGGCCCACTCAAGGGCTGACCTCAAAACTTTGGGTTTAGCAGGCCAATGCTCAAACCACTGAACTATCCCTCCCACTTAGCTAGCTAGCTCTCTTCTATCTGATTTCTCTCTCCCAATCCATGTGTTATGTGCAAATGGGCAATAAAATCTAAGAGTGACTTCGAAATAATGGCCAGGAAGAGCAGAACTACAGACGGTGGCGTTGCTTTCTTTAGCCTAAATGAAAATGAGCCAGATTTCGAAAAGTGCTGAGGACCTGGGGCCTGATCCAAACCCTCTGAAGCCAATGAGAGACCTTCTGCTGAGCACAGGCAACTCACCTAAACTGTAACAGAAAGTGTGGGTGCCCAGCAAGTTGGAAGGATATTTGGGCCTAAAATGCCTTTCTAATTAGTGCTAACAGAAGTCTGAACTAGACTAAACACAAGTAGCTGCTACAGTACTTTGACTTGGCCAACTGGGTGGCCTTCCAAACAAAGGATCAGAGTATGATTTTCAGTGAGTCATTGCTTGAGTTTAATCTTGCTGCTTATTTTTAACGGCTTTCTGCTGAATCAGAGATGTTCTTCACTGCGTACACAATAACTCACCCGCTCTTTGAATCTTTGAATACGATTCATAAGAAATTGATACAAGTAACATTGTTTTTTGGAGGGTGGGGTGCTTTTTATTATTATTTTTCTTTAAAAACGAAGAGTCATCCAGGCTAACACTTTGCTTCATGTTGACTCTTCTTTTGCTGGGTCTTCTGAAGTCATGAAAAATATGTACGTTTCAACACAGACCTGGAGGATTTACCCGCACACATCCTCACCTCCCCCTGCCCAGTAATGTAGATGACGATTCTGAGCTACAACCACAAATGTGTTGTAATGAATTCTGAAACCAGACCAAACCTTCTCGGTGGTGTTGCAAAATCAAAACTTCAACCAGATTCTCCAAGATTTGGGAGCCTTTTGGCAAATCCGGATGTCAGCATTGCTCCACATTAACAGCACCAAACCTAGGCCAACTTTCATGGGTCTGGACCAAATTTGAAGTAACCTTTGGCTGAATTTGTAGCTTCCAGTGTGAAATTTGGTGGTTGTGGCTGGAGTTCTATGGTCTGAGTCAAACCCATATCTAAAATCAAAACTCAAAGGGTACAAATCTACATAAGGTGAAACCAAAAAGACAAACTCAGAATGCTTGAACCACTGTGAACTGATACTGCTGGATATTTTACATCAATTCTATTCCTACCCGGTTGGAATTGAGAAGCTTTGGACCTCAGCTGTGATGTTGGTTGTGTGAAGTTCTAGTTGCCGTTATTTTTAAGGGTGGGTTGGTGCCACAAATGTATATGGAAGCGATTCAGCATGTGCAATGCACCGACTATGGACTTCTGAGTTCTAGTCCCAGTTCTAACCCAGACTCCCTTTTGCGATGTGGACAAGTTACTTAATATGTGTTTGAGTCTGACGCTATCATCTGAGGAGAGCTGGACAAAAATTTTCCATCCAAACAGTTTCAGTGGAAAATGGGATTACTAGTTCTTACCTATGGCTTGAGGAATGAGGATGATGAGTTAACGTCTGGAAAGTGCTATCAGGGTGTAAAGCACTAGCTAGATAAGTGCTAACGCTCAGAGCCTCAAAAGGTATTCAGGCTCCTGACTCCCTGCTTTCAATGGGAATTAGGCAACTAAATACCTTTCAGGATCTGGGCCCCAGTGTTATTGGCTGCCTGTTTTGGACAGCATGTACGTTAGCTAGCGAAGGAAGGCTCTGAGATACTCTGCTTGAATTACTGCACATCCTGTATATGTAGTTCTACAGTACTTCTGACTAGTTTAACAGTGGATGTCACTGTTGCTCCACATAAACTGCACTAGAACAGAATTAAAAGCAATTAGACAATTAAAACATATGTGCTAACAGGGTTGTTCTTGATGGTTTAGGTTTGGCACCACCTTTAACCAAAAATGGGTGTGAATTGTGTGTACATAGGAAGCTCTTTTTCAAGAGCTTTGCCTTTAGAAATGTGACTATTATTAGCAAGAGAGATAAGGTAAGGCTAAGAGCTATGCACACACACACGTACAAGCTGAGGCCTATAGCCAGGGTTTGGAGAGCCAGAGGGTGGAGGCAACACACACGTGCTTGTAATTAAGGTCAGGGTCAGTTCAATGAAAGCCTCCAAAGCTGTCCCCTCCTAGAAGGCTCAACATCCATTGTGTGAAAGTCTACCTTACTCCTCACCTTACCACTTGTTCCAGACTGCAGTATTTTCCCAATTAACACTGGGGAACATTCAGACACACCAAAAAGGCTGAAATTCAGGCCACCCAAGACACGTTTTTATCTTGGTTTCACATCTGTAATATATACAACCTTCCTAAATGTTTACCTGGCTGGAACAATCTGGACAACTGAGTGCACTAGGGGGAAAACACAGACACAGGGTATCATTTTTTTAAAAAGCGTCCATGTCATTTAGGGGCATAAGTCTCCTCTTCAAAAGCACCTAAGTCACGTAGCAGCCTAAGTCTCACTGACTTTCAATGACTTCTAAGTGACTTAGGCGCTTTTGAAAATGGAACCTAGGCTCCTAAGTCATTTAGATGCTTTTGAAAAAAAAGTCACCCACAATTGACTAGTCCTCGTCTCTGAAGTTCCCCTTATTCCCAGACTTTTCCAAACTGTTATAAGCATTAGTGTTGTTCCTGTTCACACCACCTGATTCACCACTTCTCTGTTTGCTTTACCTAGGACCTCAGTGAGCCACTGCTCAATTTGTTGCTGCTGTATTATTAAAGAGGATTCACTCATTGTGCAACTAAATACTCTCTGAAAAGTGTGAAAAGAAACTAGGTCACGGAGAGGCTATTTTAGTGATAGTGACATTTCTGGGTCAGTTGCCCCTTCGAATCGAATGGCTTTGTAGGGGTCTACAAAACAAATGCAGTGTTCACTCTCATTCCCATAAAACGTAGCACTACAAGCCGGTATTAACATTTTTCTTGATATAAAGGGTTTTCAGCTGATTCCCACTGATTCAGTGAGTGATTTGCACTGAACCACAGACAACCGTTTGTGAAACTGATGGAGAAATACAGTCACGAGGACACAGGACGAAAGAAAATGTGCCACATCGTTGTGAAACTGACACATAAGGCTGCTATAGTCTCCTCCTTCAAACCACTTCTCAAGGCAAATTCAGGACAGTGCAAAGACTTCCACTGCGCCTTTACTCTCCCAGACAACGAACACCTGCCCAGTGGGCAGGCCCCATATGCCTTTGGATTGGGACAACCATTTAAATGGGCAATAGACCATGTACTGTACCAACATGTCCCAAATATGAAGACTTCTCTCTGTGTGTCTGGATGTATATCCCGATGCCAGTGTCTGAACATTGGCATCTCTTGACTCATCAAGAGTGTCACTTCATGCACACATAGGGTGACCATAAAGTCAAGTGAAACTCAATGGCTCTCTGACATCTTTAGGATGACTGAAGACATAAATAGGAACACGGGAACTGCCAGACCGGATCAGAGCAGGAGGGTCCATCTTGTCCTGTAACCTTTCTCCAACAGTGGCCAGCACCAGCTTCTTCAAAGGAAAGCACAAGAAACCTCATGCTGGGTACTTATGGAATACCCGGCCCATAAGGAACACACCTTCCTAAACTCTGTGTTTGGCTTGTGCCATGCACAACAAAGGCTTCTATTTTTTTTAACCTGTCTAATGTAGCTCTGGATATTCCCATTATCTGTATAAATATCCAGGCTTTTTTTTACTCCGGCTAAGCTCTTAGCATTGATAACTTGTGGCAGCGAGTTCCACAGACCAATTACACATCACGTAAAACAACTTTTCCTTTCACCAGTTTGTAATTTGCTGCCTTTCCATTTCACTGACTGTCCCCTTATTGGAGTGCTCTGTGAAGGGCCTGGCTCCACTTCTCAATACCATTCATTATTTTGTATACCTTCCCCATGTCTCCTCCAAACAAGGGGACAATAAAGCGGGCTCAGAGATGTTTCCCTTCACAAATCAATTTGATTCTTAACTAAGATATTTCCGTGGTAAGCACTTTGGGGCAGACGCTGCCTTTTACTACATGTCTGCACAGCACCTAAGACACCGGGGCCCATACCTGGTTAGGCCCTTTAGGCGCTACTCTAATACAAATAAATACTAAAACCAGAATACAGGTTAAGAAGTTCCATGTGCCAGATGCACTCTCGGGTTGTCCTGTTTAAAAGGTATGTTTAATGAGCACAATTTTCCTTTCAGTCCCTTTCTGCCAGCATCCCAGCCTGTATTACAAACAATCTAAGTGATCTCTGATTCAAGAACAATCAAGGAAAAGCCAGTTCTTACGCTGTAATTTGCAGTTAAGTGTAGCTTCCCCAGCGTAAAAGTGAGCTCACTACAACACTTTGCTCTGATATAGCACTTTCCAGCCAAGGATCTTAAGGCTTTTTACAGAGCTTGGGACATTTTATAATTGCCCCAATTTCACAGATGGAGAAACTGAGACACAGAGGCAGATGCTCAGTGGAGCCATGACAAATAACGAATACACAACCCCCTAGGACTCTTTTAAAATCAGTATTTAGATACGAAGGAAGCATTTAGCAATCACAGTGGAGCAGAGAAACTGCGTGACGTTGATTCACTGATTTAGACCTGCGAACAGTTTGTAGACACTGCCAGGCATGTGCTTTAAATGGACTTGGTGTGCCAGTGACCCATTGTTTAGAGTCACTGAATCTGTTCCCAGGCAATCATCCATACCTGGGGCATTTATCAGGATCCTGATGAAATCGACTCTCTGGTACTCTTATTAGATTCCCTTGAAAATCTTCTTGTCTCCACTCAGAATAGGCAGAGCCTCTTTAACCTACGAATCCTGCTGGTTACCCCATTTGCGTTAAGCAGAAGCCAGCCCCCTTTGGGAAGTTTTGTGCTACACATTGAGTCACCATGTCCAGCCAGAGTCCCTTACTGTTTGCTCTCTTTAACCACGTTCCTAGCAGACAAAGCCATTACACAGTACAACTCTACCTGCCCGCCCCTAAACACAACCTGCCTGTGAGACAGCATATGGATTACTTCTGAAATTAGCAGTCCAGCCTGGAAGGGCAGCGCCACACTCACATTAGCCCCTCTTTTCCAAATCACAAAATAGGTTCCTTGTATGTTTGGGACAAAGGTTTTGCTTCTGAGCCCATCTAATCATTCCTAGCGTGAGAGGCATAACAACACATCATCGCCGCACGCTGCTCTTATGAGTGCTACCACATGTGAGTCTGCTCTCAATCGTCCCACTGCATCATTGGCACAGAAGTCTTTGGGTAGGTCTATACTTACCGTCCGGGTCGGCGGCTAGCGTTCGACTTCTCGGAGTTCGAACTATCGCGTCTAATCTAGACGTGATAGTTCGAACTCCAAACGTGCTCCCGTCGACTCCGGAACTCCACCACCGCGAACGGCGGTGGCGGAGTCGACGGGGGAGCCGCGGACTTCGACCCCGCGGCATCTGGACAGGTAAGAAGTTCAAACTAAGGTAGTTCGACTTCAGCTACGCTATTCGTGTAGCTGAAGTCGCGTACCTTAGTTCGACCCCCACCCTAGTGTAGACCAGGCCTTTGAGAGCAGAATCTGGCCAGCCAACTCTCTGGGCTCCCATGATGCACTGACTGTACTTTTGCAGTGCACACAACTGGGGGTTGATTCTATTCCTACTGAAGTCAACAGGACTTCAATAAACAAGGCTTGGGCCCCTTCTTCCTGCAACTGCTTTCTGCAGGAACTGTTCAGGGTGTGACCGAAAATGATTCTCCTTGGCTCTCCCTGTACACCAGTGGAAAACAGCTGGTCCCTCCCTGTGAGCACCATGCAGGTGTGTATCATTATGTAGTTTCTGTTGTGAAACACTCCTTCCTCTTTTTGTTTGTATGTTTGTGTGTGCGTGTGTGTGTGTGTGCTACTGGGAGGGGTGAGTTCGAATTGCCATGGGGCTATGTGGGTGTACAGAGCTGCCAAGTCTAACTCATGTGGAAGGAGACTCCTTCCTTTAGAATTAATCTCCAGGAACTTTCAGAAGTCTCATCACTTTGGGATGAAAGGTTTTGCCAAGCGTCTTTCAACGTGCCCTTTAAAATCTCACTCATTTTGTATCTCCCTTCTTCCAATGGACAGAGGGGGACAGACCCAGATGAGGGAGAGCCTTGCATTATGAGCTCTCAGTTGCACATGCTGCATCTAAACACAGGATGCCACTAGCTGTGGGGATGTTAGTTGTCCCATGTTAGCACCCAGTGCTAGTTAATTTCAGCCACTAATACATGTGAATTTGCTTGGATTTCCAATAGAAACTAAGGCTTTCCACCTACAAACAAATGGGATGGGGTGGGGGGGGGAGAAAAATCACAAGGGGAACAATTTTTCGCTTGACATGTAAATTAAATGGCAAAAATGAACCAACTGGATCTGCATATGGTAGAGAAGAATTTAGGTCAAGATTTTCAGATAAAAGTGTGATTGATGCCCATAAGTGGAGCCTGATACTTAAATACCCAACATGATTTTATATTATGTTATGAAATCCTTATCAGATCTAATAATCAACTTAATAACAGAAGCATGTTTAAATCATTCCAGTACACACATGCTGGACACTTTACAAGGAACAGTGTACTAGATAAAGGAACAAACCGATCCAGCTATCACTGGGCGATTTCTGCATCATTCAAGAATGTCTGTTCAGTCTTGCTGCCCAGTGGAGAGCTGTGATGTGATGGACTGTCTCGCTGTAAGATCTCTTTCTAACTGCTGCCAATTATCCCACCGCATCATCCTAGTTTTCAGCAATTTACACAAAAAACAACCCAAAACCTCAACAGCCACAAGGACAACATTCAGAGCGGGAAACTGCAAAGGGTCAGGATGGACCCCCCAGGACTTTCAGCACAGCGTATCTTCTACAGTACAAGTAAACATTTCAGTACAATCCTTCCCCAAAACAACAACAGGAACAAGGAGAAAAGAGATTAAAGAAATCCAACTATATTCTGGCAGAAAATGGTCTTCTCCAGACAATCAGGGGAAAAAAGCCAGCGAAACGAGGCTCTCAAACCTGGCATGAAATGCCCTGAGAAAAGAACCTGTGTGCAGGTTCAGAATAG
Organism: Mauremys reevesii; assembly: GCF_016161935.1. Lineage (NCBI taxonomy): Eukaryota > Metazoa > Chordata > Testudines > Geoemydidae > Mauremys > Mauremys reevesii. Next base: position 14,889,136 of record NC_052627.1, on the reverse strand, counting down.
ACCCTTGGATTTCCAATAGAAACTAAGGCTTTCCACCTACAGCATGCCTTCCAGCAGAAACACTCACTAACCTAGATCATGAGACCATCTCTCGTACTGTCCTCTGTGCCCCCTTCTGCCATCTGTAAATATTGCGCGTGCGCAAACACACACACACACACACACTTAACTCACAGACCTTGGTGCTGCTGTCCAACAGGCCAGGATCTTCAGAACTGGGTGCGGGTCTGAGTGCATAGCGAGCTGTACACAGAGCCCGTACGCCAGTGACATGCAGCTTTACCATTAATGCTATCGTTTCCGACAAAGAGGTATCCCAGAGGGAGGGAGACAGAGCCAGTCTTGCTCACACCTTGAACAGGCAGACACTAACTAACCAGGACAAAGCTCCTCTTCCTAACAACCTACAGCCTCTGTCTTGCTCCATACCTGCTCTGCAGTAATTGCCATTGCTGCAGGCACCGAGGGGATGATGACACTTGAGCAAAAGAGGGCAGAGTGACTAAAACAGGGAGGGGAAAATACTGGGCATTTATAAAGGATGCCCTCATTTGTTTTTACTTTTTTTCAGATGTTGCCTTTACTACTTAGAAATCCGCTATATTTTCCCCTCCCCTATTCAGTCACTCTGACTCCTGTTGAGTAAGTATCATCTTTTACAGATGGGCAAGATGATGCACTGAGAAATGAAGACCAAGATTTTCAGAAAACAAGAGCTTAAAGTTAAGTTCCTAAATCCTTATTTAGGTGCCTAACTAAATGGCCTGATTATCAAAAATGCTGCGTATGCAATAGATCCCATTGACTTCAGTGGGAGCTGCTGGGTGGTGAGCAGTTTTGAAATCTGTCCACTAATGTGGCAGCCAAACGTTCCTATTTTTGAAAATCTTGGCCACAGTGAGCTGCCCAAAGTCACACACCTAATCAGCAGCAGAGCGGGAAATAGAATTTACGTTATTGACTTCCAGTCACCGTCCCTAGACAACACTCCCTGCCCATTCTTGTTTCACTTGCATCATACGTTTCCTGAATTTATTACTCTCACGCTGCAATGAGGATATATCTTTCCACTACACCAGCAACAGGAGAACATCCCACACACAGTTTAATTAATGAGGTGCCTAAATCTTCTTAAATCAAACTGCTTTTTCTCAAGCACACAGACCAATGCTGTGGTGCCTTCCTTTGATCTCCATGTTACTCAGGCAACTTCCAACTGGGCTGCCCTTCAGAGCCTGCTTTTGATACCTAAATTCTCCAGACATCATTAAAAAGGTACCACCATAAAACAGGAGCCATCAGCAGCAAGTGAGGCGCTGCTAATCCCAATCCAAAAATAACATCTGCCCACATGACAGCTGTAAGGAGAGCAGGGAGGGAATCACAAGTCTCATGCGGGAGAAGAAGGGAATGTTTTCAATTACATTTGGTTGCTGGTGCCACTCTGTCAATTACCCAAGCTCAGCCCCTCCTGTACATAATGGGCAGCTGTGTTGCTGCCACTGCTGAAAGCAGAGTTATACCCTGGATTAAATATCATTGTGGATGCCCCACCACTGCCCTATTAGTAGAGAAAACATATTTCACAACCGGGCAGCTTGCTGGCTTTGCTCTCATTGAATAGTGATAGCCTTAAAGCCTTTTCTTTAGCATTTGCTTAAGTCGGATTAGCATCATCCAGTCATGTACCTGAAAGACTACTCCACTGAGCAACTCTTTGTTAAATTCTGATTAAACAATGAGACATGACAAGGCAGAGACGCTGGGGTATTAATTCATACCTTGCACATCCTGCAGAGACCTTGTTGACAACACACTGATATGGGAAATGTAACATGCTGATTGGGCCCTAGAGTGGGAATGACACTGCAAATTGTTGAGCTCCTTTAAAGTTCGGGTCGTGGCAGGCTGATACGCATGATCTGGCTCCAGAGTGATTGGCTACAATTAAACCAAGTACACCTCTACCCCGATATAACGCGACCCGATATAACACGAATTCGGATATAAAGCAGTGCTCCGGGAGGGGACGACTGCGCCCTCCGGCGGATCAAAGCAAGTTCGATATAACGCGGTTTCACCTATAACACAGTAAGGTTTTTTTGGCTCCCGAGGACAGCGTTATATCAGGGTAGAGGTGTAGATAATATTATTTTTAAAAAAGGGTAGTGGGGAGTATTTTGAAAAGTGCTCAGCATTGACTTAAACATCGATCCCAGGGAAGATAATGGTAAAACTCTCCTTGATTTCAAGGGAAGCAGAGGTCAGCCAATGCTGAACTTTTTTTGAAAATGTGGCCCCATGATGTTAATTACGTTAATTAAACCATAATTTCAAATATGGCTGAAAAACACAACTGTCAAGTAAGTGGCTATGACAAAAAACTAATTATGCTATTAGAAATGTAACTAGGCTCTTGAATCACATGACATGATGAAAGACACATGGAGAAGCATCTCATGACTCCAAGGAACCAAATAAACTCTCAGCTATCAACAAATGAAGCAACTGCAGCAGTGCACTCTAATGAGAGAGGAAAGTCAGCAGAGCATTTAAAGGTAATATAACCTCCTTTTATTACCATATAAAACTGCTGAGCAGGGCCCACAACATTTTAACCTACCAATTATCTTGTACATTGAGAACTTGGGTTGGTCCCAATTCAAAGAATTTTACATGGTAATAAAATGAGGATATAATCCCTTTAAATGCTGTGGAACCTGATAAAGGACTCATGTGTGTTTGTACAGCACCTAACACAGGGGGGTCCTGATCTTGTCTTTGGGTGAAACCGCAGAACAAATAAATATTAAAATAATAATGATGTAGACTGCTTTTGAAACAACGTAGTAGAGTTTGTGCACCACAGTTTATCTATGTTCTAGCCGGTGAGCACCAAACTGGCAGGACGTGGTGACAAACAGCTTTTTCAATATGTCACATCATATTTGAAGCTGTTTTATAGTCTTGCAAGGTGCATACAGTAAGATCATAGACTATTATATGTATGATATTGATGGGGATTCTGGAGAGCATCCAAGTTATTTGGCCAGCTAAAACCCAGGCCAGTAATTCTCTTGCAATACCATATGGCTACCAAATGAAGCTGAATTACCATGAAAATATTCCATACACCTATGTTTTTACTCCACTTTCCACTCATATTAAAACAGTAACAACATAGCATTGCCTGGGGCTTAGCAACCAGCCAGGTTTAACAGATTTGGGGCCGGCAGCTTCTCTCAGCAGGTCATTAATCCCCCCCCGAAATGCCTTTCACCTTGATCACTAGACTTGAGGATCTGCAGGGCGTCACTGTGAAAACTGATTATCTTTGAGGGTTTCACCAAAGGCTCAGAATCAAAGCTTGGGAGTACACAGCTTTGGATCCTAGAGAAACTTCAGCCTTCTGAGACAGACAGGGAATTTCAGGAAGCAAAGGACTATTTGAGTAACACCTTGAAGTACCACATGCTTCTAACAGAATTCCTCACTCACGCTGCAGGCAGTTATCTTGGGTGCTGCACATAAAAAGAGCTAATTCTCCCACCACTGCCCTATGTTGTCATGCGGGTACCTCCCCTTTATTATAATGAAAATTAATTTCATATACGTCCTGTGTGCCAGAGTAGAGAATATGAGCCCAATCCTTCCAACCCACATAAATAGTCTTAGCTTCCTCCAAAACCCCTGAGTGTGCAATGAACTTATCAGCTTCTGCTTAGTGACCCCATGTGACAGTGTGAGCAGCTTACGGCCAACTCATCCCTCTGGGCACTTTGCAAGGGTCCCCACCAGGGCCAATGTGAGGAGGTAATTGGTTCCAGTCTCGATAAAGTTAGTAAGGGGGATGCCACTCCTCAGCTGGGGGCAGCTAAAAGCGAGACAGGAGGGAGATGGAAAGGGTTGGGAAGAGGGCTCAGAGAAGCCCAGAACCTCAGCGAGGTGAGATCTCGCACCCTGTGCCTGGGAAGAAGGTAAAAAGCCTTGTGTTGTGGGAGACAAGCACCTGTATAGCACATTCTAAATAAAGCACCCGGTGTTGAACCTATGCAGGAGCATGTGAGGACTGTTCGCAGCAAGGACTCCAGGGTCAGGTTCACCCCTCCTCCCCTCCGTGACACCCCTGTTTAGGAAAATACTTAAGCACAGTGCTTAACTTTAAGCATGACCTTAAGTCCTGTGCACATGCTTAACTTTATGTGTGGCCTGAAGTCCATTTTAATGGGAGGCGACTTAAGCATGTGCTTAAAGTTAAGTACTGGCTTAAGTGCTTTCTGAGTAGGGATGTTCCTCCTTAACCAGGGCCTTCTCGAGGAGCATGGAGCAGCCCCATTCGCACGGCCTGCAGTGTAGGAATCTGTTCAGCAAACATTGTTTGGCAGCTCCGCAAACCATAACCAGCTGGAAAAGCAAATCTGCCAGTCTACAGGAAAATCCAGTGTTTGCTCAGAAGTGCCCGGGTGGGATAGAGATTTCCTCCTATCTGCAGAGGCCTAATCCTGGATCCAGCAGAGCCAAAAATGTGCTCTTAGGCAGTTGAGAAAACAATTGTACTTTCTCCCTCAATAACCAACCCCTCTGTGAGCTAGATTGTGTATTGAATTTAATCTTAGGTGTGGCAGCACCATAGGAACAGTTTATTCAGCATTCTTGAGTGGAAAGGATACCCAGTACTCAGGCTGGGTGAAAATGTTGGTTCTGTAGCATACCTACCCTCCTCTGTTAGGTTGGCATGCCAGTCCATATTTCATTACAAGCAATCATAGCTACTGACGGTTGTAGCCACTATATCCTCATGAGAAGCTCTCCCTGCACACCAGGGATGGGTAAGTTGCACATACAGAAAGGTAAATGTACCTTGCTTAACCAGCAACAGTGGCAAGTCTCTATGAATTCATCCTCTCCCCAAAGGTTTGTTATAATAGAAATAGAAGTCTCACACTGCCACAATTTAGCATTTTCACCCACACATTAGTTAATACAAATTCTGGACAAATTCATGACGTCTCCTATGGAGGAAGCCAGAGCAGAACTCGGAGCTAACATACTGTCTGTGCAGGTTGGGAGGAGTGGGACCAAGAATATAGAGAAATGACTCAGTCAGCCATCATATATAAAGAAATATTTCCTGGTGAACCAACAAAGCTCCAGCTCTCTGACCTTTCATTCTTCTCCAGACACATTATGCTTCTTCTAGCTCAGAAGCATTCACATTCTCCTCCTCCCAGTCAGGCTGGGATCCTGACAAATGTTCTCCAGGCTTTCAAATACTCAAGCACAAAAGAGAGGAGTATACTAAAAAGAAACGGCAAATATTGGTTTAGCAGTTGAAGTCAGAGTTTGCGTAAATGACAGGGAGGGAACAAGGACTACCCAATATTACACTGATATCTACACAGTGGCATTCAGGAACCAGAACTCCATCACCCATCGATTCGAAAAGGACATATAATTGCTTTTAATAATGGACATGTCTTGTTCTGATAGCATTCCCATGTCTTCCAAACCCTATTAACACTTTAAAATATTCTTATGTGGGGAGGATATTCCAAGTTACCTCAGATAGCTAGAAAAATTATTATTTTCCAAGTAAGTTGAAAACGTTGGTCAAATTATCATGTATCCAGAAACCAACATCTAAGGCCCGGATTCAGCAAAGCATTTACACTGGTGCTTCACTGACTGCATTTTTAAAAAAAAAAAAGAGTTTGTTTCCTGCAAACAATTTTGATTTTTCATCAAAAAAATGAACATCCCAAACCCAAAATATTTCAGTTTAGAAATGCTGCCAAAGTACCTCATGGGAGCCGTTGTTCGGATACCCTAAGTCTCCGTTCTCCTCTACGGGCTGACTCCTCGGCCAGACTACATCGCTCCTGAGGCATTGCCTCTCCTCCTGGCTTGCAGCTGTGCCAAAGGTATGGAATGTTTAAAAGAACAACAATGGGATTGTTAAATACAAGCTCTCCCGCCCAGGTCCTCAGACTTCCATTGAAAAATCAATGGGAGTTAGGGGCCTAACCACCTTCGAGAATCTGGGCCTCAGTGCCTTCATAAGGAGAACCGCCCACCCCAGGGTTTAAGGCTGTTCAAACCTGGGCTTTGGGTTCAGACCCAGCATTTGGTTTGGGCCATTAAAGAGCTGGGAAAGCTGCAAAGTTTGGATCTGGGACCATATACGTCCCAAGATCAAGGGTGATGTTTGTACTCAGTGGTTTAGGGCCGTTTCTACTGCTACAGCATTTCTAATGTGCTTTGCCTCTTCTGAGTGGGGTAGAGGGAGACCTTCAGACAGTATAAATCAGCATAGCTCCAGTTAAGTCAACACCTCTATGCCAGACACCAACTGAGGAATGAGAAAAATCCATATGAAAATACTTGGGGCAAAGTGGAGCTTTACAATCCAAATTTAAGTCCTTCTTAAATGTTGGATACCCAGGGCCTAATTCTCTTCTCGCTCACTGCAGTTTAATGACAATAACTCCAACAGAGTGACTCCTGTGTAAATGAGACCAGAATCAGGCTCCAAACTGGTTGGCCAGGAGCAGCTAGCAAACCCTCCCTGTTAATCTCTGTAAACCCCCGAGCCACCAATTATGCACAAGCTATTTATTCGAAAGAGATAAATAACACAGCGTGAAGAGGAAAAAAATGCCCATGCAGTCAGTTCCCTGCCTTCCCCTGTTATTAACTGCATTTTTAAAAATGAATTTATGGGTTCTTTAATCGTTCAAAACACTGTCTCGCTTGATTCATTGGCTTGGTCTCCAGTGAAGAATCAAAGGCTTTTACAAGAACGGCAAACACTCCACTACTATATCAGTCTAACCGGAGTGATAATAGCCCCGATCTCTGACAGCTTGACGGCTGTTATAGATACATAGCTGGTTTTTTTGGAGAGGGGGAACAAGTTTGTAACATACCACTTCGTTTGGCTGTGTCTTACCCTCCTGACAGGCCGGAATATTTTCTGTGTACCTTCCAAGCCCAATCAAAACAACCCCACAGCGTAAAAGGTGCAGGAGGTGACTTTCTGACACTTTTCAGGACTTGCCATCCCTGGGAATTCTCATGCCCCCCACCCACCCTTGGTAACCTTCATAACAAAACAAGGCTGAATGCCTTCAGAAATGAGTCAGGCCAGAGCAAATGTTGCTCGTGTTTTATCACCCGGGAAACTCAGAAACTTTCCAAGAATGAAGTTATGGGAGTAAAGCAGGAAGCAGGGTAAGCCAGGGAGCTCTAACATACTGTCTCTCGCAGACAACAAGGCCTCAGTGTCAAAGCAACAAGACCAAGGGCATACACAGACCAGAGAAGAAAGCCTCTATGAGAACCTACAGAACGCTGGTTACAAACAGGTGGCGGAACACTAAAGAAAGAGACACAGAAAGAGAACAAGCAGCAAGACCCAGACATGCCTGGAATACTTTTTTTCAGGCTGGCATAAGGAATTTAAGGAATTAAGAGGGTTTTCTTTTTTTCCTCCTCAGCAGAAACGTGAAGGATTTAATGATTACTCATTCTGATGGAACAGAAATACTAGCTTGTCTCTTTCCAAGGCACTCTGCTACATCTAACTTACTTGCAACTTCCAAATAAATTGGTTTTACGCTGCTGCTGTTGTTAGCAAATGAGAGAGTGAATACGCTGGTGTTAGTGGGGTGAGCTAGAGCTGGGTGGATGATGGATTTTTTTTGGTTCACTGGCAACTGTGAATAATCAGGGAATAAATTGTTTCACATTGAACTGAAAAAGCCCTTTTTTTTTTTGCAAAATTATTGGCGAACAGAAATGTTGAAAAAAAAATGTTTCAGGCTGAATGAAATGTTTAGTTCAGCCTGAAACAAAATGTTTTGAGTTTGAACTTTTTCATTGTTTGTTCCCATAACACTGAAGGAAGTTTCAAAACAAAAAGTGTCATTTTGAATAAAAAAATCCACGTTTCATTTTGAAAATGATGAAACATTAATTTTTTTTTTCAGAATTTTTCACTTTTGTTCTGTTTTCTCAACAGGAACACTTGGGCGAAACCCACACAGATTCACAAAACCTTCACCATTGCAGACATGGCATTTACCACCACACAAAGGGTTTGGCTGAAAAATTTTCCCCAGCTCTAATTTTAACTCCTTTTGATATTCTTACATGACAGAGTTTGAGGATTTCAGAAGGGCTAGGATTGAACTAAATAGTGAAATCTATCTCACCCTGCATTTCAACATTCTTCTGGGTTTTACAGAAGCAGTAACACCACCCCCGTGCACTTGGAACAGTCTCTGCCACCTCATTCAGAAAATTATCTCCTTCTCCTCTTTAAGGGCTCCATCCTGCAAAGTGCTGAGCACAGGTCCCAGTCCAAAAAAGCTCCTAGACACATGAGTAGTCCTGTGGATTTCATTACTTGCATATTTAAAATCAATCATATTCTTAAGCATTTTACTGAATCGAGCCTGAGTGCTCAGCACTTTGCAGGATCAAGCCCTAAATTGCCCCACAGAACATGCTTAAACCTTCCAAGTAGGACTGCTGCTGAGGTTCAGAGCAGGACTCCATACCTGAGGCAGGTCTGCAATGATTTGTCTTGCACTACATTATAAACTCCTCGGTGCAGGGAACGTGTCTCTCTTTGGGCAGCACCACACACGCTATCAGCACTCAGTAAACACAACAAATGAAATATTAGCTTGAATCAAAGCCCTGCATCCAAACAGCCTCCAAACAGTGGGGAAGGTGAGATCCAGACCTAGATCCAAACTCTGCATCTCAGGCCTGTTTCTAACTACTCCAAAGACTTGTGGGAATATGTCAAGACTAGTTCGGGCCTGATCAGGGGCGGCTCTAGCTTTTTTGCTGCCCCAAGCACGGCAGGCAGGCTGCCTTCGGCGGCTTGCCTGCAGGAGGTCCCCGGTCCTGCGGATTTGGTGGCTTGCCTGCGGGAGGTCCGCCAGTCCCGCGGCTTCGGCGTACCCGCCACCGAATTGCCGCCGAATCCGCAGGACTGGCGGACCTCCCGCAGGCAACCCACCGAAGGCAGCCTGACTGCCGCCCTCGCAAGGACCGGAAGGGCGCCCCCCGTGGCTTGCCACCCCAGGCACATGCTTGGAGCGCTGGTGCCTGGAGCCGCCGTTGGGCCTGAAACTGATAGATGCTTCTGAGGCTAGGTCTACACTGATTGGGGGGGGGGGGTCGACCTAAGATATGCAAGTCGGCGTATCTTAGGTCGATTTACCTGGCCGTGAGGACAGCGGTGAGTCAACCACTGCCGCTCCCCCGTCGACTCTGCTTCTGCCTCTTGCCACGGTGGAGTTCCGGATTCGACGGCAGAGCGATCGGGGATCGATTTTATCGCGTCTCGATCCCCGATAGATCGATCACTACCTGCCGATCTGTGGGTAGTGTAGACGTACCCTGAGTCTCCCAGCTCACACTGATGTTGGTGAGACTTGCAATGCTAGGTACCACCTTGCAGGGTCAAATCCACAATGAATATGGTCACATCTATTTCTTCAAGACTCTTAGCTGAGCTCCCAAAGAAAACCCATTCCACAATCCTCTTTTCCAGTGCATAGTGTACAAAATAATTTATACATAGATGATGCCAGAGCCTAAACATGTTTAAAGACCATGTAAGGTGAAAGATCTGCAGTAGCAAGTTAAAGTACTCATTGCCAGGCAATATTATTACAGTCCTCATTGAAACAGACACATGCTTCGTGCTGGTCCGCCTCTGTCCTGGAAATATAGTCGTTCTGAACAAACAACATGAGTCAAATTCAGCCCTTACTCCTGTCCACCCAACCCCACTTACTTCAATGGCATTGCACGGATGTGACTGAGAGTGGCCTTACATCAGCAAAGAAGCCTAAAGAGCGCCCTATCACGTCATGCAACGTGTGCACAGGATTTAAATCAACTCACCCTGCTGTTCCCGTGCGTTGGGCTGGAGCCAAATTTCCAGTATATCCAAACCAGGCTGACAAACTGGCTCCGAAAGGTCGTGTTTCAGCTTGGCAAAGGGACAAGACCACCTCTGATATCAGACGCTAGTCCTGCACCTGCTACGCAGGGAACAGACATAGTCACGCCTGGTGCGGCTCAAATACTCGGGGACAGAGGTAGGGGCTCAACCGGCTGCGCATGGGGACTAATTCCAGGGGCTTCTGAAACAGCAGCTTAAATCAGCATTGAAATAACTAGGCAAATGGTCAAATTCTGGCCCGCGCTGTGCCCAGGTATAGGGAGATAGCCCCTTCTGCTCCCCTCCCCCACCTCAGTCCCTAGAGTGGGCCTGGGCAGGAGTCAGCCATAATTTGGGTGGCTGCTGTGATGTCGCCGTCTATATGGCTTTATAAAAATATGCTAATGAGTGAATATAATGTCACTGGAATATGCTTCATGCAAAAGGTCTCTTGTAAGGCATCATTACAAAGCTTATAATCTACTGAGTGTGGCCTAGGCCATCCGATTTGTATGTATGTACCACTCTTGTATCTGAAACTAGAAATATGAAATATAACTCTGAGGGCCTATTGTAATTATGCAAAGTGTGGGCCATTAATGGTGGTTTGGAATCTTGATGACTCCCATTAACCAGGACAATTGTCTGCAGATGGCTGTGTTTTACCTGTATACTGTGTGCTGGCAAGTGGGCAATGAAGTCTTGCAGTGACATGTGATCATGTCACCTGAACTGGAATCCATCTTTAACCTGGTGTCTTTCCATTGAGAAGGAAGGGGTGGGAACTCAGAGAGGGGCAAAGGATTCCCGCCTTATGCAAAAGATGTATAAAGGGGTGGAACAGAACAAAGGGAGGGGAGGAGCCATCATGAAGAATCCCCCAGCTACCACCTGAGCTGGAACAAGAGCTGTACCAGGGGAAAGAATTGTGCCCAGACCTGGAAGGTGGCCAGTCTGAGGAAAAAACTTACTGAAGCATCTCTGGGGGTGAGATTATCTGTATTCAGTTTGATTAGACATAGATTTGCGCGTTTTATTTTATTTTGCTTGGTGACTTACTTTGTTCTGTCTGTTACTACTTGGAACCACTTCAATCCTACTGTCTGCATTTAATAACAGCACTTTATACTTATTAATTAACTCAGAGTGTGTATTAATACCTGGGGGAGCAAACAACTGTGCATCTCTCTCTATCTGTGTTTTAGAGGGCAAATATTTTATGAGTTTACCCTGTATAAGCTTTATTTGGGTTTAGACCCCATTGGGAGTTGGGCATCTGAGTGTTAAAGACAGGAACACGTCTGTTAGCTGCTTTCAGGTAAACCTGCAGCTTTGGGGCAAGTAATTCAGACCCTGGGTCTGTGTTGGAGCAGACGGGAGTGTCTGGCTCAGCAAGACAGGGTGCTGGGGTCCCGAGCTGGCAGGGAAGGCAGGGGTAGAAGTAGTCTTGGCACATCTGGTGGCAGCTCCCAGGAGGGTTTCTGTGATCCAACCCGTCACACCTGCGCTCCCTCCTCCTGGGCAATGGGAGACCCTAGTACTGCTGGCAGAGCTCAGCCGCAGAGTGGTCACACAAGACAGCACCAGGGGAGCCCATCAGACCTATCCAGAAGGATAAGTAAAGGCAATCCTTACTTAGTTGGGGTTGGACTAGATGATCTCCTGAGGTCCCTTCCAACCCTGAGATTCTATGAACCCGTGACTGTGCTTCCCTCAGAACTCCGGGAGACCTGATCTTGCCCCTGACCTGCAGAAGCAGGACGCCTTTATCCAGTGCAGCTCAGGAAATGCTCCACCTCCTTCCAGCTGTCTGTAGGCCATTCAAACAACAACTGGCCAAGGGCACCCGTTCTCCTCTCTTCCCCTGAGAAAATCCCATGCAGCAGGCAGCGACAGTGGACAATGAAATTATACTGCGACTTTTTCCTTTGTGACTCCACCCCTAAAAGCTAAGAATCAACCCCAGCAAAGAAATGGAAATACAGCAACACCTGCTACTAGCAAGGCCGGGGAAGGGCTCAGAGTGGAGTCATTTTCATTAAGAAGATAAGATCACTCAGGGTTCTTAGGTAGCTCATAGCAGCCAGGACCCCCTCCGTCCTGCTTTAAAAAAAATAGGCCATTTGTTAACTTTAATAACCACACACACACACACACACACAGAGCAATTCAGATGAAGGGTGTGTGCCTCTGAGTTCCGTTAGAGAAGAAATGATGACTTTGCAAATTAGAGTGAGTTCCTCTCGTCTGCACTTTAACTCAGTTCAAAAAACAATACTTCTTCTCTAGCACTTTTCATCAGTCCATCTCCAAGCCCTTTGCAAAGAAAGTATCATCAACCCAATTTTACAGAGGAGGAAACTGTGAACACAGAAGCAAAATGACCTGCCCAAGGTCACCAAGCAGGCCAGCATCTCAGCCAGGAATAGAACCCAGGTCTTAAGGCTCTGTCATAGACCATAGACACTGGGGCGAGAGAGAAACCTGGGCCATGGCCAAACCAATTTTGGTCAGTTTTTGCCAAACCTGAGTGACACTGCGACCTCACGTGCCAGGTCGCAATATCACTCACTCACGTTTGAAAGGGCTGTGCCTAAGAGGGTTTGACAGGCGGCGCAAATCTAAGCATCTCCCCTTCCGGCCACACGCACTTTAAATGGTGTTCCACAGCCCCTGCTGGGTGACTCATAGCTTCTAGCAAAGGCAAGCTGCAGTGATTGGTAACAGTGTCTTGGAGAGTTCTAGCACCCTGGTTACATATTTTTGGCACTAAAGGAGAACAGGTTCATCAACACATCAATTTTCAGAATGGTTCTCAGGAAGAGCTGTCACCATGGCACCGTCCCATTGCTGGGAATGGTCTTGGGAGAAACTGCGGCCTTACTGTCACTCCACAGCAGGAAGCCTGGTCCAATGGTGTAGCTCGGACTCTGAGACCGTAGTTCAGTGTTTGAATGCATGAGAAAACAGGAGACTTTCCTTATGGGTACAGTGCTGTGTGGTGTTGCTTTCAGAACTTACCGTATACATTTAAAAGACTCATGTGTTACCATGCATGGAAGTGTTCTGTTCTTCGTTGTCTAATCAACCGCTACAAGCCACCCCCAGCTAGTCACTCAGCCCTTCTGTGCTGTGGAGGCTCAAGACAGAACTAGGACAGAGAACGAAACACCTTTCACCCCAGAGCATGTAACAGGTCGGGGAGGTCAAACAACTGTCATTGGCAGGACAGCTCGGTGAATCGGCTTTGGGACTGCAGCTAGAATTCACCATGCCCTAGAGGACCGTCCCGCCTCCTCCCCAGCCCCTTGGGAAGACGGCACAAGGTTCAAAAGAATGAAGGCGAATGTGGTCAGGACTTAGAAGCTCAGCCCTGCAAAGCTCTGCTCACATGAGTAATCCTTACTGCCTGACTAGTCCCATGGAAGTCAAGAGGGGAGGGGTGGCCATTAAACCTGCATAAGGATGATAAGAAGAGCCCCCCCGTGTCCCAACCCCCCGTGTTTCTCCTGGTCTCCCAAGCCCAAGCCAGGGTTCTTCCTTTGCAGGAAATCAGGTGAGGAAGCCAGCAGGCAGCAGTACCACCACCCTGCTGATGAGAATAGCACTGGACTGGCTGTAACTGGTGGTCAGGCCTTTCCGGCCCCGCTCCCTGCTGCTAGCTGTCTCACTGTGGTCTGGACGTGCCATGTAATGAAGTCAATAGTGCTCAGTCAGCACGTTCCCCTTTGCAACAACAGGCAGACTGCTGCCTCTGCACAACATTGACGTCTGTCTCCATTCTAGCCCTGCACCCACACCTACAGTATCACTTTCCCCAAAGTCCCACCTGCTCTTGAGCACGGTACAGAAAAGATGCACACAACATGCACACATCGTGAGACATTATAGCCAGATGGCACAGAGGGTGGAGCACACAGCTCTGATCCTGAAATCTACACAGGTAAATCTACACCGAGTCCCAGTACCGCACCGGGGCTTTCCACAGCCACCAGGGGTCAGTCCCCCGATGCAGATCTGATTGCAGGATCAGGATCTACCCTTGGAACACTGAGCTGGGTGAATAATGCCAATAAGCCCCCAAACAACACACAAGAGCAAGCCTGTGTTAAACATACAAGGGCCTGACCCTGGAAAAAAAATCTTTATTTCTTGGATTAAAACACCGCCACAGATAATCCCATTGACTTTAATGAGGAGGTTGGCTGCCAGGAGCTGAAATGAGATTTCCTTTTCTAGAGGGGTGCAAACTTGCAGATAATTAAGAGAGACTGGAAGTAATGGAAATCTCCCAAGAAAGCCTGTTCTCATGAGACGTGTAGCCCACCACTGCAGATCCATCAAGTCAGACGAGCCTCTGAAATCCTCTTCCCCTCCTGGGAACATTCTAAGGTTCACTCATTAACATTAGCGCACGCAGCAATGTCTCCTTGAAGCACATGGACAAGACAGAGCTAAGCATTGCTTGATCTTCCCCATCAAAGCTTGTGTCTAACTCTCAGCCCACATTGAGTGATTTTCTGTGTTCCCATAAATATTAAATATGCAAAAATAAAGCAAAAGCAAAAAGTAAATTCCCTGTTTCTCCTCCCTATTTCTTTCTTTACCATAAACCATTTCTTTCTACTCTGTCGCCACGCATGCACACCCATCCCCCAACAGCTGTAAAATAACCATCTATCACTTGGATTATGATTTACTTTCAACTTCCATCAGGACTGGTAAACACACTGATATATGAGCAAGACAATACGAAGCTGATTTTCATTGGCAGCTGCTCTTCAACTGAACCGCCTGATGTCACAGCAGCAAACGACACGAATCACTTTTCCCAAGTGTGGACTGAATGAAACTATATCAGCATCATGCATCTTGCCTTTATGAGCTTACTAAAAACACACCCACAGACAGGCCACCCTGACAGTAACGACAGGGCCTGATTTTATACCACTCATGCACTGGACCTGATCACACTGTTTTGCCTGTAACCCTGTTTAATGGACGCAGTCAGTATCTGCATACGAGTGAAGTCACAGTTAGGCATGGGGGAACCTCAAAAGGTTTGGCAGCTCGGTTCAGAGCTTGTGACAAATCCTACACATGCCTTACTCATGTGACTAGTTAAAGGGGGTAAGGAGAGCACGATTTGGCTCATTATCCAAACCTGTGGGATCGTCCTTCACTTTTTCCCTCAGACACAAGCAGATCCTTCACCGACCTCACATTTCCCTTCCCCTGACACTTGCCTTTCTCTCCGCCTCCCAGCAAACACCCTTACACCTGCCTCTCTTTCCTTGTCCCTAACACTATTCTTTCCTTTAAGAGCAAAATCCCAAAGGAGGGGTGTAACACCCTAGTGAGCCCATTTAATGAAACAGGGCTCAGCACTTCTGTTCCTGTCCAGGTACACCCAGTTGGGCTAATTATGAGGGCAGGGCAGCACCTGGGGGGTATAAAAGGCCGGCTGAGACGGGACTGCTGGGGATTCAGTGTATGTTTCAGTAGGAGACAAGAGCCCTCGCTGACAGAAGATGGTTCTTGGGGAGAGGGCTGCAGGCAGGAGGAGCAGCAAGGGGTTTGCTGGCTAGCATCCCCGAGCCAGGGCCAGAAAGGGCTGAAAACAGGAGGAGCAGCAGCAGCAGCAGCAGCAGAACAGGGAGATGCCTGCTGGCTCTAAGCAGGAGAGCTGAAGTTGAGGGCTGTCGGAAGGGAAGCAGTGGGGTTAGCATCTCCTTGGTGGAGAGCTGGCTCCCAGAGGAACCAAGAGAGACTCCCAGTGGTGAGCCTGTGTGAGTTCCCGCTGGGAAGAGCAGGGTCATGCCCCACAAGGAACGGCTGAGGAAGCTGTCCCGGCGGAGGGACAGACGAGGACTGTTTAAGAGTGCAGGTCTGGCACTCTTGGTAGGAACAGAGCTGGGTTTTTAAAGATTACTGGGGTTGATGTGGACTATGTTGTGGGAATTTTGTGTAGGGTCTTTTGTAAATAATCTGTTGCTGGACTAGAGAATAAGCTTGCATGGATTTACTGGCAACCCAAGGGAGAAACTGAGGCCGGGGCCACAAGCAGGGCTGCCACAAGGAGGCAGCCACTCTCTTACAAGAGGGATCTTCCCGGGTACCCTCTCTGCTGGGTTCTAATCTGCTGCTTTATTCAAATCCCATGGACTCCCCTAGATCAGAGGCACCTCCGAATGTACTTGTTCCTCCTCAGACCTGCGGAAGCACCACCAGGGTTCATGGGAGCTGAAGGCAGCAGCCCGCTCAGCAGCAATTCTGACTCACTGAGCCCCTGAAATGGAGTTTGGCGTTTCAGCAGAGGTAGAGCCCTGTGGGAAACAGGAACAACGTCACTCCTAGGTGTGCGCTCCTGGAGGGCCCCACACTTTGGGGGAGCTGGCACTTTCAAAAGACCTACAACTCGCCGTACTACAGTAGCACCTACAGGCTCAAACTAAGCACCCCCGGCCCTCAGTGTGCAAGGCACTGCACAAGCACATGGTAAGAAACTCCCTGCCCTGAAGAGATCAGACAGAGAAAGGGTGGGAGGCGAAACAGAGACACAGGGAGGTGAAGTGACTTTCCCCAGGTCAGTGGCAGCGCTGGGAATAGCACTAGGTTTCCTGGGTCCCACTACAGAGCTCTGCTAGCTGACTGCTGCTGTTTCACCATGAGCCCACCCTCCTCGCAAGATGAAATTGGGGGCCTAAGCCTTGTCACAAACAATAATCCTATCCACACCGTCCACCATCCCTCTCCTCCAGATCCCAGTGACAAGCCACAGTCTGCCCCCATCCCAAATATGCCACATGGGCTCCTGAAGTCTGCCTCAGGTCCCTGAAAATCCTATTACACTGAGATGCACTAAACCTTGGGATCGCTCTAGATAGGGATGGAATGAGGGACGGTCCGTTCTGGTTTTAGCCTTGGTTTGAGATCCGGACTGAGGTGGAGGCTGGCTGTATTTTTGCCAGAAGCAGTGTGTCCCTCCCAACCCATTTTATATGGCAATCACTGTTTGGACTTACTGGCAACCGAAGGGAGAAACCTGCAGCACCCAGTTCAAAGTACAAAGACATTCCGCAGGGAATTAAAGAGCCAGCCCATCATTTTTAAAATTGCCACTTCGTACCAGCATCTTTCAGCCAGGAATTTCAAAGTGCTTTGCAAACTATAATTATACCTCACAATAGCCCTGGGAGGGAGGTGGTGTTATCCCCATTGCAGAGATGGGGAGACTGAGATGCACAGAGGTAAACACCTTGCCCAACATCCCAGTGAATAAGGAGCCCAGCCAGGAATAAACCCAAGCAGTCGTGATTCCCCAACTCTTAAGAATACACCAGCATGAAGCATTTGCAGTAACCAATGAAAGGTAAGGGATTGGAAAGCCACTTCCTGTCCAGGGGTTCTAAGTCCTGGTCCCAACCTGACCACGTGGTAAAAGCCAGCACCACAACTGGCAAGAGTCAGCCCCATAGTGGCAGCAGGGGCGCCAAGGGCTAAGTGGGCATGGAGCCTTACCAACCCGAAAGGCGCCTGGGAAGGGTTGAGTCACATCAGTAATGCAGGTGAGGAAGCTTGCACCGGGCCTGTTCCATGGAGAAAGAGAGGTTTCCATCCATAGAGTTGCTAATTTGATATCTTGGACGGGAAGCTGGATGGGAGCGGAAGGGGGACTTGTGACGGTGGGGCCTATTTCCCATCACTTGTTCATTCATGTATCTAAGCAGAGTGCCTCTGGGCATAGTCCACCGTCTCCTTGGATTTCTTCTCAGAGTAGCGAGCACAAGCCGAGGTTCTCTGCTCAGTGTCCTCTGGAGTCCTTGTGTTGGCCAACCCCTCGTCCCTGTTTCTGCTTTCTTTGTCCCCCGCAATAACTTGACTCTTGGAGAAGGGCAGGTGGCTATTTCTGTTTCTATTGTGGGGCTTCCATCCAATCAAATAGGCTCGCACTTTTTATGAGCTCCAAATTCACCCAATACTTTTGGTTTGTTTTTAATTAAAAAGGAAGAGCATATACCAGTATTTTTAAATTTGGCTGCTTAAAGTTACTGGCAGGCTCCTGGAGAGCTTGCCAGCTGGGGAGACGGCTGCCCTGCGGCCTGGTTTCCTGAGCTGCCCAGCTTCCCACCACATGAACTACCAAGGACCTAAGAGCCCAGGGAGCAAGGAAGCCAGGAAACCCTGGCTCCTTGGCAGCCCACCAGATGGGGGGCTTTGGCTTCCCGGTAGCGCACTAAGCAGACTGCCAAGGAGCCAGGGAGATGGGCGAACTGGCAGGAAACCAGGCCTGGTTTCCATCAAAAGTGTAGCTGGAATTGTTTGGATTTGGTGCAATCAGCATTTTCTGACAGAAAATGGATCCATCGGAAATTTTACAACCAACTCTACTTTTTCTGCTTATTTTGATGGCAAATTTCATCTTAGCAATATTGGTAAATATCCAACTGCAGATCAGTACACAGAGCCGAGCCTCAGCCGGTGTAAACAGATGTAGCGCCACTAAAGTCAGAAGAGCTGCAACCATTCACCCCAGCATCAGGTATTCTCCTTTTGTACAGCCAGCTCTGCGCTCTCTCTTTCCTTCTAGCCTATATACACACTACGCAAAAACTCCTTATATTAAATAATTATAGCACTGTAACAACAAACCATTACTCGTTATTAAAGGATACCTACAGGGTGGTTTAATATTCTGAAACATTGGACTCAACAAGGAGACTTCTCAGATTGTAACGACAAGCTTTTATTTGAATGTTGTTGTTTGGCGAAAAGGTTTCGGTGTCTGTTTATTCTTGAATGTTCATGCAAATGGATTCTCTGAATGCAAATACTCAGCTCTGCCTATATACAGATTTGCTTGTGCATGAATACAGGTGTTCACAAAGGGCTCCATCCCACACCCACTGAAGTCAAAGGCAAAACACCCATTGACTTCAATGGAGCAGAATCAGGCTTTATGTATGCAAAAAAACCAACACCACCTCTTCATACAATTTCAAGCCAGGGAAAAGAAATATTGCGGACTAGCCTGAGCCTTTAGATGCAGCAATGCGTAAGAGGCAGAATGTGACCCCTCTATGCCATGAAGAATTGTATCTCGGAGAGTCATAGTTCCTTCCCTGCTCCTCTCTTGCTGCTGCGTGGTAGGAGGGGGACTAATTCTCTGAAGTCCTGGAAAGGGTGCATCCTACTCCCTTCCACCCACACACTGGGATTGCTCCTCTGGCCAGCAATCAAGGAGAGGCAGAACCAAATCCCCACCCCTCTCCACCACCCCCTGCCCACTTACGGAGAAGGGATACTAATACTATCCAGGGAGCAGAGGCTGTGCTCTACACTAGACCCGGGCCTGAGATCCAGGTAGTCTGAGCAAGAGGGTAGGGACTTGGCTGGGAGGACCTTATTCCTTCCTCAGCCAATAAAGACAAGGGCACAGGCCGGCTTCAGGTGACCAGCCACATACCACCACCAGCAGCCAGTCATGGCAAACAGCCACAGCCTGACCTAGGCTTGTCCGAAGTGTTAGGCGAACCATCCCAAAGAATAAATAAACCCTTGAAATATCAACATCTGTTCACCGATAACGAGGGAAAAGTGGCTAAATCTGTGGGATAAATTGCTCCCTCTGAATAGGCTGCCCAGCTCTAAGAGATTACGGACAAGATTTACTCAACATTTATTTCCAAACTCATTCCGCGCATTTTAATCCCTCTCCAGGGATGCTACTACTTATCCTTCGGGATCAATCGTTAACTCTAATTTATGTTTATGGCTGATAAACACTAAGAGCTGAAATCGTCAGTGTTTGTGTCTTTAGGGTGAAGGTCACTGACTCCCTCTGCTCCAGGCCTGAAGGGTTCTCACTCACCCTCGCTCTTAATAGGAGCAAGAAGGCTGTGCCCCGAGAGAGCTCTTATCGGCAAGAGAAAATAAAAATGCTGAGGGGGTTCCAATAAAGTATGGCTGAAGGCTTAATGGGTTGAAATGCGAGTCTGGGTCTTTTCAAGGCACTCCCCTAGAAGCACGAAGTCAACATTCAGACATGATTTCGTCTGGGGCTGCTGATCATTTCCTGCCCCAGCAGTTTTGCTAAAAGGAAGAGCCTTCTTTCCCCTTCCAGAAACGCAGCCCATCTGATAAGAATAACTTAAGCAAACAAAAAGAGATGAATTCCAGTTGAGCTAATTCATCACCGAGTCAGAACTCCTGCCAATTAGATCATCGAAAGAGCATTTGCCGAGCAAGGGAGACAGGGCGAAGCAGCAGGGAATTTATGAGCTGGGGTACTGAGAGAAATAAAAAAGGCTTGTGGTCTGTCCGTGGCTTTTGTCTTTACTAGGGGAAAAGGTGAGTTCTCACCTCATGTTATTAACACGTGAGCAGCTTAGTGATGACAAGGCCACACTTAATTCATACCTGCACATGATGTGTGTGAAGCACAGAATCCTGCGCCAGCCTCAAACGGAGACTCTCATGGTTAGCAGCTTTACTAAAGGGCAACAGTGGGCACCACGTTTTAAGTGGCTAAAGAGAAGCTGCCCACTCACTGAACCCATAGGTGCTCTGAAAGGATTTAGAGAAACAGCTCAGAACTTACTTTTGGTTCCCAGCATTTAATTTTTTCTTTTTCTTTTTTTTTTTGCTACTGCAAGCACTACCCTCTCTGCCAGCACGGGTACGGGGACGTGCACTGTGTATGTTTTGCGTCCCCTCACTAGTACCTCATATAAACCAAGACGTGGTTACATGAAAAACTGCTAAAGGGCCATATGGTATCTTAGTAGCAGCACACTGTAGGGCTGCATGGAAGATCTGAGTTGGATTTCTAAACTAATCCAGGGCCCCTGGGGCTCGGACTGCTGCTGAGGTGATACAGAGCCCTGCGGGGTGGGGGAGACTTCATGCTGGCCTCCAACTACCCCTCCAATCAACCCCAGGAACTGCATTGAGGGGTGCCACGTTCAGCTCTCCTCAGATAGAAAACTGGATTAACCCAGTATGGGTCCTTTGAGGGTGATCAAAAGGGAGGAAAACATGGAGGATCCCTGAAATAGTTCCGTTCTAAATTAAGAGTCACAGAAATGACAGCACGGAAATTCTGCCCAACTGATGCTAACAGAATAGGACAGGAACCTGAACATGTGAGATGCCAAATGGTGAAATATAACCCCCCTCTCCCAAAGAACAAATATTCAGAAACAGAGGAGAGGTGGTGGAGGTAAATAAAATAGGAAATGGTACAGAGCACAAAAAGATGCATCGACCATTGTCTTACATAGATGTAAGACATAGAACAAATAGACCATAGTCTTACATAGATATAAGACAGCAAAAATTAATAGGAAATTCTGTATATTCTGAAGCCTCCATTGTAAACTACTGCCAGTGACCAAATACCAGACTAAATGGAGCACTGATCTCTTCAGGTAGGGTCAGTCCTATACTACTTATCCTCCCCAAGGTGTTTTGTATCGGAGTCTATGGCAGTTATGTAAATTCACAGAAGACATTCTTAGAAGCAGGTCGCAATGCAACAATACAATCTCTAACAAACAACTTGTTACCACCAGTTACAATCCACTGTGTTACCTATACCCACACTCATGGCGTGGGGTGCCAGGAAACATTCAGCTCCCTTCCTGACAATGAAAGGACGGTATCAAAAATAATCCTGTTTGTTCGTATTTTGCTAAACAGCGAGGTGGCTTCAGGAGCCAGCCTTTCTACCCTGAACTACAACATAATCCTCAGAGGCCACACTCACCCGTGGTGTAACTCGATTGCCTTCAGTGAAGTGACACCCAAGATGAATCTGGCCCCATATAGCTGCACTATGAGAACACTGGAAGGGATCTGAAATTCAACAAGGTGTTAGGATGTTTGAAAATGAGTCATTCCTAGAATAAAACTTCCACTGAATGGGCCAGATTATGGATCTCACTTTCTCTGCCAGACCTGGGTGCAGAGGTCTGGCAGAGAAACCCGTGGGCAGCTCTTAAGGTACATATTAGCTGCCAATAGTCACCAGGTCTTTACCCTGCGCTCAACATATCCCCTGTGCTCAGGGTTGCGAGAGAGGTGGCACAGGGTGAGCTATGCCTACTGTGTGCTTCCCTACACCAGTTCTACACCCTCCTCCTCCCAATGTTTCACACAAAACACTGACTCCTACAAAAAGGACAAAAATAAGTCATCAGGCTTTATGGAAAAATCCTATGGAATTTAATCAGACCAATAAGTGGGTTTAAAAATTCTACCACCATGTTCCCATCCTCTATGAAATTCTAAAGGACTTTTCCTTAAGGAAGCTGCGGCAGGCCATTGCTGTCTACTGACCCACAAGAAAACTGCAGAGTCACACCACTGAGGTTTTTTATTTTCTGAAAAACTTGGACTGCTGGAGCTGTGCGCTCACTAGGGAAACCTAAGAAGCAGAAAGCTGGGTGTGTCTGAATGGCTAGCTGTCTCCTTTATTTGTTAGATATTATGTGAATGTGCAGTTAGGAAACAAGGGTGGGGAAGCTGCTAGTCCACAAGGCAAGGGTTAGATTTCTTCTTCAGTAGCTCAGGAGGGGTTTCCCCCCAGGGTAGAGGAGGTAAAATGAAGGTCTTTTAGGTGGTACCATCCTTATAGGGAATTATAATGTATTGGCTAGTGTGTACCACTGCCCCAGGATGGAATGGCAGAGCGGATTAAGATGTTGCTTTCTACTTGTTAGCCTATAAGCAGGCAACTGATTTAGCGTGACACCCGGGAGAATATATTTCTATCCCTCCAAATCAAATTTAACCATTAAAATTAAAGCTGATACTTCAAAATTTCCCCACATGGCTAGCAGCCATCTTACCAGGGCTGCTGCTGATATCAGTCTATTGGACAATCTAGTGGCCAAAGCCTCAGATTTTTGATGTTGGCTGCCAGTTATATTGTAAATAAAGGCCTTTAACTGGCCACTTAGCGTCACCCACCTCTCCCACCAAGGAGCTGTCTGAGCTCCTGTCCTCTAGATGCCCCTCACATCATGAAAATAACATTTTGTTATTCAAAAATCAGTCCAGAACCTGAACATTGCAACAGGAAGGATATGACCTCATGAAGGACAAGACCAATGATGCAAAAGGACTTTCTTGAGAAGTGGATGAGGTCATGTCTTTTATTGGGCTGATTTCTGTTGGTCAAAGAGACAAGCTTTCGAGTTCAGCTCTTCTTCTTGAGTTAGCTACGTATTTGGTTTCAGTTCTCTGGAACAAAAACCAGCTTCCACCTAACATCCATCCACTTTCACATGAAGCCCAAATCTTGAACCAAATTTTAATTCTAAAACTAAAGAGAAGATTTTCTATCTGAAACAAAACCCACAAATTGCTATTGAATTCATTCACTCAACTTTTAAATCCAAATTCAAAAATCCCTGGCACGCTCTCAAAAGACTGTCCCTACCTACAAAGCCCAATGCGGCTTCAGCTCCTGGGGATTCTCAGTATGCTTTGGGAGCAGAAGACAAGGAGTACTCTCCTCAGCTCTGCTGATGGCGACATCTGTGTGATTGCAGTGGCTGTTTCTACATTTTTCCTGAATATCTATCTGTCTTGCTGTCCAACTAGTGCAGCCCCAATGGTGTTGGCAAAAAAATACCCCTTGCTGGTATACATGTATACATTGTCGGACCCTGCTCAGAGCAGGTCTAGATGACAGTGGGGATAACACTGGAGGCCAGTCTACATTACAACTTGTACCCACAGTAGCCACAGCGAGGCTTCACCACTGCTACAGCCACAGGGAGGGATTTCTGGGAAAGGCTCAGGGTGGACAAGGCTGGCATGTGGGATAGCTGATAACTGTGGTATCCAAATATAAAGCCAGTCAGGCACATCCAACTTTCTGTTTCTTACATTCCCAAGGGATTGGCTACAAATCGTTGAAGAGAATTTATCGGCTCCGTGATTTGATGCCAGGTCTCGGTCTTGTCATTTGGGAGAACAAGAGGAACCAGAAGACACTGCTCTCCAAGATCCCTAACATGAGCCCTTTGATAGCTCAGTTGGTAGAGTGGAGGACTGTAGGGGGTGCTCAGCAAAATATCCTTAGGTTGCTGGTTCAGCTCAAAGGAGAGCATCTTTTTCTATTGGGATGATTTAGTTGGGGATTGGTCCTGCTTTGAGCAAGGGGTTGGACTAGATGATCTCCTGAGGTCTCTTCCAACCCTAATCTTCTATGAGTCTATAAATCACAGTCCACCTTAAACAGGAGGCATTAGGGAAAACACTACAAACAATAGGCTTCCATACAATCGTGTTCCAATTTTGTCTCACTTGTTTATCAGGACCACACTGCATTCTGGAACTCTATATAGCACACAGAGACATCTAGTTGCCAAATAATATAACTGCAAGTAAACACATAACTCCCATCACTTATTAAATTGGGAGCCTTCCCACTGACATTAGTGGGAGTTGGACTGGGCTCCAGACTCAGAGGGAAAAAAACAGGCCCTACAGAGAGTTAATTGATTTGGTGACTAGAGAAGAGCACCAGCACCAACCTTCAAATCTCAGAACATCTGGCATATGTCCTCCGAGCCCTGGGGCTCTCCTAGCCAGAGGTGAAAGCTGGGATGTGCAGCACGCCCAAAGGTGTGCAGTGCAGGGGGATGTGGAAAGCTGCAAGTTAAAATGAAGGCCTGGAATAAAAAGATGGGAATTATTCATGCTTAGTTGTTTCCCTTCCCCCACTCCAGCAAATCAGAGTCAAACACTAAAATGGAGACAAGGCCCCCTTTTGCTCTCTAAGGGCTAGAAGTCTTTTTATATTTAAATGAAAATCTGTCAAACTAATTAAGTGAAGATGTAACGGTCTCATTTTGTGCTCATTAGAGAACATCATAATGGCCATAAATTCCTCCGAGGGAGCGAGACTGTGTGTGAGTGCACAGTCTTAGAATGTCTCAGAAGATCCAGGCTCAACCATGTCTTTTGTCTTTACTTTAGACTTTGTGAGACAAACAAAGGCCATAGTATTGCTTAAATTAGCTGCAAAGTGCTACATATTACTGCAACTTTATAGGCGAGGGTTTTGCATGCACAAAACAGTTAGGAAACTGGAGTCATGGTTCCCACAGTGACAGTAATTTGGCCGTCATGTAGATATGGGGTGTGACAGATCATTGTACAGGGTGTTCATTATTGTGCTCGAACATATATGCACAATACAGTTGGTGCTGTGGGTTGCTTTGAATTTACTATTGGTAAGATCTCAAATAAGATGTTACATTAATGTCATTTTTTTATTTTAATGTCCTCAATTTAAAAAAAAAACAAGATATCAAGCAATGGCATATTGAAATAAACTGCACAATATTTTGTCATATATAATTTTCTTTATTTCTCCTTCTTTCCCCCTCCCCCAAACTTAAGCAAAGCAAGCCTTCCCCATTGTCAGGTGTGAACTTTTAAAATAAAACTGGGCTGGAATTAATAAAAACTGCTTTTGAATGAACCATGTACAGGAAAAGCAACTGATCATCAGAGCTCATTACTGCTACATGTGTGGACAGAGTGGGAACTATTCAAAAGCAATCAGAGATTGGGGGGGGGGGGGTGGTTCTGACGCAGTAGTAGCAAAAAGGCAGCCGAACACTATGCAGCAAAATAGACAATGGGCCAGCGTAGAGACAGGAGATTAGACAGCTGGTCTCATCTCTCAGGCTATGTGCACTGGAGACAACGGTTAGGTTTAGCTACAGATGGTGGGTAGACGGTTCTTGAACCCCCAGCTGGTGCCCCCAAGTGTGATGGTGGCCACCAGAGAAAGATTAGGAAGGACGCCATGATGAAGTAAAGCCAGGAAAAAAAGGTTATTAAACATACAGTACCACCAGGCAGGATTCCAAGAACTGATCAACAACAAAATAGTGATGAGTGTCATCACTGTTCCTATTGAAACAACATCTACAGTTCCACCAGCTAGAACAGAATTAGGTTATCAGTCCCCACACTACAGGGCATAAGTTGATCGTCAGTTACCGTCAGAAAGAAATTTTCCTCCATGGTTAGTGTTGCACACATAGGCACATTCTGGGGGTGTTTTGCAAAACACCCTGTATTTAACCATTGGCTGAGAGAAGATCCCAGACTGGATGGACTACGGGTATATTCAGGCATGGTGATTCCTATTGCCCACAAGTATTTCCAATAAGTGGGCTAAGTCAGATGCAAGGAACAGGAGCACTGCCCAAGTGGAGACCTCCAGGTGAAGTTATCCATGTGCATTTGCTCCTTCCTAAGAATAAGTCAAGAGGAGGCTTTCATTTTCCTCAAGACTGAATTAGTCCCAGGCCAGCTCCTTGCTGCAAGAGTGAGTGTAGCATGACAGTGAGAGAGAACCACCACTTCAACAGGGGGCATCATTAGACAATTATTCTACTGCAAACATTTATCCTCATCATTACCAAAGCTTTGATGCCTTTGGGGAGGAATTTGTGTAATGAAACGATGCCCAGGCAAAGATTCATTTCCCTACCTCCCCTCTTCCACAAAAGAAATTAATCTAGTTTAGTGATAAATGAGGCTGGGTTACTGCCAGGAGAGAGATCTAAGCTGGAACAGCCTCATGTGGCAGAGCGAGATAAATGGATTGCATTTTATGTGATGGGCCTGATTTGCAGAGGTGCCAGCTGACCTTGGTGGGAGCCGTGTAAGCGCCTCATGCACCAAAAAACCCATCCCTCTTACCTACAGTGGGAACTGTGGGTACGCCAATAAATGCAGGATTGAGTCCTACATTACAACATCCTCATTCACTGGAACACTGAATATAGCAAACCAAGGGGACAAGTGATAGGAGAACTGCTGAGTCTGGAATTAGTCTTCTATTATGCTTGGATGTTTATCCTAGGCTGAGTGTCTGCAAAATTTGGCTAATAATCTCCATTCATATCCCACCCCTCTTTTCAGGTTAGACCAGAAATGCCCTGGGACTACCCTTGTGGTATTTCAACAGTTTTGCTTCTGGGCAAAGCAAGAAATCAGAGGTCCCAACACCCTGAAAATCATGGTTGGAAAAGAGGGAGAGGGGACAGTGGGAGGAGATTTAATGAACATTTCAGAACCTAGTAAAAGATTCCATTTTGTTTCATTTCTGAAAATGGGTCAGATTCAGGGGCTGCGATTGGTTCTCATTGGTCTAACCCTGTCTCCCCCCGCACAAGGCTTTCCATTACCAGTCGTCGTTGGTTTGACACTAACCTAATGCATAGCTCATTGAAGTCAATGGGAATGTGTCCATTGACTTTCATGTGGGCTTGCATCAGATCCCTAGTTACCTCTGATCCAGGCAGCCCTTACTTACGTAAGTCACCCATTTGCTTCAGTGGGTGATCTGCTTGGGGCAGGAGGATTACAGGGTTTGGCTTGGTATTAATAATTCCCAATTAAAACAAAAGCCTAAATCTTCTGTCACTGAAAGATAACAGCTCAAGATCAAGAGAAAGAGAGAAGTATAAAGTGTCTGAAAGTCTAATGGCACCTGGAAGATGCAATTCGATTGTAATGGGGCATCCTCTGATTTGGGATAATTTCTTTGCTCAAGGTAGTTATTGGATTGTAGTGACTTGTTTTCCCATCTCCACAGGTGCGGGAGACTCCTCTACTGTATTCTCCCTGGCCTCCAATGAAGAAAAGCTTTGCCTTTCTTCTTATCACAGTTAAATGATACCTGCAGCTTCAAAGACCCTCCCCCCATCCATGGCCTTAGGCAAATAAATCTAGTTCTCAGCGGATAGTGGGACAAATCGCCTGCTGGAAACTGACAGCGGACAGGTGATAATGACTACCTGTTGATTAGGGGGACAGTCCCATCTCCCCAGCAACCCTTCTGCAGCTATCAGCTTTCACTCTCTTCCCTATGATCAAGCCTGCCATTAGAGTGGGTGCCTAATTTCAAACACTCACGACAGCCTGGAGCACTGATGGGGATGATTTTCTCACCCAGTGCGGGACAGATCTTCCGGAGTGGTATGAATGATGAGAGAGATTCTTCTCCCTGACTGTTCTCTGACCCCATTGTGTTCCTGTGGTTTTCCCACCACACTCATGTATTTATTACAGCCCATTAATGTGTTAGATGTATGAGTATACAAACAGCTCAGTCGATAAGAAAGCCAATATGCTATCTGGAAAGTAAGTAGCATTAACCTCTTCTAAAGCATGCGCTCCTCAAAGCCTATGGAGGTGGCTCAGCCAGACCAACTTTCCATATGAAACAACCACGTGAAATTCATTATCTCTTCACATGATCACTGTAGCCATATTGAATGGCCTGTCGTGCCAGTAAAGTCTCAGAGAACTGAGTCAAAATATAAGACAAGTTACAAAACACAACACACCTATGAGAACCTACCAGGCCATCTAGTCCACCACCAGTTCCAGGTGTGTTCCCTACGGAACCTGTCTGAGCACTTTACAGTCTCGTTTTAAAGCCCACTGGGATTTTCAAATAGGCTCAAGGGAGTTAAGCCTCCCACTCCTGTAGATTTTCAATAGGAGTTGGGCACCTGACTTCTGTGGGCCCCTTGGAAAACATCAGCCCACACTTTATTAAAATGGAGCCCCTCGTGCACATGTCAGAAAGTATGTTGCAGCTGTTCACCTACATTTGCTCGTGTTGTTGCTGTGATTGCATTTGCAAATGAAGCAATTGCAATGATACCTAACTAGCTATTAGCACATGCAATAACTCATGTACCTGAGCATGGGATTCACAACACATTTGGTCTCTAGCAATCAGCTCCCAGGCACAGAGAGAGTTTCTAGTCTACTCTAAGCAAAGTCCCCCGATGCTAGATAGACCTATAACTGAAATGACATCGTCACCTAGTGCAGACTGTACAACTGCAGCTGCAGACAGCAGGTCACACAAGTTCATTGAAACATGCCTGTATTGACTGGAGAGACTGATCTTTGAAATGGTTCTTGATGTAGGTAATCTGAAATGCACAGGTCAATTTACTCTTTATACTCGCTAGATAAAAAGTAGCATTTATCCTTTACTCATACATGAACTCAGCAAAACACACGCTGATCTACACCATTCCTATGTGCCATCGCACAGCTGTGTGTAAAGGACAGGGTGTCGGCCCTGGAAACAGGTCAAGCAGAAATCCAAGCTGAATTTGAAGCAGCCTATTCTAGTCTGCCAAACTGAACGCAAACGTTTGGGGATTCAGGTTTGGCATGACATCACCAGCCCAGAAAGTCCTGTGCTCTAGGGGCTTGATCCGGCACTCTGACCCTGATCCCGCAAAGCACTTAAACACATGCTTAATTTTGAGCACTCGTATTTAAAAGGAGCTCATCTCTTGAGTCCAGTTGATAAGAAAAGTTCAGGGCTACGGGGAAAGAAGGAGCTCTGCATTTTAGGAGCTGATCCCTGAAAGCACAGGAAGGAGGAGATGTAAGAGGTTCCTTCATATGCCCAGTCTTCTCCTGCTTCTACACTCTTGATATGGGCTCTCAAAGCATGTGTCCTTACAGGCTGGCATTTATCATGCTCAGGATGGGATGGATGGAGAGAGAGACAATGTCATTGCACTGTGTCACAGTACAAAGACTTCTACTGAAGTCACTGAAGCTATATTGATTTAAATCGTCTGAGAACCTGGCTCATAATCATCAGACTAAAGAGGAGCCCAACTTCTCTGTGTCCAGCTATGCAGAATATGAACCTAGTGAGCTTCATAAAAGAGAGGGACCATAAATCGACATGCCCATGCAAAAGATATGCAAATTATCATTGGGTAATATTCTGTAAAATTAAAGGGCCCATAGGCCACTGTTTTACCGAGTGGAACAGTGACGTGGGTATTCATCCACTGGATGATACACTGCGAACATCAGTTCATCTCATACACTAACGAGCTCTCAGATGCGAACGCCGCTGGGTCACTATTGTCCTACTAGAGTGGATTTGAACTATTGCACATGTGAGTTAATATCCCCATGTGCTTTTGGAAAATCTTGGTTTAAAAGAAAAATGCCTCCTCAAACCAAATACAAGCTGAGGAGGGAAAGGCCTTTTCCCCTTTAATGCTCACCACTCTGGAGAAGGATTCTAAGCCTTTATCCTGCTTATTCATGAGTGTGTGTGTGTGTGTGGGGGGGTTCTTAATAAAAAAAAATCATTCTTGAGAAGCTGTTGCTATGAAACTCCATGGTTCACAACAGATGGCAGTGAGAGCTGTTCTCAGGCCTGGCTCTGAAGCTCTCCACTCAAGCATACCATTAACATTCCTCAAATACCTCAGGCCCTGGCGGCTTCCATGCGGGCCGCCAATCCCCTAGACAAGCTCAATGCAGGCAGCTCCTCTGGTGGCGTCTCTCCTCAAGGTGCTCCGACAGCACTTGGACGCATGTGGGACTGGCTTTAGGAGGGAGGCTGTCGCCCCCCTCAGCTTTAGCCGCCAGACGCTACAACTGGGAAAATGCTCTGATTCCTGATATCAAAATGCAGCTTGTGTCCGAACCAGCTGGGGAGCTCTAACCACCCCTCTCTTTTGGTAAATAGAGAGAGGCTGAGCATTTTCAACTCCCACTGACTTCCACAGGAGTTGTGAGTACTCAGCACTTGTCTGGATCAGGCCCTCGGCAGGTTTTACAAGGGCTCTCATGAATTATTTCTGCTCAGTGTTGAGGGATGAAGCAAAGAGCTAGCCCCCTAAATCTGAGGATCATTATCTTTCCACCACCTTTGGGGCGCACGACACTTCACAGACACAGGGCTGCTGCCCTAGAGAGCTTATGGTCTAAATGGGACTGAGAACAGGCAGGAGTCTGGGAGGAGAACAGCGGCAAACAAGGGGAAGGGAATGTAGCACTGGAGAGATTAGTGATGGAAAACAAGCAGGAAGGGAAGGAGGAGGAGGGAAGGCGGCTGGATGTTCAGAAAGAGAGGAGCTTCTGCTCAGGGAGCAATGAGATAAACTACATACACGGTGTTCTGTATGTGACAAACTAGTTTAGCCAGTGGCCTATTACCATAGGTGCTGGAACTAGGGGTGCTGCCGCATCCCCTCGCTTGAAGTGGTTTCCATTATATACAGAGTTTACAGTTTGGTTCAATGGCTCACAGCACCCCCACTATACAAATGGCTCTCAGCAGCCCCTCTATACAAATTGTTCCTCTGCTTATTATTACTTATACACCTCTACCTCGACATAACGCTGTCCTCGGGAGCCAAAAAATCTTACCGCGTTATAGGTGAAACCGTGTTATATCGAACTTGCTTTGATCCACCGGAGTGCGCAGCCCCGCCCTGCCGGAGCGCTGCTTTACCGTGTTATATCCGAATTCGTGTTATATCGGGCCGCGTTATATCAGGGTAGAGGTGTAGTAGCGCCCAAAACATGATAGGTGCTCCCAGACACATGCTGTAGGAAGACACAATCCCTGTCCTGAAGAGCTCACAACCTAGGGTTTCTCTGGCTTTGGTACCTGCTTGTGCGACTCCTGAAAAGTCCTTCATGAGGATATGAAGCCTGCATCCACGTGGGTAAAGACCTTCACATATCCCAAGGCAAACTCTGAACAGCATCACCTCCATGGCGCGCACACACAGCTCAAACCACGTGGTCTCCTAGACCCAAACAGAAATGCTGGCTTTGCAGGAAAGCATTTGAATCTGCTTTGCCTGTCACGGTAGCATTGATCACATACAACTAGTGGGACTTGTGGGGGGTGATTTGCCTTTGGCTGCTGGGATGACTTATTTTTTTGATTCACTCCTACCAAAGAAGAGACAAAGAGGCAGATGCCATAGGCAAAACGCAGTGAGTGGCGTTTGATGTGCGCAGCTGGCCATTTGCATAGCTGACCCTCTCAGGCAAAGCCTAGCTGCGAGATATGAGCTTGCCTCATTGTGTTGTGCAGAAGAACTGCTCCCAGACTGCCTGGGGAATGGGGCTAACCCACAGGCTCACAAGTGGGTCTGACTAACATTTCTGAGCAGGTCTCTTTCATTTTAGCGACTGTTCTGAACATATTAAAAAGCTGTCATTGCAGCGCTTCAGGGGGATCTCTCTTCTGTGCAGGCCACAGTACATTGGTGACAAGAATACTTATGACTCTGTTATTCGGAGATGGCTTGTGGGGTTGCATATTCAGAATCCTTAGTGGTTTGGAGCAGCTACACAGGAAATTTTCTCTCTCACATGCACACAATGGTTTAGATTTGGTTTATGAGCTTAAGTTACAAATAAAGAAGGAATGAAGTTTCCAGGTGGCTCTTTCATCCTTTCATCTTCTCTATTTTTTTTTATCAGTCTTTAATCAAATTCCCGCTGTTACCTCTATTGAGCAAAGGAGAACTGCTGGCATGGCTTTTAAGTGTCTGCACACATGGCCTGTCCTATCACAGCCAAGCTGCTGCAATTCATTGTTAAGTGGTCTCTGCAGGCTGCAATCGCTAAAAAGCAAAAAAGAAATGACTAGGCTTTGGCAACTGAAGTCAATGCTAATACCTGGTATTTGTTCAGCCAGCTGTGTGCTTATGGAGGACTGTTTTTAACCCTTTGGAGACTTCAGACAGTTTGGAGACCATTGAATATACCAGAGAGAGTGAGGGAGAAATTACTGATACCCTCAGTCTGTGTCTACACTGAAAACACTACAGTGGCACAGCTGCACCACTGTAGTGCTTCAGTGTAGACACTACTTGCGCCGATGGGAGGGATTCTCCCATTGGCATAGGTAATCCACCTCCCTGAGAGGCAGTAGCTAGGCCCACAGAAGAATTCTTCCGTCAACCTAGCATTGTTTACACTGGGGGTTAGGTCAGCGTAGCTACGTCTCTTGTGGATTCTTGATACATAGCTATACAGATGTAAAATCCTCCTGTAGACCAGGCCTGACATTTTTAAAACTACCTAAAGGACTTGGGTGCCCAATTTCCATTAAAATTAATAGAAAATGGGGATCCAAATCCCTTACACAGTTTTGGAAATCTCGGCCATAATGTGTATTATCTACGTACATGTTATATGTTATAGATCATAGAATCACTCAGGTACAAGTTATCATAAATGATTCACAGAACTAGTGATGGCAATGGACCACCAGATCCATTGCCTTGGGGCCTCCATGGCTGCTGAGTTGGGGGCTGGATTTGCCCCCAAAGGACTGCAGGAATATGCATGCTTGAGAAAACACACACACACACACACACACACACACACACACACACACACACACACACTCTCTTACTTTCCTAAGCACTGATAGGGCTGACAACCTGGGAAGTGGCAGCATTCCAAGAAGGAAAGTTGCTATACAACCATTGTTCTGTCCTTACCATCTATTTCTGCGAGTTCAGTTAAAAAATGGCACATAGGCAAGAAAAAAGCAGAGCCTTTTGGAGTGGATGGTATTTTACCTACAATGATGGGCATTTGCCCCACAAATCATCCCATTATCATTGCCAGAGCCTCCTCTCTTTGTAAAGCTGTCACTCCTAAGACTAATCAGCATGCATTAGACATTGCAGCTTCAATGGGGCCAAGAGACCATAATCTATTTCATGACAATTTTCATAAACAGAAATCCCCAGAAGGAAACATTCCCTTTCATATAATTATGACGACAAACCCCAATATCCCAGCAGTGTCAGTCAACCATTGTCTTCCCCCAACCTACATATAGTGCACCAGATCTCAGGAGGTAAAAACCTGAACTGATTTGAATGGAGCTATACTGACTTACATGAGCTGAGGATCTAGCCCATCTTAGTAAATAACAGCATTATAGGCAAACTAATAGTGCTCACAGTAAAATGGGTAACTTTTCTACGTATTTGTTCAGCATTATATTAAGGGAAATAAAACCATAGCGAGTCATCTAAATCCAAGTTCGAAGTCCTTAGCTGTGGTATTTAATAAGCAATCTACAAAGCTGTCTATATTCTGGGCCAGTTCCTCAGCTGGTGTAAATTGGTGTAGCTCCACAATAGAGTTACATCGATTTACAATGGAGGATCTGGTACTTTTACATTCGTATTCTGTGGCCTACAACCTCACTGCACTAAGCACAGACAAATATATCTGTATGGCTGCTCAGGCCTTACCGAAAACAGTGACGCAAAGTGCCACATGAATTGAAACTTGCTTTACGCAGTCCTCACGGAACTAGTACCAACCTGTTACCACATCTAGGCTTCAACTAAAGATCAAATGACACGACACTGGAAATCTTAGCAATCCCTTAAGGTGGTTTGTGAGAACATTTACTACCCAATAGACAAAGATTGTTGCTCCCATCACATTGAGCATGCTGGCTGGAGTACATCATCATGGTTTCTGAAGCCTATGGAGCTATGCCCATGTACACCAGCTGAAGGTCTGGCCTGAAATATTTTTCTCTCTCTCTTGAGGGGGATACAAGATCACCCGTCACCACGGTATCTGAAGACCCTTATAACTTAAAGCTCAATAAGACTGTCTTCCTCTGGCCAGGATTTTAACATAGCCGGAGCAATGCTCTGCCCTGTTCCTGTTTGCTGTGAGTCTCACCACAGCAACGGCTCAGTAATCTCTCATTTCATCACCTGGACACTTGTTTGTTCACTTGGAACCCTACAGCGTTTAGGACCAACCGGATTCTTGATTTTTTCCCTCCTCAGAGACCCAGCCACACAAACTACTACTCGAGCAGGTATAAAGCCGACTCGGCAGTGGCTCCCCAGAGGCTGCTTACCTTATGAAAAAACAGACCAAGCCTCAGGTAGCCCCATCCTTGCTGGTGCGCTGCTCCTACGACAGAAGGCACCGTACAGGCGCCCTGCCATGTGGCAGGCTGCTCAGCACTGACAGGAAAGAATAAGAAGGCTGTCTCGGACAAGGAAGAAACAGGAGGGTAGCAATTAAGATAACAAGCCTCAGATACAGGTGGTTCGTGCTGAGGCACCTCAGGACTGACCCAGCAGCGAAGCAGGCGGCTCCAGCAGCAAATGAGGAAAAGCAGCTCAAATTACTGCCTTCCTGCCAACCAATCGTCAGCAGGCCTGACAAAGGAGCAGAGACCGTGATGGAAGGGGAAATACACAGAGTGAAGATGCCAGGCAGCTTCTGTCATGATGCCTGGTGAATGTGAGTCTCACCTATTCCTGCCACAGCAGCACTTGAGGAAGTCACCCGCAGAGATCAGTGGCTGACAACCTCTTGTAACGTGTCACCTCATCTCTATAGTGTCTGAACACCTCATAATCGGTACCATATTTATCCTCATTACACCCCTGTGAGGTAGGGGAGCATTATCCCTATTTTATAAATGAGGTGACTGAGGCAAATTATCACACATATGTCTGGCAGAGCAGGGAATTAAACACCCAGGTCTCCTACATCCTGATCTAGCACTCTAAGCACTGGGCCACCCTTCCATCTCTCAGTGATGTGAGGCTGTTTGATGCTTCTATTGCAATTTAACACTGGAAACATCACCATTTGTAACAATGCTACAAAGAGATGGTAAATAGGGGGATGGAGTAGTAGCTGAAAGCTTTTCAGCTTCTGACAGATCTGAATTCATTTTGACACAGCTGCTGTTTTTTAATGAGCTTGTTTTATTTTAATAGCAGCATAAAAGCTGCTACTCCTATAAAAGTCTTCTACATAATGATGATTGTACCATAAATGTACCTATAACTGACACCAAATGACACTGGCACCATTGGTTCTCTAGTGTTGTTATCGCAGCGGGCAGCATATTGCATAGAGTATTCTCAAGAATTTGTTTGAATCCCAAATAGCTGTTTGTTCCATGGCCACAAAAATGTTTATTCACTATTCACAAACATTTTGCAAGAAGGCTATTGTTTGATAAATATTTGGGGAATGGTTGCTCCTCTTTGTACAAATACCATAAGCTAACAGGCGTCTCTGTACATGAACGTGACTATTCACTACTGGTTGTGTATTATTTGCTGTTCCTCATTTGTTATTCATTGTTCTTCTGTTTAAAAAGTTTCACTCATTCTATCAAGAAGCCAAAACAATACCACGTGACTTATGTGACCAATCACACCCCACCAATAAGGAATGGCAAACAGTCAAAGCGACCAGTTTGCAAACGCACCACCGGCTGAAATGTGTTCGTACAAACTATTTGGCAAATAGTTTCAAAAAAAGATTAGGTTAGCTTTAATCAAAGTCATGAACAATTTGCAAACAGAAAAAAGGGTTAAATTTGTCAATGTATTCACCACACATAATTCTATCATCTCTCCTAAAAATAAACCTTCAATAAACATTCATTGACGACGTATCATATTCATGGCTGTTGCTGATTTAACCTTTGTTCTGTATCTAAATTCTGTGGACTAGATTCCGGGAGCTGATTCTGATCTCACCTACGCCAGGGTAAATCAGGAGCAACTCCATAAGGGAGATGAGAACTAGGTCAACAATATGTGTTACACTATTGTATATTGAGACAAACTCCATTTATATCAGTGGAGTTATGTTGGATTTAACTGGGATCAGATTTTGGGCCAGTAGCAAAATAAAGGCTTAATCGTTCTAAGTGAATTTAATAAACTATCCAGCCAGACTGGTGGGGTATATGCATCAGATTTCACCGTAATGCAAATTATAAATCCCTTTTAATAAACAATCAGATTTATGATCAAATCAAACAGGGCTCTATGGGAAATTCTTACAACATAGGACTATTAAATTGGACCCTCTGTCCAGATTTTCTTTGCATGTGTCATTTGAAGCCAGCACGCTGCAATCCTTTGCACTGGTATGGGGAAGAGGAACCTGACTCATGTCCTCCTATTTTCCACCCAGGTTTCAAGGTCAGTCTAGACCAAACCACAGACACAGAAGTGAGGCATAGACCAGAAGTAAAACACAGTATTAGCTTTTACATTCTGTAATGGTATGATCCTGCTCCAACTTAAGCCAATTGGAGTTTAAAAAGAAGCAGGGTTGGGCCCTAAAATACCATCTGGCACTGCATTGGCAGAATTTTCCTGACATACAGGATCAAAAGTTAGTTTGATTATTGGCTGGACATCACTGGGATGAGCTTCTTCTCTGGAGCTGCTGTGCCTACAGCCTCTGCATGTCTAGTACAGCGTCACAAAGCCAGCATCCTGTCCATCTGGCAAGTGGTGATTTACTACTGTTCCCTTGCCAACAGCTCAGTTTCTAATGCCCCACGTAGTGTAACGCATTGTGACGGCTGGAATCTTTTTAGGAGGCAAAGGCATTTTGACATGGTCACCCTACCACCATCAATGACCTGAAATTATAAAAACAAACGAGCACATTGATTTTCTTGTCAACGTTTTCCCGCAGTGCAAAACCCTGGCAAACCTAAATGACAGCTGATTAAACACTTGACAGCCAGTACGTTTGCAATGATTTCTAATTTATTGTGTGTTTATTATAATTCTTTGGTCTCGATCAGCTTTCTTTGCTCCGTGTTGGGCCTCCTCACTAGACCAGGAATCACAAGCATTTGGATGAATGGCTTTGAAAGCCTCTCAACTTTAATAAAAATACTTAGCATTTAAATAGACTGGACCTTACAGGCTGGATTCTGCACACAGTGAAATCAACGGCAAAGCTCTTCAATAGTCTAGGAACATGCCGTATAGCTCCAAAATATTGTACAGATGTTGGGCGGATTTGGCTCCTCAGTTGGTTTAATGGGTGCAACTCCACTGACGGCAATATGCACTCCGTCCCATTGTGATTACCTGTAGTATTACCATAGCACTTCGAGGCCCCAGCGGAGATGAAGGCTGTAGGTAGGTGCTGTACAAACACACAATAAAAGTCCCTGCCC
The DNA here is from genome assembly GCF_016161935.1 of Mauremys reevesii. Classification (NCBI taxonomy): domain Eukaryota; kingdom Metazoa; phylum Chordata; order Testudines; family Geoemydidae; genus Mauremys; species Mauremys reevesii. Next base: position 14,851,331 of record NC_052627.1, on the reverse strand, counting down.
CCAAGAGCTTACACAACCCAGGCAAAAGGTGGGAAAAAGGAACAATTATTCCTAGTCAACCGAAGGTGAATGGAGACATAGGAAAATGATGTGTCCAAGGACACACAGACAAGAACAGAATCCATCTCTCTTGAGCCCCAAACCAGTGCCTTAATCACAAAACCCTCCTTCGCATTCGTTCATCTCTTTTTGTGAATGAATTTAAGACTCTGGTCTCCAGAGCTGTTAATCTGGTAACTTTCATGGGCTCTAGCCCCACCTCCCCTGCCAAAATCATCAGTATTGTACAAAAGTAACTGTACTGAACAATGATCATCTGGATACAAATTCCAGCACTGCTGAGTTGGCCTCTGCATGAAGTAGTGGAGCGGGAGCCAAATCCATCTCCTAATTAATGTCATTCACAAAAGTGGGATTTAGTTGATTTAATTTTTTGGCACTTGGTCAAATACGACGTGAAATTACATTAGTGCTGTCGGAGGAGAGGATTAGGCCACAAAGCTCTTTGAAGGATCATGCTGGCACGTTGCTTTTTGTAAAAATGCCAGCAGCTTCCCCTCCCTTTAGGAAAACCCCATTTCCACCCAGTAAATGAAAAGGAATAAGGGCCAGCGAGGAAAAACTGTTCAAGAAAGGTCTGAGCTGCAGCCCATTGAAACCAACGGGACCCTGTCTATTGACATCGATGGGCCCTAAGGAGAGAGAGTTACTCGTGTATTTTCTCCCAAACTCTGGTATGGTGATTTGCCAGGCTGCGTGGAAGACTTTTCAGCCTGTCTTTTTTCAAACCTGAACCGTAACAAGAGGGTCTCGCAAGGAAAGATGATTTTGTAGTTAAGACTCTGGGACATATTGAAATCAGTGGAAGTTAGGAGCGTAAATACCTTTGCCAGATCTGGGCCACAGAGACTACACAACTTGCCCAAAGTTAGAAAATCTGTCGAAGCAGAGAATTGAACTTGAGTCGCCAAAGTTCGAGGCACCAGCCCTACTGGGCAATTCTTCCTTGATATACAATACTTGGTGCTAATAGGTCATAAATAAAGGTCATAAAAGCTCCTTTTTCTCACCTTTATCTGATCTGCCTATTTAGACTGTAAGCTCTCTGAGACAGTGCCTAGCACGATGGGGGCCCACTATCACGTAAGGCCTCTGGGCACGACTGCAATAATAAAATAATAATAAACAACAACAACAACAACAGAGAAAGAAGGACAAAATGAGAATCTGCCCTTTAACTTTATTGACCACGCTGCTTATAAAAGTTGATTCTCTGCACAGAGGCTATTACCATTTATTTACTCTCCTGAACAGTAAGACCACGAGGCTTTTCATCCACATCTTTTAATACCTCTTTTGAGCATACTGTTTATTTGATCAGTTCTCTCCTTTTCTCTATGCGTCATTAGTAGCTATATTTGCACACATTAACTTAAACAAATGGTTACAAAACTGAGCAAGCAAGCAGCACCCCAGCCTTTAGATTAAACTGCTCTGTGAACTTCACAAGATAACAGAGTTCATTTCCCTCTGTTAAGCCATAAAAGCGAATAATCCTGAGACCATAAGCTAGTTGCGGGGATAACAAGCCAGCTCTGAGAACCGAAAGCACCGAAGCCAGTAGCTGAGTGGGAAAAGGTGACATTTTTAGCTGACGCTCTAAAATCTGGTCTTAAAACATGCTCATAATAGATGGCAACAAAATAATGCAAGAGATGTACAGTCTGACACACGTCTCAAAACCTGGGGTTAGAGTTGCCAACTTTCTACTCGCACAAAACGAACACGCTTGCCACGCCTCCTGCCCCACCCTCCTCTAAGGGCCTGCCCATGCCCCGCTCCTTCTCTGAGGCCCCGCCCCCACTCACCCCATCCCCCTCCCTCTGTTGCTCGCTCTCCCCACCCTCACTCACTCCTCAGGGGGTGAGGGCTCCGGCTGGGGGTGCGGGCTCTGGCATGGGCCAGAAATGAGGAGTTCAGAGTGCGAGAGGGGGCTCCAGGCTCAGACAGTGGGTTGGGATATGAGAGGCGGAGAGGGCTCCAGCTGGGGGTGCGGGCTCTGAGGTGGGACCAGGGATGAGGGGTTTGGGGTACAGGAGGGGACTCTGGGCTAGGACAGGGGGTTGGGGTGCAGGGGTGTATGAGGGCTCTGGCTGGGGATGCAGGCTCTGATGTGGGGCTGGGGATGACGGATTTGGGGTGCAGAAGGGTGCTCTGAACTGAGACTGAGGGGTTCAGAGGGTGGGAGGGGGATCAGGGCTGGGGCAGGGGGTTGGGCGTGGGAAGGATCTGGGAGTGCAGGCTCCGGGCGGCGCTTACCTCAAGCAGCTCCCAGAAGCAGGGGTATGTCCTTCCTCCGGCTCCTACGCGGAGGTGCAGCCAGGTGGCTCTGCACACTGCCCGTCCGCAGGCACTGCCCCCGCCACTCCCATTGGCTGCAATTCCCCGCCAATGGGAGCAGTGGAGCTGGCGCTTGGGGTAGGGGAAACATGTGGAGCCAGAGGGAGGACATACCGGCTGCTTCCCGTGAACTGTGCACCGCGGAGGCTAGCAAGGAGCCTGCCAGCCCCGCTGTGTGGTGCCGCCAACCAGACAGTCAACTGCCTGGTCAGCGGTGCTGACCGGAGCCGCCAGGATCCCTTTTTGACCGTGTGTTCCAGTCGAAAACGGGACATCTGGTCACCCTACCTGCGGTTGTTTTACCTTTCAGTTCACCAAACTTCTGAAGATCAAAGCTGAAATATTACAAAATGCCACACCTTTGGAAGCCAGGTGTGTACGGTGTGAATAGGACAGAGACTCTGTATTTCTGTATAAGCGCTACACAACAAGCGCTTATCTGAACCTCAGGCCAAGACAGGGCCAGTGTCTCAGAGCCAGTGTGGCCCAGTATGAGCACTAGACAGGAAGTCAGGAGAGCTGAATTCTAGCCTCAGACTCGCTGCCTGGCCTTGGGCCTTCACTTCTCTTGGCCTGGCCCCTCAAGCCCTTTGTCTATTTCAGTTGTAAACGGTTCAGGGAAGGGGTTGTCTTTTACGATATGGTCTGAGCAGCACCTTGCACAAAGAGGCCTTCATGAACCACTGCACAAATAATAATCAGGGGCTGCAAGGTTGAAAAGAGAAATCGTTAATTGTAGCGTGCAATACAGAACTTAATTACACAAGAAGAAATGAATCACTGTAATCAGGTGCTGGATCCCTACACACGGGGACAGATTGCAGAGCTGTGTAATAAATGAATTTATCAAGCACCTTTGACTGGGCCACCTGCTCTGTGCTCGCTAATCTGCCTCCCTGCAGTTTATTCCCACATGCCAAACATCCGCCCAGATTCAAACACCTGCCTGCCTTTTTATACATCAATCTGCCAGAAAAATGTTTTCTGCTTTCCCCAGATTACACCGAGTCACTTATTTAGTCTTGGGCCAGTGATGGGTTTAAAGTCTGGTCTCTTAAAAACCAGGCACTTTATACTGTTGGAAAACTTGCCAGTGGATCCAGGTCGCCGGAAGAGACTGAGAGATCAGAGGCCAGCACTGCATTATTATTAGTGATAGAAAAGCAGTAAGCTCTGGTCTACACTGAGGGGGGGAGATCGATCTAAGTTACGCAACTTCAGCTACATGAATAACGTAGCTGAAGTCAACGTACTTAGATCTACTTACTGTGGTGTCTTCACCGCGGTGAGTCGACTGCTGCTGCTCCCCCGTCGACTCCACCTGCGCCTCTCGCCACGGTAGAGTACAGGAGTCAACGGGAGAGCGCTCGGGGATTGATTTATCGTGTCTAGACTAGACGTGATAAACCGATCCCCACTGGATCGATCGCTGCCCGCCGATCCGGCGGGTAGTGTAGACATACCCTAGGATACCTGGCTTTTCAGATACAGGGTACAAAACATTTTTAAAACTGGCTACATATTTTTAAAATAGAAAACAGCTTTATGTGACATACAGGGAACAGCTGATTCATGGATTCTAAGGCCAAAAGGGACCACTCTGATCTAGTCTGACCTTCTGTAGGATGGTGCAAAAGTTTTACTAGGATTCGTTTGGGATGACCTGCTTCTCTCACTGTGCCATCACCACTTGTGCGTAATAATTATACAGCCTTTCTATTGATGGTAAGTTCTTTTGGGCAGAGAACACTTTTTCATTGTGTGTGTGTACAGTATCTGTCACAATGGGGTCCTGATCCAGGATGGGCCCCCCTGCACGCTACCACAATAATAAAATAATAGTCCTAATTCCAGTCATATCACCCCACACTCTCATGAGTTCCATAGATCAATATTATACTCCCTTGACTTTGCGTTCTAGCTATCTTATGTTTCTAATGACTTCCCGGGGCCAGATCCTCACCTAGTATAAACTATCATAGCTCCATTGACATCAGTGAGAAAGGCAGTGCAGAGAGAGCACTGAGCTGGGACTCAGGAGACCTGTGTTCTATTTCTGGCTTAGCCAGTGGAGTCACCTTGGGCAAGTCGCTTTCCTCCCTGGGCTTCAGTTTCCCCATCTGTAAAATTACTTCCCTTGTAAAGCACTTTGAGAGCTACTGATGAAAAAAGTGCTAGATATTACTATTATGCAAGGGAGCTCCGACAATTTACATCAGCTGAAGATCTGGGCCCCAGGTCCTTATAGTCCTGTGTACTTCATATTTGAAGCTCTTAGATAATAATTTTGTATATGCTACTGGATAAAAAGATATAAGATCTCAAATGGTCCAGAAATACGCTCCCTTTCCTTTCAACCTTCTAGCTTATATTTCAGCCCTGAATCGGGTTTGAATCACTCTGTGGTGAGTTGTGCCCTTTCTTTAAAGGAAATTGAAAGGATGGCTGTGGATTCTGCTGTAGTTTGCAAACAAGCCATCAGCTATATCCACGTTAATGGCAGACGTAAACAAACAAGGAACTTGAGAAGATTGACTTGCAGCCAGCTAAGCCCAGCTTTTGCTCAATTAGATTAATCACATATTGAGGGAGCCATGCTCAGCGTAAGAACAGGCATTGCTTAGTTGGGTGCAGACTGTTAACATTTAGAGAAGAAAAAGGAGTGACTTGAATACTGATCTTTGTTATCTTTGTGTTTGGGCTTCCTTAGATCTCAATGCTGAGCTGCCTCACAAAGCAAGAGATGAGAGAGTAACGTGTCCTGCTTTGAGCAGGGGGTTGGACTAGATGACCTCCTGAGGTCCCTTCCAACCCTGATATTCTATGATTCTATGATTCTTTCATTCGACATAAAATGTCCTATACCGTTTACAATCAAAGCATTAACAAGTGTACAACAGGGAACAGCCCTGTGCTGGCAGGGAGATGGACTAGGGAGATACGGATTCAAGCCCATGTCTTTTCCATCTACAACTGATATGAAACTATTAATAATAACTATTATTTGCATGATAGTAGCACTTAGAGATCCCAGCTGAGACTGGAACGCCAAGGAGCCAGGCGCTGTACATGCACCTCATGAGACAAAGCCCCTGCCCAAGGAGCTTACAGTCTAAGAAGACAAGAAAGATAAATGATTGGAGGAAGAAAGTATTCTCTCCATGTCAGAGATGGGGAATGGAGGCACAAAGAGTAAGTGACTTGCCTAAGGTCAATGCACATTGGAAAAAATAACCCCAACTATACATACAATATGATGGGGGCTAATTTAGCTACAACGAATCAGGAAAGAGATCTTGGAGTCATCATGGATAGTTCTCTGAAGACGTCCACGCAGTGTGCAGCGGCAGTCAAAAAAGCAAACAGGATGTTAGGAATCATTAAAAAAGGGATAGAGAATAATACGGAGCCTATCTTATTGCCCTTATATAAATCCATGGTACGCCCACATCTTGAATACTGCGTATAGATGTGGTCTCCTCATCTCAAAAAAGATATACTGGCACTAGAAAAAGTTCAGAAAAAGGCAACTAAAATGATTAGGGGTTTGGAACGGATCCCATCTGAGGAGAGATTAAGGACGCTAGGACTTTTCAGCTTAGAAAAGAGGAGACTAAGGGGGGATATGATAGACATCTATAATGAGTGGTGTGGAGAAAGTGAATAAGGAAAAGTTATTTACTTGTTCCCATAATATAAGAACTAGGGGCCACCAAATGAAATTAATGGGCAGCAGGTTTAAAACAAATAAAAGGAAGTTCTTCACTCAGTGCACAGTCAACTTGTGGAACTCCTTGCCTGAGGAGGTTGTGAAGGCTAGGACTATAACAGGGTTTAAAAGAGAACTGGATAAATTCATGGAGTTTAAGTCCATTAATGGCTATTAGCCAGCATGGGTAAGGAATGGTGTCCCTAGCCTCTGTTTGTCAGAGGATGGAGATGGACGGCAGGAGAGAGATCACTTGATTATTGCCTGTTAGGTTCACTCCCTCTGGGGCACCTGGCATTGGCCACTGTCAGCAGACAGAATACTGGGCCGAATGGACCTTTGGTCTGACCCAGTACGGCCGTTCTTATGTTCTTATGTTGTTAAGGTCACAGACACAGTCTGTGGCAAAGCCAGGAATTGACTCTATATCTCCTGGGACCCCAGTCCAGTGCTTCGCCACAAGACCATCCTTCTGTTTTTATTTACCGCAAACATTTTAAGGTAAATCCTCAGCCATGGTTAGTTGTCATAGCTCATCTGTAGAGCTCCACAATGGCACTCTAACAACAGACACCAGCTGAGGATCTGGCCAGTCACCTCCACTGACTAGCGTAATAAGGGACACAAGTGCAAAGTAATCTAACAAGGGTGCGAGGTGGGCTGCTGGCTTCCGTCTCACCCACACCAACCAGTGCTATTGCCTGAGTCCCTTTTGGTCTGTCAGCCACTGTGTGAATCCCCGCTCCAACCTCCAACCACTAGAGGGTGATGCAGCTCAGCAGAGGAGCCACTGGCTGCAGTCAAACAGACAGCACAGTACAAGCATTTCAGGAGGATACTGGCTACTCCTGCCAAAAGATCCCTTCCCCGCCAAGTAGGCTTAGAAAGATGCAATGATGAGTACCGCAAAAACAATCTTCCATTATGTTAGTACAACAGCTCCCTCTAGTGGTGACCATGGTATTTTATCTGTTGTGTAACACCGGAAGGATCATCCTGTTGTGATAATTGGGCTTATCAATTTACTCTAATTGTGAGCTCAACTGTAAAACGTATGTGAACATTCATAAGACGCCACAATAATCTATAACAACAAGTGTTGATGGGAAAAGGGACAAAAAGGAGACAGAAAGACTGAATTAGTCTAAACAAAGAGGCCTATTGATATAATTCAAGGACTGTGTTAAGATCATTCTCAGTAAACAAGAAAATGTGGGTCTGGAAATTAACGAACCAAAAGGGGCGTGTTGGATATTAGGTCTAATTTGTGGACAAAAATAATAAGGGCCTGGGTTCTTCTACCCATCACTCCCTTTTTGACTCCTTAAATAAAGAGACTTAGGGGGGGATACAGAAGAACAGGCAGAGGCTGCTGGAGCAAGTTTCACCATTATGGCTGCCACCACCACCGTTCACTGGGATCCTGGGCCTTCGTCATCCTAATCCTAGGAGATCCTACCAACCAAACCAGGCCAGAGAGAGGGATCCCAATGACATCACCACCCCTACCAGCTCCAGCTGAAACCCAAACACCAGATGAGGTGAAATGGGATCAGACTTTAACAGCAGCAGCAGCAACCGCTCCAAGCCATCTCAACTAACTACTTCCCTTTCCCCCAAAATGACAGTTGTTACTATCTTTGATACCATCTAAGGGATGTTCAAACAAGGGGGGGGGGGAGGTTTTTCTAAAATGCTCCCCAGTTAAAGGGAAAGGGAATAAGAGGTCACTGACTTTGTGCAGGAACTGCGGTTCTTCGAAATGTGTCCCCCTGTGGGTGCAAAGCATCGTGAGGCACCCCAGCTTTCAGGGCAAGTGGTGGCAACCACTCACTGGTCTGAACTGCACCCCGGAATGCCATAATGGGCCCTCCGTTCAAACACTGCTCGCGTCTGAAAGGGTCCTGTCGAGTGGTTGTCCCTGTGGCTCTGGATGCTAGGTTGCTTTTACAACAATATTCCCAGAATAGCTATGTGAGACATCATGCCTCAGCAATCTAACTGCTGCTATTGTGAACGTAAGACTGTGTAAACAGCGACAGCCATCCTTGTTGAGTGACCCGTGGAGAAAAGTCTATTTTTAGCAACTGCTGTAGGGCACGGTGGCCCATACAAAACAAGCAGGCAGTGCACAGATTTGGGGCCAAATTCTCAGCTGTTGTAAGCGAGCATCGCTCCACTGGCTTCAGCTGAGGGAGCTGGGCCTGAGGAACAGTGAATCTGCTAAGTGAGGAAAGAAGAAGAAGCCAATTTGAAAAAAGCAAAAACCAACTCGAATCTGCTCCCTGAACCAGAATGAAGCTGAGCTTGTCGTTGAGTTAACACACAAGAGGGAAAGAACCTCAGCTGGTGGCAAACAGCAACTCACTGATGAAGTCTATGGAGCTACACAGGTTTGCAGCAGCGGGGGCTCTGGCCCGTTGTCTTTAGGAATGTGGTATCAGCTTTGACCAGCAGCAGAACCTCAAAAGGATTAATCAGAAACATCCAGGCCCCCAGTCGTCTTGCTGCATCTCAAAGAAATAAAGGCACTGAATAGCATGGACGGTATTAGAAAGCATTGTTCTGACTGGGCCAAATGCCTCCCCCTCGGTCAGATACAACAAGCAAAGACACATTTCACTTATTTACTGCGTGCAAATGGTTGCAGCTTGGGCCCAGTCCCTCTCCCTTTGAGCACAGTGCAAAGCTCCCACCAGCTACAATGGGAGCAGGCTCAGGCTCCTCAGCAATATCTATGTTTGCAGGTTCCTATTTGTTCTGTGTCTACCTCTCAGCTTCTCTCATTTTAATCCCCAACCCCACCATGTTCCACACTAGTTTGGTGTCACCTCACTTCTACTGTGGATGTTATTTGCATCAGAAATTCAGAAACCAGGCGCCTGACACTTAGGGTGACCAGATGGCCTGATTTTATAGGGACAGTCCCAATTTGGGGGTCTTTTTCTAATATAGGCTCCTATTATCCCCCTACCTCCTGTCCCAATTTTTCAAACTTGCTGTCTGGTCACCCTACTGACACGACAGAAAGAGCTATTTACAATAAAGGGAGGAATCCTATAGCATTTTAAGTTACCTGCGTGAATCAAATTTGCATGTCTCTCATTTTGGTTCTTTCTCCTACATTGTAGCTCACATTTGGGTGTGGACAGGTTGAAAGGTCTGGCACGGTCAAGAGACATCTCAGATGTGGGAGACTTTGATTGGCTTAGCATCATCTTAGTGCCACTGACTTACTGTGTTCTATTGATGTAAACATTTTTGCTTCCAAAGTCTGATGATTATGGATGCACAGATTTTTAGACCAGAGGAGACCATTATGATCATCAAGTCCGACCTCCTGCATAATACAGACCAGCATACAACCTCAGCCAGTAATTTGTGCATCAAGCCCATAACTTCTGTAAACCCATAACTTCTGTTTAAACTATATAGCATATCTTCTAGAAAGATATCCAGTCTTGCTTCAAAGACTTCAAATGATGGAGAATTCACCACATCCCAAGATAATTTGCTCCCATGGTTAATTACCTTCACTGTTAACAAATGTTGTTTTATTTCTAGTCTGAATTTGTTTCAGCATTAGCTTCCAACTATTTGATCTAGCAGAAAAAGAAACGCAAGAGCCATCTACTATCAGAAAACTCTTTCCCATACAGGTATTTGTAGACCATAACCAAGTCACCTCTTTAGTTTATCCAAGAGAAAGTAAACAGATTGGACTTCTTCAGTTTCTCACTATAAGGCAGGTTTTCCAGACCTTGAATAATTCTTGCGTCTGAACACTTCCCAATTTTTCCAACATTCTTTTTGAAGTGTGGACACCAGAACTAGCCACAGTATTCCAGTAATGGTCTTACTAATGCCATAAACAGAAGTAATACCACCTCCTACTCCTACATGATATGTCTTTGCTTACACATCCAAGGATCACATTAGCCTTCTGGGCTACAACTTCGCACTTGTGCAGTTGGTTATCTACCATTCTCTGGGTCCTTTTCCGTGTCACAACATTCCAGGATACAGTCCCATATCCTGTAAGTACAATCTACATTCTTTGTTCCTAGATGTAGGACCTGGCATTTGCCATATTAAAACATAAGTTATTCAAATGAGCCCACCTTACCAAGACATACAGAACCATGAATGGCATTTTGCTTAGTTGGATAGGAGCAGCTAAACAGCGGGGCCCAGATTTTCAGAACCACCGACATAATCTGCACACATTTTCCACTGTAATGTCATATGCATGTGGCCTTTTACATGTCTGTCCTTGTGCACACTCTGTCATACTAAATGCACGTGTAAATTTGGAGCACATGGGGGACTGGACTATTCCAAACAGGATTGATTAAGATGGCACTTAGTGGGATGGCATGTGGTCAGTATGGGTTTCTGCAGAATTTAAGTTTTCTTTGATGCTTCTAGAATCCCTGGTTGCCAACAAAACTCCTCACGTGTGAACGCGTGCCATACCATCCAAGAGACCCATCATCCGGCGGGACACAGGACAGAGTGAGGGCTTTGCTACCACAGCAGCTCTGCAATAGAGACGTTGCAGGGAGATTTCCCCAGAGCCTGGACCGATGGCACACACTCTCTCGACCCACCTGTAGAATTCCCAAGTTCACAGGATAGGAGAAGAAGCCATGGAGCAGCCATACGTGGGTTCTTTGTGCCTTACACTGTGCTCAAGTCCAAGAGATTGACAGGGTGGCTCCTACTACAAGCTACAAGTCAATAAGCTCAGGTGCTCTCAGCTCTACAGAAAGCCCTGGCTTCCCGTCAATCAGTCACGACACCCAGCTAACAGCTGCTTCAAACATTTGTCCCCAGCGGCAATATGGCCACACTTGATGCAATGGGGGAAAATACTTGTTCTTCCCCCCTCCTCGGTGATTTTGGTTTTCTGCTCACTGGCTTCTTCTCCTATCCTGTGAACGTGGGAATTCTACAGGTGGGTCACCAGCAGAGCAATGCTTGTTCATTCCACCCTCCATTTGCAACACATCTGCTGCCCTGTCACCTCGCCCAGCAATTATTTGACAGGATCTTCCCTTTGCCTGCTGTTTACACTTAGCTCTTTATCTGGCTAGAAGGGGCCAGTTCTTAAGCCTTCAGTACGCTGTGTGTTTTATTGCTGTGGTTTAAAAATACAGTGGAGCAGGAAATGAATCTGCTTTCTCTCTTGCCAGAGGAGCAAACTTTTCTGAAATCTGCCTCCTGAAGGAGCACTGCATTAACGATACAAGGGAAGGGAGGTGTTTTCTTCTGGTATTTCTCAATGTGTTTACAACCAGATGGCAGAAAATGTATTCAAATGGCTCACCCGGTTGAGGCCAGCTTGCCATGGGCAAATGTACAAAAGATATTAGCAGCAGGGTGTGTGTAAGGCAGGAAATTATTACTCCATTTAGTGGGGAGTGGAATGTGCACCTAAGGTGCATTTGATAAGGCTCCTTGATTCCCTGACATGCAAACCAAGTCCTTCTCCGACTCCCAGATGACTGAGCATGAAGAATAAGCAAATTCCCCTTGGCACTCAAATTGCAGGCCCAAGCTATTAAAAAAACAACAACAACACGAGCCTAGTATCTTAGAAAAAGTATAAAAGAACTGGGGTGGGGGAGCGTTGTGGAAGGAACGAGTGGACATTAGCAACAGATCTTTAGATTGTTATTGCCAACATGATAAATACACCCGAACTCCAGGAGGTGAGGTGAGGAGCATGACTCTGTCAATAACCCCCCAAGTAACTAATCCACAGAGGGGCTCCAGATCTGGAGATTATACACCCATCAATGACAGCTGGGGAGCATGACTTGAGGGCCACATGATAAGAAGAGGCCGTTGAGGACAGATGGTCCTGGGGTTAAGGCAGTGGGCTTGGACACCTAGATTCAATTCTTAATGCTGCCCCAGACTCCCTGAGTGAGATTGGGCAAGTCAGATGGTCTTTTTCTACTTCAGTTCCCCATTTGTAAATCAGGACTACCAGTGCCCATTTTGTCCATTTAGATTTTAAACTTTCCGGTGCAGGGACTGTCTCTCACAATGTGTCTGCAAAGTGCCTGGCACAGTGAGACCCATCCCTGATCTTGGCTGTGGCCTCTAGGCGCTATTGCAATTACAGCTAGAACTCGGTGGTAACAGCGGAGATCGGCTCAGATCCTCCCATTACAAAAGCACAGCCCCCTGTTTTGGAGAAAAAGGTGTGTTGCCATTGTCTGTTAACAGCTTTGCAGTATAGGGCCTCTGACACATAGGTGAGCAGTTCTGATTCCATCCACTAACGAGTGGTGGAGTGCACACATTTCAGTACATGTATTACAGTGCCTAAATTCGGTGATTAAATAGTGGGGAGGCTAAAGAAACTATAGGAAATAAGAGATTTGGCCTGACTTTCAGAAGTCAGTAAGAGCTGCTGGGTACTCAGCACATCTGAAATGTGGGTGTCTTTCCAAATTTGTCTCTATTAATCCATGCATTCAACAGCTTCACTTTAATAAAGCCATCGATATCGTTAAAGCATCCATCAATCACTAGTAAGAACAACTTTTATAATTCGTATTGCTGACACTGTATGACACTACAAGTTATACTTATAGTAGCACTGAAAACTAAGTAGTTGGATCAAACTCAGAAATAAAAACCAGCAGCCCAGGTCTAGCAGACAAGCCATTTGATAATCATATAATGTGGTGGAGCTACAAGTGTCAGGCAGGATGGTCCAGTGGTTAGGGCACTGATTAGCAGCTGAAACCGGTGTTCAAATCCCTGCTCTGTCACACTTCCTGTGTGACTCTGAGTAAGTCTGTGCCTCGGTGCCCCATCTGTACAATGGGTATAATAGCACTGCCCTACCTCACAGGGATCTTGTGTGATTCCCACATAGTACTGGGGGCCATGTAAGTACTTTGGACAGAAACCCAGTATTATGGGGTACGGTTTTATACTTCTGGACAGCTGAGGCCACTACTGCTGGGTGTGTGCGCTTTCATATTAGACACCAAGGGGCTGATTCTACCCTCATTTATACTTATGGCAGAAGGATGGACTAGATAATCTAACAGGTATTTTCCCATCTCTTATTTCTATGAACAGTATACATGCAGAGGCTGGAATCTGTCGCCAGCATAAGCTGCACGAGGGAAAGTTAAGTACCCAAGCTGGGATTATTGCCTTATTGTCTATAGCTGAGTGGGGAGAGTTTTATTTAATGTTTCATGCACGTGTTTTATTGTTTTATGCAGCACATTACATCATCCCATGTACACCTCAGGCATTTGAGATAACCAGTTGCTAAAAACAAAGCTTTATACCTGGGCTGTCAAACTCAAAGGAGATTCCGTGTTTAGTTACGGTCCGGGTATAAATGCAACACTTCATACTTCCTTCAATCCCCAGCAAATCCCCCACTGATATTGGCAGGAGGTTAGCACAGAGATGAAAGCGATGATCCAACCTTTATGTACTTAGGTAACTTTTATTTATCATTTATTCAGTACTTCATTTGATAGTCAGAAAACGGGCTCCCAGTTGGGCCACCACTATGTCTGCCCTTTGTTTCTCTCCCTTCCCCCTTTCTCTCCCTCTTCTCTCTTAATAAGTCTCTTCTATTCTTCCCTCTGCATTTCTTTCCCTGCAGCTACTCCCAATTCCTACCCCCTTTCCTGTTCCAGCTGCTAAAGGATTAACTATTTAATTGCCGACATGAACACTGAAGCATCTGCCTTGGACTTTTAGAGCTATTGAATGAGATCAATAGGGAAGTTCAACCCTCTTGGTCATTGTTTCAGGCTGTCTGCAGGCACAGGTAGACATTGCAACGTGTGTGGACACTCACTTCACATTTGGGAGGTTCTCGCTGCAGACACGAGAGCTAGAAATTTACTTTTGTTTTAAAAATGAGAGGTGAGCATGAGCACCATCTGAGTAAGTCCTGGGGGTCACAAACAAATAATTAGTATTTACTGGTTGTATTACCGTGCCACCTGGGAGCCCTCATCATGGACCCGGCACCCCACTGTACTAGGTGTCCATCCACTTGTAGAACAATGCAGGCCAGATCAAGCCCAGGGACCGTAGGTTTAACACTCCTGCTTTAAACAGCCTGATTAAAAATCTCCTCTGAATTGCTCAGTTGTCTCTTCTGATGTCATAAGCGCACTATTTAACCACTCATATAGAGTTCCTGAATTTCTAATATGAAAAACAAGCAAAGAAAATGCCTTTAAAATGGTGGTTTTCTGTGTATGTCAGAAAGCAGCACACAAAAACACAAGGTAGGTTTGCGTCATTATTTGCAGGTCACGTTTAATGGCAGTGTGAGTTTGTCTCATTCCCTGTGCACAATCTCTTGCAGCAACTACTGAAAGCATTAGCCAATCACGTGCTGAGAACTCAGGTAACAAATGAGTGTTTCAGAAAGTTTGTGTCTTCAGCCAGCAATCCCAGTCCATCATTGACTTATTATCTGCTAAGCACTCCAGAGAAAGCAGCTTGTTAATTCCCTTCAAAAAGAATCAAATTAACTTGTTCATTCATGTTATCGTCAGGTGGCAGAGAGCTGCAAGACATCAGCTACTTGCACTTCTACCCCTTGAAGAACAGCATTTTTACATTCAGGGAGAGGTGAGCCTGACCCAGTAAAAGATGGGGTCCGAACAGCCCCAAATGTTGGATTTGGCTCCAGATCTGAATTTAATAGCTTTGGCTCCTAACATTATATGGGCTGAACCAATACCCTAGATCTGAACCTACACTACATAAACCTTGGATGCAGAATTTCACCCACATGAGTAAAGTTAAGCATGGGCCCAACTGAAAGGCTGCTGAAGTCAGTGGAAGCACTGCTACTGATCTCAATGGGCACTGCACAGCTAGACACTACTTGCATAAATATTTACAGTACCAGGGCCATAGGGAGAACAACGAAGAATAGTCTATTTAATACCATTGTGTCTAACCAAGGATCCCTTAGGTCTGGGGGCCTAACACATTTATTGCTGAGTGCCCCAAGATTTGCTCCTGGATCAGGACACTTTCTTCCAGCATGCTCCACAGACTGAAAGCAACGGCAACGTCTTTACATAAGCCGTACAACGCCTAAACCTGCATCCCACATTGTCCCAGGCCATAAGGAGCTTTCACAACTCTGGATGATATTATAGTGCTTATTACTACATTAGCCTGAATGGTCAGGTGCATTAGGGAGTGGGGTAAAGATGATCCATGCCTCCGAAGATCCTTTCTGCTATCTGTCTCTGAACCTCGCTCACATACCGTTGAGTGTTTGCATTTCATCACATAGCTACATGCCGACTTAGCAACAGTCCCTTACCGGCAATGAAGGATCTGCACCCCTGGCCATGTTTGTGTACAGAATGGCTTTCCCTAATTAGTCTCTTTTGTATCTTTGCTGTATTTCACTCCTTATTTCTTTCTTTTACATTTTTATCAAATGGGGAGTGTTTGTTTTTCTTTTTGCTTTTTCCCCTTTCTCTGGAATCCTTAACCATTTCCCTCCACTCCTTGTTTTGTGTTGGAGATGGACACATTTGCCTAATCTCTCATGCCACCTCCGCAGCCAGAGGGCTGAATCGTGCTTCTTTCATGGGTCAGCAGATTTCACATAGCTTCTGACCCACAACCCAGAAGCTACTTGCGATCTCCACTTTCTGTTTGCCATTGCTCCTCTCTCAGGATTTTAGCCTCCATCCGTCCACGTCAACATTCGAAGGCCAGATTCTCTGCTGGTGAAGTCAATGGAGAACAAGCTGAGGATCTGGCCCTAATAGTTAGTTATTTGTTAATTGTATATTTATAAAATGCAGTAATATTCCATTGATTAGGGATATGAAACAGCTTCAGATGAGGAGAGATTCAACAGACTGGGACCGTTCAGCTTAGAAAAGAGATGACTAAGGGGGGGCTATAATAGAGGTCTGTAAAATCATGAAGGGTGCGGAGAATATGAATAAGGAAGTGTTATTTACCCTTCCAGATAACATAAGAACCAGGAGTCATAGGCAGCAGGTTTAAAGTACAAAGAAGTACTTCAAACTTCACACAGTCAACCTGTGGACCTTGTTGCCATGGGATATTGTGATGGTCAAAAGAAGAATTGGGTTCAAAAGAAAATGAGATAAGCTCATGGAAGATAGATCCTTCAATGGCTATTAGCCAAGATGGTCAGGGATGCAACCCCATGCTCTGGCGATCCCTAAACGTCCAATTGCTAGAAGCTGGAACTGGAAAACAGGGGATGGCTCACTCTATAATTTCCCTGTTCTGTTCATTCCCTCTGAAGCACCTGGCATTGGCCATTGTTGGAACACAGGATACTGGGCTAGATGAACCATTGGTCTGACCCAGTATGGCCGTTCTTACGTTCTTAAGTAACTGTTTAGTGGAGCTTGAAGAACTTTGGCAGGGGTATTGCATGAATAAAATTATTATTAACATTATTATCCTCTATCTACTTTTTTCTCTAATGGTATATGGCATCGATCATCTTAAGTTGCCATCACCGTGACATCTAATGTTACAATTCAACGCCTTGGTCCTGATCTTCAAGGCCATCCATAGCTTAGGACCCAGCTGTACATGTGAGCACATCTCCATCTGTCTAGACGGTTATGCTTCTCTAGGGCAACGGAGCTAACAACATGCAGGATGAAGAATGTAAAAGATAGAGAAAGTATTCTCAGTGGAGAGAGTTTGAATGTGGGACAAGCTAAGGAGGTCTCCTTCATCTGAGAGCCTGGGGTGAAGAGCAGAATACCTCACAAAGGGAGGGGGGAAGCAGAGCTGATGTTAACCCCATGTTCACTGGGGACTTGCACCTTATCAGAAGCTGTTTAAAAACTGGACTTCATTTGATCATCTATTTCAGCGGGAGCCGAGCACTTCTGAAAATCCCATCTTACAACTGCACGTTTTATGGAAAAAAATACAGCAGTAATCGCGACCCAGTTAGCACCAAAAACACTACTGCAAGTGGACCATATCACCAGGGCCACCCAGAGGATTCAGGGGGCCTGGGGCAAAGCAATTTCGGGGGCCCCTTCCATAAAAAAAAAGTGGCAATACTATAGAATACTATATTTTTGTGGGGGCCCCTGTGGGGCCTGGGGCAAATTGCCCCACATGCCTCCCCACCCCCCCCGGGCGGCCCTGCATATCACACGATGAAATGACATGAAGCACCATGACGCTCCAAACCAAAGCAGAGCTCCCATAGTATTACCCCTGTAAAGGAGGGACAAGAGTATTTGGGATTCCCCCGTTGTAAACATTTATAAGAGGGGAGAAAAAGAGAGACGGGACCCTGTCCTGGAAAACAATGGCGACAGAAATGCTACATGGTTCCATTTTAGAAGTATACTTGTGGAACGCGGGACACTGTAGGCTATTTGTTAATTTGTTCGGATGCTAGGTCATGTCCTCTTTCAATAACTCAGCAACTCTAATTAGAACCCCATGCTGGCGGTTGAGCTGTGCGTATTGAATGGGAGCTAAGCTGTTCTGCCTTGGCTGATTCGTATGGTATGGGAAAGCTAGTCAGAAAAACAAGGAAGAGGCTCATTTGTGCTGTCCCTGGAAGAAAAAGGACAGAATTCCCAGCTTGGACACAGGCTTCTAGCACACCGGGAGTTGTGGTCCAGTGAGTCAGACAGCTCCCCCAGTACAGAAGGATAATCAGAGACACACACACAGGCAGAACAGACTCTAGTAGTAATAAGCTTGGCTTCTAGGAGGAATTGCACCGCAGCTGACGATAGCCAGGTATGATAAGAGCCAACTCCCGCACATAAACAAAACTAGAAAGGCCAGCTGCAACAGCACCAGAATCTTACTCTGAACCCTTCCCCTCCGTTGTGGGGGTGTGACTGAAGATGCAAACCCAGATCAAAAACCAAATACCAGCATTGGCCTCTACCTCTCCAATGTGAGAGAACGAAAACCTCAGATCCAAACCCCCCAGCCCCTGGTAGATTCAAAATCTGTATTGGAATCTAAGTCTGTGGCTTGATTCTAATACAAACACTTCCATCTACATAACACATTTTATTTGCAGAGATCACAGTGATTTACATAGATGAATTAACCTCAAAACACCGCAGGAGGTACAGTGTGTAAATATTACACATTACAAACTCCTTGAGCACCCAAGGAAACCGAGGCAGAATTACGTGACTTGCCCCAAAACATGCAATTCATGCCAGATCTGTGACTAGAATCCAGGAGGCTTGATTCAGGGGTCACTGCTCTATCCACTAGATCGCACCCTAACTATATAATCCACAATGCTATTGAAAACGGAAACAGCCATTCTTTCCCTCAATTGCACAGTAAAGGTCTGATCCAAAGCCTACTGAAATCTATTGGATTCTTGCTGTTGATTTCAATGAGCTTCGGATCAGGCCCTGAATCCCCATCCACAAAGAAAAAGCGCAGAAATGACAGCGAGCATATGGCTGAATCTTCTCCTAGGTAGCCCCAGATAGGCAGTAGGACTCTGCTTTGAAGTGACTAAGCAACATCCCCGACTTGCTGTGTTGATGGGGAGCAGTGGAAATAGCTCTTTCACACCTGGTAGGAGGTTGTGCGCCAGACTGGCCCAGGTGACAGGTCACAGGTGCCCCGACTCTCAGCAGGAGAGATGAAGATGGCGGCTGAGAGTCTTTACAGGACGGTGTTGGGGAGGGAGGGGAAGGAAGGAGGCGGAAGCAATAACGCACAGCACCCTGCTTGCCTACCTGCGGATGACCAGCTTCAGTGTCTTGTACGACCCCTTCACCAGTGAGATGGCCTCCCGCCTGGAACTGCTCAGCTCCACCTCATTGATGTTCACCACCTCATCACCAGCCTGCAGCTTGGAGGTCAGGGAGTCCGCTTTGCCCCCTTCTTCAACCTGCATGGAAGAGAGGAGAAAAAGCAGTGAGAAGCAATTGGCTCAGCTTCCCAGGCAGGGTTTGGCAGCCTTTTGTGGCACTAAAATGAGCCACTTCGTCGGGGACTAGTTTTACAGGCCTATGGCTCTGCTCCTGAACCACGAAGCAGCACCTTCGCCTCCCAGCCCCAGAACTCTCTGCTTGCTTCTCGCTCCACTTCATGGGGGTGCAACGAAGATCTGCAAAGAATGCAGCCCTCGGTGACTTTTCCAATGAAGCTGGACATTCTCTAGGATATCTGGAAGCAGTAAGGGGTAAGGAAGTGGTCATCAAATATTTCCTGGTCAGTTTTATAAGCCTCAGCCATGAATTCTGGATCAAGCTGCAAAGCTCAGATCAGATCCAAGCTTCACTAAAGTATGAAAAGTTCAGATCCTGTGGTTCAGATCTCTCTCTAGCAGAGGTGCTGGAATAATTTGTACAGTGGGGGAGCTGAGAGCTAGTGAACCAAACTGTAAACCTTGTATATGATGGAAACCACTTCAAGCCAAGGGGTGTGGCAGCATCCCTAGTTCCAGCACCTATGTGCTCTTGCTGATCAACCAATCTAATGACTAGAGCAAGTTGCTAACATGCAAGCTGTAGAACCGCTGCATCTAAGTTAACACATTTAATAACAACAGGGAGCACTTCTGTAGTACTTCTCAACTGAGGATCTCAGTGCACTTTATAAAGGGAGGTTGCACAGAAAGGTTAAGCGACTGGCCAAGACTTTGCTGTCTGTCAGTGGCAGAGCTGGAAATAAAACCCAGGGGCTTGGTTCGTCCCTGCTCTACACCTTGTGCAGTCATTTATCCCTGTGCAGAGTCAGCTGCATTCGCACTTACACATTGCACAGGGGCAAATGACTGCACAAGGTGCAGGGGAAGGGAGGGGAGAATCCGGTCCTGGGTCTCCTGACTCCCAGTCTTGTGCTGTCTCCATAGAGAAAGGCTGTCTCCTTACGCAGCCGCCTAAAGTATGAATACTGGGCACTGGGTGAAGCTAGGTGACACAATGGGTTAAGGCACTAAGCTTTCACTTCTGGAGACTCAAGGTCAATCATGTCACAAAACCGCCACTGAAAATCTGCTATAATACAAAACACTTGGTGGGCCATGCTCAAGAGAAGCTCAGATCTGGGACAGAAGGGCCCTGAAGATCAGGACTGAAGTCCAGCGATGTGGCATGACAGGAGGCATGTACCTGGCTCTAGCAAGGCCTTCAAGTTCCTCAGCACCGTATTCAACTAAAAATGGTAACTGAACTCCTCTTTGCAGATTCATGTTCTCAGAACTCACACAAGCCTCTGATCCAGTCTGCTGTAGCCCAGCAGGGTGTCCGTGGAGAACGGCTGATGCTTAGGTCTGAGTGATTTTCTTATAAGTGAAATGAGAGATACTTCAGGAAGTTGTCACGCCAGGCGAAGAGTAACTGAGCCATAATGCACATTCCGGCATGTTACCCAGCTTTCTTGCTCTATAGATTAGTTTCAGTGTTTCAGTGTGAACAACAGTTTCTTGCAGGAAGTAATAGCCAGTTCTTTGGATGAGAAGAATAGGATTTAGCACAAACATCATATAGAATATCACATCTTCAAAGCCTCCTCCAAACATTAACTACTCGACTCTCTGAATACCCTTACCAGGTACCTAAGTGTCATTGCAGACTTAAGCCCCTTCTAGGAAGTTGTTGCTGAATTGGGGGGTGAGGGAGTGTTTTCCCCCTGAGAACACAACAAAGCCAAAGGAATGAGAATTGATATAAGGGATCCAGGCGTGTATCACAATTCCCAGGAGGATTTAGAAATGCTAGACCTTGCTGGCAAAATAAATTAATGCCTAAATCATAAAATCAAAATGCAGGATTGCTCCAGCTTGTCTCAGTTGGCAGGGGCTACGCAAGAGCACAGGTGCTATTGTTTTCATAGAACAGAATCGGCTTCTAATTTCACAAAAGGGGGTGGGGCCTGTTTTTGCAGTTAAGCCAATTCATTAAGTGCTTAAATACTTTGTTGCACTGGGGATCACACCAATGCAAAGGAAGTGTCAAACCACTACAGAGATGCCACCCGCAGAGTTGTGCTGTGTGCCCAGTTCCCAGCACTGTCAAGCCAATTCCTCTCATCAGGAAAACCTGACCTCCAAGCCTTGGGGATCTCTCCCGGAAATGATGCTAGGCAGTGCCTCTTGAAGCCACGCTGCACCACAAAGCTTTCAGCAGAACCTCTGAACGTCTCCTAATCCTACAGGCTCTCAGCCATCCTTTCCACCTCCGCCTAATGCAGACACACACCGTCCTGCTAAAATGGCAAAACAATCTTCTTCTTTTTTTAAGCCAAGAAAGGCTTTGGCCACTTGTTCTAAATATTTGCACCTGCTGGGAAATGGGACACCGCTCAATTCACTGCTCTATTTCACAAGTACTGAGCATTCTCCACAAGCAGGAGATAAATTGACGCTATTGTGTTTTAGATTAAAAATGTTCCTGAGTAAACACCTTTGCTGGTTAGTTCCCGAGGTGAACCCCAGAAAAGAGAGCCAACAAGCCCCAGGGATCTTGCCTTGTGATTCAGAAACTGAACCAGGGACAAAAGCAGTTGAACAAAGCATCAGATCTGTGCACCTTATAGACGGCAGGTGTATATAGAGGATGAGGCCCTGTTCCAGCAGCTGAGGTGTGAAAACCAAGGGAGGAGAAACTGGTTCTGTAATTCAGTCTTTGTTTAGTCCTGAGCTGATGGTGTTAAATTTGCAGATGAACTGGAGCTCAGCAGTTTCTCCATTCCTAATGTCTGATTTGTGTCCATTTATCCTTTTCCTTAGAGATTGTCCAGTTTGGCAGGTGAATGAACCGGTGATGGTGTGGCTGATCTGGTTAGGTCCTGTGATGGTGTTGCTGGTGTAGATATGTGGGCAGAGTTGGCATCGAGGTTTGTTGCATGGGTTGGTTCCTGAGCTAGAGTTACGTGCAGTTGCTGGTGAGAATATGCTTCAGGTTGGCAGGTTGTCTGTAGTGTGGGATCATTGTCCAGGATGGGTTGTAGATCCCTGATGATGCATTGGAGGTTTGAGCTGGGGACTGCATGTGATGGCCAGTGGAGTCCTGTTGGTTTCTTTCTTGGGTTTGTCTTGCAGTAGGAGGCTTCTGGGTACACATCTGGCTCTGTTGATCTGTTTCCTTATTTCCTCGTGTGGGTACTGTAGTCTTGAGAATGCTTGGTGGAGATTTTCTAGGTGTTGGTCTCTGTCTGCACAATGGATCTTGTGGTGTGCCCGGATGGAAGCTGGAGGCATGAAGGTAGGCATGGTCCAGGCTGAGGTTGATGGAAATCATGGTGGAATTTTTCCAGAGTCTCCTTCCCATGGGTCCAGATGATGAAGATGTCATCAATGAGATATATATTGTCATTAAATTTGAAATAGTTGTGTGTGAGGATAAAGGCACAGAGCTCAGCAACCAGTTGTGCTGTGGCATCATCACATCCATGGTGGCTAGGATGGTGTTTTCTGGAAGGTCACCAATGCATTGTAGTTTCCTCAGGAAATCAGTGGTGTCACAGAGATAGCTGGGAGTGCTGGTAACATAGGGTCTGAAAGAAACCAACAGGACTCCACTGGCCATCACATAGTCCCCAGCTCAAACAGACAACCTGCCAACCTGGTCTCTAGAAAAGGATAAATGGACACGGGCCTCATCCTCCTGATTGATCTAAACCTCGTTATCTCTGCTTGCTTTTTTTTTTTTATATATACACCACACCTGCTGGAAATTTTGCTTGCTTGCATCCCGGGTATTCACCATTCACTCACGCTCATATTGAACAAAGCAGTGCAGCTTTAAGAATGTTCAAGTATCTGCTTCCTGTTCTGGATATTTTTATAAAAACCCGACGGGGCTGGTGTGCAGCAGCATACGTTATCCCCTTGGGAGGGCAGCCGGCCGCAGGACTTGAGCCTGGAACCTCCGGATCTTAAAACGGGATTTTCTACTGACAGTGACTAAGTCTCCCTACGTCGGCCCAGGCTCAGGGTAGCTCCCCAGCTGTTCTCTGTAGTCCAGACACCACTGGGGAGGGACAGGGGACCAGACTGAGTGGGACATACATACAGGAGCCACGCAGGGGAAGCAAGAGGACAGGGAGGTGTTCCCACAGTGCAGGAGCAGCTTAGGGCCCATTTAAATCCCACCTCCACATTTGGGCGGCGGGGCAAGGCTGGGGAGCCCCTCTGGGGTTGTGCTAATTCAGATCAAGGGCTGTTTCAGCCCCGACAGCAGCCCAAAATCCACAAAGATGGTTTAAAGCCACTTTTGCCCCCATCTCTTTTCCCCAGATGGAGTCTTCTGTGCTGCATCTCTCCGGAAGTTCAGTAGAAAATCTCCCCCTAGTGCTCTGTACCTTACAGTTTTCTTGCTGCCTTTTCGTGGAAACAATGGGGAAACAAAGGACAGAGTGTCCCCAGTTCCCGGTTCAGGTTTATCTACAGGAACGCTCGCCAGCACCGACGGGGTTCAGAATCCACACCTCTAACCAGAGCCACATTTCGTACGTACAGCCTCTGTGACGGGCTGAACTAAAGGGCCAGGTCTGAACACTTCCTCGCCCTTGGAGAGTTTGCACTCAGCTCTGAACCCATCTTTTGTGATTTAGGTCCAACTGGAATGCCAAGGATGGGAGCTTCCATGAGGGGAAAGAGGAGAACAGTTTGTGACAGCCCCACGAACAGAGCATGGCAAGTTTGGCACAATTCTTGTCCGAATATGCTCAGCGCCTGATGAAGAATCAAGAGCAAATGGAGCCCTGGGATCCCACCAAGTATCACTTCCTCTCGCTGGCTGTGTACGCAATGTTTGTGGTAAGGGAGTGGCATTCTCACGGCACAGTCTGCATATTTCACACAGAGCAAGCGCAAACTGGCCACCGCTCTATCTCCAGCCAACGTCATTACTGCAGAAGCAAACAAAACCCAAAGACCAAGGAATGTATTTAAATGAACACCTGTTTCAACAGACAGGATCTAAAACAGCGAAACCAGGAAATTGGATCGTTTGAATGGGCGGTGAAAGTCTGAAGCTAGGACAGCGTGATGCCACGCCACCAAGGGCAAGGAGGGTCACAGAAGCTGTGTGCTCAGCCCTTGGAAGAGACGGATCCATACATTATTCCACCTCTCCTGAGTTAGGAACAGTTAAAGGCAGTGTGATCTAGTGGCTAGAGCCCTGGACCAGGAGTCAGGAGACCACAGCACCGCCACTGGCAAGTCACTTCACCTCTCCCACCTTTTATCTGTCTCATCAATTGAGACCGTTAGTTCTTTGGGGGCAAGGAGTGTCTTGCTATGTGCAGTGTCTCCACAGTGAGAACCTGATCTCAGTTGGGCCATAATAAAAGTATGAGTCAGTGGGCTCCGGACAGGGCTGAGTCCAGCCCTCCTGCACTGGACAGCCCGAAAGAGAGTGGCCACAGCATGTCTGTTAGGAACGGTACAGTGGAAACAGAGGGTTCTCGGAGCTAGGAGAAAGGCTGGAAGGATCTAAAGGCAAATAAAAAAGTGCCGCTTCCAGGAGGGCGTTTGGTACCTGGATGTCTCCTCTACCTCCATCTAGCTGGGTGGAAGGACGCAAAGGAAAGCCGGCTTTGCAAAAAGAGGTTCAGGGCATCGTTTTACTGAGACCCTGAAAAGCAGCTAAAAAGAAAGCCACAGTAATGAGTAATGTTGGCACTTTCACAGCGCCTTTCATGCAGGGATCTCAAAGTGCTTCAGACACAAATCATTTAACTAGCAGAACCCTCCTGTGAGGTATGTGACTTCACCGATTTTACAGATGGGGAAACGGAGCGGTTAAGGGCCAAACGTTCAAAGTTACCTGATTTGGCATACAGGGCCCTAATTGCATGCACAGACAAACGGCCATTTCTGCCTACCCATTCTGGATGCACAATTTCATTTTGAAAAAATCAGGCTCCAAGTGACAGGAGGTCACAAGGTGGAACGTCACGCCTTGCCCAAATCGCAAGCTGCCTGGATGCTGTCAGTCAAAGACAGAGTCAAAAATGCATTCCATTATGCTGAGTCTCACGAACAGTGCTTGAGCGGCCAGCTTGGTCACAGCCCTGTCAGACTTAGCTTCACTCAACAAACAGCCGCTTGCTCCAGCAATGCAGCTATTGTGAGCTAAGCGACCTGCTACCACAGAGCACGCAATTGTCAGCAAAGGCTCCTAGGGTTGGTTTAGGCTGAGAAAGACAAGGGGAGTTTGAGCTGTAAGCTCTTAAGCCTTCTGTATGCAGAACTTCCATTGCCTTCATTGGAAGCTTTAAAGATGGGGGGCCTGGCAAGGTCCAGCCCCCTAAGTTAAGGTTGTGAAGTCACCCAGTCATTGTGCAGAGGCAGGTTATTACAGAAGACTCTGAAGAGCACGTGGGGTGGTAGAAGTGTGACAGGTTTGCTGTCCCACTAACCTTACCTCTGAAAAACCACAGCTCAACCCCAGGCTTATGTCACAAGGGTGTCTCCCCATTCCTTGTCTCCTCTGAGCCCATCCCCCAGACAGCACCTAGATAAAGCGCAGTGCAGCAGGACTGGCAGTGGAGCTGGGAGAATCACTGATTTTTCAGTTGCCTGGAAAAGATTGGTTTGGGGTCAAGCAAAACCAACATTTTTGGCAACCCCCCGCAAAAATCCACCCAAAAAATCATTTTGGCCCAAACAAAACCTTGTGTTTCAATAAAAGCAAAGGAAATTTGGGGGAAAAATATTGTTTCAACCCTTCCCCCCCCCAAAAGAATCAAAACATTTTGACATTGAGTGGAACTTTTTTGCTTTTTTCCCCCCCCAGTTGAAACAATTCACCAAAATTGACACCAGTTCACAAAATGTTTCAGTTGACCCAAGGTTGCATTTTTCAGGGGGGAAAAAAGTTTTATCTGAAAAGTTTCACCCAGCAGCCTGTGTGCTAAGGAGGCCAAGGAACTGCTCCAGACCAGCCGTGACATTCATCTGCAGAGCCACGCGTGGGGAAGCTCACCCTGTCTGCTGCGCTTTGCAAACCCGGGTATGGAACGTTTTATGCCATACCAGCTAAATATAAAGAGCCAGGGGTTAGACATACCTCCCAGTGTGCCTGGGTTTTGCTGAATTAAGTTGGACCTTTCACCTTAGTGACTATGTTGTCAGCATCAGTTTCTACCTGGTGGTGACCTAGAACATTTGCAAGAGAATTTATGAGGGATCCACAGGAACAATATGATAACACGTCACACAAGAAATACTGGAGAACTCGTTGCGTCATTAGGGCTTGCTAATAATATATTAGAAGGCCTTGCAACTCTCACCGCAAGAGTATTCTGTTCCCTTTCTTTTGTGGCAGCAAATGCAGCACCCAGTCTCCTAAGGAAGCGTCCGACAGAGCTTAACCAATAGCCTTCTATAGAAAGCACTCCAAAAGTCTATGGGGCTTTTTGAACCATCCTGGAGCATTCCTGATAGGAAGAGTGGCCTTGTGGTTAGGACCGGGACTGGGATTTGAGGTTTGATTCCCCAGCTCTGACACAGACTCCCTCTCTGATCTTGGGCAAGTCGCTTAGGGCCAGATTCTGATACCAGTCTCCCATAATGAACAGACTCCTACTGCGTGAGTAGCTCTGCTGAAATCAATGGGAGTATTTCTGCTACTCAACAGGAAAAAGGGTCTTCACCTCTAGCTGAAAAACAGAGGTAGCCAGGACAGACAAAGGAAGTAATGCTATTTAGAGTGTAAGCTCTTTGGGGCAGGGACTGTGTGTGCAGTGTTGTGGTAGCCGTGTCAGTCCCAGGATAGTAGAGACAAGGTGGGTGAGGTAATAAAAAAAAAAAGCTTCTGAGTGTGTGTGTCCAGTCACTAACACAATAGGGTCCTGAGCTTGGTGGGAACCTCTAGGTGTGACTATAATACAAATAACCCTATTCAGTTCAGTAACAGGGCTGTATCCAACTCCACAGGATGGTTCAAAACACCTACAGAAAGGTTTTCCTTTTCTAATCCCACAGCACTTTTCCAGAAGGACTGATTCCAGCGTCTCCTCTCCTCCTCCTCTCTCACCAAATCCAGCTTGCCAGTACATTCAGCTTCTTTCAAAAAGACAAAAGTCTTCCCCACTAAGCCGGCCTCTCCTGAAATACAGCCACTTCAACGCATCTCAGCGGCATCTTCAGGCTGACACAAACGGAGCTCCATTCAGTTGCCTTTATTGAGGGCAAAGCATACCATGCCCGTTGCCCTGGCCTGAAAATCCAAAAGGCCACCCTGGGCCTGCTTTGCATTAACACTGTACTCCATCGTGCACCTCTAGAGCAGGCCTCTTGTCATTCAGTAGATCATGCAGCAGACTTTGAACCCATCTGTTCTTTTTTTTTTTTTTTTTTGGCTTACTGTAAAAGCAGCAAGTTGCTTAAGCAGATCACCAAGGATACATAAGACTTATTGCTACTGTCTTTTGTTCAGTTCCCTATGGTTACTGTAGGTTCAGAGAATGCCGTCTAACCGAGATCCTTTCTTGATGATTTTAAAGAGGTTTCCTTTATTTATTCCACTCTTTTTTCCTTCCCTTTGTTATAGGGTCTTTTGTAACAATGAAATCTCTGTACCTTTTAAGATGGAGCATACCAGCTTTGTGCCCTCTGTATTATGCGTAGGACATGTGATTACTCAATTGAAACTATTTGCTGAAGTTTTTTAATTATTAAGAAAAAAAAAGAAAAGAAAGCATCCAAATAGGTTTGTGCACTCAATGATCCCAAAGAAGCAGGAACTCTGATGCAGCAGGTTCAGTACAGACACTGAGATTCCCTGAAAAAAAGTCAGTCATTTTAGCTGAGTATTGATGGAAGCAATGGCAATCGCTATGACAAACTACTGCCCTTAACTTGTCAGATATTCTAATGATGACAAGGCAACCATCAGAAACGTCCTGCTGGAGATGGCTGTCTGTAGTACCCCAGGTGCAAAAACCAGCTTTCTAGAAACTGACAGGGTGAGAGGGAGAGATGTTGTTCCTTGGAAGAACTGTGAGCTCTAGCTTTCTCAGCTGACAAAATGCCTGTAATTCGGGCAACAAAGACTTAATCACAAACAGGATGCTGCTGGGAAAGGTTTGATTTGCCTCTCTCTTGCCCCGCACAGGCTTGTTTATACACCCGAACGTGGGTGTAAAACTACACCCAAACGTGGGTGTAAAACTACACCAGATCAGAACAGTAGCACTTTGCCCCCCACTTTGCACTGGTGAAAATGACCACACAAGGTGCAGAGCCCTAAAGTATCAGGCCCAAAGCCTGACTCACCCAAGGAGTCACACTGAAATCAGTGGGACCACTCATACAAATGAGGTGAATCAGGACCCATGGTTGAACACCTTCAATACCTGATGGACTCATCTGAGACTGTATATGGGACGTGGAGTTTCTTAGGCTTTCATGGAGATCTGAGCAGGTTCTGAAAATAAGAGGGAGAGGGTAGCAGAGATGCTGAGTGACTCCAACATCATTTGACTTAACATCGTTTGACAATTTTGGAGGACCCAGGGGGTTTCCAATGCAATACAGACATTCCTTCCCCATTGTTCACAAACTGCATGTCAGCAGGATGTAGCTGTAAAGACAATTAAATCAAAATATAGTTAAGTCAAAGGTCCCTCCTTGGAGCCATGTCACTGCTGGATATCTCCTTCCCTAGTGCAAACAGGCTTCTCGGGACTGAGAACCTAGCCATCGAGATTCACTTCAAGCCACAGATGCTTTCAAATAAGCTGGTCCTTTATTCTTCTGGGAGGCAAGGAAGGAATCCTTTTCAGACTGCTCTGGAATACACCCCAACCAAGTTTCTTCTCCCCAACACAAAATGGTCCTGCATTCCCGGATCACTGACTCTCTCAGGAAGAAGTTGTTCATCCATTCTGGGTGGGTGACTGATTCCTAACCTTTACTTCGTGTAGTAAACGAAATGGGTTATTCCAATTACTACTACTTTGGGTTTCCATAGTGCTTGCCATTAAACCAAAGCACAGAGGGCCTGACTCTCTGCTGTCCTGCACGCTGGGGAGTCGTTTATCCCTCTGCAAAGTGGGTAAAAAATGCCATCATTCTGATTGGTTAGCACTTTATGCTGCTTTGCACGACTCCGCAAGCCACATGTCAGGGAAAGCCAGGCTCTGGGATTTTAAGTAATTTGACCAAGGTCAGTGCTCACAGCAAGTCACAAGCAGGGCTCAGACTAGAACTTAAAAGCCTCCCAATCCCACGTTCTCATCAGCAGTGGATGTATTTTTGAAGTGCCAATATAAATACACCACCGCAAATATGGGATTGGGTTCACACAAGAATAATGCATCTTGAGAGATTGAATCAATTAAATGGAAGAACAAGTCAGTTCCTGTGTTCTAGGATTAAGATGCCTTTGGACACTGCCATAGAGAATTTTTTTATCATGGGCAAAACAATATATTTTCCTCTTATCTTGTTCTGAGAAACAGCTGAACCATTTTAATTAAACTTTAAAAAGTAATAATACTAATAATACTCAGCAGCAGCAGCAGCTGCCTGAGGCAGATACCTGAAGTGGAAAATTCAGCCCAGACAGCTGAAGTTTGGCAAACTTAAAAGCAACTGAAAAACGGGGTCCTCTAATGGGCAGTCTCAGGCAACCCTAAGCATTGATGGCATTACCAGCTCTGCCTGTAATCGCACCTTCCATCATCCAGAAGCATCCCTAAGCAATCTTCAGACTCTGAATCAAATTCTGTTCCTGTTTACACCAACGTAAATCAAGAGAAAAAGTATTCACACAACAATAGCCATGAACCTCTGATTTCAGTGAAGTGTCTCAAAATGTACATGGGTGAAACACAGCAAAATTTGACCCTGTGTCCATAAAGAGTAGAATTGGGCAGGACCTGGTTTTCCTGCCCTACAGAAATGTTTGAGAGACTTTGACATTTGTTGTCTCAAATTAGGACAAAGTGAAAATCCAAAACATGTTGGGTTTTTTCAAGTCAATCTAAATGTTTTGTTTCAATAATTTTGAAACCTTTTTTTATTTCAACCATTGAAAAAATTACTATAATTAACTTAAATTGTGAAACACCGTTTTCTTGAACCAGAAAACTGGAATTTTTCATTTCAAAATTTTCTCTTCAAAATTTTTTTGAGTAAAAAAATTTGTCAAAAAAAATCTACCTCTCCCGCAAAAATTTCAGTTTTGAAAATTCGGCACTTTCTGACATAAAAAATTTCATCAAAGAGACACTCACCCAGCACTTAAAGACACCACAGTACTTCACAAGAATCTTAAAGATGGGGAGAGTGAAGAACAACTTGTCCGTTGTATTTACAGAAGGGGACATCATGTAGGCACAATGTAATTACCCAAATTGGAATCTGGCCAGGACACTGAGGTTAACACCTCTTGCAAAAAGTGATCAGGACCTCGTTCTAACGTCTATTCCCACATGCCAGAACATGGCACCTCCAGCAGCAGGGCACACCCCTGTTGGTATTACTGACCCAGAGGGACAGTTGCTACCCAGTAATTCACCAGCACCAATTTTGTGTAACACCTGGGCTCGTCATGGTGGTCTCCCATGAGAGTCCTGACCAGACCGCACATACTTATCCTGTAAGATCTGCTCAGGCCATGAAGTGGTCAATGGAAGAGATGAAGAAATGTTATTGTGATCCACATACTGCAGGTCTAGACAGTCCTTAGCAACACGCCCCCAAACATCCCCAAGACCACCCCAGGGGCTCCCAATACTTCTGCACTCCCTCACTTCCTGTTGGCTTGTTTCCTGTCCTGGGAGCCAGGTCAATCCGGGCAGACAGCTCTTCAGCTAAAAGTGGCAAGAAGTGGAAAGCAAATTGCTGGCTTCAACGAGAAGAGATAAGGGACCAGGCTCTATCAGTTTGTATCCAACTCCCTGGGGTGACTCTACATTCACAATCCACTAGAGGAAAGAAGAATTAGCTCTTACATTGATTTTCCACCTGCGTGAACAGAATTTTTTGGCTTGCTCAGAGATTTTTATGTAAAAAGAGTGGTAGGGTAGGGAAGAAATATTTTCCTTTCAGCCTACAACAGGGAATGAACCATGCCGGTGCTGAACCTGAGGCATTCGAGAAGGAAGCAGCCTCCAGGATCTCAGCTTGATGGGAGGTCAGATGAAATGTGAGTTGGTCCCACTCCCAGCTCTGCAACACACAATGCCAAGGTAGTTTGGGAAGTTACATTATGACTATTATTGATTTGCTTTACAGCAGTACCTAATGGTGCCAATCACCACCATTGTGGTGCCAAGTGCCGAACGAACACGTAGTAAAATAGTTCCTGTTCCTACAAGACACACAAAGGGTGAGAGGGGAAACAGGCACAGAGAAGTGAGCCAAGGGCAAGCAGCAGGTCTGCAGTAGAGCTGGAAACAGAATCAAAGTGTCCTGAATCCCCCAGTCCAGTGCCCTATCCACTAGACCACATTGCTTTTACCACTGTATGAAAGCTAATTTAAGCCCCACAGATTAAGGGCTATGTGGTCCCCTCCTGCACCAGACCAAGAGTGGTCAATGTGCTACATGAGTTCCCTTAGCAGCTGCGGTGCAGATACCAGGGCAGGAAGGGGGTCTGGCCTGCAAATCTCACCCTGCTGCCCGAGGTCCGTAGAATCTCATGCCATGTGCAAAGTGTCTCCTGCTGAATCTGCACGGCAATGGCAGCATGGCTCTCCAAGGGGAGATGCTACCATTGACTGGGCACCTGCCAGCCTCGAGTCAACGTGCAGGGGGATGACTGCTCCTAGGGAGACCAGATGTCCCGATTTTATAGGGACAGTCCTAGAAGCCAAACTTGAACAGCTTAACGGAAGTAAATCGGGGGGTGATAATCTCATCCTAGAAATATTAAGGAATTATTGCGAGGATACAGTCTAGCTTAGCGAATTAATTTAATAAAAATCCAATTCAGGGATTGTACTGACTGACTGGAGATTAGCTAATGTGTATTCCTATATTCAAGGAAAAAAAAAAAAAGTGGGGAATTATAGGCCTGTTATCTAAAATCTGTAGTGTGTAAGTCAAAAAAAAAAAATCTTAAGAGAGAGTGGTTTCCGAGCATGAGCGCATGGCAAGGCAGGATAGATTACAGCATGGATTTATAAAGAAGGTGCCAACCAAACACTTTCTCTCTTTTTTTGAAAGTAACAGATTTTTTTTAGACAAAATCAATCGATGGGATCTAATATATCTGGATTTCAGTGATACGATACGATTGAAGAATTAGAATTACTGGTTAAAAAATGAAAGATGAAATGAAAAATCAAAATCCAGATAAGGAGCTGGCTGGGGTGGAGACTGAGGGAGGTAGTATTGGGAAGGGGAGGGGTTGGGGAGGGGGTACCAGTGGAGAGTTCCTCAAGGCTTTTTTTTGGGTTATTTTTATTTTATTATTTCTATTTATTGCTGACCACTGAAGAGGTAGGAGTGAAAGTGATGACATGATGCAAGTTGAAGTTGGGAGTTCAATAGGGGGGAAGGGGATCGGGATATTCTCGATTTAGATTTAGTAACTGGAACTAGATGTAACAGTAAACTGGAGTATTAGTAAGTGTAAGAAAAGGTTATTAGGTTAGAACTTTATGTTAAAGCTAGGATGTAGTTATATAACCAGTTGGATGGAGAGAGGAGGGAGAGGAGGGAGGAGGAGGAGGAGGAGAAGGACTAGGGAGGATAGGGGAGATGATGTGTGATGCAAAAATTAAAAGTGAAATGGGGTCTTAAGTTGCATTAGTCGTTTGGGTTAGGTTAGGGGCAAGGAGGTATAAGTCGGTGGAGGTATATATGTGAGTGAGATGCCAGAGTTGTGTTGTCCCATTGTTAAGGTGTTTGGTCTCCCATGTGAAGGTTTAAGAAGGAATGAAAACAAAGGCAGAAGGAAGGAAATGCTAATGATAATGAAAGAGGAAGGGAAGGCCTTCATTTGAGGAGAAGGGTTTGAGTTCCTTTGTTTTTCCTTAACCAAAAAAGAAATATAATGATTGATGAAATACCATATATCAGAGGAGGAGATATAGAGGAGTGAGGAAAGATTTCAGCTAGATGGGACTAAATGATCAGTCAGGACACAAGGGGATATAACTGTCAGTCAGGAATTCAAGGGGGAAAAATTAGAAAAACCTAACAGGCCTAATAAGGGGTGCGCTGGGAAGGAAGAGGGCCGGGGGGGGAAGGATTAAGGAGGACAGGGATGGAGATAAGATTAAGCTAGATTTAGATAAGATGATGGGATAGGATAACGGGCTTAGTCAATAAACAATTGTCTGGTAAACAGGTAAATGGCACAATATGGGTCAATGGTATTTGGGTTTTCCAGAGGGGTGAGGGGAGAGTTGGCCTTGCTTTGGGTCGGCTGGAAGGTCTGCATTTGGGGTCGAAGGGAATTTTCCCCCAGGGAATTTTGGCAATGGCCCTTTTCTTTTTCGGGGGGTTTAAGGCTTTGGGGCAAGGCAGGGGGCAGGAGGGCTGGATTGGGGGGATGCAGGTCGAGGGTGCAGGAGGTCAGACTAGATGATGATTGATCTCTATTCTGATCTCTAATGATCTGATGATATTTGGGGCTTTTTTTTTTAATATGGGCTCCTATTACCCCTCACCCCCGTCCCGATTTTTCACACTTGATATCTGGTCACCTTAACTGCTCCTTGGGTAGCAGCAATGAATGCTGCAAGCTGTACTGGGCATTCCATTGTCCCGAGATGGGAACTTGCCTGTTCTCCCTACCAGCTTGGGTACACCCCCGTGAAGTGTGCAGGGTGTCACCGTCGCATGGAAGGGCTAGAGAGAAGGGGGAGGGGATTGCTGCGGAGAAGCTGCTTTTTCCCACCACACGCGCCCTCCTTAATTGAGTCCTGCTTGTGACTAAAGCCCTTCTCTTCCCTCCCACGCTGCACAATGGGAGGGAAGCACCTGGCTGGAAACCAGAAAGTTGTAAGAACCACAAGCATTTCCAGACAATGCCCAGAGAGAGCAACTTGCAAAGGGGATACAGCCCTGGGGGTAGAGTCTTGGGGTGTCCCCCTCCTGGGTGGTTTTATATGACACATTAAATGCCACTTGGTACATTCCAAAGGCAGGAATAATGTGCTTAGACTCGGTGAGAAACTGCGGCGCCACAGATAAAAGGCATTGCTGGCAGGGCTGGTATCCAGAGATCGAGGATCGGTTCCACTACAGGCAGGAGAACCCTGCACAATACGAATTCCTCCCTTTACTTCAAGCCTCATTTCCAGATCTCCATCCCTCTGCGCATCCGATCCATGGTGCCACGCCGATTTTCACTAGCTGAGGATCTAGCCGGACGGCTCCAATGCTGCGAGGATAAGCAGTTGCCTTCAGGGTCTGATCCAGGGGGGTGGCTCAGCAGCTTCCAGCTTTATTCATTCATCAAAGGAGGAATGAAGCCTGGCGTGTGGAAGAGTCTGAGTGCATATCATTCCCGACAGCACCTGTCACGGAGATCAGGCCTGGCCTGGATAAAGCCAATTCAATGAACTGGTGGCTTAATAGTACCTGGCCAGAGTGTGGAGTGTGGCTGAAAGGAAATGAAGTACAAATGACCCCAGTCAATGAGAGATAAAGAGCCAAAGTTGGCTAATAAACGCTGGCTGGTGGCCGAGATCATCCCCCAGAGCCCTTTCAGGTCTAATGGGGCTGCTTAACAGGGATGGTCCCAGTCATCCCAGACTGGGTCTACATACCGCTCAGTGCACTCTTTAACAGGTCTGTGCCCTTTAAATCGAATGGAAATTCATGGGATGTGAAATTATCTCTGCAGCCTGAAGGAGAAGGTCCCTCTGCATAACGCACAGAACTAGCTCGTGAAATGCCTGGCTTCACGTCACAGCCTGGCTGCAGCTCGAGCCAGTGGCTGTCGCTGGCCTGATTGTAAAATCACAGCAAGGGCTTTGAAAACATCAGTTCCACAGCAAGCCCCCTCCTACAGCACAGGAGGAACAGTGGGCATTTCTCTCACTTTCAGGGCTGCAAAGGCAGGGAAACGACATGGGAACGAAGAGTCTCTCATGAAATGCAATTGGCCTAGAGGCAAACCCTGCCCTGCAGCACTAACCCTTTGGTAGATGTGGATAGCTAGATAAGTGCGGTTGAGGGAGAGGGGCAGAAACACAGAGCGGGGCCCTACCCCCAAAGGAAAGGCTCAGACAAGATGGGCATGACCATGATGCAGCTCTCAGCTATGCAATGACCCAAGGGAGCAGAAACAGCTGAATTGAGTCTTCTTGATTGGACAGAGCAGGAGCACCTTTGGGACAGTGGGAAATGTTAACATCTGCCCCAGCACCAACCCCTACCCACCAGCACCACCCAGCTGTATTGTGTACAGGGGCGGCCAGACAAGAGAGAGAGATTAAGAGAGATCAAGCAGTGTATTCTCTTGATAACCAAGAGGAGGAAATATGTGGCTAAAGGACAGGAGTCAGGAGGCCTGGGCTCTATACATGGATTTGATGTGGGTAAGTCACTTAATTTCTCTGCCCTTTGGTTTTCTCATCTGCTCTATGGAGATAACCGCGATATCACTGGGGTGTTGTGGGACTTAATTCACTTAGGCCCTGCTCCTGCTCCCATTGACGTCAGTTTCAAAGCTCCCATGGGACTTCCCGGGGCTACTCAGATGAGTAAGGATTGCTTGACATGGAGAGAGTCACCGAAGAGACCCTCGGTGGTTATCTTTCAGTGTCACCCACTCCAACCCTAAACGTTGTTCTGCTAGCACTCGGTGTGGGTTCTTTGCAATTATTTGGAAACCCAAACCAGTGAAAGATCTTAGGTGGATTGGCAAAAGCACTCTGCACGGGTGTAACTCTTTCCCCACTGAGGTCAGCCACCATATTACAAACATACGTTATTCCTTAAGCAGGCTCTCTTACAATGGCAGACTAAGCATCGCGTGCAGCTCACCAAAGGTGTGTTCTGGTTACGTCACTCAGGGACCCCTCAAGTTCACTAATCCACCAATTCTTCCCCTCACACTGACTTGCCATCCAGAATGAGCCTCACGCACTCTTTGCGAAGCTCTGGCTCTTCCTGCAGCGTGATTTCTGTGGGGTGTATTTGTCAATCTTAAGGCAGTAGGAACTATTTTAATTTCAAAAGCGATATCATTAACACTAGACGACGACTTTGGTTTGTAAAGCAGCCTCTCCAGGCCAGCTCTGTCCCACAATGCTTTGTGACTTAAATGGGAAAAAGACAGTATTAATTGTCTTGTACTCTGCCTATGGGAATCCTAACACATTAATGCTCAGATCCTGGCCACCCTAGTCCATTGGGAATAAGTTATCTATGTCTTTTCCTTTTTATAATGTTCATAATAAACCTTCTAGAACCATATGGGCTGTAGCCTGCAGGGTTCTGGGCTCCTCCCTGCAGGTGCTTCCACCACCCCCTGCTGCTGGTATCTCAGAAGAGCCATAGGCTTCCATCATGGTGACCACAGGTGGAAGCTGCTGAACAAAGCAGCTCTTCAGCACCTAAGGTGCCGGGGTGATGAGCAGCAGAAGCCCATCCCCGCCAGGTTGGCTGTAACCCAAGGACCAAGGCAAATTGCGAATGAGGGAGTTAAAGGTAACCTGAACCCCCCTACCTACCCACACCTTTCCCCCCATAACACCCAGAAGCAGCAGCCCTTCCTCCTTCCCCTTCAGAGCACCCACAGACCTTCCCCCGCAAATCTATTGGCATCACCACCAGTTAATTTGGATATTGCATCAACCAGCTGATGCTCATCCACATCCTAGTCTCATCCAGGCACTTTGAAAGCAAAGCCTCTGCAACCCCAGGGCCCCTAAGGCACAGCTGCATAGAAGGCAACCCCATCCCAAGCCATTTCACCATCTCCTCTCCCCTGGCCTCACTAAGCTACACAGGAGGGGCTGGACCCTGGTGAGGAAAACTGGAGAAAGAGAGTCAGGTTTCAGGGGAGCCCTAGTGTGGAGGGAGAGCAGGGGCTCAGGAATGCCAGCAACGGGCGGTGCTGCTACCAGACAAACACAGGCCTCTCAGCACGCAACCTTGGCCACTCAGAATGGTTTGTAAAGCTCTTTCCTACATCCTGCCCGTCTGTCACATCACTGACTGCTAGTGAAATCGGGGTGACAAGAGAGCCTTGTGCATAAGCAGGTTCTCGGGACAGATGAGCAATTACCTCCAGTCCTTCTGGGGCCTCTCACACCTCTCTGCTCCCAGTGCTGCCTCCTCTTCCATTGCTTCTGACATTTTTCCCACTCCCCTTTTCTGACTGCTCCCTTATCTTTCTTCTTCCACACTACACTGGGCCTACAGCCATGCTGCCCCCTGCGCCTGGGACAGTCTCCTATTTCTGGTTCACCAAGAGCTCTCCTTAAAAATCTACTGCTTTGAGAACCCCTTCCACGTCCCCTCCCCAATAATCCCCATACCCCCACCTGACCTGTGCTGTTCTTCTGGGGCTTGCCATTGTTTTCCTTGTCCACCTGAGAGCATACATTCTGTGGGGCAGGGAATGTTTGTAAAGCACTGTGTAATTACTACTAAATGAATTCTAATGAGAAATACAGCGAGCAAAGCCATCCTCCTAGTATTTCAGACTCAATAGATTTGGAGAAGTGGATGCTTCTCAAAACTGGCCCAAACATTTCAAGATGCTTCCATCAGTAAGGAGGACCAATT
Organism: Mauremys reevesii; assembly: GCF_016161935.1. Taxonomy (NCBI): domain Eukaryota; kingdom Metazoa; phylum Chordata; order Testudines; family Geoemydidae; genus Mauremys; species Mauremys reevesii. Next base: position 14,813,535 of record NC_052627.1, on the reverse strand, counting down.
GTTATTTGCTTGTGAATGTTATTTACCATGGCGTCTCCAGGAGGCCCTGTTTCCCAGCTCCCTGTGACTCCTGAGGGGCAGCAGGTAGTTTCATGAAGTGCCATATTTGGGTCTGGTGAATTAAAATCTCCAGGGTGTAAGAAAAACAGCACACACAAGGCAAAGTCTAGTGTAGGCCTTAAGGTGATAAGTCACATGAGCAACAATATCGAAAAAAGAAGCCCATTAAAAACCATGGGGGTCTGGTTCTGCTCTGTTACTCGGATGTCAGCCCAGAGTAACCCCACTGCCTCAATGTGCACTAGTATCACTGAGAGCAGAATTTGGGCTAGGCGATGTACTGCTAATTAGCCACAGATCTTATATTCTGGTTGCGATCTCACCACCACCAGTGTAAGGCAAAGTAATCCCAGTGAAATCAGTGGAGATGTACCTATGTAAAACAAGCATAAATAAGATCAGAATCATACCCTCTCTCTGTATCATTAATGGACTAGATAAATTCATGGAGGATATTAGCCAAGATTAGCTATTAGCCAAGATGGTCAGGGATGCAACACCATGCTCTGAGTGTCCCTAGCCTCTGTTTGCCAGAAACTGGGAGTGGATGAATCACATGATGATGATCACCTGTTCTGGTCATTCCCTCTGAAGTACCTGGCATTGGCTAGTGTTGGAAAGACAGGATGCTGGGTTAGATGGACCATTGGTCTGACCCAGTATGGCCGTTCTTATGGAGCCATATGGGTTATGCCTGAAGGGTGACCCAGTGAGTGAGGTAATATCTTTTATTGGACCAACTTCTGTTGATGAAAGAGACGAGCTTTCGAGGTACACAGAGCTCTTCTTCAGGTCTGGGAAAGATACTCTGAGCGTCACAGCCTGAAGGGTGTTATTCTGTTTGTAAACTCTGTGGGGCAGGGACTTTTTCATCCCCCTTAGTAAGGCACCTAGAGCAACGTATCTTTATTACTTTATATTACCAAGAAGTCTCATTGCGGTAGATGCTACACAGACATATAGCACAAGTCTCTGACCCAAAAAGTTTACAATCTCTATAGGCAAGATGAAAAAAGAAGGGTTATCACCATTTCTCAGATGGCGAAACCGAGGCACAAAGGGATTCAGTGGTTTGCCTCAGGTCCGAGAGGAATTCGGAGTCCCAGTTCAGTGCCTTAACTACAAGACCAACCTTCCTCACAGTCATACAAAGAAAGAAGCAGTAGCATTAATAGTAAACACCAGGACAAATTCATTCTAGTCACTTGAGGCTGTGGAAGAGAAGGAAAAAATAGTGATGTCAGTCAGGGGCAGTGCAGCTACAGGAACCCACCGTCCCTGCCCTCCCCAAGCGCAGAGTGAGGAGAATTCTATCATGACGATAAACTCCAGGATCATTTTCTTTTGCTCCTTCCCTGCTTCTTGTATAATACGATTTTACTACAGCTGAGGAACGCTCCACGCTGTTGCGGGTGGGAATTGGAGACCGCGCTACCTTTGCTCATTGCTATTTGGCTTTGCAAACAAGTCATTCCATGAATTCCATTGAGAGTTTATTGCCAGGTGATGCAAATAATGGGACAAGGCAATTTGATCCTGTTTGGTCTATGGTGGTTATCAGGGTGATGCTTAGCCAAAGGCTTATTATAACTCACTGGCTCTTCTTCTGTTACATTTTACACAGCAACCTCCCTCCCCAGAGCATACAAACCCACTGATTACACTTATCCAAGTGTTAACATTTGCTTTGCAGCCTGCCGGTTAAAAATAGCTGTTTGTCAAAGATAGCAGGAGGTGCGTCCGCAAGGCCCACTATCCGGCACATGCGAGCAGCAGGTAATTCCTTTTCTTTCTTCAGTTCTGCCATCATACGCCCAAGCTAACAGCCCTAATCCTGCCTCAGTTTCTCTTTCCTCCGCTGTCCCCTAGGGGACACTTTCCCCATCATTTCATCTGGCACCTGGAAAATGCCTGTTGGTTACAATGCAGTGCGTATTTGCTACCCAGCCATTTCAAAGTTCAGAGGGAAGCGGTTTTCAGTTGTAAAACCCCCAACACTATCAACATTAAGGGTTTGCCCCTGAACAGCACAGTTCTGCAGAGATGCTCTGGGGAAAGGGCTGAGTAAGGCAGCCTGAAGAGTAAGGACTAGGGAGGAGTGCACAGGTAAGAGCATGAGGATCAGACTTAGGCCTATTTCTTTTCACACACACCCCATTCTCCTGCCTTTTACTTGTACTCCTAAGAGGCAGGGATCAGGCACACAGAGACTTCCACTCAGTGCAATGGATGAAGCCTCATGCTCAGCATGACCTGCACTTGTGCTGGAACACACAAGGAAGGCCAACATTAAACCCAAGTCTGCATTAACCCAACAATCCTGGGATTTGGCCAGTAATGAGGCCGATTGATCCCTAATCCCCTCCACTGCTCCTTAGGGATTGACCACAGTTTGAGTGTGGTGATGAGGGCAGTCCCAAATCTTGGAGGTTACAGACAAAGCTACAGATCTTCAGGTGCTTATCTAGACTTTGAGGGACACAGTTCCTTCCTCTGTGTGATTCTAACAGACCCGCTCCACACCACTCTCCCCTTCCAGTGAGTCTCCAGTCACAAACTAGCTTGCAAATGTTCCAGTACGTGTTTCTCAACTGGGGAAGTCTCAGGCCTCTACCTACCTGAGCACATAAGATCCTGTTTGTCCAGGACAGGACCCTCCCCACCTTCCTGATTCCTGCTGGATTCCCAAGAATACAATGACTATTTTGACACCGAGCTCATTTCACAAACCAAAATAACAGAAGAGCACTAGGTGCAGGGCTGAGGGCTTTGAGAAATGCTGTTTGCAGTGCTGTAGCTGGGTTAGTCTCAGGATATTAGAGACACGAGGGGGCGAGGTAATATCTTTTATTGGACCAACTTCTGAGTACCTTTCCCAGACCTGAGGAGAAGCTCTGTGAAAGCTCCAAAGCTTGTCTCCTTCACTAACAGAAGTTGGTCCAATAAAAGATATGACCTCCCCCACCTTGTCTCTTGAGACATGTTGTCCTTTTGTACTTCATTTCTCATCCCTTGGAGGCTGTAGATACCAGTCAAACACAGAGATTTCTGTGATGACCTAGGAAGCTAAATTATTTGGTTCTCTCAAAGATAATAACTAAAGGACAGCAACAGGCATGTGATCAAGAGGATAACCCAGTGGGGAAAAGTGAGGAAAGCTGTTGTTTCAATGTGGTATATTATCAAATGGGATTAAGATGCCCAGACTATCAGAGGGCCAGGATTGGTCTCAACACATCATCACCAACCCAGATTACCAGCAGGGTGCAGAGCCACCAAATTTTGTTGCCAGCTTTGGCCATTTAATTATCTTTGATTGTCAAGTTATTGCTACCTAAGAAGGAACAAACACTTCACACCAGGCCCTCATTTGTACAACAGGATGTTGCTGTGTGTGTCACGCTGCAGCCTAAAATGTCAGCAGAGTCAGTATGAAGCGATGGAAGCAGCCGCAGGCATGGCTGAGAGCTCTTTTTGTTCACAGTGTCACCCAGTTCAAGCATCCCTGGATTTCGTGGTCTGTTACCATCCCGTTTAAGTTCTCAGCCATTTGACCGTACAGTGTACAGCTACAGTGAGGCATATCTATGCCACGTCAAGAGTCCTAGACCATTGTGATACCAGAGTGTGATGGGGCATCTGCCCCACACTAGCCCATAAAGGGTTAATAGGACCCTAGGAAGGCTGCGCAACAGGCAGCCAATTGGGGAGAACCATAGGGAGACTATGTAGGAGACAGCCAATTGGAGAGGGGCTACGAGGAGCAGCCAATCAGGGCCAGGCAGGCCCATATGAAAAGAGCTGCAGGGTGGAGCAGGTCGGTCACTCCCTGGAGCTCGAGGAGGACTGGCTGCCTTGCAAGCAGAGGGCAGGTTGCACCTTGGATAGATCAGTGCTGGGCAAGCCCAGGGGAGTGAGGGTGAGCTCCCGGCTGACTGCTGGCATGCTGAGGCCCTGAGACAAGGGCAGAGAAGGAGCTGGGGCTATGGGCAAGTGGCCCAGGGAAGTAGACTGTGGGTTTGGAGGGGATGCGGCACGTGGCTTCCATCTTCAAGGTTCCTGGGCTGGGACCCGGACTAGTGGGTAGGCCCGGGTCCCTCACTCCCCACTCACCATCGAGGAAGTGGCTGAACAGTGGACTGCTGTTCCCCCAAAAGAGGGAGAACAGAGTGTGACACAGCCAGAGGGTTGTGTCCTGAAGAGAACGCTGTATCCTTTGGGACAAGACACATCTTGGAGCAGAAGTGGCAGCAGCGAGACATCACCACCAGACAAGGGCGCACGGATGGACTAAGCTAATTCCCAGGACAGCCAGCAGGGGGCGCCACACTGGTGAGTTGTGTGCCGTCACAAAGAGGTTACTCATCCAATCACCATCCTTACTCGTGGCTAATTTGCAATGTGATGATTTAATTGGTTGTACAAGGGAAACTGCAAAAATGGTGGATTACTTGGTCCATCTGCTGCATCTGTGAGCCCAACTGCCACCTGCACAAATCTAAACAATTGTCCCAGCAGAACACAACCCACACGACACCACAACAGGCGTACACAACCCCAAACATGACTCTGAAGCCTAAAACATCTGTTGAGTCACTGTGAAGCAACAGGTACAGCTACAAGCATGGTTGAGAGCTTTTTATTTAGAATATCACCAGGTCCAATTATCACTGGGATTCACAGTCCGTCATTGTCCAATTTTTAAGTTCGCAGCCATTTGAGGCTTTTTCTGCTCCCCCTCCCCCCCCCACACACAACTTGGAGTTTCAGCTTCTAATCTGGTGTAAACTGGCATAGCACCATGGAAGTCAATGGGGCAATGCCAATTAACACCAGATGAGGATCTAAATCGTTAACTTGAATTTAAAAACCAGAAGGGCAGGAATTAAGCTAAAGTTGTTAAAAAGCTCATACTGTTTGCAATCAGCCATCAAGTACCATTTACACCAGAGAAAATGAGTTCAGATGCCCATAAAACCTATTGAACTAAGGATCTGTTTCAGAGCCTATTGGATCAGGACTTAATGTTGGTAACCTGGGGTAAATATGGAACTCTTATTGTCTGATCAAATTCCAGACAGTTGGGTTATTATGACAACAGACTATATAGATATCATCCAACACTGTTTCCACTGAAGTCAAGAGGAGTCTTGCAATTGGTTTTAGCCAGAGCAGAGTCGGATCTTAAAGCTGTATTTTCAATTAAAAACATTTTTTGCCAAGACAAAATAAAGCACTTTTTTCTAATAAATATTCCTGCCAATCTGTTTGTACAGTCACCAATTTGCAGCTTCCAAAAGTCTTAAATAATACAATTAAAGACCATTTAGAAACCCACAAGTTTATAGTTTTCAATAGTTTTTAAAAGTTCTTGCAAACCTTTATGCTGGTATATTCCACTGCTGAGAGGAAAGAGTTGTCTGTTAACCCCCAGGCTACTGGCTTTTCCAGATTGCCAGCCAAATGAACATTTAAGAGTACACAGATGTAGCTAATGCACCCTGTTGCCAACTCACCATTTCTATTGTGAGTTTTGCAATATTTGGTGTGTTTCTTAAAGCCCCAGATGCTCATGAGAATCTCCACTTTCATTTTTTTAAAATATAAAGCAATCTTCTAGCCTTCTGGGGTGAGGAGAGAAGCTTGCAAACCTGAAACAGGTACAACCTAAAGGCCCAGAAACTAGATGGCAAAGAAGAAAAGTACACAAAATGTATTAATTAGAAAACTTCATGATTTTAAAGCCAATTTCCTGATTTTTTGGGGAGTCTGACAAGTGATTTTTGAATGCTCAAGAATAGCAATACTGAGTGGGCTAAATGTATTTGGGAAGTGCAATTATTTTTAATCTGCTGTAGTCTCTCATTGTAAAAGGTGGCATCTGGAGTTCTACGTTTTGGTTTTTCAGATCAAGGGTTAATTAAATTGCCTAGTCCATGAGTGCAATATCTGCAGTGTTCTTGATACTAAGGGCAATGGTCCTACTGGTGAGGAAGAAGTGGGTTTCTTCGTATAAAGCAGTGGAGCTGAAGTGCCTGCTGATTGGAAGCATATGCTGCACTAAATCAGGAGGGCTCAGCTCTCCACCTACCCAAACCCACATGTGTGATGTAAACCTAAGAGAGGAGATCTCTCCCCACATGCCCGACCCAGGAAAACAGAATAGATCGAAATGCCTTGGCATCCACGAGACTATTTTACAACTTTGCAAGATGGACAAAAGAGAACTTAGGATCACAGTTCCTGTGGTCCTATGTCTACACTACCACGGTAAGTCAACCTACTCTATGTAACTCCAGCTGTGTTATTCATGTAGCTGGAGTCAACGTACCTTAGGTCGAGTTACCACGGGTCTACACCACAGGGGGCGGGGTGTGTGTGTCCGTCGACTTACATTACTCTTCTCATCACAGGTAGAGTACAGGGGTCGACTGGGGAGCAATCTGCAGTCGATTTGGCGGGTTTTTACTAGACTTGCTAAATCGACCGCCGGTAGATCGATTTCAGAGAGTCGATCCCCACTGTAATGTAGACCTGTGCTGAATCAGGTCAGATGTCCATTCAGTGCAGCATCCTGCCTCTAACAGAGACCATTGCCAGCTGCTTTAGACGAGTTCGGAGATTACCTGCCTTCAGGAAGAGTTACCTATTCTACTCTACCGAGGTTTTTATACCATGCTTATCACCGTAGTATCTGTGCACCTTCCACTTCCGCATTAAACAACGTGACTAACATCTGCCAGATGTCTGTCCTCTCATCCACTCCCCAGAGGGAGAAGTGTGTAGGGCGGGGAATCTTGTTTTGGCAGGATTTTTTTTAATAACTTCCTGGGCCCCCTCGCTTGTCAGTCATTGACTCCTGCCCTGAAGCAGGAGAGTTTATATCCCTTCCCAAACCCTTGTGTTATTTTCCATGTTTACTTTGATAACACCAAATGTTTTTATCCATATAGGCCAAGAGTTTACAAAGCAGCTAGTGATTTTGGGTGTCCCATTTGAGACACTCTCAAGGGGCCTGGTTTTCAGAGAGGGCTGAGCCTCAGCCCTCTGAAAACACAATAGTGACTGGTACAGAGAAAGTAAATTGGGCCCCTCTAATAAAACAGAGCACCCCATGAAATCGAACAGTATAAATGATGCAAATATTAAAAAACAAACAAAAAAACAGCCTGAGGAACTCCTTGCCACAATATGTTACCGAAGTCAAGAGTTTAGTAGGGTTTGAAATGGGAGTAGGCATGTATAGCTCTTTTGGACAGGAGCCATCTTGTTGTTCTGTGTTTGTACAGCACCGAGCACAATGGGGTCCTGGTCTGTGACTGGGGCTCCCAGGTGCTACCGCAGTATGTGTAAATAAATAAATAATAAGACTATCCCAAGTTACATTAAATAGAATAAAAAAAGCATCAAGGAAGAGAAAACCTTCATGCTTCAGGGCACATGCCAGCCACTGACTGCCTGGGCTTCCAAATAAATTGACCCTGTGATCAGGTTATTCCATGATTGTCCATTAAGGCATATCCTAGCCCTTGTACAGCTGGTGCTGGCCCCTGGCAGAAACAGGGTATTGGACTAGATGCACCACAGGTCTGCTCAGTTATGGCAACTCCTAGTTTTTTTCTCTCTCTCTCTCTCTCTCTCTTTTAAGAGAGCACTGCTGGGGGGAGAGTTAATACCTTACATAATAGCAATAGTACTTAGCACATAATCTTCAAAGCACATTCATTACATTAGCTAATCTGATGATCTTTCAACACTCTGGGAAGGAATTAACTGAGTGTTGTTATTCCTATTTTAGAGGGAGACTGAAGCAGTGGCCATGGTACCTGCCCAGGGTGACAGAGGGTGTCGGAAAATGTCTCAGTTGCCCTCTCCCAGCCCTGACCTCAGACCACTCGGCCATGCACGCAGCACTGGCATGAGTTGAGTCAACCTCTCTCCTTTGGTGCTTCTGCCACCTTCTGATTACTCAGCCTCGCAAGAAGCAGCAATTCCTATCTGACCAACAGGAGCCGCTGTTTCTCTTGGGTGCCATTTCTCTATTTTGGGTTTTCTATCTGCCTATTTTTAACTCTTCCGTTTTCTCCTATTGTCTCTCTTCCCATATCCTATTTTATTTCTTTCCTATTCCCCATTTCCTCTCGCCCTTAAGCCACCTTCCCTCACTGAGCTCGCAGGCTAATGAACCCCAGAAGGGTCAATGCTTATAAGGAAACTCATGGTAGAGTTGACCTGGCTGGGGCTGTCCTGCTCTGTCCCTAGCAAGACATTAAAACTGAGATTTTCAACTCCCATAAGCAGCTTTGGAGGTCCAATTCCCCTTCTTTTTAATAGGGAGTGGACACCCATATTCCTCAGAAGATCTGAGCTTAGACCATCCCACCGCAACTTTCAGAGTCAATTCAATGTCAAGCGAGATGTGTTTGTCCCTTAAGACAACCGTCTTAGCCCACGAAAAGGAAATGCTAACTGACTCTCCAGAAGTAGCTAGCACAATTAACCCCAGCATTAAGGCTTGATGCAGCTTGAGTCACTGCCAAATCATGCACACTCCAAAATAACACAGCAAGAGTTCCCCTCTAACCCGATAATGGGAACAGTGCACTGTTTAGCATGACAGTGCCAGTACAAGAGGGGAAATGTTACAGTCTAATATTGGCATTGATGGCAGAGCCAAACCCTTGTCATCACATCACACACGGCAAATGCACTACTTTCCTCCCACCCCTTCTTTTACAATGACTACAGAGTCTTCCCCAAGTGAATTTAGTGTCCATGAAAGGTTCCAGGCTGCCCACCTGGAGACTGACTTTCTCTGTCCCTCACTCTGCATCACCCATGTGTGCTGCCTCTTTGCTGGAGGGACAGCGGGCTACGGGGCTTCGTTCTCCATGTCCCTTTTACTCCCTGGCACCTCTGCTCAGACTGCCAGCAAGGGTGACCCACACGCGACGGTGGTTTAACAATATGAGCATTTGTCCACCAGAATCGGAGTTACTGGTCCTGATCCCACCTGATTAAACTTGAAAGAGCAAAGGAATTTCAGAGCAAGCAGTGGCACTGGGTCCTCAATTCATGCCCTCTTGTGTAGACTTTGCAGCTGTCCCAGGAGTGCTGTGTGATCTTAGCGCGAGGAGCAGCCACCCTACCAGGATTGTCAAGCTTTTGCTGTTTAAGGGTAAAGCCTCTTGAGCCTCAATCACTCTGTCCTTTGCTGCCACCCTGAGTCAAAAAGTGGAACTTCAATTGATCTTTGGGGCAGCTCCCACAGGCCCTTTTAAAGGGCAGTTACTTTTATTTCACACCAGAGACTAGAGGTGCCTTTCATCTGTGCGTGCGAGAGAGCACACATGCACTTGAGTGGGACATGACTCCTGAGAGCCGCTTTTCCAGCGGACTGTTGATTCAGTAAACAAAACTATTTCATACAGTAATAGACTCAGACTTTAAGGTCAGAAGGGACCAATCTGGAACTCCAAATCTCGATCGCTTTTGGGGAGAAAATATTCCAGGTTTCAAACCTGAACCCAGACTGGAATATAAACGTTTGAGGAGATGAACTGGATTTTCATTAAGGGCCTACTGCAAGCGAGTTTATGGGATTATAGGATACATCATTAAAAGATAGGACCTGCTGACTGCAAGAAAGCCAGTTTGAAGGTCAGCTTATGGGTATGCAAGAGGCAGCATCAAATGGACTGAACGGAGTTTACGGCATGAAGAATAAGGAAGGAAAGGAGCTCTCTGTTAATAAGGCTAGTCCTTTTTGCTTCCGAATTTAGAACTGGTGAAGTTTGCGGGTCGGTGGCACTGGATGCTGGAGCCCTCTGCTTAGCCAGGAAACAGGGATGGGGCATTGCCAGCTCTCTCATACTGCCCCATGAACATCCTTCAACCCTGCTGTGTAGGGGCCACTCCAACAGCGAGAGGGTGAATGAATCTCTGTGCTTGTTGTTCTTTACAATAGGATTGTCACTGAGGGTGCTTGATACCATGGCAGTTCTTGTGATGTAAACCTGTCCCCTATGTACTGCCCTGAGGCCACCCGCACCTTTCACACTGGTCCCTAAACATCCACTGGGTCACAGTGATGTTCAGTTACTACTGACCTAGGCTGGATTTCAATGGATGATCTAGAGCAGTGGTCCCCAACCTTTTCGTCTGGCAGGCGCCAGACGAAGGACCACTGCAGCGGTGGAGCACCCGCCAAAATGCCGGCGAATTTCGGCAGCATTTCGGTGGCGACGCCTCTCGATGACGCCGCTTGCCGTCGACAAGTGATGTCATCGAGAGGCATCGCCCCTGAAATTCGGGAGTGACGCCACTTGTCGACGGCAAGCGGCATCATCGAGAAGCGTCGCTGCTGAAATTCGGGGGCGACACCTCTCGATGACATCACTTGTTGGTGACAAGCGTCAGCATCGAGAGGCGCTGAAATTCGGCGGCATTTCAGCGGGTGCTCTCCCGGAGTCCAGGACGTGGGCGCATTAAGATGCCCCTGCGGGCGCCATGGCACCCGCGGGCACTGCATTGGGGACCCCTGATCTAGAGGCAAAAGATTGCAAATCCCATCTCAAGTCCCCTTCAAGACAGTGCATCATGAGAGCTGGCCTTTCTTACCTCCATGATGATAAATAAACCACCAGCTACTGGGCGCTGTTATCCACTTATCTCCCACTGTCCACTGCACATTATGTCCCAGGGTAGAAAGCACATGCACGGAGAAATGAGTGCACACTGCATATATATTTCTTGGGCATAATTCTGCTCTCAGTTACTGCATTCTGCTAGGACAAGACTGTTGCATTCAGCCCTTGGTACAGGTACGGAGGTGCAACACTACCTCACAGGAAGCTTAGGCAGGAATTGTGCCCCTGCAGGGGTGGATTTTGCCCTTGGGGGGCAGATGGAGAGAACAGTTCCAGCACTGCTCTGAGCGCTTGGGTATCTCTCCTGCAGGCTGCACGTGGTAGCCATTGGAGGCGACAAGCAAGATCATTGTGCTAGTCCATGGTCATACATAGGATGAGATAGCCACTGTCCACAAGAGCTTGCCATCTAAACCCACAGAGAAAGGAAGTGACTGCCCAAGGTCACGAGCAGAGCTGGGACTAGAACCAGGTCTTTGCACCCACAGTGCACTGGACCACGCAAGCTCAGGTGAGAGCTCTGATTAGCCTATTTTGGTAGCCTGAACTAAACCAAGCGAGGATAAAGTAGGCAACACTCGCCTGCCTTTCCAGTCTTGGGCATCTCATGCAGAGACACTTCCAAAGATACCGTAGTTAGTGGAACAAGGGGCAAACATGCTGGAAAGAGCCCACCAGTCTCCTTTTGCTTGGGATCCAAGTCAAATCTGCAGCAGGTTTCACTAATCCGCTGCACCACTGAGTCCCCTTCCTCCCTGCCTGTCAGTCAGTCTGAATCTCTGCACCCTGAGTGTGGAGGGCTCCTTGCCAGTTTGGGGAAATGTTAGAGCAGAGTTTTGAAACTAAGACGCTAAGCGTGTGCTAAGCTAGTGATTAGCTGGGCTGCATTTCACGGCAATCGGGGGAACATTCCTTTTCATTTTACACAACATTGCTGGGCTCTAATGATGGAAAGGCTTAGGGCCTGCGGAGGGGGCATGCTAGTTCTTTGTTGCCTTGTATGAACCCCTTGAGAAGAGATTGCCAAGCAAAGGTGATCTTTAAATCCACTGCCACAGCCAGAAAACAAAAGCCACTGCAGCCTTCTCTCCTTTCTGCTTTCAGACACCTTTGCATTTGATCCTTGGCAAGGTTTCCGAGTTAATGAGAAATACAATTCTTTTTCTCCCAAGAAGAACCTTGCCCTGGATTCTGCCTGTACGCTCTCAAGAGGGCAGCAGTGCTCCCTGAAATGCAAAAGAGGCTAATGCTAAATGGTGCTAGCAACAATCAGAGATACAAGGCGGGTGAACAAGAGCTCCGTGTAGCTTGAAAGCTTCTCCCTCTCACCAACAGAAGCTGGTCAAATAAAGGATATTACCTCCCCCACCTTGTCTCTCTAATATCATGGGACCGATACGACTCCAACACCACTGCACACTAGCAACAAGCACACGCTCTCGGAACTCTGTCTGGCTGCTCAAATCCTATGAATGAACTGCAGCTTTCTTGGATTGTTCTTGTTAAGAGCCTTCTTCTAGGCAGATGTTCTATAGCCAAGTTTCCAAGCAAAATCCTTTTATAAAGACACTGGAGCAAACCCTTTGTGGCATGCTTAGTTTTTGGTTACAATAGATGGAATTCATTGTAATTCAACTAAAGATGGGTCCAGATTTGAACTCCACAGTCATACCATCAGACACCATGGTGCTGGATATGATAGAAGAACTTGAGCAGAACACCAGACCCAACTCTCCCACATCCCTTCCTCCCTCTGTATTGTGGGACAAGCAGCGGCCACCTTGGGGGAACTCTGAGTTCAGACCTGACTCTGGATCCAAACTCCAGGTCTCACAGTCAGCTAGATTGTGTTCTAGATTTAGGGCTTTCTCCTGTGACATGATACACAGCCCCAGGCAATTTCTGTAGGCAAGCCTTTTCCAAATACCAATGGAACGTCTATCCTCTATGTACACGGTTTGCCTGCCTTCTCCAGGGATATTTCTGCCTCTAGTTGGTTGCTTCTCTGTTTCCAATAGTGTCCTTAAAGATGGGCTGACGAGGTAACGGGGTGCAACAACTGCTAACAAGAGCAGAATGGATGACATGGCTTGCTAAGCATAGGGCCTTGATCCCAGAGAAGAATTTGAGTATATGTGGCATAGCCTCATGATACCACCAGCCTTGGTCAGGATTACTCAGCTCCAGTTCAAATCAAAGCCTGGCATGAGATCAACAAAAAACACAGGGAACAGAATGACAAACCTTACAGCCGTGTGTATGATTTTCCGGCTGTTCATTCATGAGCATTAATCACAGAAATATGGGCTGAAAGGGACCTTGAGAAATCGAGTTCAGACCCCATTTTGAGACAGGACTGAGTAAACCTAGACCATCTCTGACAGGTGTTTGTCCAACCTCCTCTTAAAAACCTCCAATGATGAGGATTCTGCAGCCTCCCTTGGAAGCCTGTTCTAGAACTTAACTACCCTTAGAGTTAGAAAGTTTTTCCTAATAACTAACCTAAATCTCCCTTGCTGAAGATTAAGACCATTTTTGTCCTATCTTCTGTGGATATTGAGAATAACTGAGCATAGTCCTCTTTATAAAAGGCATTAACATATTGGAAGACTGTTATCAGGTCTCCCTCAGTCTTCTTTTCTCAAGACTAAACGTGCCCCGTTTTTTTTGGCCTTTCCTCACAGGTCAGGTTTTCTGAACCATTTATCATTTGTGTTGCTCTCCTCTGGACTCTCTCCAATTTGCCCACATCTTTCTTAAAGTGTGGCCCCCAAACCTGGACACAGGACTCCAGCTGAGGCCTCACCAGTGCTAAGTAGAGCAGCACGATTACCTCCCATGTCTCAAGTATCAGAGGGGTAGCCGTGTTAGTCTGGTTCTGTAGAAGCAGCAAAGAGTCCTGTGGCACCTTATAGACTAACAGACGTTTTGCAGCATGAGCTTTCGTGGGTGAATACCCACGAAAGCTCATGCTGCAAAACGTCTGTTAGTCTATAAGGTGCCACAGGACTCTTTGCTGTTCCTCCCATGTCTGACATACAACAGGCCTTTTAATACACCCCCGAATAGTAGCCTTTTTTGCAACTGCATCACATTGTTGGCTCATTCGATTTGTGATCCACTATAACCCCCAGATCCTTTTCAGCACTACTGCCACCTAGCCAGTTATTCCCCATTTTGTAACTGTACATTTGATTTTTCCTTCCTAAGTACAGTACTTTGCATTATTCAGTTTCATCTTGTTCATTTCAGACCAATTCTCCAATTTGTTACGGTCATTTTGAATTCTAATTCTGCCCTCAAAAGTGTCTGCAACGCCTCCCAGCTTGGGGTCATCTGGAGATTTTATGAGCACACTCTCAACTCCATTATCCAAATCGTTAATGAAAATATTGAGCAGTAAGTGACCCAGACCTGACCCCTGCGGGACCGCACTAGATATGCCCTCCCAGTTTGACCGCAAAGCACTGGTAGCTACTCTGAGTGCTCTCTTTCAACCACTTGCGTACCCACCTTACAGTAAGTATTAGGGAAATGTGCTCTAAATGAATTTAACTGCATTTCCTTTCTCCTGCCCCTGCTACAACGCCCAATTCATAAAGCTAGCACTATAATCAGATGGGGAGAGCAGCAATTACAGCAGAACCACAACCACTTTGCCTGAATTAGCATGACTAGGGGCTTACGTGAGTAGCCAGCTGACCCCTTTTTTCGTTTTGTCTCCTTTGGAAACAGGAGGGACTCAAAGATTTGAACCACTGTGCACTCCTGTTTATCTCCCAAACACTCTGGCCATCACTGCCGGAGTGTGCAATCCCACACTCACAGACAGGAGAAGCCACAGAGAAGCCAAAATGTGACACCCCCAGGGATGTATAAAAACACCACCTGCCACAGTGACACTAGTAACCTCTCTGCTGTTATTACTGTTCTACAGTAGCACCTAGAGGCACCTGTGTGGTGGACAACATGCATACTCACAGTAAGAGCCTCTGCCCCGAGGAGCTTACACTCAAAATAGACTAGACAAAGGGTGGGAGACAGGAAGTAGTATTACCCCCACTTTACAGCTGGGGAACTGAGGCACCGGGAAGTTAAAGGACTTGCCCAAGGTTGCAAATAAAGTCAGTGGCCAATCCAGGAATTGAATCAAGACCTCCTGAGTCCCAGTCCAGTGTCTCTACCTCAAGACCATCCTTCCTCTCATCTCTCTTATTCTTCCTTTGCTTTAGAAACTCAGCCATGAATCATAGACCTAATAAATCAGAAGCTAGATGTAAGGTTGCAGTCACCTTTTCCAACCCGCCCCTGCGAGAGTTATGCCATCAATTCCTCTCTAAATCAGCGAAGCCAGGGGACATGCTGGCATTAGTCCTCTGAGAATCAGCTCAGTGCGGTCTAAGAAGGATTCTTCTCAATGCACATCTCCATCAAAGTCACCCAATAATTCTCTTTGGCAAAACAACCTATCATGGGGAAGAAAAAAGGGGTGTGAGTGAGGGTAAAACTATGAGATGGGAAGCAAAAAAGAAAGATTCCAAAAGAAAAAAAAAGGTTTTAATGTCTTAGCTTGTTTCAAGGAGACTTGGGAGCACTCCCTGATAAGCAAAGATGGTGGCTTTTAAGGAACGGAGGATAAGTCCATCAGTGGTTATTAGCCAAGATGGTCAGGGATGCAACCCCCTGCTCTGGGATGCCCCTAATCCTCTGACTGCCAAATGCTGGGACTGGACAACAGGGGATGGATCACTTGATAATTGCCCTGTTCAGTACATTCCCTCTGAAGCACCTGGCATTGGCCGCTGTTGGAAGACAGGATACTGGGCTGGATGGTCCATTGGCCAGATCAAGTATGGCCGTTCTTATGTTTCCATCCTTAGACCATGGGATAGAGACACATCACCCTGGAAGGAACGATGGAGACACCGTGTCTCAGGCAGACTGAGTCTCTCCAGGGCTGCTTTTTGTGCATGGAGCTGACCTATCCATCCATCTGTGTATCTATGTGGCCCCTATCACCACAGCATCTGAGCACCAGTCAGTAATACATCCTGAGAGGCCAAGAAAGCCCCCAGCAGCTCATTAGGGTTTATCATTTGGGCTGAGGTTTACACCCTTTGTCATTTTAAAGAAATGTTTTAAAATAATAATTCTGTCTCTGCTTTGCTTCGCCCCTCCCCGCACCGCACAGCAGACCCTACATAGGCACAGCAGATCAGCTTTCATGGGTCAGATCCTCAGCCGCTGCAATGGACTTACCCCCATTTACACAAACTGAGGGTCTGGCCTCATATCTCACAAGGATTTTACATTGAGGAACCCACCTGGCCAGCTGGATCCTCATTACTCAACATTTACCACATTCCCTCTTGCTGCCCGGTTCTTGGGAAGGCTGGCGTTAAGCAATGGATACAAGCAAAGGCCACCGCCTGGCTCAGACGTTCAAACGATTCTGGTAGGTTATGAATTCAATTGCAGCCGACTGTGCGTCTGCTTGAGAGGCACTTTGCTTTTCCCCACATGCTAGAAGTCTGATGTGTCATCACTCAGTACACGGATTGATTAACCACGTGGGGGCTGCAGGAATGGCATGTAGCACTAAGCTAATTATGGTGGCCTAGATCTTTTGTTCTGCTACTGCTGGATCGCCTAATTGATTCTTCAGTCACCAAACAGCTTAGCGGGCTGCACGGGCCGAATGAGGCCTTTTGTAATACTTTAATGAACAAAAAGTTTCAAATTCTCTCCTCCCCCTGATAGCAGCAAGCGTAACCTCGGAACAAGGACAGCTGTCCCTGGGCTGCATTAGCATCCATCAATTCAGGCTCTCTTCTGTCTGGTAGCCCACAATGCTACCAACTGGTTGGAAAAATCAGAACTGTCCCTGCAGGGTCCCTAACAGAGTGATTGCTCTTTGGTTTCTCAAAGGAAGTGTAAAAGCCAGCCATTAAAACCCTCAACAACGTCTCCCATCCCACCCCATCCAAAATCAAACAGACCCTCCTCGAGACACTGTATGGTCTAGTGAATACAGGCCTTGGGCCAGTAACCAAATTACCAGGGTTCTGTTCCTGGCTCTGATACTGATCTGCTGTGTGACCCTGAGTAAATCACATTGCTTCTCTAGGTCTCAGTTTCACCTCAATCTGTCTGTTTAGCCTGTAAACTCTTTGGGAGATTGATTGTCTTACTATGTACATGTATTGATTGTGTACTATGTACACAAACCCAAGAGGGCTGCTGTCTCTGTTAGACGCTCTGATCGCTACTGTAATATAAATGATAGTAAGAAGTACAGCATCATACTACTGTGGGGTTAATGTTATAAGCTGGAAGTGAACGCTTACCTGTAGAGCTGGCTGGAACCCTATGGTGATCCCCCCCTCATTCTCCAGTGAGCTCTCTGTATTATGGGATGGCATGCATTGGGTAGAATGTCGAGCGGAATGAATACAGCTGAAGTTATTTGTGGAGCTTTCCCTATGCATTTCCTGCTGTCAAACAGCTGGTTTTTTATTTTATTCTACATTCAAATGAGGTTCTTATCTTTAATTGTGTTTTAACGGGTGTTTTGTTTGGAAGTTGTAACTTGGAAATTGTAATGCAATCACTGTAGCCAGTGGTTAGGGCACTAGCCAGGTTCAAGCCCTCGCTCTGCCACAGACTACCTGTGCAACCTAGGGCAAGTTACTTAGCCTCTCTATGCCTTGGTCCTTCACCTGTGAAATGGGTATAATAGCACTTTCCTACCTCCCAGGGGGGCTAGGAGGATAAATACACCAGAGATTGAGAGATGCTTAGATACTACTGTAATGGGGGCATGTAAGGTAGAAGAAATTCATGCAAGCGCCTTCAGGATTTTCCTACAGATTGCAACTCATGTTAAAAAAAAACCTTAACAGTATAATCTACTTTAGGCATATTCCACAGGGGTTCACACAGGAGTTCCAGCAGTTTAAATGTGGGAGGTATATATTCAAAGGGTTTGGCTAATTTTCATGACATACACTAGTTCAGGGGTAGGCAACCTATGGCACGGGTGCTGAAGGCAGCACGCAAGCTGATTTCCAGTGGCATACTCACTATCTGGGTCCTGGCCTCCGGTCCCGGGGGCTCTGCATTTTAATTTAATTTTAAATGAAGCTGCTTAAACATTTTTAAAACCTTATTTACTTTACATACAACAAAAGTTTAGTCATATAGACGTATAGAAAGAGACCTTCTAAAAACGTTAAAATGTATGACTGGCACGCGAAACCTTAAATTAGAGTGAATAAATGAAGACTCGGCACAGCACTTCTGAAAGGTTGCCGACCCCTGCACTAGTTTTGTTAACCTTACTAAAGGATCAACTCTGCCCTAGATTAACCAGCAAACTTGTGAAATCCTTGGCTATTTGCTCTCTTGGGACATATATGCTTTGATGGATTCATGAGCAGGTCACATTTCAATGCAATTGTTCATTGAAATTTTGACCACAACATTTCTGCAATCTTTCCCCACCCCTTCGCCCCGTTAAAAAAACAGCTCTAGAGACATTTAAATGCCAGGTATGTTTTCCATCAGCATTTTAATTATTTTTTTAAAGGGGAGTGAAAGGTCAGAAGTTTTGGTGGAAGTTCTCCCCATCAATGTTCAAAATGGGGATGAAAAGTTTTGGTGAAATTTTAAAAAAATGTCAGCTTTATCTACATATTTCTCTCCTGTGCTCACAAGCGCCACCTGCTCATGTGAATCCGATACATTATTATTTACTCCATGAGACAGACAGCCATGATTCATGGGAGTTCAGACCTGCTGACACAGCAAAGGCATGAGACTTGCATGAGTTACAAGTGCTAAAAGTTTAACAAAGAGACTCATAAACTCAGTGATCCCTGAATATGAATGACAGATTATCATAATCATAGAATATCAGGGTTGGAAGGGACCTCAGGAGGTCATCTAGTCCAGTGGCTCTCAAACTGGTGACCCCTTTCATGCAGCAAGCCTCCCTCTCTGGGTTTTCTGTGGGTCAGCCCTCCAGTCAGATCCTGTAACAGCTCACTCCCCTGCCAGGGGAACATGAACAAGTCCAAATAAGTCATGAAACTAATAGCCATTCTGCTCCTTTCCAGCATCACCAGAGTTCCCTTGTTGGCTTTACTTCAGGGCTTCTCCTGCTCCTGTAGCGTGCTTCCTCCCTGGTTTCCTGTCTGTTAAACCCTATCCCAGGGCTTCTCACCAGCAGAGATTCCTCTGCCCTCTCACCAGGTGAGCACCCTCAATGTATTTACAAGGCCTAGCTCTGCCTCCTCTGACCAGAGGTCAATTAGTTGATCACCCTCCCACCAGCAGCAGTGCATGACTAACTGGGGTTCTTTCCCTGGCCTTGCAGCTGAGGGGAGTCAAGCCCCAGCATACTCCTGAAACCCTGAAAGGAAGGACCTATGGAGGCTGTAAAGTCAAGTCTGTCACTTGACGGAAGGAGCCCTTGAATGTCAAACTTGACTGGCAGAGGATGATGTCAGCTATCTATGGCCAGTGTTCCTTGTAAGTGGATGCCCCTGAAAAGAACTGCTCACTAAGAAATTTGAAGAAAAAAAATCTGGGTTTGAGCTGAAAAAAAAAAAAAAGTTATTTGCCTAGCTCTAAACACAATGCCATACATCAGATTTGTGTTAAAAGCATTCTAGAAATCCAGTGGTACCTTTATGTGGTAAACCCTTGGACAGGAACCATATCAGCTAAAGAAATCAGACTAGCTCCACTGACTTCAAGGGAGCTATGCCAATTTACACCAGCTGAGAATCTGGCCCATTGTTGCCCAGCTGTCTAAATTCAGACAGTTTTCAGTCCATGGGCCAGATCCTCAGGTGGAGTAAACTGGCTCTTGAAGTCCTTTGAAGTCAGTGGGACTACTGAATTACACAAGCCGAGGATCTGGCCCTATAGGACTACAGGATCTCACCCCAATATCCTTTTAAGGGGCCATCTACAAAGGCAGTTCTGATATACAGACAGGCCATGAGTGGCTGCAGGTATTTGTTTTTTAATGTAAAGATCCTAGATCAACAGAAGGCTCTTTCAGTGGTTAAGAATCACACAAAAAGAGATCAAAGTCTGTGATGTGCTAGCAAATGTCACAGAACATCTCCTGTATCCTTTGTGTCCACTTGCTGTCCAGGAAGAAGTATTTCAAGTATTTCAAGTATTTCAAGAACAGACAACTGTTCTCACGGGATGGGCTCCACCTAAGTAGGGAAGGAAGTAGACTTCTAGGAGGGAGGCTGGCTCATCTGATTAAAAGAGCTTTAAACTAGACACTGTGGGGAGACGGTTGGGAGAGGTCCTGGTGCTCTCCACGCCAAATTTATACATTGGGAGTGAGAACAACAAGATAACAACAGATATAGCCAGAGGGGGACGGTTAGGTGTAAGGAAGAGGGGGGGGACGGATACTAGATCTACAAGTCATACTGGAAGTACTGCGTCCCTACCGAGTTGGGTGAAAAGAGTGAGAGGAGCCCAACAGGAAAAATTAGGATGTTTGTTCACCAATGCAAGAAGCTTAGGTAACAAAATGGAGGAACTGGAGCTCCTGGTCCGAGAATTGAAACCGGATATCGTAGGAATAACTGAAACATGGTGGAACGGTAGCCATGACTGGAGTACAGGTATGGAAGGGTATGTGCTGTTTAGGAAAGACCGATGCAAAGGTAAAGGTGGGGGAGTAGCATTGTATATCAATAATGAGGTGAAATGTAATGAGATAACTAGCAATGCAATGGATAATACAGAGTCTGTCTGGGCAATGGTCACATTGGGGAAAAACTACCAGCGCCGCCCCCGGGATAGTGATTGGGGTGTGCTATAGACCGCGGGATCTAGCTTGGAGACAGATAGAGAGCTCTTTAATGTTTTTAAGGAGGTAAATACTAATAGGAACTGCTTGATCATGGGGGACTTTAACTTCCCGGATATAGATTGGGAAACAAATGCTAGTAATAATAATAGGGCTCAGCTTTTCCTAGACGTGATGGCTAATGAATTCCTTCATCAAGTGGTTGCTGAACCGACGAGGGGGGATGCCATTTTAGATTTGATTTTGGTGAGTAACGAGGACCTTGTTGAGGAAATTGTTGTAGGGGACAACCTTGGCTCGAGTGATCATGAGCTAATTCTTCAAAATAAATGGGAGGATAATCAATAGTGCATCTGAGACTAGGGTTTACGATTTCAAAAGGGCTAACTTTACTAAATTAAGGCGACTAGTTAGGGAAGTGGACTGGACTAACATATTTAGGGATCTAAAGGCAGATGACGCCTGGGGTTACTTCAGGTTGAAGTTGCAGGAGTTGTCAGAGGCATGTATCCCGAGAAGGGGAAACGGCTCGTAGGTAGCAGTTTTAGACCGAGCTGGATGAGCAAGCGTCTTAGAGGGTCATTAAGAAAAAACAGAAAGCGTACCAGGAGTGGAAAATGGGAGGGATCAGCAAAGAAACCTACCTTATTGAGGTCAGAGGGTGTAGGGAAGCAGTGAGAAAGGCAAAGCAACGGGTGGAGATGGACCTAGCGAAGGGGATTAAAACCAATAGCAAACGGTTTTTTAGCCATATAAATAGGAAGAAAACCAAGAAAGAAGAAGTGGGACCGCTTAAAACTTTAAACGGAGTGGAGATTAGGGATAATCTTGGAATGGCACAATATCTGAACGAATATTTTGCCTCGGTCTTTAATGAGGCTAATGAAGGGCTAAGGAATAGTGATAGAGGGACCGATGGGAATGAAGATATGGGGGTAGACATTACGGTATCTGAGGTAGAAGCCAAACTTGAACAACTTAACGGAAGTAAATCGGGGGGCCCGGATAATCTTCATCCTAGAATATTAAGGGAATTGGCGAGTGATATTGCTAGCCCGTTAGCGATAATTTTTAATAAGTCTCTAAATTCGGGGGTTGTACCGTTTGACTGGAGATTAGCTAATGTAGTTCCTATATTCAAGAAGGGGAAAAAAAGTGACCCGGGTAACTACAGGCCTGTTAGTTTAACATCTGTAGTATGCAAAGTCATGGAAAAAATCTTAAAAGAGAGAGTGGTTCCGGAGCATGAGGCCGATGGCAACTGGGATAGATTACAGCATGGATTTACGTAATGTAGATCGTGCCAAACCAACCTGATCTCCTTCTTTGAGAAAGTAACAGATTTTTTAGACAAGGGAAATGCGGTGGATCTAATATATCTGGATTTAAGTAAGGCGTTTGATACGGTACCGCATGAAGAATTACTGGTTAAATTGGAAAAGATGGGGATCGAAATGAAAATCCAGAGGTGGATAAGGAGCTGGTTAAAGGGGAGACTTCAGAGGGTAGTATTGAAGGGGGAACTGTCAGGTTGGAGGGGGGTTACCAGTGGAGTTCCTCAAGGTTCGGTTTTGGGTCCGATTTTATTCAATCTATTTATTGCTGACCTGGGAACCAAGAGTAGGAGTGGGCTGATAAAGTTTGCGGATGACACCAAGTTGGGAGGTATTGCCAATTCGGAAAAGGATCGGGATATCCTCCAGGGAGATTTGGATGACCTTGTAAACTGGAGTATTAGTAACAGGATGAAATTCAATAGTGAGAAGTGTAAGGTTATGCATTTAGGGATGACTAACAAGAATTTTAGTTATAAGCTGGGGACGCACCAGTTGGAAGTAATGGAGGAGGAGAAGGACCTAGGAGTCCTGGTTGATCATAGGATGACTATGAGTCGGCAATGTGATGTGGCTGTTAAAAAAGCTAATGCGGTCTTGGGATGCATTAGGCGAGGTATTTCTAGTAGGGATAAGGAGGTGCTAGTCCCGTTATATAAGGCGTTGGTGAGACCTCATTTGGAGTATTGTGTGCAGTTTTGGTCTCCCATGTTTAAGAAGGATGAATTCAAACTGGAACGGGTACAAAGAAGGGCCACTAGAATGATCCGAGGAATGGAAGGCCTGTCGTATGAAAGGAGACTTGAGGAGCTCGGTTTGTTTTCCTTAACCAAAAGAAGGATAAGAGGAGATATGATTGCACTCTTTAAATATATCAGAGGGATAAATACCAGGGAAGGAGAGGAATTATTTCAGCTCAGTGCTAATGTGGACACGAGGACAAACGGATATAAATTGTCAGTCAGGAAATTCAGGCTTGAAATTAGACAAAGGTTTCTAACCATCAGGGGAGTGCAATACTGGAACAGCCTTCCGAAGGAAACAGTGGGGGCGAAGGACCTCCATGACTTTAAGATTAAGCTAGATAAGTTTATGGAGGAGATGGTATGATAGGATAACGGGCTTAGTCAATAGGTCAATTAAGTGCCACACTGGTAAATAGTACAATGGGTCAATGATATGATATAACCTTTTTCCAGAGGGTATGGCTGGAGAGTCTTGCCCGCATGCTCGGGGTTCAGCTGACCGCCATATTTGGGGTCGGGAAGGAATTTTCCTCCAGGGAAGATTGGCAGTGGCCCTGGAGGTTTTTCGCCTTCCTCCGAAGCATGGGGCAGGGGTCGCTTGCTAAAGGAGTGGGTGGATCGGCTTATGTGGCCTGCATCTAGCAGGAGGTCAGACTAGATGATCATAATGGTCCCTTCTGATCTTGAATTCTATGATTCTATGATTCTATGAAGTCCAGCCAGACCCAGATGAGAAACTTGCCAGTTGTTGTGTAAGTTATCCAGCAAACCTGCCTCTCCCTCTCCTCTGAAAGGCTGCACTCATGTCATGCTGGCTTTGCACTCCTGCCGCTACTCACTGAGCATCACAAGATCTTCACCCACACCGTGCCCTTTGTCTGATCTGAATTCTGTTTCTCCCAGGTGGTATTTACACAACAGTTCTCACAAAGGTTCCAGGACAAAGAGGAACATCCTGTGTCTGGCAGTTGCCTCCCAAGTCCCAGCTTGATCACTGATTAGCTCCTCTTCCAAAGTTTAAAGCCCTCAACAGAGGCGTCACTCATCTGGCAATCCATTGTTACTGCTTGCGATGACAGGCTGAATGCAGGGGTGCAGGAACGATGTGTATAGTGGGGGTGCTGAGAGCCATTGAACCAAACTGTAAACCCTGCATATGATGGAAACCACTTCAAGCCAGGGGGTGCGGTAGCACCCCTAGTTCCAGCACCTATGCTAGGATATATGGTATACTAAGCATGTGGTTAAGTGCCTTACTGAATCAGGACCTGTGGCCTGGTCTACACGCTGTTTTTGTACCTATTTAACTATTTTGCTTTGGAGCGTGATGTTTTATCAAAGCAGTTAAATTGATACAACCTCAACTCTAGTGTGGATGCAGTTATACAGGTATAAAGGTGCCTAAAGCTGGGATCGTTTATTCCCCTAAATGTATGAGAATAAGCCATACTGGTATAAGCAGCTCTATGCTGGTAGAACTGCATCCACACTAGGGAAGGTTGTACTACGTTAACTACAGCAGTCTAGTTAAAGCCGTACAAATGTCATGGGAAGACAAGGCCTTGGTTGACCCTCTCTTTTACCTTTAAGACAGAGCTGTCCCTCGCATTGACTGGGCCTGTTCAAATTTAGATTTACAGGGGGTTATTTTCTTGCAGACTCACTTTTTTCAGGCTCCGTGACTTGCTGTGTCCTTTGATTTCCCTGCATACTTCCCCTCCCATAGCTACTCCCCTCTTTGAAAATTTCAGTCCATTGTATTGGCCACATGGCAGAGACAGGCCAAAGGATGGTGCCACTTAACACTCAAGTTTTCTCTTTCCCGGTAAGCCAGCTTTATAAAAACAAATTAAAACAGATTTGCTGAGCACATCACCACACTCCATTTTAGCCACCTCCCCAGCTTCTTTACTCAAAGGAACAAGACAAGGCAGAAAATCAGCACTTCTGGTTTGCAAGTACCTTTTTGAGGGAACCTAACCAAGACCAAAAAAAGCTGCTTTGAGCATGATCTTTCCCTAAACCCCTCCTGAATATTATGCCCAAGTTTATATACCTAGATCAGAACTGCCAGGACTCTTGGGACTCTTCTTCCACAAAAAAGCTACATTTATGTATCGAGTCGGTTTTGTACGTTAGGGCTATATTCTTCATGCCAAGAAAAATGGACAAAACCATTGGCCAGCGTCTCAACTGGTGCAAATTGAAGTAGCGCCAGTGAAGTCAATGTGGAGGTGCTGACTGACACCAGCTGAAGATCAAGTCCCTTAAGTTCGTTTAATGCTTAATTAATTGTTAATGATCTAGGCAGCTTTGCCTGTTTATTTTAATGTGCACTCTGTGTAACACAGGAGCTAAAACTAGGTCTCACGTGGCCACTCAACACCACCCATTGTTGTTGTTTTAATTGGGAGGGGTTGTCATGTTCTATTTTTTGTGACCAGTTATGGATTTCACTTTGTCCATACAATTCTCTCCCCCTCCCTTGCTTTTCTGGATGGGATGATCCTGCCATGACAGCAGGCCTTGCCTTTCACAGCCTGTGAACCGTCGCACACCAAACTGACATTCCTTAGCTGCTCTGAACCCATAACCCCTCTCACCCTGACTCCCGCTGGCTAATTCGCTGCTCAGAATGAGCATCTCCAGCTGCGAGAGAGGAGGAACTATGAACTTGCTGAAATAAATACATACCATCTTCCCACCAGCTCATGTAGGGAAAGGACATTCTGATAAAAAATACAACTCAGAACAAGACAAAGGGTGATGTAAATGCTGCATAATGAAGCAGCTTGTCTGAATTATTTGCTGCTTTTCTATTTTTTTTAATTGCAAAATGCCGGTGGCCCAGTCGCAGAGCCCGTGGTTGGAAATGAATCGAGTTTTGTGGCTGGTTTACAAGAAGCTTTGTAACCTGATATCTCAGGGACAGTGCAATTCTAATGAGGGGTGCACAAACTGGTTGGGATGTAATACGAACTGAAATATGGCAGCCCAAGTTTACACCCAAACTGAACTGATTGTTTGGATTTTTTTTTATTTGAAATTTCAAATAAAGGTTGACCATTCCCACCCCACCCCCCATTTTCTTACATTTTGCAGTTTCTGCATAGCAGGATTGGGCGCAGAAACTCTGAGCCCAAAAGTAAAGCCATCGACTGACACCAGACACGTCCTTCGTCACCCCAACATTTTACAAGAAGGGGTAGAAACTTCCACTGTGTCTCGCAGTACATTTTGCCATGTCTGCTTCTAGCTTGGAGGCCTTGCCTACACAGAAACTGGAATCAAAATAACTAAAGTGGTTGTTCGTCCACACTGTTAGTTGTTTCAGAGTTTCCCTGTTAGACTGTCCACACACAGACTGACCCTAAAGGTGTGAATTACAATCAATTTAGTTATTTTAATCCCAGTTTCATAGATGAGGCCTCGCTAAACTCCTCAGGGCAAAGAGGTAAGTAACAACAGTGACAGTTTCCTGAAATTATTGTAGAAAAGATCTGGCAGTTTCCTGCAATTATTGTATTACGTTTATGTATTACTGTGGGCCAGGATTGTATGTAACCTCTCTAGCGGGGACATGGGACAGATAGTGCAACCCCATGCAGTATCTTTGGGATCCATTATTTTAAATGAATGGTTTATGGAGGATTGTGTTCTACTCCATGCGGTAGAACTCCATCCTCAGCTTCTCTAGGAACTAAGCACAGTGGGTGGTGATTAAGGCAAAATTAAGGCTATAACCCCCACAGAGAGGTACCACCTCCTGGAGAGGCTCACGTATACTAGTTCAGTCTAGAGTCTCCAGAAATCAAACCGACAAAGAAAGGACTTTTGGATGAAGAGCTTGAGTTTAAACTTCTGTCCGATCCAGCAAATGGACAGGACCTTCTGCTCAAAGGGGGCCCCATGATCTACTATGGCTCCCATAAAACTGAGGCGTGACTTCTGTAGGCTCTTGGCGAGTGTTTAGGAATGTTTGTGTATCTGTTTGTCTCCTCTGTAATGCTTTTATCTGAAGAATAAATGTGCTTGTTTAGAAGGAGCTGTGTGGTAACCTGTGACTGCGGGCAGTACACTGGAGAGAAAGCAAACTGCAGGTGCTGGCCTGTTTAGGCAGTCTGGCCTTGCTGGGGATATCACAGTGTAACGCAGGGAACTGTTCAGCCTGGAAAACCCCAGGTCAGGAGGGAGTGAGACATGGCTCTCCACTCAAGAGAGGTGATGGGTGGGAGCCGGGAGCTTAGGGTGTGTGCCCTTGGTGGACAACGGAGGGGTAATACAGGTGCAGTTGCCCTGGAACTGTGTCACCAGCTATTCCTATCTGCCCTCCTACCCCGTATTAACAAGCTGAGCTCTCATAAGCATTGTGGCCAAAGTGAAACTTGAGGAGGGATTCGGTCAGGGGGAGAGAATAGTGGCCTTCTGGACCCATTCGGAGAGGGAGCTCCTTGGAGAAGAAGGTGCAGAGACAATTACACCAGAATCTGATTGAAAGAAAGGTACTGGACCTTGGAGCACATGCCCCAGTCTACCTTTTACGCCTCTTGGGCCCTGTAAGTCTGGGAGCGACAGTGGCAGGTCACATGCCTTCTCCTAGTCACGTGCCCTACAGGAAATCGTAGAGTCGGCTGCAGGCCTCTTAGGCTGGGGAGGAGGCAAGTGAGGCCCTGGGTCAGGAATGGATCAGGGAGGGGCCCTCTCTGACCTGTCAGGCACCCTGACAGGGAGGCACGTGGTGAGGGAAGTTTGAGCCCTGGAAAAAGGGCTGGGACGAGACCTTAGGGGCAGGGAGACTGTTTGGGTTGCATTGCTTTGTTTGGAATCTCAGTCCATACAAGAAAGAAAAGCCCCGAGTAAAGGATCTGGAGCTGCGTCATTGTTTGCAGAGTGATTTTGCCTTCCCTGGCTGGGAAGGGATCAGCCCAGCAGCTTACACTGACCAACAGGGGGATGAGGCTGTTGGGAAGGCTGCTGTGAGGAGACCTGAGTTGGCCAGGAAAGCAAGGAGATGCAGCTTGAACTTGGTGTGGTGCGGTGCACGAGGGGGAGCCAGGAGAGAGGCTCAAATAGACCAAGCGATGAGGAAGGAAGATAGTCTTAGCAAATGTGTACTGTGTGCATGGCACAGGGGTCATGTAGGTGCTAGGGAGGCTGGAGAAAAGAAAGTTAATCAAGGCAGGAGAGGCTTAAGGAAGCCCCAGAGATGAGTAAAGTAGTATAAACCCATCTGATTTTTATGAGATTTCAAGTCTGGTTTTGAAACCAAAGAGGCTTTGGATAAGCTCAGAGAAGCATCCTGTGGTAAACTCATCATCATACAAGCTGGTGCATTTCCTCTGAACTTAAATGCATAACGTTCCTAGACACCAAGATCCATGGCCTCAATAAAGGCACTGGATTTATGGCTCATTACAACAATGTGTAACCCACTAACCCTCCTTTGCCCTAGGACTGTAGACGTATCACTTGCCCACTTCCCCTTGAATGGTCTCTTGCAATATGTATTAACTTCTTCTCTGTTCCACCTCTGTGCTTGGCTGTGACACTCTAGTTACTTTTCCCAGGCCTGAAGAAGAGCTCCGTGTAAGCTGGAAGCTCGTCTCTCTCACCTCTCACCGACAGAAGTAGGTCCAACAAAAGATATTATCTCACCCGCCTTGTCTCTCCACCTCCCCTGAAGGCACTGGAGTGGACCCCCCAGCAGCAAGTGTGAATTCTGCTTGCCCACTTCAAAATGCTGAGCAGCCCCTTTGAAGCTCACTCGTCAGCCATTCTAACGCTGTTTGCTAAGCAGTGATCAACAGGAACCCGACCAAGGCAAACGAGTAATACCATGAACACAGACTGAGGGCCAGATTCTGGCATCCTCGCTCATGTTGAAAAGTGCTTTATCTCGTCTGTCTTCAGTGAGACTACTCATGGAGTAAGGTGCTACTCAATGTGCGTAAGAGTATCCGAATCTGGCCCTGAGTTGTAATGCCACTCCACAAAACAGTTACAGAGTTCTGGGGTCTCCTAGACGCTCCCCTAAGTAGGATTTCTTTTAGTCAAATAAACAATCCCAAGAGAAGCCAGGAAAAGGAAAGTATTATTGGTAAAAACATAAGCCTATAATTTCAAAAGTGACTAGCAATATTGGATTACTCAGTTTTTGGATACCCAACTTGTGACACTTTGTCGGGATCTGAGCCTCAGAAAGTGCTGAGAAGCGCCTGCCCTCTGAAAATCAAGCCCCTTGAAGGCACCCAATCACTTGTCACTTCTAAAAACTGAAGCCCTAAACCAATTGATGCATTGTAATGATCCTCTGCACACAGCAGCTGGGCTGTGCTCTGTATGTGCGTTATCCTCTGCACACAGCAGCTGGGCTGTGCTCTGTATGTGCGTTATCCTCTGCACACAGCAGCTGGGCTGTGGGCTGTATGTGCGTTGTCCTCTGCACACAGCAGCAGGGCTGTGCTCTGTATGTGCGTTATCCTCTGCACACAGCAGCTGAGCTGTGCATGGTAGGTGAGCGCGCTGTGATGAACTGGTGAATGGCATGGTTTGCTTTTCCTTCACCTGTGGTGTTTCCATGAGGGAGCACTGCAAGCTCTAGCAACTCCGCACAAAACTGGAAGCCAGGAGCAAAACTGGGCCAATTCCAATTCACCTTACTCATGGAAAGATCCTTCCCAGGCCACGGGGCGGTTTGTGTGAATAAGGTCCAAGATGTCAACATTTGACCATGTTTGCCAACCCAGGGACAATTTTCCAAAGTAGGCAAGGGCCCAAGAGCTGTTAGCCCCTTCCAGTCCTCCCTCAGCCATGCCTACTCCCCCCACCTCCCCTTCTGCTGCCAAGTCCCCTCTCCTGCTCCCTTCCTGCCCCCCATCACTCTGCAGCAGCTGACTCCAGCACCACCTACCCACTGCGAACAGCTGAAAGGCAAGTGCAGGGGGAGCAGGCTGCTCAGAGAGGAATAGCAGCCAAGGGACAGTAAAGGGGACCCCGAAACAGCTACTGGGAGAGGAGCAACTCAGAAGAAGGAAGCTGCTGTCGGCTCCCACGGCACAGCCCTCAGATATTGGCCAGCTCCCCAGCACTGTCCTCATACGATCTCTGCGTCTCAGTGTCCCCAGGCAGATAATTACCCACTTCAAAGAGATGCTGTGAAAATTAGCACTTAATTCTGCTGCAGTTCCACCAGTGCGAATGAGAGGGAAACTTCAGTGATTTCAATGAGTCCCTCGGGATGTACTGTGGGGTAATGGAGAGCAGAAGGCAGACTGTCCCGTGGAGATATACTATACACTCAGATTTTTAAAGAGCTACTTGTGCGACAGGGACCATTAGTAAGAAATTCTTGAAAGACTGAAGAAAAAAAAAAGAGTATTAAGGATGGAGAATGGTTGGTTCCACTGTGCATAAGACTTTCATTTAGCAAGACCAGTGTTTCATGTGCAGTGAAGGTGACGAGGTTAGCATCAGAGTTAACGTACACAGGGTTGTTATGTGACTATTTCGCTTAGCCACAGAAC
Source organism: Mauremys reevesii (assembly GCF_016161935.1). Lineage (NCBI taxonomy): Eukaryota > Metazoa > Chordata > Testudines > Geoemydidae > Mauremys > Mauremys reevesii. The sequence continues at coordinate 14,783,379 of NC_052627.1, read as the reverse complement.
CAGGATCCTCTCATTCCCGCGCTGGGAAGTCCCAGTGCACTCAATGTAATAAGCTTTCCAGTTTAGTCTGATTATGGCTGTTCACCAGACCCTGCTGGAGCCTCGATGCACTACGGTAATACAAATAATAATAAATAAAAACAACGAGCAATTGCACCACTGGAATGTGCTCTCAAGAAAGATGTTCACACACACCTTAGTTGGAAAGTGCATCAGTTACAATCCTTAGCAGTAAAGGCAGAGGTCTCCTTCCCTGAGTGTTTTCCTTTATGAACTAATTATTTAAATTCTGCCCATCCGAATCCTTCAGCTGGTGATTACAGGCCATCACACAGGAGGCTGCTCCAGTGACGCAATACAGGTGGGCTCATGGATGATGATTTGCGTTACAGGGGTGACGCGGCCAAAGCATACCAGGAAATCTGGCCCATTATTATTTTGTGTTCCAGTAGAACCTAGAGACCCTAATCAAGACCAGCGCCCCATTGTGCTAGGCATTCTACATAACTGTAGTTAAAAGACAGTCCCTGCCCTGAAGACCATCAAAAGAAGGAGGGGAACAGAACCATAAAGTCATAAAGTTTAAGCCAGAAGGGACCCCCTGATCATTCAGTCTGACCTCGTGTATATCACAGGCCACCAGCACCACCCAGCACCCACACACTAAACCCAACAACCAACAGTAGGACAAAATATAGGGGACTAGCCTCTTATGTGCCACAGGCTGAGAACAGGAGGGACCAAGGTACACCAGTGCTCAAGGCTCCTGGCATGGAAACGATTATGTGAGATATGCTGAGATAACATGGGAGCAAGAACCAGGCAGCCAAGCACCTGAGAGTGAGAATACTTGGTGTTAACTCAGAGCACTTATGTCCCATCTCCAGCTGCAGACACCCCTGATCTTTCAGAGGAAGGAGATAAAAAACAGATGCCAGAATACATGTGCGGGGGGAATCCCTTCCTGACCCCTGCAGGTGGACAGCTGAAACCCTAAAGTGGGAGCTTTTAGGAACCTAGGACATAAACCAGAAATGAGCTCCAGGCAGTTGAGCCCTGCCCCCCACCATTAGAAGCAGCCCTGTCAATTGCACTCAAAAACGTGGCCAACTCTCTTTTTTAACTAATTAAGATGTTTGCCCCCACAATCCCTATTGGGAGGCTGTTCCAGAACCTCATGCCTATGATGGTCAGAAACCTTCTTCTAATTTCCAGCCTGAATTTGTTCATGGCCAGTTTATATCCATTTGTTCTTGTGCCAACACTGTCCTTTAGCTTACACAGCTCTTCACCCTCCTTGGTATTTTTCCTCCATCCCCAATCTATTTAGAGAGCGCAATCATATCCCTTCTCAGCCTCCTTTTTGCTAGACTAAAGATGCCAGGCTCTTCTGGTCTTCTCTCATAAAATAAGCCCTCCATTCCCCTGATCGTCTTAGCAGCTCTTCTCTGCACTTATTTCAGATCAAATTAATCTTTCCTGAATATGGGTAACCAGAACTGTACACGGTATTCCAAATGAGGTCTTACCAGTGCCTTAGACAATGGCATTAATACTTCTCTATCTCTACTGGAAATGGCTCGCCTAATAATACATCCTGGGATCACATTTGCCTTTTTCACAGCCACATCACATTGTTGGCTCATAGTCATTCTGTGATCAACCCACACACCCAGGTCCCTCTCCTCATCTGTTGTTTCCAGTTGATAAGCCTCCAGGTTTATAGCATAAATTCTTAGTATTAGACTCTAAATGCATGATCTTGCACTTTGTACTACACCTCTACCCCGATATAACGCGACCCGATATAACATGAATTCGGATATAACGCGGTAAAGCAGTGCTCCGGGGCGGGGTCAGGGCTACACACTCCGGCGGATCAAAGCAAGTTTGATATAACGCGGTTTCACCTATAACTCAGTAAGATTTTTTGGCTCCTGAGGACAGCGTTATATCAGGGTAGAGGTGTATTGAATTTCATCCCACTTCTGTCCCTTCAGTCTTCAAGGTCATCCAGATCCTTCTGTATAATATTGCGATCATAGAATCATAGAATCTCAGGGTTGGAAGGGACCTCAGGAGGTCATCTAGTCCAACCCCCTGCTCAAAGCAGGACCAAACCCAACTAAATCATCCCAGCCAGGGCTTTGTCAAGCCTGACCTTAAAAACCTCTAAGGAAGGAGATTCCACCACCTCCCTAGGTAACCCATTCCAGTTCTTCACCACCCTACTAGTGAAAAAGTTTTTCCTAATGTCCAACCTAAACCTCCCCCTCTGCAACTTGAGACCATTACTCCTTGTTCTGTCATCTTCTACCACTGAGAACAGTCTAGATCCATCCTCTTTGGAACCCCCTTTCAGGTAGTTGAAAGCAGCTATCAAATCCCCCCTCATTCTTCTCTTCTGCAGGCTAAACAATCTCAGTTCCCTCAGCCTCTCCTCATAAGTCATGTGCTCCAGCCCCCTAATCATTTTTGTTGCCCTCCGCTGGACTCTCTCCAATTTATCCACATCCTTCTTGTAGTGTGGGGCCCAAAACTGGACACAGTACTCCAAATGAGGCCTCACCAGATCCTCCTCTGTTTTGAACATAGCACCCAACTTTGTATCATCAGCAAATTTCATCGGCAGACTACTACTTTTTGTGCCAAGGTCATCAATAAAAATATTGAATAAGATGGGTCCCAAGAATGAGCCTTGAGGAACTCCACTAGTAACCTCCCTCCAACCCAATAATTCACCTTTCAGCACAACCTGTTGCCTTCTCCCCTTTAGCCAGTTCCTTATCTGCTTTACAATCCTTGTACCGATCCCCATCTTCCCTAAATGAACCAATAATTTCCCATGTGGTAGCTGTGTCAAATGCTTTACTGAAGTCCAAGTAGATTAGATGTACTGCACTTCCCTCAGCTAAAAAATCAGAGTGACCTTCCCAAGGTCAAACAGGTGAGTGGCAGGACTCTCAGGCCAGTGCTCTATCCACTAGACCCCACTGCCTCTTATACAGGAGCTATGCCATATAAAACCAGCATGAGAGAAGAATCAGGCCTACAATCTGATTCTAGTTTTATTACTTGTCCATAATCTTCCTTCAACTCTGACACAGGTTTGGTTTGGTTTTTTAATATTGATCACAGCGTGAAAAAGCTTTAAATGAACAATGAGATTCAGTAACTCTGGCCACTTCCCGTAAGCCTTTGGGGTGAGAAAGTCAAGTGCTATCATACGAGCTCAAGTGATTCCTTGTCATTTCCTTAGTATTTCTTCTCTTGGTGTTTAGCAGTTTGCCTTCTACTGAGCTAATGTTTGTTTTACCAGTCACAGGTTAGCGTGGTAAACTGATATCAGAACAGCGGCGTGGGAACTAGATTTCAGTGCATTCATCTTCTGTATTTAATACTTTATTCAGGCAGACAGCACAGAAAAGTGTCAATGTGATAGTATTTTTCTAAAATAAGGGTAGCCTCCTGCTGCTAGCACAGTCTGATATCCACAAAAGCGGGGACTGCTGAATTCCCAGAGGTATTTCATATGAATGGACAGTTTCTAGTTCGGTGGTAAAAGGTGAGGGTTACTGAGCAATTAAGCAGACAGGGCCAGATCTTCTGCTGGTGTCAATTAGCATAGCCCTAATGCAGTCAATGGAGCGATGCTAATTTACACCAGGATCTGCCCGAGGTGTTCACCTAGCCACCTGTGGCATTTTAAAGACTATTTGTGCCTGGTGTGTTTGATTTCTAGCCACACTAAATTCAGATTCAAAGCTACAGAATGAGCAGGAAACATGGGATTTGGAGGCTTATTTAAGTATCTCTTACCACTCCTGGTCCCCATTCTCTCTCCTCTCCCCAAGCCTCCAGTTCCTGGCCATTGTCCTTCCCTGACAATGCCGAGTGTCTCTCACCAGCCACTTGCTATGGCAATGAAGTCACATATCACTCCCTGCTGGTCAGCACAAGCTCCCCCAGGCACATCAACCTGTTCTGGAGTTTCCCCAGAGACTGGACACCAGGGCCTGTATGAATTACTGTTTAGTTTGTAAACCAAAGGGCCTGATCCTGTAGAAACACTTAAGCACGTGTTTAACTTTGCTCATATGAGCAGCCCCAGGGAACTACTGAGGTGAGGACAGTTAGGCACTCGCTTAAGTGTTGGCAGGACCCAGGCCCAAAGCTGTGGAAGACCTGTCTCTCCTTTCCGTCTGCACACCGGTATGGAATGAGTTTGTTTGATAATTAATGTAGCGCTACCGGAGTATTTTCTATTTCAACCTTGCCTGCTAATTCCTTTGAAATATCAGAGGGGTAGCCGTGTTCGTCTGTAGCCACAAAAACAGTCTTTAAGGTGCCACCAGACTCCTAATTCCTTTTAAAAAAAATCCTGTTTTAGGGACCAACGTTTTAGGACCCATTATGTTAGAAAACCCAATCATCTGATCAGACTCCGGACAGTAAGCAATGAAAGTTCCCCATGGTATGGGTTTTTCCTTACTGTGATTGTTTCCCCAATGTCAAATTCCATGGAGTTCAGCAGCTGCCTGGGTACAAAATGTGACATGGTTGGAAACGTGTGGCTATAAAAACTTATTACCATTGAATAGCTAGAGCATTCTTGGTGTGCTCATGTGCACATTACAGTTTGTGATCGCTGGCTGGCATGACATCTGAACCTCATTAGCAGGCTTACGCATCGATCCCAGCCAGGGCTGGACAGTACTCCCCTCCCCCTTTCAAACGCCACTCTGGCAGTGCCTGTGTTTCACGCGGAAGAAAAGAGAAAGCATGGAGCCACCATGAAGCAGGACAATGTTACTTACATGATTCAACTGGCCTCATTTAACCTCAGAGCCGTCCAAGTCAGTTAAATGTGACATCTCACGGAGGTTTGCCTACGCATCACTAGCAGGATGTCATAATCATTCTCTTAGGCGTTATTCACGTGCTAGGAATTGCTGCCGTCACTGCATTTGAGAGTGAACTTGGCACTTCCTTGCCAGCGTGGTAACACAGACGCTTGCCACCATCTTCAAGTTGACATTGTAATAGGCTGCCCAAGAGAAGAGTTGAGGGGGCTACTCAGCACCTGGTTAGCTTCTGTTTCCAGAGCATGCTAGCTGAGGGTGAGGAAAAGCCATTGTGTCCAGTTAGCTGCCAGGGGTAAAGCACTTCCACACAGGGCAACCAGAGTCGGCGCAAAATGGGCTGTGGGGTGTGTGGCGGGGGAGGATGCTAAAGCACTGAGTTGGCCCTTAGGGGAAGAATACAAACAAGTGAAAATAGTTGTCTTGGTCCTCAACCCCCCAATCTTAAAAACATAAGAACGGACATACTGGGTCAGACCAATGGTCCATCTAGCCCAGTATCCTGTCTTCCGATGGTGACCAGTGCCATATGCTTCAGCAGAAATGAACAGAAAGGGGAAAATTTCAAGCGACCCATCCCTTGTCGTCCAGTCCAAGCTTCTGGCAGATGGATGTGTAGTGACACCTGGAGCATGGGGTTGCATCTCTGACCATCTGGGCTAGTAGCCATTGATGGACCTATCATCCAGGAACTTATCTAACTCTTTTTTTGAACTCAGTTATACTTTTGGCCTTCACAACATCCCCTGGCAACAAGTTCCGCAGGTTGACTGTCTGTTGCGTGACGAAGTATTTTCTTTTGTTTGTTTAAAACTGCTGCCTATTAATTTCATCATGTGACCTCTGGAACTTCTTGTGTTTCATGAAGGGGTAAATAACACTTCCCTATTCACTTTCTCTATCCCATTCATTATTTTTATAGACCTCTATCATAGCCTCCTTTAGTTGTCTCTCTTCTAAACTGAACAGTCCCAGTCTTTTTAAGCTCTCCTCATAGGGAAGCTGTTCCATACACCTAATCATTTTTCTTGCCCTTCTCTGAACCTTTTCCAATTCCAGCATAACTTTTTTGATGCATACAGTATTCAACGTGTGGGAGTACCATGGATTTAAAGTGCGGCACTATGATATTTTCTGTTTTGTTATCTATGCCTTTTCTAATGGATCATAATATTCTGTTAGCTTTTTTGACTGCCACTGCACTTTGAGCTGATGTTTTCAGAAAACTATCTGATGCCTCCAAGATCTCTTTCTTGAGTGGTGACAGCCATCATTTTGTACATATACTTTGGATTATTTTTTCCAATGTGCATTATTTTGCATTTATCAACATTGAATTTCATCTGCCATTTGGTCTCCCATTCACCCAGTTTAGTGAGATCCCTTTGTAACACTTCACAGGGAGCTTTGGATTTAATTATTACAAGTAATTTTGTATCATCTGCACATTTTGCCACCTCACTCTTCACCTCCTTTTCCAGATCATGAATGAATATGTTGAACAGCACAGGTCCCAGTACAGATCCCTGGGGCAGGGAGGGGGGCACTATTTACCTCTCTGTCCTTTGTTTCCCGTCTTTTAACTAAATACTGAACCATGAGAGGACCTTCCCTCTTATCCCATGACTGCTTAGTTTGCTTAAGAGCCTTTGGTGAGAGACCTTGTCAAAGGCTTTCTGAAAGTCCAAGTGCACTATATAGATTGGATCACCCTTGTCCACTTGCATGTTTACACCCTCAAAGAATCCTAATAGATTGGTGAGGCATGATTTCCTTTACAAAAGCCATGTTGATTCTTCCCCAACGTATCATGTTTACCTATGTAACATACAGCTAAACATATTGTGTTTATCTTGTGTCTCAGCCTCAGACAGCGTAGGTGTTTGTTTAGACTAGGGAATTTTGCACTCGCAATCCTGGTGCAAATCTCTAACAGTGCACCAATGAAAAATGGGACTTGTGCAGGTGTGACTTACAAGGGGAAAGCCCCACATCTTACATGGGTGCAGCAAATTCACATTGGGGATCATGCTGGTTAGATACTTTTGAAATGTTTACCGAAAACTGCTACAAAAATAAAAAAGTGTTGTTAATAAGAATGTCTATATTACTAATACTAATATTAATCTCAATTACTCCTGTTCTTGTATCACTGACCCAAACTGTACTATATCATTCCCAACATTTCTCAGGCCCTCAAAGAGACGTGATTCCATTGACCTTAGTGTTACAGGTTTCAGCAACCAATTGCAAAGCTGTATTTTTCTCACATAGGAATATTGCTGCCTATGCCCAAGTCCTGCTGTGTATCTTTAGTAAAATGCTGGTTCGTTACAGCTAACAGTGGTTGCATTCGTCCTCTGTTACTTCTCTCTCCTCTGAGGTTTAATCTCACAAAATATCAAACACATGACTTGATCTAATCAGATGGGGAGATTATTGCCAGCCACGGGTGACACAATCAAGATTTAACAGGTGATTAGGTCACAAACATAGGCCAACTGTTCCAGGTTACTTCAGGACAACCCTACTTCACAGCAGGTTTACAATGCAGAGCAGGCAACTTTTAATCTTAGAAAAATGCAAACTATGCAGCTGATCCTTGGTGCTCTACCCACCATCTTCACTTGCATATTGAAAGATCAGCAGTTTTAGGTCTTGAGCCAAAGCCTATTGAAGTCAATGGAAAGACTCCCGTTGACTTCAATGGATTCTGGATCAGGCCCTTGGTGTTTACTGGCACCCACAGGCACCAGGCTGTTGCTGACACCTTCTCAATGCTCCATGCGGAGCAAAAACTCAAAGCAGCTAGAAAAGTTTATACCATGTGATATATTAGGGACTAATCCAGAGTTCGCTGGAGTCTATGGAATGACCTTCACTGGGCTTTGATTGGGTTCTTGGAGACCAATGTTGTCTGGAGCATATAAAGGAACATCATACACATGTGTGGTATTTATTTCTCTCTCTCATGGAGACTGTGCTCCCAATACTATGAAAGAGACGTGTTCCCCTTGAGGAGGGAAGCCTGATCTGGTTGTGTTTATGTTAAAGTTTCTCTCTAAAACATCGCACGGTTGCTGCTCCAGGATTCAGCGCCGCATGTCACACTGTTTGCAAGGCAGGATTTCCAAGAGGGCTCGGCATTAACTGCTCTCACAGGAGCAGAGCTAGCTAGGCCAACCCGGAGAGGTTTTGCAATTCCCACCCGCAGAGTGTGAGAGCTGGGGTTCTGAATCCTGGGCTCCACCCTGTCCTGTCACAGGCTCAGCTCTCTGTCCTCACTCAGAGTCCCCTTTCTTGACCCCAAACATGCTACTGCCTTCAAATTTTGATGATGATTGGGTGGTTGGAGCACTGAGATTATGGCTTATCATGCTGACCAGTCCTGTTTCCTGGTACTCCCCTCTGTCTGTAACCATCTGCAATCTCTTGTCTTATACCTGCTCTCGCGGGCAGGGACCAGCTTTTGGTTCTGTGTTTAGCACCTGACATAATGGGGTTCTGGTCCATGAGGAGGGCTCCAAGATGCTACGGTAACGCAACAGGCAGCCGCACCTGAGAGGGCAAGACAAGAAGGGCCAGCAGCATGAGAATCAGCACCTCCTCTTCCACCCTCCGATGCGTATTGTTATCAATTAAGTTAGTAGCAGAGGAACTAACATTTCTAACAGACAGGGGCACATGTAACATTAGAGTGTAAGCTCTTATTGTTCTGTGTTTGCACAGAGCCTAGCACAACGGGGGCCTCGTCCACGACTAGAGCTCCTTGGTGCTACTGCAACATGAAGAAATAACAATCTAGTTGACCCTTGGAACTCACTGCTGCAGGAAATTGAGGTAAATCACTTAGAAAGACTGAAAAGAGAACAATATTTATTTAGATTTTTTAAACAGCCAAGGTTTGATCATCACCCCCGACAGAGTATAGAGGAGGAGTGTGCATATTGCACTGAAGTGGGAAGGCTCTTGTGTTCTCAGCTAGCACAGTGAAGTTCACGCTGTGATATACAGGTACAGGTAAGACACAGCAATGGAAAAATCAGGCATGGTGAATATTACTATTATTTCTGTTACACTAGTCACCAAGAGGCCCCAGCTGAGCCAGGGGCCCTATTGTGCTAGGCACCACACAAACACATATTAAGAGACAACTGCTGCCTTGAAGAGCTTATCATCTAAATAGAAAAAGGGTAGGAGGAGAAACAGAGGCACCGAGAGCTGACATGATTTGCCCAAAGGTTACACAGCTGATCAGTAGCATAGCCAGAAATAGAACTCTGGTTGCTCAAGTTCTAGTCCAGGGCTCTACCCACGGCCCCTGTGAACACAAAAAGAGGAGTGGCTCAGGTAAAATCTCCTGAGACACCTATTGCCCTAAGATATGCGCACATTGTACATCTGCCACCACACATACAGATTTTGACAGCACAACAGGCTGCAAACAAGACGAATGCCAGGTCTGGCTGGTGTGTAACAGTCAGCCAAGGCAAGCTATGGAAAAGGATGTGATGGATACAGGGTCATGGGGCAGGTTTGAAGGAATGTCACACTTACACAGGCCAAGTGGAATAGCAGCATCGTCCTGAACACGGTCGCTTTGCAGAGGGTTGCGATGAGATCTTTTCCTCTGCGTGACTTGATCGTGCCATGTTGTTTACATTATAGCAGAGCACACGGGCCACTAGTCTGAGCAATAGGGGAAAACCCTAATTCACAGAAAAAGAGGCCTTTGTGCTACCACGTGCCTGGAATCAGCACCCTGGAGACGCATGGATTGAATCAGCAGCCACCATTTCAGGGTGATCACCCCAATGACTAGGGGTGATCCCACTAATTAAAAAGAAGCAGATTGGTTAGGAATAAAAATAGAAAATTCTTGCCTGTGTGGGGAGGAGGCCCACAGAAAGGTCTGAGAATGTCATTTTAAATAGATGACACTGTACTTAGCATAAGAGGTGCAGCAAGTCAGTGGCTTGCAACCCATCTCTCTTCAGAGCCTGTGCCCATCATTGGCTGTGTTCTCCTTATCACACATGTTGTGCTAGCCATGTGTAGGATTGTAGACAACACAGTGAAGCAAGAGTCACTGAGTACTCATCAGCCTGCATTGCTTCTTGTACCTGCTAGTCCCTGTTTTATTATTAATCTCAGCACCTTTAGTCACAGGTCCAGCACTTTCTCCAAATTCAGGTTTTGACTGTTCTTTATGGCCTTGATTCAGCGCAGCACGTAGGCAGGTACTTAACTTTAAGCACACACTTAAGTCTCATTGAAGTTAATGGAATTTAGGCTCACGCTCAACATTACCTCCCATGCCCTCAAGAAGACGTGATCTTGAAGGGGAAACATGCAGCTTCACCTCCATTCACAGGGACGCCAGATGTCACCAGGGTCCACAAAATTAGTGAGAAAGATTATTCATACACGTCACAAACTCTAAATAGACCCATGTTCAAACACAGGTTTATTTGCATGTTTGTTATGTTTCAGACAATATTTTGCAACTAAATGAAACCTGCAAGTTAAAATAAGTTACAGAATTCCATCAGCGGCAGAAGCCACCTCCTCTGCCCTCTCCCTCACTACTAAGAGCAATTTCAGTGGATCCAAGCAAAATTCTTTACCTGGCATTCTTAAGTTTCTACTAATCTCTCGGTTTCTAGTTGCTACTGTCATTTTTTCTGGCCACCATTCATTTTGGTAAGAAGACTAGTAGCCCCAAGAGACCAAAAGACCTTTTGTTCTGTTCTAAAACCTAGTTGGCTAACTGGAACCAGTAAAAAAACCATCATAATTTCAACTGGAATTTGCCTAGGGCCTGGGAGACTTAGGAGATCAGGCACTGGACTATAGCTAGCAGGAAACATCACTGCCTGAAGATTAATGATTGCTTCAACGTGTGACAGAAACATTTCTGTGCATCTTCAGAAGAGCTCCATGATCCACAGTTTGAGAACCACTGTTTAGGTGGATACTCCCTCAAGAAAACCCTGCTACATAAGTGTTAATGAATTCTGAGTGAAGTAAGAAAAGCTGTATTATCCCAAAGATAGCAGGAATGGGGAAAATAGTTACCCTGAGAGAAAGGCACATGGTTTTCCTTTCATTCCATTTGATTATACTTGGATAATGCCCTCTACAGAGCTGTCCATCACTTGCAAGCTCAGGTCAGAGAAACACCCTGACCCGACCAGCTGGGTGACACAAGCCAAACAATGATGAATTCAAATTCAGTTGATCTTGCAAGAAAGGTCTCCGAGTGGTCCATTGAGCAGCTACAAGAACACCCCATTTTTCATTTTTTTGACATGTAAGGATTTTGGAAAAGTGTATTCTTTCATGCTCAGATAGGAGTCTTCCCTACCTGGACATTTTTGATGCGAGCACTGCATAGATCACCTCCTTCTGTAACTGTCCATTTGTAGTCATGTCTTTTGACTACTACAAAATGTTAAATTAAATTTGGAAATGTTCTAGTTTGCACATTTTTCCAACACAACAAAGAACTGCCTCTACGCTGTCTATTCTTCAACTGACCTGATATTTAAGAATTTGTTCCATCACGGTCACTTAATCTGTTATTAGAGAATGTTGTCTGTACTTAACTAATAGGAATAGAAAATAATAAAAAAGGCAACAAGTTACAAAGTTGAGAAGCCAAATCTGATCTGGATCCAGATCCAAACTTCCCCCAAGTGTCCTGATTTGTGTCTTCTCTCAATTATTTAGTATTCCGATTTGGGCACATCCCTAGTTATTACTATGGCTGAAGGTGTCAAGAAGTCACAGGATGATTATCATTCAGCATCTGACTTCTGTGTTGACTACAACAGTGGTTCTCAGGGGTACATGTACCCCTGGGGGCAGGCATAGGTCTTCCAGGGGGTACATCAGTTCATCGAGATATTTGCCTAGTTTTATAACAGGCTACATAAAAAGCACTAGCAAAGTCAGTACAAACTAAAATTTCATACAGACAATGACTTGTTGATACTGCTCTCTACACTATAAACTGAAATGTAAGTACAATATTTATATTCCAATTGGTTTATTTTATAATTATATGGTAAAAACGAGAACATCAGCAACTTTTCAGTAACAGTGTGGCTGTGACACTTTCGTATTTTTATGTCTGATTTTGTAAGCAAGCAGTTTTTAAGTGAGGTGAAACTTGGGGGTACCCAAGACAAATCAGACTACGGAAAGGGGTGCAGTAGTCTGGAAAGGTTGAGAGCCACTGGGCTACATCACAGTGCAACCTATGCATGAGTGTGTGTTACAGGTCCCCCACTATGCTGATCTGCAGAGCATATGAGTCGTTACAGCAGCCAGCTACAGAGGTCTGCCCCGTTAGCTCAAACTGTAGCAGTTCATGCTGTTAGCTCTGGAGGTCCCTGGTTCAATCAGCCAAAATAGCAGGTGATTACAATAGCATATCTAGGCCAAATTAGACTGGATTAATCTACAGGCAAATGCTAGCACATAGCTTTGTAAGGGACTATTGTGTGTGACAGGGATGAGCAAATCCATAGAAGTTTGGATTCAGGTTAGTCATACATTTCACCAAGCTCTTCCCAATGTTTCTGAGACAGAAACCTGCTAAACTGCTCCGATACCTGCTAAACTGAATGAAAACTGAAAAGGGTTGCTTCAGCAGCCAAGAATGCAGCTGGTGTGGGTGGGCTCTGATTACATTGCCCAGCCACAGTGTGTGAGCCGTAGAGAAATCATGCTGTAATCAACAAGGTCTTCAGCTGCCAAAATCAGTCACTCAGACTTAGCCCTGGTCTACACTGGGGGGGAAATTGACCTAAGATATGCAACTTCAGCTACAAGAATAGCGTAGCTGGAGTCGACGTATTTAGGTCTACTTTAGGTATTTAGGTCGACTGCTGCTGCTCCCCCGTCGACTCCACTTGCGCCTCTCGTGTCCATGGAGTACCGGAGTCGATGGGAGAGCACTCGGGGATCGATTTTATCGCATCCACACTAGACGCGATAAATTGATCCCCGATAGATCGATCGGCGGGTAGTGTAGACATACCCTTAGAGCTGTATTTTAGCCTTCCAACCACTGCTGCAGTGAGGAGTGTTTGGAGATCTCCTGCCTAAAGCAAGTGGTATGTTTAATGGGAAGAGAAGAGAGCACACATAGCCGTGGCAACTATGTATTTTTGGAGAGACGACATGTGTTTCTCCCAGAGTCAACCAGCTTCTGCTGACCAATATGGAAGGGAGAGAGGTGAAGGTCCTTCCTCAGCCCAATCCATCCTTGTCTCCTATGGGGTGTTATGATCCACTGGTGGTTCTAAACAATTTCCACCCATGCACTCAATGAACAGAACTGGAATAATGGCTGCCCCTTAAGCAAATGTAAGGGCTCCTTGAACCTTCTTTCCCTCCTCCTCTTCAGTGAAGAGCCAGATATGATCTGGCCTATACACCAAAGAAATACTCCTTCTAGCTCAAGACAGCAAAGTTTGGTGTATAATTAAGTCTAACTTCTTTCCAACATCCTGGCCTTTACTTTCTGATCATGTTAAAAATAGAGAGACATAATGGCCAAGACTTTCAAAAGCAATTATTGATGATTGACTTTGAGTGCCTTATTAGGTGCTCAACTTGAGACGTCTCAAAGGGATCTGATTTTCAGAGGAAGGCGGTGAGCACAATCTGCAAAGGGGGCCTCTTTCAGGTGTCTCAAGTTGGGCACCAAAACAATGAGGCACCCAAAGTCACTAGTCACTTTTGAAAGTCTTGGCCACAATTCACACATGTGATGGAACTAAATACTTGTACTGGAGAGAGCAGACACCAGCCATGAATTTCAACCTTTCCCGCTGGTGGCTCCTCAGAGCCAGACTCTACTACCAAGTCCTGATGAGCCAACAACTGATGAAGGACATTCAAATTTAGGGCTGGTCTACACTCAAGGGCTGGTCTACACCACGGGGGGAAATCGATCTAAGGTACGCAACTTCAGCTACGTGAATAACATAGCTGAAGTCGAAGTATCTTAGATCGAATTACCTACCGTCCTCACGGCGCGGGATCGATGTCCGCGGCTCCCCATGTCGACTCCGCTACTGCTGTTCGGGTTGGTGGAGTTCTGGAGTCAACAGGAGCGCGTTCGGGGATCGATATATCACGTCTAGATGAGACGCGATATATCGATCCCCGAGAAATCGATTGCTACCCGCCGATACGGCGGGTAGTGAAGACGTAGCCTCAAAACTTACAATCGGCATAGCTACAGCTCTCAGGGCTGTGAAAAATCCCCACTCCAAGAGACATAGCTATGCCAGCCCAGGCCCTGATATAGACAGTGCTAGGTTGATGGAAGAATTCTTCTGTTGGCACAGATACCACCTCCCAGGGAGGTGGATTAACTACAGCAATGGGAGAACCCCTCCTGTCACTATAGTGAAAATCTACACTTAAAACCCTACAGTGCTGCAGTTGCAGAACTGCAGCTTTAGCTTTTTAAGAGTAGACATCCCCTTAGTAAGAATAAGTTTGCACATTCATCTCCAACCTACAGGAGGTAGTTAAAAGGGTCCTAGTATATTACCACCCCATGTGTGGGTTTGTCAGCAGGGCTGGAACTTAAGACCTTCAGATCCCTAGCACAGACCTCTACAAGTTGAGCTAAAGAAGCAGTTGCCAGCTGACAGTAATGGTAGGCTGTTATCCTCCAGGTGGACTAGCCACTAGCAGGCAATGCAACACACATTTTATGACCATATTATAAATGCACACAGATTTTCTAACTAGTTGCTCACTCATTCTCCCAGTTTTCACACCTCTATCTTCTGCACGGGTTTGCCTGTTCCTTTTCCTGTTTACATGGGTTGCCAACAAAAAAAAATCACTCTATTAACACTGGTATGAAGTCAGCCAAAGATCCTATCATTGGCGTGCACACAAAGCTCTTTTTCTCAGTTGTCGTCTAAATGCAGTTATTATCATTCAGTTCAGTGCACCATTGTGTCTCACTGTGCTGTACATTATGGTTTCTTTTACTATCAAAAGTATAAAACATAGTCAAATATGACGACTGTGGTTATTCATTCATTTATAGTGCACTTTTCACACATCACTATATTTTAAATATTTACAAACTATGTCTACAGAGAGATCATTTTACTGCACCTACTGCCAAAATGCAGCCATCTCTACAACAGCACAGAGCAGCTAGTATACTAACACCATCAATGCTATGTAACAGTTTTAGGTCAAGGAGAGAAGTAGTGAGATGGAATTTAAGTTGACAGAATGTAATTACTCTCGATGGAATTTGGCCAGGACCCAGGGTTCATGATCTAGCAAAATGGTCCACAGGATGACCCGTAATGACTGCTAGTATTCAGAAAGCCAGAACCTCCATCAGCACAGCGTCCACTCCACTGTCCAGAACCCACTGGGGGCACTGGGTCAGTATGGACTCAGAGGGAATAAAGGCACATACTGAATCCCCAACGCCCCTTCTTGTAGTATTTCCAAGTCTCCATCCGAGTACTGGCCCAGTCCAACCTGCTTAGCTAATGAGATCTGACAAGATCACAGCCTGAGAATAATCAAACATTCTCTGCAGTGAACAACAACCACTCACCCTGGGTTCTATTAAAACCTGACCAGCAGAAGAACCCATTGTTCGAGGAGCTGATGAGATGCAAAAGACATCCTAAAGATGCAGTCACTCAAGCATACTTACATTTTAGAAGCTCCCCGTAAGGAATTTTGCTGCTGAAATACTGTCTGTAATAAACCGAACTTTGCATCTACTCACAGATGCTACTGATCTACAGGACAATAATGAGAAATCAATTGCCTTATTTTTAATAACATTTGAGCATGACAGAGCCATAGGCATTTGTGTTTTTTTGTCACCTGTGCTCAGAAAACCTTTATAATGTATTATGAACGCACAGTAAGAGACAGCCATTCCAGGCAGAGAGGACCAGGTTTGGAGCTGGTGTCTATTGGGCCTTTCAGCAATTCAGAGTCTAACCCCCAGGGTTTACAATCTAAGTAGAGAAAACAGAAAAGAGGTCGATGAAAATAAGCGTTTTTATTCTTGTTTTATAGCTGGAGAATAAAGGCACAGAGGGATGAAGTGACCTGCCCAAACAGCACCAAGGAAGTCTGTGGCAGAGCCAGGAATGGGACCACAGTGCCTTCCTCCCCGGGGCTTAATAACAGAGAAGAGCTGGAGAGAAAATGTCCCCCACAAGCCTGATTTCTGCAGTGGGAGATACCAAACTCCATAGTCAGCCTATAGGCAAATATGGGTTAAGACTCTCAGCATTTTGTCCATGCCCAGCCCTTCTTTGCAAGCCATTATACAGACAAGTCCCTCCGCTGGAGGCCTGGCTCTTTTTTCACATGCTATCAATAGTCACAAATCAGGGGAATATTCAGCTCTGAACCTTTTCTGAAAGTACGGCATGCTGGCATCACACAGGAGCAATCCAACCCCTCAGACTTCCTGGGAGGTAAAATTCCCCAGTCATTCGCTCTCTCTAGGCCCCCAACTAAAGACAGAAAGACATTTTCTTCAGTAACACCCTCTGTGAGGAAACAGAGATGGCAGTCAGTAGGAATAGCTTAGCCTTGGGGTGTGGGAAGTCTGCTGTGCTGCATATGAGCAAAGAAAGACTAGAAATCATCCTCATAAGAGTATTGCTGGTCGAGCGGTTTTGCCCCTTGGGTAAGAAGCAGGGCTTTGGCATGCTGCTGCTCGGTCGCGTGTTGGCATGACAAATTCTTACACCCCTTGCTGCGAAAGGCGGCTCATGGAACAGTCCTAAAGCAGCGTTACATAATCAGAGCCTGCCCTAGGCCGAACGGCTGCTTTTCTGTGTGGTGAGCACACTGGCAGGAAGACAGCGTTCATTTCCATCGTTCGCTGCCTGACAAAGATGTCAGCTCCTGTTTCTCTCCGTCATGAACGCGGGCCAGGTAACCAGCCTCGACTTTTCTTAGTCTAGAGGGAGCTATAGAGTGCAAGAGGAACATCAAACTGTATGGAGACTACATGGTGCAATCACCTCTTCCTCCTAATGGGCCCTTAGGTATCCTCACTACAGCAGCCACCGGGAAACTGCACACAGCACACTGATTCCTTGCACTGTCATTTTCTAGCTTGCACTGTCGCTCTCCCTAAGGGCCAGGTCACAGATTGGCCCTGCACTTCTACATGGGGGGTGGGCACAACAGGAAGTCAAACACCCTCCACGCTGCTGCATGTGCACAGGGTACTTCCACCCCCTGTGCAGGTGGGGAAAGAGGGAAAAGGACTCAATGGAGTTTTGTCTCCACCTCTCATCATACTGGCCAGCACAGCTGAACCAGCAATGGAGGGGCAATAATATACTACTAGTCAGGGAACAAGCGAAAGAATTGTGCCTCTCTGAGTGACCTCCCCACATACACACACACACTCACATGGGGCTAGTTTTTCAATGCCAATCTAGCCCTTCCTGTTCATCGGTTCCAGAGTGAGGTCAGGCAGCTGCTGTACTGTGGTAATGCCTAAAAGTCCCAATCAAGGGTCAGGACCCGTCGCGCTAGGCGCTGTACACACACAACATGAGACTATGGTCTCTTCCCTAAAGAACTTACAATCTAAATAATCACCAAATAACAAATAATCATCAGTGGTAATTAACCATACATAATATGATCCCCATTGTGTAGATTTGGGCACGAGGCCACAGAGAAATGGGGGACCCTTGTGGTGAAGACACAGGAAACATGGGCTCTACTGCCTCTACCACAGCAAGTCCTTTGCCATCTTGGGTCAGTCACTGCAGTTTGTTTCCTCATCTACAAAGTGATACTGATCTACATCACAGGGCTGTTGTGTGGCTGAATTTCTTAGTTTGTAGAACACTTTGAGATCCTTAGACACAAGGCACTAAAAGAGTGCAAAGTACCATCATTAAGAATAATAAGTGTATTACCTAAGCTCACACAGGAAGTCAGTTCTAGAGCCAGGATAGAATCCAGATCTCCTTGCTCCTAGTCCACTGCAAACCATTGCTGATCTGAGGTCCAGTCCACCAGTGGTTCTTCAGGCAAGCCTCCCCTTGACTCCAGATTATGTATTATAAAGGCTATTTTACAGATGGGAAAACCTTTCTGGGGCACAGAAAGGTTAGCAATGTCCTGATGACTGTCACCCAAGTATATTTGCTTCTCAGAAAACTGCAGTTGTTTAGTTGATTTCCTGGTTTGGAGAATCACAGTAAGTCGCAATCATTATTATTTGTATTATGGTCACACCTAGAAGCCAAAACCAAGACCAGCACCTCATTGTGCTAGACCTCAGGAGAGATAGTCCCTGCCCTGAAGATCTTACGGTCTGAACTGACAAGACAGAGAAAGGGTGGGAGGGGCAAACAGAGGTAAAATGACTTGCTTAAGGTCACATAACAGAGCCATAAATGAAACAGAGGGCTGCAGAGTCCCAGTCCAGCACCCTACACAGAGGGCCATACTGCCTTTGTACCTACTCCAGCTGTGACTCTTCCACGCAACCTAGTTAAGTGTGTATGTGTCATTAGACCTAGCATGCGGTGTGTATTTCGTGAAAATAGTCATTAGGGCCCCATCGTGCCCATGTGGCATCTCCATACTATGTTGTTATGTAAAGGCCAAAGACATAACAGGTGACCAGGAACAGAGTGAAACAGAGAGACAGCGGAGACAAAGTGATAAGGGAAATGCCCCTTTCGGCCCCTGGGGCTAGTAGCTCATTTGGAGGGTGGTAGGAAGGGGGGAATGGCTGTTTGGGGTAACCAGACTTATTTGATAACCCTGTAGAGGACTGGTCCAACTACACTGAGACACTGGAACAGGATATCATCACTAATGGTATAAGTTATGAGAAAAAGGCGGCAGTCCCAGGGGTAAAAACTTGTACCATCTGTGTGGCCCAATAGCTCCTACTAAACTAGCAGGCAAACCTTTGCTGAGATTGTTTAAATTCTACATCATCCTGAAAGCCCCTGGTGACTGCAGAGCATTCCAGCTTTTTAAAACAGAAGCAAAAAGAAAAAGGAAACAGTTTTTGAACTTGTGACTGGCTTAAGGACATTAACAGAGCAGCTTCAATTTGGAGGCAGCGAGGGATTGGTTAGTATGTGGGATGCAAAATGAAGCAACCAAAAACCAATTACTGGATGAGATATAGCAAGGCTTTTTGGATGAGGCCAAGAAGCTCACATCCTCTGAAAGGGGACACTACTATGCATCTTTCGCCTCTGAAGTTAGCTTGTGACACTTCCCCATATGGAATAGGAGCAGTAATTTCACATGTGATGGAAGATCAGACTGAAAGATTTCATACTCTGAAGAATATAACTACACACAACTTGATAAAGAAGCTTTGAGTTTAGTCTGGGGACTTACGAAGTTAGATCAGTATCTGTATGAGACCCTTTACTCTGGTGACAGATCATTAACCGCTAGTTCCCGTTTTTAACCCAAAGACAGGAGTGCAACGGCCGGGGTGCTGTTTTTGAAAACGTTGACTCCATGGTCTAAGTTTTCTAAAGTGTCTATTTTTGTGTGGGCAAATTGAAACCACTGAGTTGTTTTCAGAGAGTGCTGAGTACCCACCCTCTAAAAAAAAATCAGACCCCCTCTAAGATGTCTCAAGTTGGGCACCAAAGCTTGAAGCACCTACAATTACTATTCACATTGGGAAAATCCTCAGTTTTTCAGACAAAAGAAATGTGAACTCAAATATAGCCCTATCTTCTTTCTACAGTAGCTATTGTGTACCTGACCTGACAGCAGTGTAACAAATATATGCAGATCAGACTAGAATTACCACAAAAATGCCATCTATATTTACTAACAGCACTGGACTGTGAAGTACAATGTTAATGAATTTACCTTGTCCTCTCACATTCCTTAAGTAAAACAGACTGTTTTGGTTGGCCAGGTGGGGTTGCTAGGTTAGAGATTTAGGTATGGGTGGTGGGGGGCACACAGGGACTCTCTCTCCCAGGGCGTATGGAGCCTTAATAAATCACGGGCATGATGTTTTCTGGCAAGCAGAGATTGGCCACACTGTTCTGAAAGTAGCTGCTGCTGACTGACTCACAGAGCAGCACAGGCCCATGGGCCCATACCTCCTGCTATTGATTTAAGTGGGAGAGAGATAGGGTCCTATGTATGGAGAAATTGGCTCCTTTCCCCTTTGGGGCAGGGTGGGGCGGAAACCACCCTGTGTGTGGCTGACTTGCTGGATGGATAAAAAGGCTAAGTCACCCCTGATGAAGCTGTGATGGAAACGTAATCCTCTTCAACAAAAGCTGCAATCCTAAAACACCTCTAGCCCCTAGCATAAGAGAATGGGAGGATCCCTTCAAAGAACATTGTTTCTCCATCAGTCTTTCATGGTGCCTTTCTCCCTCGTGTTCTCCTCTCCCTTCCCGCTCCCCACCCCCATTTCCCTAGCTTTAGTTTGCATGGGCTATTTATAGAGACCTAACAACAATAGAGATTTACATGGCAAGCCTGCGGAAACCTCTTAGCCTGGAATCAGAACTGTGCAGTATTCCCAAGAAACAAACGTGTTTGAACTTGCCTCCCCAAGAGCGTTGCATTCATTGACTTGCAAGCGGGGTGAACAGTGGTAGTCATTTAACCAAGGGACAAGCGCCAGCAACTTATTTAATTGCAGACTTGGTGCCAAGGGGACCACAATACAACTATTAATAAAAGTCTGCACTACACGACTAATTCTTCTAACCTTTTGCTGTTGCCTTATAGTCAGGTCAGCGGCTGCATCCCTTCTGAACTGACACTATACAAGAAATAAGGGCAACTGCTTTTAAGCAAACATGAAACGAAGGGGGGGGAAATCTTTGATAATATGAAGATCCCTCTGCTTCCTTCTCTCCAAATGGTTTACATTTCTTTCTGTGTTTTAAGGCTCTCACTCTCTTGAAAGTAGAAATGTGTCTTGCCATGTATTTGCTCCTGAAAAACAGCCAGATCGTTGGTCTGAATTCCAGCAGTTCATTTCCCAGTTTCTATGAGACTGCGTTTGAGAAATGTGGCTCTCTTTCAGTCCACTTGCAAGACTGTTCTGCAATGAACACATAAAAATGAGTCGTCTGGCACTGGGGACCAATCTGGTTTTCTAAAACAGCCACTCACTTCAAAAATAATAATTTTAATAAAAAGGGTGAACAGATACATTCCTAGATTGTCTTCAAGAAAAGATAAATGAATGGCTCTAGCACTATCAAAAATCTTCAAGGAGAAGATTATTCCAACAGTAAATATGTGCAGCTAGAGACATTTGATTCCATCTTTAAATTACACAGAAATGTCAAGTTGCATAATTCTGAAATCCTAAAAGCAGTAGCATTATTATGTAAAGCAATGATTCAATGAGTCTACTCATCGTGCATATTCATTGAGCATGTGCAGTCTTTGCAGGGTAAGGGCCTACGTTTCACTCTCTACCCATCACCCACGTTTGTTTGGTTGATCCACCTATTGTTGCATCACATGTAGAGATTGTGAGCTCCTTGAAGCAGCATTGTATTTTTATTTTGTTTGTATATAATGCCTAGAGCACTGGGGCTCTAATCCCTGAGTGAGGCCTCTTAGCACTTCAGTAATGAAAAACAAATAATACCTAGAGCTGATCAAAAAACAGAGAAAAGCACCTTCCCAGGAAACTTCAAAACTTTCCACTTTGCAGGGTTCAAAATGGTCCCATTTCCGACTTTTGGCAAAAGTTTCACAATATTTTCAATCAAGATTTTTATTAAAGTGGTGCTTGAAATAGTGAATGAACATTTTTCATTTATCAACACAAATGTTGATTAAAAACAAATAAAAAACACCCATGAAATGTTGGCAAAGAAAGGGAAAGTGTTTGGAGAGGTTGACAATTTTTTGCAAAAAGTCCCATTTTCAAAAATAGGCCACTTTTCACTGGAAATACTTTATCTGAAAAGGTTTGGTCAGCTCTAATAATGAGAGACAACAATGTTAGCCAAGTATCTTGGCTAACAATATTAGCTAAGTATCTGAGATTTCAGATGCTGAAGGTGTTCATCTGAACATCAGTCAACAGAAGGAAAATGACCCATAGTTGACAATGGCTGTTTACAAATTCTCTCCCTCTCCACCGGTGTTGGAAAAATTTGGACTGCTGGTGTAGACCGAAGCAAACTGCTTTCAGCACCACTACAGAATGTGTGTTTGAGACCTGATGGAACGGGGAGCCACGACAGTTGTCAGCCAAACACGTCCCTTGTCCATCATTCTGAAAATCCCCATTCTCCAGTGAGAATAGAGAAGGGCTTTCAGGCCAGCAGATTATCTGGAGGGGGCTGTGGGAACTGAAAAATGCTGCACCTGCCTGTAAAATGGTACCAACTCAGCACAAGGCGTTTCCAGAGGGGAAAGTTAATACATGGGAGGAATGCACATAAATCCTGTTATTTCTTAATGGGATTTGGGAGCTTACTTCTCACCCGGTGCTTTGAAATGTATCCCACAGCCTGCTCTATTAATGAAATTAAGCACAGTGATTTTCTTATCAGCGGGAATCATTCTAAACTGTTACCTTTTTTCTTTTTTTTTTACATTAGTATAAAAAATGAACACTGTGCTTGGATGTTGGTTAGAATGTTAACAAGTGCTGTGACCTGAGTAAGCTGGGTTCATCTCTTCCGGTTTCCCTTCCCCCCCCCCCCCCGCCCCTCCTTTAACAGCCAACCTTCATTCAGGATGAATGTAAAAAGTAATGAATCTCCTTTATGAAATAGATAGCTGAGATACTAGGAGCCACCACTCAAAACACTAGCCACATGCAAGGCTGAAGTAGCAGCTGAACCATGTGGTCTGAGGGGTTTTCCCTGTGGCGTGAATGCAAATGCAGGGGGCTGGGTATTGTTTGATGGAGCTGGGTGTGTATGTGTAAGAGAAAGAAACACCACTATAGCATACAGAGGAGGCAGCAAGAAAGTGCCAGAGAAAGCCAGAGAAACACTTGTAGTGTGATCCATAGGCACCAACTTCATGGGTGCTCCAGCCTTGGAGCACCCACGGAGAAAAATGAGTGGGTGCTTAGAACCCACCAGCAGCCAAACTCCACTCCCACCCACAGCCCTCACCGATCAACTCCTTCCCCTCCCTCCCAGTGCCTCCTGCACACTGCAGAACAGCTGTTCTGTGGTATGCAGGAGGCGCTGGGAGGGAGGGGTAGGAGCAGGGATGGGGCACACTCAGGGGAGAGGGTGGAACTGGGTGGGGAAGAGGCAGGACAGGGGTGCAGCCTTGGGGGAATGGATGGAGTGGGGGCGGGGGTGGAGGCTTAGGGGAAAGGGTGGAGTGGGGGCAGGGCGTGGGGCGGAGCAGGGTTTGAGCACCCCCGGGGAAAATTAGAAGCCAGCACCTGTGGTGTGACCCTGAGAGAGAGAGAGAGAGAGATTTTGGGTCAAGTGCTGGCTTGAAAGAGGCTTGGAACTGTGAACAAAGAAATGGTCTCCTGTTGTTTGATTCTTATTGTATTCGGGCAAACTAGCCTTTGTACATTTTTTGTAAATAAACAGGATTGCATTAAAGAAATACTGTGGCCTCTAGGTGTTACCATAATACAGATCATTAACGAAAGCGCAGGACAAGCTGCCTGAAGGTGCAATGTGACAATGTTATACGATACCTGGGATGGATAATTAGACTGCATGAGAGTAGTAGGACAGTATGCAACTAATGCAACCTCCTCCAAAAAATAAGCAGGCTTACGTGCTTGTTTTTTCTGTACTGCAGAGGCAGCCTGCTCAGCCTCTCCCAGTGAGGTGCTGGAAGAGGCTTCTGGAAGCACCTTGTTAAAGTTCTACCACCACACTGAAAGGAAAGCTGAGGTGACTTCCCTACCTCTGATCAAGACTACCTTACTGGGGATACTGCTGAATCATCCCCACCTGAGACCACTCCTTCCCAGAGCTGAGGAAAACACATCTGAAGTGGAATGTGTTGACTATCGAACGGGCCAGATGACACAGGGTGCCAGGTCATACTGACAGCATTTTCCCAGTGGGGAAGAGCTCTACTGTCCTGTACACAGTATTCCCCACCCCAGGCCTGTCCCTTTTCACAACGACACTGGTTGAACAATTCCCCATTGTATCACCACACGCAAGCTATTTACCAGGAACAAAGTGCAAACATTCCCAGCAAGGGCACGGCACAGGAGTTGGTTTGCCAGGCGGTGCCGCTTCCCTCCTTTTGCCGCTTGTGTTGAAATAGGCACACAAATGAAGAGATGCCCCAGCCCCTACCTATCCCATGGCCCATGCGGTTTATCACAGGCTAAGGAAGAAGTTCTAGTGGCAGAGCCCTACCACTTCACTGATTGGGGGTGGGGACGAAAGCTTCATAGCACTTAGCAACCCCTGATTAACGAGCAGGGTTTTGACAGGCCTCCCTCAAAGGGTTCGGTCCAGACCTCTTCTGCTTGAAGAATGGTGACCACAAGGAAAAGTGGAGGGTCTTAAAGTCTCGGCCAGGGACATAGGGGACCCCTTGGAGGTTGGAGAAGAGGGAAACCCAGATGTGTGAGTTTATAGAAGGATGTTAGAAAGCAAAGGTGAAGCATATTCAGTGCACTTCCTATATAGCACAGGCAGAGACAGCCTTAGGCCCATACTACCCATGCCCGGCTCAGCCAGGCCCACTACACACATCACCAGCAGTAGTTCCGCAGGCCTGGTTCCAGGGGAAGACAGAGCTTAGCTGAACTCCACATATCTTATTTCACATAGGTGTCACCCAGGCAGCAGCCATCCTGCCTGGGGCTGCGATCTCCTCCCATCACACAAACCAGACAGGGTTGGGCTTGTACAGTAACTGGATGGAAGGCGAATCAGAAGCACTGTGGGGTTTGCAGGAGGTGGAAATCTTTCCTCTAAGTCAGTACTGAAGCCAGGGCCCTGTGCTGGTGTTAGTGGGCACTGGGCAGCTAGAGGGTGCTGAGATTTAGGTGGAGAGGAACACCAAATTCCACCTCAGGTCATTCCATTCTGCTGCCTAAGTTCCCGCCCCAGACAAGCTATCAGTCACTTGCTGTTCCATTGCTGGTTGCATGGTCCTGCCCTAGTAAACAGCTGCCATCTTCCACCCAGTGCAGATGGGGAGGGAAATAATGCTTCTATACACAGTCTGAAAGAGCACGTTGGGATTTTTCAGGAGGGTGGCAGATCTCCCATTAGCTTCCATCATGCAGGATCGAGCCCTAAATCTCTCCTCTCCCCGCCTCGGAGGACATGGAGTTATAAAAGGTAAGTGATTTGCCTTTGTGATTGTACTGGAGGATTTCTGCTCTACAATAGACTGGACTCAGGGACTCTTTGCTGCCACCAAATGGTGATTTACCCAAAGCTTTGGAGAATATGAAACTGAAGAGCTGCAGCAGCAAAATTTTTATAGCTCACTAATGCATTCAGACCAAGGATTCCAGGCTATTTTTTCTAATTATCAGGTTTTAGCTCATCCTTTAGGATTATTTTCTTCTTTTATAATCAGCACAGCTGAACCCCCCACAAGGTTTGGACAGTTCAAATGCATGTTCCACAGCATTAGGCCTGATCCAAAATCCCAAAGACAAACAGCCCTAAAATCTGAATTCAGATTATCTCAGCTCCAGCTCTAGTTTTTAATTAATGCATTGTTTTCCAGTGGCCTTCTCCGATACCTCATGCTCCCTGGACGAGCTCCCTGCAAGTGCAGAAGAGATTTAGAGATTGCCAGAGTCCTCCCTAAAAAACTGTCAGTTCTGCACAAACTCTTATTTTGGGTCTCACTGGGGTGTATTTTGTACAAACCTATTCTCCAACTCACTCTCCAAGATCAGCTTAAATCCGAAATCTGGTAAATGTTCAATACACTACAGAAGGGTTTAGTCACTAGGGTGCCCCCTCATGGCTGGGCATAGCATTGCAGCTCTTTCCTCTCAGCGCCCCTGGCCGACATTCACTCCATTCCTGCAGTGGTCTGCTTCTTCCCATGACCCAGCCCTCTGGACAGGTTATGTTTTATTTCCACCCCTTCCAGGGTAACAGGAAGTCCAACAACGACTCTAATGTCCTTACATATGGCCCTTAGCCCTAACTCTTGGCCCCATGGGCCTTACCCAGCATTTTAAAATCATCCTTATCCCGTTTTGTCTGAGGGCTTCACCTCACCTTCCTAGTGGCTGGTAGAGAAACCCAGGGCCTCCCACTACCCTGGACTGCAGTCCAAGCCAGGCTAAGCAGGTAAGGCCTGCTTCATCAGACACCTTGGTGCTGCCTCCCTGGACTACTTCCAATTAGCCTTTCTTTTGGGCTTTTCCACAGCTTGTTCCAGGGCGCTCTGCAATGAGCAGTGCCTCCCAGGGCTTCTCCCTGGAAGTCTGGGGCTTACTTTTGTGTCAGGGTCAAACACGGGAACTTGTTCCAGTCTTGTGTCTTCCAAGCGTCTCCTCTCCCTAAACTTCCTCCTCACCCTGCAGCAACCTTCCTGTTCTCCAGCGGTCTCTCCACCGCCAAGAGGCCGACTGCAGAGTTCTTCTATCGCCCTGCAGATCCCTTCTCCTCCAGACATCCTCTCTTTATAGCATCGCTCACCGACGCCCAGCTCCTCCCCAGTCTATGCCATCCTTCAGACACGACCAGGTGCATTAATTGAGCTCTCTAGTTCCAGTGAACTCTTTCCAAGCCAGTATGGAGTCAATACCCCATTGCATAGACAAGTGTGTCTGGTAGATCCTTCTGTGACTCCTGAGTCCAAGCCAGGACTTAGGCAGAGCCTGTGTAGTGACATCAGGCGGCACAGGCTGTGTTTAGTATTAGAGCTGGAAAGGGGTCCTGTCCGTGTCCAGTAAGCTGAATATAGAACGTCCGTGACGTCCATTACAGCTGAGTCCCGCCTTCTCTTTGCTCTGAGACACACCACTAAGTGTGTGACCTACTGCAGCAGTGACATGAGGCCAAATGACTGAACAGGAAGCAAAAAAGGGCTCAGACTAAGCTGTGTGGAAGTTTAATTTCGCAGCGAGAGGCTGTCTTCAATAACAAGGTACCTCTAAGTATGGCTACTGAGTTGGAGAGAAGCACCTGGAAGTCCCTCATCTCTCAATCTGGAGGAGCTTTTTTCTGGGGATTCATCTTAACAAATTTACCCTCAGGAAAGGCACATCTGTGATTTGTGTCTGGAGCGGAGGAGCTCTGGATTCACCTGTTTTTTTGTTAATAAGGGAAGTTGAGATATTCCTAATGGATCAGAGAGGGAAACATTTGTCATGACAAATTGCAGATGGCCTATCTGCACCATCAGGCAACCTGTCTCCAGGCTCAAAAGCTCCCGCTGCCTCTGTTTGTGGTGCATCGACACCCCAGCGAGCTAGCACTCGCGGCAGTCAGTCAGCAAGGAAGCACTGTGTCTGCAAGTGCTAATTCAGCGTAGTGGAAGCAAACAGAAGTCTTTTTGTGGAATGGGGGGATTGGCAGCCTAATGGAGGTGGCTGACAATAGAGGCCTTTTGGCTAAGCAATTCTGTTCCTTTGAGAGAAGGTAGGAGATCCTGTCCCCAGAGCTGGCATCAGAAATCGCTAGTAAGGCCCCACTCAGAGCCCTCAGAACGAGGGGAAAGTGCAGTGGGTACTCTTTCTGTGCTGCACCAAAATTATTTTTCCTCTGCCCTGTAAGTAAATGTCTATTTTATTCCCATTTTCTAGTGATCTGGGACATTCCTGGTCCTTACGGCTATGGCATGCCCTTTCATACAGGAATGTTGTGAAGCCTACTAGCATATTTCATTCTATTTTTTAGCTGTGTGTGGATTTAGTGCTGGTGAAAGGTGCCAGATGGATCACCCTACAAAATGTGGTCCTCTGCTCATCAACAGAAGAAGCACATCTTCCCTCTGTGTCTCGCCCATGTGTTTCAACACAGACCTGAAGAAAACCCCTCTAGGGGGAATAAGGGTGGTTCCTTCTCTGTGCCCAATCTGTTCTTGGCCTCTTTGCTGAGAGTGAAAGGAAGAGTACCAATTAGCTACATTTTTTAATTTATGGGGACACCCATCCACTTAAATCTGGACTGAAATCACTGCATGAAATATAACACATTTAAGAGCCTAGCTACACAATCAATAGGATTATTCCCCTTTCCAATGAGTAAAATGAAGAATATATGAAGGAACAATAGAAACTCTCCAGCCAGGCAATACTGTATATTCTCTGTTGCCTTCCTTATACCACGGGCCCATCCAAAGCAGGTCCCTGAATGTCTATTTACAATACTTCAATCCTGCAAAGTTTTACACCTATGATTAACTTTACACACTGTGACTAGTCCCATTGAAGTCAATGAAGTGAGGATCTGTGGGTCCTGAACTCAGGCCTGCGGGCCGCTGCTGCCTCCATACCACCATCAACAGTTCTATTAGTGCAGTGGTTCCCGAACCAGGGCTGTCGCTTGTTCACGGTAAGCCCCTGGCAGGCCGGGCCGGTGTGTTTACCTTCCACGTCCGCAGGTTGGGTCGATCGCAGCTCCCACTGGCCGCAGTTCGCCGCTCCAGGCCAATGAGGGCTGCGGGAAGCGGCAGCCAGCACGTCCCTCAGCCCACGCCGCTTCCTGCAGCTCCCATTGGCCGAGAGCGGCAAACCGCGGCCACTGGGAGCTGTGATTGGCCGAACCTGCGGATGCAGCAGGTAAACAAACCGTCCAAGCCCGCCAGGGGCTTTCCCTGAACAAGCGGCGCCCCTAGATTGGGAACCACTGTACTAGTGATTGGAGAACTGGGAGCCCTAGGGCCTTACGCTCTGCTAAAGGTACGGACCACTGGACCTAGCTGGAGGAACCTGGTACACTATTTAAGCCAGAAAGAGACAGAGGAAGTTGTCCATGCAAATGAATGTATTCCTGGTGGGCTGCTACATGGGAGCCTGCCTTCTTGTCTGAGTTCTGCCTTCCTGAATCATCCCCGGTTCCTGCCTTCCTGACCTGCTCTGGTTCTGGCTGTCCTGCCTTGTTCTTAATCCCTGCCCTTGTTCTCTGCCTCTGCCTTTTGACTTAACTTAGCTCCTACTCCGACCAGGGCGTGCACAGGAATTTCATCCACAAGTACTTGGCTGCGGTGGGGTCACAGAGCTCCTCCGGTTCCCGGACCTCAGAGAGCTCCTTCGGCCCTGTGGCTGTGGCCTGGGCACAGAACTCCTCTAGCTCTGGGGCCAGAGGAGCTCATTCTCCCTCCCTGCCGCAACCCCAGGGCCAGAGGAGTTCTGTGCCCCGCTGATTACTGGGGTGGTCTGTGCCTGCTTGCACCTCCTTGTGCACGCCCCTGACTCCGACCACTAGGTCTGACCACCCAAACCCCAGTCATGGCAAATGAGGCTACTCACAACACATAAAGCTAAGCATTTGCACAGGCCTTTGCACGACTGAAGCCTTATATTGCTGTCATATTATGACTATATTTTAAAAAATGACACAAAAGCAAGGTACATATAATCCACTTTAAAAACCAGACAAATGTGGGCCCAGCCCTGCAACACTGGTACACTCACATGACACAACTACACATGAGTAGTCTCACTGAAAACTCTAGGGTTACTCAAAAACATGAAGTTACCCACATGCATGTTAAAAATGCAAACAAAAGAAATAGTATTTTTCAATTCACCTCATACAACAGGGGTGGGCAAACTACAGCCCAGGGCGGCCGCGTCCAGTCCTTCAGATATTTTAATCCGGCCCTCAAGCTCCTGCCGGAGAGCGGGGTTGGGGGCTTGCTGCACACAGCTCCTGGAAACAGCAGCACATCCCCCGTCCAGCTCCTACGTGTAGGGGGGGGCTCCACACGCTGTCCCCACCAAGCGCTGCTCCCACAGCTCCCATTGGCCAGCAAATGTGGCCAATGGGAGCTGCAGGGGCAGTGCCTGCAGACGGGGCAGTGAGCAGAGCCACCTGGCTGTACCCCCGCATAGGAGCCGAAGGGGGGACATACTGCTGCTTCCGGGAGCTGCTTGAGGTAAGTGCCGCCCAGAGCCTGCACCCTTGACCCTCTCACATGCCCCAACCCCCTGCCCCAGCCCTCCGAACTCCTCGATCCCACCTTCCTGCATCCCAGAGCCCTCACCCCCCTGCCCACATCCCAATCCCATGCCCCAGCCTGGAGCCCCCTCCCGCACCCTGAACTTCTAATTTCTGACCTCCCAGCCAGAGCCCTCACTCCCTCTCCGCACCCCAACTCCCAATTTTGTGAGCATTCATGGCCTGCCATACAATTTCCATACCCAGATGTGGCCTTCGGGCCAAAAAGTTTGCCCACCCCTGTCATACAAGTACTGTAGTGCATTCTCTTTGCTGTGTAAGTGCAGCTTACAAATGTAGATTTCTTTTTGTTACATAACTGAACTCAAAAACAAAACAATGTAAAACTTTAGAGCATACAAGTCCACTCAGTCCTACTTCTTGTTCAGCCACTCGCTAAGGCAAACAAGTTTGTTTACATTTACAGGAGATAATGCTGCCTGCTTTTTGTTTACAATGGCACCAGAAAGGGAGAACAGGCGTTTGCATGGCACTTTTGTAGCCAGCATTGCAAGGTCTTTATGTGCCAGATATGCTAAACATTCGTATGCCCCTTCATGCTTCGGCCACCATTCCAGAGGACATGCTTCCATGCTAATGATGCTCATTGAAAAAATAAAGCATTAATTAAATTTGTGACTAAACTCCTTGGGGGGAGAATTGTATGTCTCCTACTCTGTTTTACACTCATTCTGCCATATATGTCATCTAAATGAGCTGATGAGAGAATCAATTTGCTAACTAAGTGGTTAAAGTTTTCTGCATTGGTAAAGGTGTTTCAAGCATCTGCAGATCTGTATATCTGGACATACACTAACATGTTTTCCCCTGTTAAAAGTTAACATACAGAAAGATGGGAAAATCTATATTTGTGTTAATTCATTTGAAAGATGGATAATTTCAATGCAGCTTCTTTCCAAAGACCAGTCCTCTACACAAGGCATAATATTCTTCTTGGCTAGCAGCGGGACAACAGCCAAAGCTTTGGAGCAAGGTTGAGAAACCAATGAGACTTAGTCTCCCTTTTGTGTTGTTTTTGAGATAAAGAGCAGCTTTGTCAATCAAAACTGTATGTGAGGGGTTCTGAAGTAGAAGAGTGGTCTTGACATGCCCCCCGAAGCAGTTAATATTTCTTGTTTGTGTGGGTTTTGAGAATGATTCTGTCAATCAACCTCTGTATTTGGATCTATTCATCATTTCTTCCCAGCTATTCAAAGACATAAAAACTCTTGAGGTGAAGGGGCAAAAGAGCTTGGTAGGGAGAGAAAAAAGGCTCTCTACAGCAAGGCAAACTTCATGCTGAACTTTCTAAGTGGAGTGAACTTTGCAAGGTCTCAGGCCTCATAATCCAATGTAAATCTCAAGGAAAATGTATACTATTCACCACTGGCAAAGATTCCTTGTTACTTATCCTTGTTCACTACTCAGATGTGTTTTCTGGCATAAAATTACTTCACAAAAGATTATTATTAGGACCCTGTCTGTTTAAATAGTGTTTAAAAATATTTGCTATAGTGTAAAAGGATTATAAATAAAAAGCAGCCAAAAATAGTACCTCCAGTACAAACCTTGCTGTATTAGGGTGTGAGGGTGGTTTGAATTCAAATCCTCCAGTATGACCCCAGCCTCCAAATATTGCTTTGGTGCCTGTTCCTATGTTCTGGGTCATATTTCAAATCCTGTTAATAAAGCTGTTGCAAGAGGACTGAAAGTTGCATGAGACTTGCTCATGGTGGAAATCTCACTCAATCAGTGGTTCTTGATTTCTGCCATTTGGGGCTAAAAATTCTCACGAGAAGAGCAAACAGGATCTCACTGGGTTGAATGTGACCTTGATTTGCCCTGACTTGGTCTCCAGACCAAACCAATACATTAAACCCAATCCAGATCCACTCTACTTTCTTAGTCCCACTCTAGCTGTGAGATCAATATTGCAAGAGTAAAAGCACCTGAATATTTCTGTGTGGCAAAGACAGTCAAGCTGGGTGTGGGGAACAGCCTTACTCATTTCCCCTTGGCTTGCTGCAGGAATTTTTAACGGAATGTAATTTAATAACGTCGTTTGGTGCATCCTAGAGCCGTGCGTGATCTATTTCTGCCATCTCCTTGGTACACACAGACCTTTAGAAACGTAAGGTGATGTAGGCCTCTGAAATGCCCATTTGTTTTACACTCAGTGTTCATGTAATTAACAAGAGGGCTGTTTCTCTTGCTAGGGATTAAGGCATCTGAGACGTTCTTTCTTGGCTAGTAGTTATATGGGAACATTTTTCACATGCTGTGCGGTAGCTCATCCATTCCCTTAGCTCAAAAGCATAGGTCACCGACAGGGTCTTTGTGCCAGAAACACGAGACAAACCCCAAGGTTTACCTCCCAGCAGGGTTGTAGGAAGCAATAAAAGTTTAATAATAATAGGGATAGCCTGGGAGAGAGCATGGGAAATAATCTTGAATACTAGCAAGAGCTTTAGCCCATGTTAAGGGCCTGATCCAACTCCTGTTGAAGCTGACAGATGTCTTTCCATGGACTTTAATGGAAACTAGATTGGGCCCTTAGCCATGAGGGTCCTGTGCCTATGCTGCTTCTAACACTTTCGTTTAAGAAGCCTCTCTGTCCACACTTGAGTGAGCTCATGGTGCATTTAGCGACACATAATGAGAATCGTTCTATCAGCCTTGACAGACCCAAACCCAAAAGGACATTCTGGACCTCAGCTGGCCAGCTGACAGACTCTTCCAAGTCTTCGCCTTTGATCCAGCTCCAAATTCTGTAACATTTTGATCAAAGGACTCCCAGAGTCAGCATTCTCCCATTAGGTCAGTTCCAGGAGTCTATCAGTCTTTCCCACTCTGACATCCAGATGGCTTCTAAGTGAAATTAAATGGTCTCAAGCACCGAGAGGCAAAGATTCTTTGCTAAGCCTGGCATTTTATTTTTAAACTCTCATGACTCTCTACAAAAGATTATTTTAAAACTGTTTGTTAACCTTTCTGTAGGTCTTGATTTGCTAAAGCGAAGGAATCACTTCTATTAAAGGGGCTGAAGTTGGCACATTCAAGAATCATTCATCTTGGCAGAGGGTTAGACTAGATGACCCTTGTGATCCCTTTTAACCCTATGGTTCTATGATTCTAAGATGGACATACTGTCCTTGGCATGAGAGCTAGAGATACCAGGACACTGACTATACTTTTACTCTCTAAATGTTTGTGTTTTCTCATTCTTCTACCATTTGTTTGGATTTTATTTATTTTTATGCCCAACCACAGAATAACTTTCCTCCATGTTACTGGACATAGTACTTTTAAATTTTTTCCCTATCTTTCAGTACGCACCAGTGAGTGAGACATTGAGTCCTAGATTAATAGACTTTATGCCAGTGAAGGGACTGTCATGATCATCTAGTTTGACGTCCTGCATAGCATAGGCCGTGATGGCTACACAGTAATATATTTTGGTGCTGTGTGTAACACAGCAAGTCTTCAGAAATGGAGTCTTGTGTGAGGAAGCAGAAGGATAGAACAGTAAGGGCAACAAGTGGAGAAAAATAATTCAGTATTTATTTGGGCTGTCAAGTGATTAAAAAAATTAATCACAATTAATCGCGCAATTAAAATTAATCATGATTAATCATGCAATTAATTGCTCTGATAAACAATAATAGAATACAATTTATTGTAATATTTTTGATGTTTTCTACATTTTAAAATATATTATTTTAATTACAACACAGAATACAAAATGTACGGTACTCACTTTACATTTATTTTTTATTATAAATATTTTCACCGTAAAAAGCCAAAAGAAATACTATTTTTCAATTCCCCAATTACAAGTACTGTAATGCAGTCTCTTTATCGTGAAAGCTGAACTTACAAATGTAGAAATATGTACAAAAAATAACTGCATTCAAAAATAAAACAATGTAAAACTTTAGAGCCTACAAGTCCACTCAGTCCTACTTCAACCAATCGCTCAGACAAATAAGTTTGTTTACATTTGCAGGAGATAAGGCTGCTGACTTCTTGTTTGCAATGTCACCTGAAAGTGAGAACAGGTGTTTGCATAGCACTGTTGTAGCCAGCGTCGCATGATATTTACATGCCAGATACGCTAAATGTCCCTTCATGCTCCAGAGGACATGCGTCCATGCCAATGACGGGCGATCAATCACAATTAATTTTTTTATTCGCGATTAATTTTTTTTAGTTAACTGGGATTAATCAACAGCCCTAATTACAAGATACCCAACAGCTGTCTACAAATTACTGGGCTGCAGATGGATGCCCACTAACTGACTGAGTTAGTTTCAAAGGCCCAGATCTTCAAAGATATTGATCTCAGTGGAAGTTAGAGCCTAAATAGCTTTGAGGATCTAGGCCAAGGTGTTTAGTTAAAGTATTTTCCTGTGTCTGTAGGACATGTGGAGGGGCTTGGGGGATGGGGTCTTAGCCCCATTGTTTTCTCTTAAAAGATTTGGACCTGATCCTAAATTCCTTGCACATTGAAAATTCCCATTGCCTTTGGGCCAACGCTTGGCACACACCATGCCGGCGTAAAGAACTGCCTTTCCATGGTGTGCAGTACTGAGAGGCAGAGAGCTTGTATTTATAGTTCTGGACCTTTCTTAAGCACACCAATCTACCTTCCCCTCAGTCACAGTTTCAAAGGCTCTCTTAGGTGAGATCACCAACTGAGTGATACCTACAGGACCAAAACAATTATGAGTTACTGATGACTACAAATAGAACATGTCTTATGTCATCCATGACTGTTTAACTGGTAGTAGATTGAGTAATGAGAGAGACTATAGAATAACCAAGGGGCGTACAATAGGCTTTCACACAGAAGTTAGAGGACCTTGACTTTGCAGATATCAACTTACTATCCTATACCCACATAGATATGCAAGCCAAAACAAATGATTTCCAGGCCAATACATAATTAGTAGGGTTGAATATCAACACCGAGAAAACACAAACCAGGAGAAGCAACACACAACAGGAAATGCCAATAACACTTTCTGGGACTGACACGGAAGGGGTCCAATGTTTCACTTCTTTTGGCAGCACTGTAAGTACAACAGGTAGAACAAAGACCTGAAAAC
This sequence comes from Mauremys reevesii, assembly GCF_016161935.1. Classification (NCBI taxonomy): domain Eukaryota; kingdom Metazoa; phylum Chordata; order Testudines; family Geoemydidae; genus Mauremys; species Mauremys reevesii. The sequence goes on along the minus strand of NC_052627.1, from coordinate 14,748,294 downwards.
CAGTTATAAAGTCATAGAGTTTAAGGGCACAAGGGACCATCAGATCATCTAGTCTGTCTTCTTGTATATCACAGGCCACCAACACCCCACACTAAACCCAGCAACCAAAATAAGACCAAGGTATTACAGCCCACAGGAGACAAGACTACTATGTGCCACAGGCAGAGAATAGGAAAGATCAAAGTGTACCAGTGCCCGAGGCCTCCAAAATGGCAGGAAATGATTAACTGAGACATATCCAGATAATCCAGGCAGGTGACCCACACCCACATACTGCAGAGGAAGGTGAAAAGCCCCCAAGGTCACTGCCAATCTGATCTGGGGGAAAAATTCCTTCCTGACCACCTCACCTATGGCCATCAGTTAGGACCCTCAATATGTGAGCAAGAACCAGCCAGCCAAGCACCTGAGAGAGATAATGCTTGGTGCTACCTCAGAGTCCTGGCCCTCCCCATCCAACGTCCCATCTACAGCCATGGCCATCCCGGATGCTTCAGGAGAAGGAGATGTTAATAAAAGAAAAACAGGGGGGTGGGAAGTCCTGAACATAAGACATAAACTGGGAGTGACATTGTGACTCTAAAGCCAAATCGGGAGAAACAGAAATCTTGCCCTCCAAACTAAACTTTGAATATTTAACACTATTGCAAAGCCAGTCTTACTATAGGGTGCTGAAACTTGGAGACTTATTAAGATCTTACTATCTAAACTTCAAGTTTTCATGATCAGCTGCCTTGGACAAATCCACAATATCAGATGGCCAGAAAAAAATCACAAATAAAGAACTCTGCAGGAGGACAAAAGAGAAACCAATAGGACAGGAAATTATAGAACAAAATTGGAGATGGCCAGGACACACATAGAGGAAAGATCCAAAACCACAACAAGACAGGCATTGGACTGAAACCCCTCCCGAGCAACAGGCAACAAGGTAGATCAAGGATAACATGGAAATGCACAACAGGAGCAGCATAGAAAGCTATCAACATGACCTGCTAAAACCTGCAGCAGGAGACTGGCAAAAAATAGACTGCATGGAATAGACAGGCATGAGAAATAGAGACAAGTATCACATGTGAGCGGACTTGCCAACTATCAAATATTCCATGACCTTTTAATTGTGTTACATGGAGATAACAGGACATATAATAATAGATGGTAAAATCATGCTGCAAACTTTCAGAGACTTCAGTTACATGGTCACTGAAGTCCAGATTCTCATTTACACTTTGCACCACTCTGGCAGTGTCAAGGGACCTTAATGTGGGTGTAAATGTACCTTACTTGCCAGAGCAGTGTAAACAGGCCACAGCGTAAATGAGAATCAGGCCTTAACTCTGAATTACCACTCATTTAAATTCTTAACCTGCATCCATGCCCCACTTTTCTCTAGTTTTTACAGATCAGCAATACTGCTGTTAGACTAAATTCTGCTCATCTTGTCACCGTACTTACATGAGTGGTCCCATTCATTCCAATGGGACTTCTTCAGTGAGTAAGTCAGGTAGTCAAGATTTGACCTAGACAATGTTTTCATTTATTATTACCAACAGTTCCCAATAGCTCTACAGTATAATCTTGATCGGTCAAGGAATAAAGAATTATGTATTATCTAGGTCAAAAAGCTTTCTAGGTAACTAACCTGAATTCACTATCTGCTATTCAGAGTGAATTATGAACACAGATATGTTACATAGCTATAATGTATTCGTCTATATAACCAGATTGGTCTTCAGCTGAAACTGGAAGCAAACAAAACAAAACCCATGCTTGGCACAATTTCCAGAGAGTAAAACTCATATGGAAGCTGGCAAGCTAGCATCTATGCCACTGATGCATGAACAGATGCACAAAAATTAGTGACAGCGCAAGCGAGGCTGTAGCTACAAGTTAAAAAAACAAAATACAAATTTTTGCAGTGTTGTTTTAGGGAAGGAAGGCACAAGTCATACAGCTGCCAGTGGCCTCATGCACACTCCAGGCATGTTTGACATTCAGGGGGCCGGTTGCTGAGGAAACCAAATCCCACAGACTCATTAATGCTCCACAGCAAGAGCCATCTCTGTCTCATTTAAGAAAAGTTATTGAACTTTGTATGTTGTGGGAAGATATTTCAGGATTAAAAGCAAAACCTGCTTTCACCACAACAGTAAAAACATTCTCATGCACAAAGCTGAAAATCTGACACTGCAATATTAGTCCCTAATGTGCAAAAAGTGAAATATAACGTATTGACTCAGTGATGTGATGTTTTGCTTTATGTGTCTGTCCCAAGTTGTCTCTATTTAATGATTGCTCTACAGGAAAGGGGGGGAATGTTCATTTAAAGCTAAGAACCAGTTCAAGTTGGGAACGTTTATGTGAAAGTCCCAATCCCACAATCCTTGCTCATGTGACTAAAGGGGAAATGAATTGATGGGAACTCATTGATTTCAATGGAGCGACTCATCTGAGTAAGGATCACTCATGTGAGTGAGGGCTGCAGGATCACGCCTAAATGGAATAGATCCAGAGTACCAGAGTTTTCTTTTAGCTGCCATTGGTTTTGATCCTCTGAGTTTCTAGAGCCCACAAGTCCCATCCTATATAAAGAAATTAGATTAAATAATTATACATGTGCATACAAACTCAAACACACACCCAAAAGGTCCATTTTTTACATTATGTATATACACATACATGCTATTGCCAACAGCCTAGCAGAGATTTGAGAACCACAAAATGTACATTTTTCTAAAGCATTTAAGTCCCATTTTCAAAAGTGACTTAGGCACTTGTGAGTCTCTCTCATTGAGAGTGAATAGGACTTAGGCCCTCAGGGACAGATTTTTAAAGGTATTTAGGCACATAAAGATTCAGATAGGTGCCTAAGGGGATTTTTACTTTTGAATATCTCATGAGACACCCATTTAAATCTTTAGGTGTCTAAATACTTTAAAAATCTGGCCCTTATGAGCCAAACCCTATTGACTATTGACTTTATTTAGGCTCCTAAGTGCTCAAGTCCCTTTTGAAAATGGGACCTAAGTACTTTTGAAAAGGTGAGAGACAGGTATTCAGCCTGTAACATGAGCTAGGCAGGGGGGAGGGGAGGTCGACACCTCTGCCCGGGAAGCTAGACAAAGGAAAGGAGCTGAGTGGAGGGGGTTGGGTCAGTTTTCGGTTTGGGAGCTGGGTGGTGGGTTTTCAGGGGATCCTAGGCTGGGCTCCAAGCACCCTGAACCCCCCAGAAAGGCCAGATTGAGGGGTCCTGGCTCTGGCCACGAGCTCTGCTGTATCCTATGTTCCTGTTGTCCAATAAACCTTCTGTTTTACTGGCTGGCTGAGAGTCACTGTGAGTCCCAGGAAGAGGGGTGCAGGGCCGGACTCCCCCACACTCCGTGACAACTGGTGGCAAAGGTGGGATCTACTGCACCCCGTGTACGGCGCTTCCTGCAGTAAGTGACTGGGGAGCAGTAAAACGAAGGGGCGATTGCAGGGGTGATTGACCCCTGGGAGAGTGTGACCAGAGAGGACTGTGCAGTAACAGGGTCCCCTGGGGGATCTCAGCGAGCGGTCCCAGGGGCGGAGGAGTCTGCAGCTTGACCCTGGCAGAGAGGTGGTGACCTCAAGGACTGGCACACTAGGGGTCCCCCTGGAACCCGTGGGGAGCGGCGAGCACTCCGGCCTGCGAGTGGCCAGCAGGAAGATGTATGCCAAGCAGCGTAAGTGTGAACTGGTGGAGCTGTGCAAGCGGAGGGGGCTGCGCAGTGGGAAGCTCACCAAGGCCCAGCTGATTGCCCAGCTGGAGGACGAAGATCGCGTGAATGAACCGATCCCTGTCTCTGAGGGAAGCAGCCTGGCAGATGCAGCGCAGGCACCAGTGTCTGTCCCAGCTGGGAGTGGTCAGCTGGCTGCTGAGGGCTTCCCGAGACCCCTCAGTCCTATGCCTAGGAGGAGGGTGAGGAGGAGCCCAGCGACTACCGAGGGCACCGTGACCCCCCCGGCCAGCAGGGGATCCTCCTGGCGAAGCTCACCCCCCAGCAGGGGATCGTCCCGGCGACGCTCATCCGTGGAGCGCATGCAGCTGGAATTGGAGAGAGAGCTGAAACTGAGAGAGCTGAAGGATTGTGAGAGACAGAGGAAACATGACCGGAAGGAAAAAGAGTGACAGAGGGAGCGTGACCGGAAGGAGAAAGAGCGACAGCGTCAACATGAACTGGACTTGGCGAGGCTGGGGGACAGCAGGCTCCGGCCAGCGGGGAGTGAGGGGGGGCCCAGGACTGCGCGGAGCTTTGATAAGTGCATCCTGGCCCAGCGTAAGGAGGGGGAGGACATGGATGACTTCCTGGGTGCCTTTGAGACAGCCTGCGAGCTGCACCAGGTAGATCCTGCGGACAGGCTCCGGGTTCTCACCCCCTTACTGGACCCCAAAGCCGTGGCATTGTACAGCCAGCTGGGAGAGGAGGAGAAAGGGGACTACAAACTATCCAAGCAGGCCCTGCTGCATGAGTTTGGGCTGACTCCTGAGATGTACCAGGAGAGGTTCCGGAGTCAGGATAAAACCCCTGAGGTCTCATATCTGCAACTAGCCGTCCGCATGGAGGGATACGCCAGCAAGTGGGCAGATGGGGCCCAGACACCGGGGGACGTGATTAAACTGCTGGTACTGGAGCAGCTGTATGAGCGGTGCCCATCCGACCTGAGGCTGTGGTTGATGGACCAAAAGCCAGAGAACCCGCGACATGCAGGGCGGCTGGCTGATGACTTTGTGAAGAGCCGGTCGGGGGGTGGCAGGGAGGAGCCCCAAAGGAACAGGCCCGCCGCGACGCAGAGAGAGAGTCAACCTGGGACCTCCCAAAGGGGGAATAGGGAGAACCCCCTCCCAAGGGGAACGGCCAGCGCCAGGGACAACCGCCCGATTCGAGGGGACCAACGGGACATGAGCTGCTATCACTGTGGCCAGAGGGGCCACATACGGTCCCAGTGCCCCAGGCTCAAGGACAAACTGAGCAGACCGACCCCACACCAGGTTAACTTGGTAGAGACCCAGCTGGATGAGGGGCAGCGTTCGCAGGAAAGGGGGGCTGGCCACGTACCACCGGCGAAGGAGGGAGGGGGGCCCCAGGTCAGCTCATCTGAGGGGCTGGATGCTCCAGGCTCCGAGTTTTGGGTTTACAGGGTGGGCACGGGGCTACCCCTCCGGAAAGAGTGCCTTGTTTCCCTGGAGGTAGATGGGAGGAAGGTCACTGGGTACTGGGACACGGGCGCAGAAGTGACACTGGCCCGGCCCGGGGTGGTGGCCCCAGATCGGATGGTGCCCAACACCTTCCTGACCCTGAGGGGTGTGAGCGGGACCCAATTCAAGGTGCCTGTGGCGAGGGTGCACCTGAAGTGGGGGGCCAAGGAGGGCCCCAAGGATGTGGGGGTACACCCCCATTTGCCCACAGAGGTGTTAATGGGGGGGACCTCGAGGCCTGGCCAGGCAAGGCCCGGGGTGCCCTGGTCGTGACCAGTAGTCAGAGTCGGCGCAGGGCACTGCACCCTGACAACGGGGAAGGTACTCGGCCCGAGGCACAGGACCCTAACCTGGTGGGGAGGGAATGCCCAGGGACACGGCCCAGAGAGGCTGCTACCTCAGACCTAGCTGGTGAGAGAGAACAGGTCCCCATCCCTGTTCCAGCTGCTGAGTTCCAGGCCGAGTTGCAGAAAGACCCCTCCTTGCGGAAGCTCAGGGACCGGGCTGACCTCAGTGGGGTACAGACCATGAGGAGAGGTTGCAAGGAGAGGTTCCTGTGGGAGAAGGGGTTCCTGTACCGAGAATGGGCTCCCCCCAGGGAAGTGGAGTCATGGGGGATCAGGAGGCAGCTGGTGGTTCCCCAGAAGTTTCGCCACAAGCTCCTGTACCTGGCCCATGACATCCCCCTCGCAGGGCACCAGGGAATCTGACCTACCAGGCAGAGGCTGCTACAGAACTTTTACTGGCCTGGGGTCTTTACCCATGTCCGACAGTACTGCCAATCCTGTGACCCCTGCCAGAGGGTGGGGAAGGCCCGGGACAAGGGGAAAGCAGCTTTGAGGCCTTTGCCCATCATAGAAGAACCTTTCCAGAAGGTGGCCATGGACATAGTGGGACCTCTCAGCAAGGCGACCCGGTCAGGGAAGAAATACATCCTGGTGGTGGTAGATTTCGCCACTCGCTACCCCGAGGCGGTGGCCTTGTCCTCTACCGACGCAGACACCGTGGCAGATGCGCTGCTGACCATTTTCAGCCGGGTGGGGTTCCCCAAGGAAGTCTTAACGGACCAGGGGTCCAACTTCATGTCGGACCTGCACCAGTTCCTGTGGGAGAAATGTGGGGTCCGGCACAACTGGGCCTCAGCGTATCATCCCCAGACCAACGGGCTGGTGGAGAGGTTCAACAGGACGCTAAAGATGATGATAAAAACATTTATGCACCAGCACCCACAGGACTGGGACAAGTATTTACCTCACCTGCTGTTCGCGTACAGGGAGGTACCCCAGGAATCTACTGGGTTCTCGCCTTTCGAACTGTTATATGGAAGGCGGGTAAGGGGGCCCCTGGACCTGCTGAGAGACAAATGGGAGGGGAAGGACAATCCCGATGGAGAGTCGGTGGTGGAGTATGTCCTGACCTTCCGGGAAAGACTTGCCGAGCTCATGGGCCTCGCCAGGGAGAATCTGGCCCGAGCCCAGAGGAAGCAGAAGGTCTGGTACGACCGTACGGCGCGGGCCCGCGCCTTCGCCACAGGGGATCAAGTGATGGTTGAGGAAAAACCGTGAGGAAAAACAAACTCCAGGCCGCCTGGGAAGGGCCCTTCAAGGTTATCAAGCAACTAAATGAGGTAAACTATGTGGTGGAGCTGTCGAACCGGGCGCACCACCGCTGGGTGTACCATGTGAATATGATGAAGCCATACTATGACAGGGGGAATATGGTGTTGGCCGTGTGTGGACATTGGGAGGAGCCGGGAGATGACCCTTTAGTGGATCTATTCCCAGGGACAAAGGCTGGTTCCCCCCTGGAGGCGATTCCCCTTTCTGATCAGCTGACCCCGGCCCAGCAGACTGAGATCAGAGGGGTGCTGCATCTGTACCGACACCTGTTTTCCAACCAGCCTGGACGCACTAATTTGACTGTCCACCGGGTGGAGACCGGGTCACATCCCCCTATACGATGCTCCCCTTTTCGGGTCACCGGGAAAACTGCCCAGGACCTAGAAAGAGAGGTCAGGGACATGCTGGCCTTGGGGGTGATCCAGCCGTCCACCAGCCCCTGGGCCTCCCCAGTGGTGCTGGTCCCCAAGAAGGATGGGTCGATCCGGTTCTGTGTGGACTATCGAAAGCTCAATGCCATCACCGTATCTGATGCCTACCCCATGCCCAGGCCTGACGAGCTCCTGGACAAGCTGGGAGGCGCTCGGTATCTCACCACCATGGATCTTACAAAGGGCTACTGGCAAGTGCCGCTGGACGCAGATGCCAGGCTGAAATCGGCCTTTATTACCCCTCTGGGGCTCTATGAGTTTCTGACCCTGCCTTTTGGCCTCAAGGGAGCGCCGGCCACCTTCCAGCGTCTGGTGGATTAGCTACTGAGGGGGATGGAGAGTTTTGCTGTGGCGTATATTGATGACATCTGCGTCTTCAGCCAGACCTGGGAGGACCACATGTCCCAGGTTAGACAAGTGCTGGGCCGACTCCGAGAGGCTGGGTTAACCGTAAAGGCTGAGAAATGCAAGGTGGGGATGGCGGAAGTATCTTACCTGGGCCATCGGGTGGGGAGCGGCTGCCTAAAGCCGGAACCAGCCAAGGTGGAGGTGATCAGAGACTGGCCTGCTCCCCAGACCAAAAAGCAGGTCCAGACCTTTATTGGGATGGCGGGGTACTATCGAAGGTTCGTGCCCCACTTTAGCGCCATAGCCGCCCCCATCACTGAGCTGTGCAAGAAGAGGAAGCCAGACAAGGTGGTCTGGACCAAGCAGTGCCAGCAGGCTCTCCAGGCGCTGAAGGAGGCTCTGCTCAGAGGCCCAGTTCTGGCAAATCCAGATTTTGACACGCCCTTTATGGTGTTCACCGACGCCTCAGACACGGGTCTGGGGCGGTGTTGATGCAGGAGGATGAAAAGGGGGAGAGACACCCCATCGTGTACCTGAGCAAGAAGTTGCTACCCCGGGAGCAGAACTACGTGGCCATCGAGAAGGAATGCCTGGCCATGGTGTGGACCCTTAAGAAACTGGAGCCATATCTCTTTGGGCACCACTTCACCGTGTACACCGACCACTCTCCCCTGACCTGGCTGCACCAGATGAAAGGAGCCAACGCCAAGCTCCTGAGGTGGAGCCTGCTCCTGCAGGACTATGACATGGACGTGGTCCATGTAAAGGGAAGTGCCAACCTGATAGCGGACGCACTGTCCCGGAGAGGGGGCCCCGAACTTCCCCGGGTCACTGGGCAGAGTGACCCCGCTCAGTTCAGTCTCGAAGGGGGGAGAGGTGTGGTGGAGTAGGGGCTGTCGGAGATAGGTGAGAGACAGGTATTCACCCTGTAACATGAGCTAGGCAGGGGGGAGGGGAGGTTGACACCTCTGCCCGGGAAGCTAGACAAAGGAAAGGAGCTGAGTGGAGGGGGTTGGGTCAGTTTTCGGTTTGGGAGTTGGGTGGTGGGATTTCAGGGGATCCTAGGCTGGGATCCAAGCACCCTGAACCCCCAGAAGGTCCAGATTGAGGGGTCCTGGCTCTGGCCACGAGCTCTGCTGCAGCCTGTGTTCCTGTTGTCCAATAAACCTTCTGTTTTACTGGCTGGCTGAGAGTCACTGTGAGTCCCAGGAAGAGGGGTGCAGGACCGGACTCCCCCACACTCCGTGACAGTTACCTGTAGGTTAATATTGCATTCCTGAACAATAGTAATTTAATTCCAGAAGTACCACATTTCATAGGTATTTAGTAAATAGGAGAATGCTGGGGTGGATTTTTTAAAATTGCTATGTATATGCATACTTTCTGTGTGTGTGTGTGAATAGTCAGATACGTGCATGCATATGTATATTTATATACACATACATACCCAGAACTATTTACTACACTTTTCTATTTTTTCCCCTTCAGTTCTGATTAGCTGAAACAATATCATGTGACCTAAAATGTTTTCTCGCTAGTCAATTGACAAAAGCAGGTAACGGCTCACTGAACATGCTCAGATGCACCAGGATTTCATGGTACAAGATGGCTGGTGCAGCACACAAAAGGAAGATTCACCCACTGGCATTTAAAAAGAAACTATGATGAAATGAATAGAGCCTCTTTCTGAAAGCAATAGTTTCTGTCTTTTGGACAGGAAAGTTACTTTGATAGCTTAACAATGCCCTTAGACTTCAGGCATTACAATCAACAAAAGGATGTCCTGGACACCTAAGGATTTCAATAGAAGCTAGAGGTGCTCAGCACTTGCCAGGATCAGTCCAAACCCAGGAACAATTCCACCATGTAGGAGGCAATATTTTACAACTATTGCCCTGGAAACCAGGCATTTCTGCTAACTTCTTTGCATCCTGATTTAAAACAAACAAAAGTACCTTGGAGATGATTAATGGTTCCCCATGCTCCAGTCCGCCTTTCAGAGTGAATCCCCATGGAGCTCCTCCTTGAAGCAACACCTCCAGATAAATGTATCTTTCTTTATAGGTTATGCTGGATTCTGAAGAGGCTATGCCAGTGGCAGTATTGTCTAGCATCCTCATCTTTATTATCACATACTCATTCAGCCACAAATCCCACTGAAGCAATCACGGAAGAACAAGTTGAACTGCCCCCAAGTCCACTACGAGTCATCCTTAAGCATGTGAAACCCTGGGCTGTTTGGGGAGAGGCTTCTGACACAGCAAGTTTCTCTTCTGAGTTGAAGTCCAGGGTCCTGTGTTGAAAAGTCTTCATGCCAGCATTTCAGCATGTTGTTTTTCCTTCAGAACTCACTGAGTCCTTGCAGGCATTTCAGAATTGTGTCTTTCCCATCCCAAGTATTCCTTGGCAGGATACCTTTCTGAAAATTATTCTTCCTGCCCTTACTATTTCAAACCTGTGTGTTTTACGTAAATTGGACAAAAGAAAAAAAACTATGTAGGTTTATAACCACTGGCCAGTAAATTGCCAAAATCCGAACGAATGCTTCATTTGTGATTGATTATCGGTCTTTTCTTCCTTTCTGTGTGTGATTTACCATTATAATGGCCTTTTTGCCTCAGTCCATTGCACTAAAAGAATGAAAGCGTCTTCTCCCTCTCGCTCCCTCTCTCCTGCTCACTTCAGAATTTTCTGACTTGTCAAAAAGAAAAAAACGGAGGGGGGGAAAAGCCCAGACTGAAAAAAGCATTTCCGTGTGGTTTTAAACTTGAAATAACTTCCCACGTCTCGAATTAAAAAGAACTAGAGTCTACAGGGCAAACAGGAAAGGCAGGTGAAATTAATCCCTTGAAAAAATGTTAAGATGATAGCTGAATTCTTTTCACTTTCCGGGCTTTCCCAGATGATCTGCCAGAGTTGCTGCAGCTACTGCTGTTCAGAGGGAGAACGGGGAAGTGAAAGTAAGCTGGATTAAGGATTTCTGCACAGCAAGCATGGAGCTATGGAATGCAGGGTGCAGGACCTGGTGCTCCCATTTCCATTGGCAACAGGTTTGTATAATTTTTGGTGGTGCCTAGAATGGGTCCAAATTGTCCACCCCTGCCTTGTAAGCCAATATATATTTTTTAAAATAATGTAAAAATGGACTGGAAACAGTAAGCATGTACAATCTCCCTATGGCTTGTCATGCAGGAGGGGGACAGTCTGACCCAGAGTGATTTCCGATGTATTTACATATTAGTAGCTTCTCTGTGACAAGACCTCAGCTGTGAATTCGCTGGGAGCTAGTGATTGGATATTACATCATCAACATGCACAGCCCACCAAGCTGAAAATGGCTCCAGACAATCAGGACCAAATTCTCACTTAGTTCCACCAGCTGCAAACCCTGTGTAACCTCACTGAAGTCATGGCGAGAGCTACTGTTAAACAGGTAGAAAAGTGAGAGAAGATAAAATAGTTACCTGCAGTTGGTTTGTTGCCTTTGGAGCGGCCAGAATCACATCAACATTTGGATCTTGCTCCCTTGTTATTGCAGCTGTGTATAATTTAAGCTGTAAATTTTCACTCTAAAAGAATGACAGTTCTTGGGATATTAGAGAGACAAGGTGGGTGAGGTAATATCTTTTACTGGACCAACTTCTGTTGGTGAGAGAGACACGCTCAGGAAGAAATGCTCTGTGTAAGCTCGAAAGCTGTTCTCTCTCACCTTCGGAAAGTATTACCTCACCCACTTTGTCTCTCTAATATCCAGGGACCAACATGGCTACGACAACACTGCATACAATTCTTGGGATATTCAGAAATACCTAGCAACCCAGAGATCTGATTTCCACCACAATGTGTAGGTGTGGGCAAACATGCTATAAACAGCGAGTTAGCTCCACTTTTTATATAATCCTGCTCAAAGAAAGATAAAATGTTACTTTACACATTGAAAATGATCATTTCAGTTAAAATGAATGGGCCAGATCTTCAGCGGGTGTAAATCTGGAATAGCTGTATTGAAGTCAGTGGAGTGATAAGGATTTATACCCGCTGGGGATCCAGCCCACAATTTCCACATGACTTTGTCTTTTTAAAGTTTGCAAAACCACACCACCAGGGAACCACATCAGGCCCATGATCCATGACCATGTCAATCTGAACAAGAACACCCTGGCTCCATTTTGGCAGCTTGATTCGGGATGGCAGAAAGTGTTTATGCTAATCACTAGACTATTGTCTAGTATAAATCTTTCTAAAAAAGGAACATTCACTCCTAATTACAATTAAAACAATATTTTAAATTCAGTTATAGAAAGAGAATCCAAAGTCTCAAATAGTAACCATTTTTGTTAGCTTACCTATGGCTGTATCCTCAAATAGCTGGAGTACCTTGGCACTACCTGTCACTCCAAGCAGGAAACTTCTTTAAGAGAAAGAGGATCCAATATGGCAACCAGGGGCGGCTCTAAGAGCAGGGCGCGCTCTGGCGGTGCCGGTCCCGCGGCTCTGGGGGACCTCTGGCAGACATGCCTGCGGAGGTTCCGCTGGTCCCGCGGCTCCGGTGGAGCTTCCGCAGGCACGTCTGCGGGAGGTCCACCCGAGCTGCGGGACCAGCGAACCCTCCGCAGTCATGCCTGCGGGAGGTCCCCCGAAGCCGCGGCTCCGGTGGACCTCCCACAGGCATGACTGCGGAGGGTTCGCCGGAGCCGGCTGCTGCCCTGCCGGCAAAATGCCGCCCCAAGCGCGCGCTTGACGCGCTGGGGTCTGGAGCCGGCCCTGATGGCAACACCCATTTTTTCATGTCCTTTGTGTATATATATCTTCCTACTGTATTTTCCACTGGACGCATCCAATGAAGTGGGTTTTAGCCCACAAAAGCTTATGCTCAAATAAATTTGTTAGTCTCTAAGGTGCCACAAGGACTCCTCGTTCTTTTTACTGATTTCAGTGTTCGGACTGAATGATCAGCCCCCAAATCTCTAATCAGTCAGCCCACTGCCTCCAGTATATGAATTGCTGCTGGTTGCTGTAACTCAGTGTCTAAATCCATGACTAACATCCCAAGTTTCTTCTCCAAACAATCAGTGTAACTAACATCCTAATATTCTCTGTATTGATTTGACTAGATGCATTTGTTTAACCAAAGCCATGGCGTCACCTACAGGTAGTCTATAGCTAATGCAGTGATTTGACAGCTCCATCACGGTTCATTCCAGATCTTATCAATTCACACTTGTCATAACTGGCTTACATAGCACAAGGTTTATTTACCTTATATTTTATTTATTTTTATTTCAAAAAGAAACAAAAAGACTCTAGAACAATTTTATTGAGCCTAAAAGCAATATCACATCCATAAATATAAAAGGACATACTGACTGGAAGAGAAAATAGCATAAAATATTAGATCCTCACTGTGGAAATCAACGGGAGGTGCACCATTCTGATATAATTAACTCCATGAGGGCTCTGTGAAATTCTGGCTGATTTTAGGGTTTGCCCCATGACCAAAACTCGGTGCAGCAGTAAGGAAATGTAGTAAATCAGATGGAGGCAGTTGAGATGCAGAATTTAGTGTTTTCAACTTTCGATAAAATCAGGAGGACCTTGTGAGAGAGAAGTGCTGCCAGTAAGAGGTGTCATTTCAGAAAAAATGTGGTGGGGGGGGAGAGTTGTGTCATCATAGAGAACATTATATGTTATTTTATTATATCCTGCAGCTTGGGGGGGGGGTGACAGAGATGGAAGTTGAGTATATAAACCTATGAAAAGTGCGGGGGGGGGGGGGGAGGGCTGAGAGACAGGGACAAACCAAGGGGGCAACTGACCTCCTTGTCCCATAGCAAATGATGCACCTGCTGCTGGTCAAGCTCTGGTGGTTTATGGAAGCTGCTGCAGACCAGTTGTCATGTTCTGAAAATGGACATAAGTAAGCTTGGAAAGATTAGACTTTAATCATAGACACAAAGACTCATAGACTTTAAGGTCAGAAGGGACCATTATGATCATCTAGTCTGACCTCCTGCACAATGCAGGCCACAGAATCTCACCCAGAATCATCGGCAAATGTCAGTAAACGTCGATTTCACCATGCACGCACAAACCAGTGAAAAACTATTTTCATCCATAATCAAAATTTACAAGAGGCAAAGTAAGAAAAATGCTTCTTGAGAACTTAGAGTTTGATTTAAGGATATTTACTTTGTATATTTCAACACGTGATATTGATAATTTGTGGTTTAATGGTTATAAAGCTTTAACATTTTGAATCTCAACATCTATCGTCATTAAATGATTATTGACTGACTCCCACCATATTTCCTGCAACTGTGAACAATACCAGCAATACCAGCTGTTTTAGAAGAATTCTGCCGTATTTAGGTTCTTATACCACCTTCCTCACCATACCTGTCATTTGCCGCTCGTTCTGCCCTTCATCCTCTCCCTCAAGGGAGAATTGTGCGGGCCGCGTGCTGTTTTATTTTGCGAGGTTGGTTTTTGTTTTCTAGATGTACATACTACTCTGTGTTTATGTTAGAGAAGGCAATGCTGAAGAACTGCACTTTGCACTTGGAGCAGAAGGTGGTGAGGTTTGTGAGGGTCCTGAGTTCCTGTGGAGTTCATTCCACAATCTAAGACCAACCTCCAGGAAACTGTCTGCTGCACAGACAAGACTTTACCCTGAGGGTAGAAAGTTCCACTGTGTCTGAGGAGCAAAGAGATCAGCCATGGTCTTTATCTTGGCGCTTTTTTAGGCAACCTTTTAGATATGCTGAGATCAGGCCAGTGAGCACCTTAAAGTTACAGACTGATCTCTTGAATTTGCTTGTGTTAACAATGGATTTCTCCTTCCATTCACTTAGCTTGGTTAGGTCCCTCTGAAGCTGTTGACAATCTTTTCTGGTCTTGACTAACCTAAATAATTTTAGGTCCTCTGCAAATGTTGTCATGTTACTACTTCAAGTTCAGGGGAGATATCTCCCAACATCCTCTGTTGATAAACTCCAGGGAAAGGGGTTGGATAGCCAGCCTGCTCCTGAGATGCCCGTTACTGTCCTGCCCTGCACTTGCCCTGGATGCTGCTAGGCCAGTGGCATCAGGCAATGGCATGGGAGCAGGATCTGGGCAGCAGAGGCAGCATGGAGGAAGTGTCTGAAGCCAGCGAGTGGAGTCTGCAGCCTGGTAGGGAGAATGGCCCAGCTGTGGGGAGAAAAGAGTTGGCTGGGGCTGCAGCCTTCCTTTGTGCAACAGCTGCTGCCTGCAGAGGTGCTGCCTCTGCCGGCTCCTTCTCCTCAGAAAGTAGCAAGGATGCAGGAGTGTTCTGCTTCACAACAGGTTCTGGCACCCCCCTGATCACCTCTTTGCGCCCTCCAAAGGGTCATGCCCCCCCAGTTTGAAATCCTATATGCTAAACCATGCTACGGTTTCAGAATGCAAAAAATAAGCCCAAATTTGCAAGAAATTAACCTTTTTTATTATTATTATTTGAATGGCAGTAGCACCTAGGAGTCCCAGGCATGGGTATTGTGCTAGGCGCTGTACAAACACAGAACAAAAAGATAATCCTTGGTCTTGTCTGCAGCTGTTCAGTGTCAGAAGATATGCAAAAAAACCCACTGACTCATTAGGACAATGACACCTCCCTCTGAATCTGAATCTTCTCTGCACGGTTAAATGTCACTTAGGGCATAAATGAGGCTCCGCCATTCCTGTCTATCCAGGGCTGCTCTTTGCATGTCCTCTCTGTGGTTAAGTCCCAGAAGATTTCCCTTTCTACTGTTCAAAAGGAGGGATTCTTTCAATTGGCCCCTTTCGCATGTTCCTCCGGCTGCCCAAGGACACGCCTGCCACGGCAGATACTCTGGCTTTGTTCTTAACAAATATTTACATCTTCCTCTCTGGATAATTTAGAGATAAGGAGTTTTGAACTCTCTGATGAATCTCAGCATTTGTTATATATTAATTCCGTTGAATACCTAGTACTCTCCTAGGGCTTTGGCTTTCAAAAACACTGAGACGTCTGTCCGATTTCCAGCTTGCACATCCATATGTTAAAGGGTAAATAACATTTGAGTTGTAGCTTCATAGCTTGGCCTTTACGTTGTAGATTTTTGACGACCCACTCTTATTTAAGCTGGTGAAAGCAGCTGCCTCACTGCCAATTTGTGATGCTGTTTCCTTCTGCGTATCCCCATTGGCTTGCACGTTATTGCTCAGGTATGTAAGCTGACTCATTTCTTGTATTCCTTTGCCTTCTGATACAACATGTGAAGTAGAGGTTGCTGGGGCGCTCTTTGGATTTGTTTTCTCATAACTGATTATTTACCGTCTTTTTTGCGATGCTGGGTACTTTTTTGGTCTTCGCTTGCACGTTGCTTGAGCTGTCGCTTAAAAGACCTATGCCATCAGCAAAATCTAGATATTGTTGTTGAGCCATGTGCTGCTGTGTTGCATCCAGCAACATGGTCTAATTCTGCTCCTGTGAAGTGAGTGAAGTTTTATCATTTGGATCCCAGGTTCCCAAATCCATATGGAAACATATCATGGGCCAGATCCTCAGTTGCTGTAATCAGCATAGCTCCATTGCCCTCCATGAAGCTATGCCAGTTTACATCCAGCTGAGGATCTGGCCATGAGGGAAAAGACAAGTATGTTGATAGACAAGCATTTAATATTTCCATCCAAGGTGCAGAGACTCCCAGGTGCTTCCTTGCCAGATACGCTCCAAGAATAGGAGGCAAAGTTTTCAGTAAGAGCATATTGAAAGTGCTATAGAGTCCTCAATGCATGAATGATCAATGAGAGTTTTGTGCATTGCAAGCTGGGAGGGCTAGGGGTACCAGAAAAGTCAGGAAGTGGGGTACCCAGAGATAGGGTTTCCAGAAAATGCCAGGGGTTGTTGCAAGATCCTCCCCATGGGCATTAGGGTACCTGCACTGATATCGGGAAGAGGGAGGCAGGGGCACACCGTATGAGGCACAGGGCTGCAGCTCTAATGGGGAGCAGGTATTGAATTTCTTCCTGCAGCAGCAGCTGGGATCCTTTCAATGAAACTTTACAGAGAAACCAAACACCGCATATGGCTTTCATTGGTTCCCACACACAGGACAAGTCTGAGAGGTGGAGTTTGTTTCCTAGGCTACCGAGCCAGCCAAAGGCTGGGGGTGTGGAGGGGGGCAGATGGCTTTCAACGGTTCCTGGAGTTTAAGAGGCCCAGACCAGCTTTTAATGATCAGTGCCATGTGCAAACGAAAGAGCGGAGTATGAGCTGCCCCCCCCAGCTTCCCTATACGGAGAAGCAAAATCACAACACATATGCTCAGAGCAGGGAGGTCCCATTACTAGGGACAGCGGCCCCACTGCAGGAGGAGACAAAGATATTGCTCAGTTCAATAGTTCTTTATTGGCATGACGAACTATACAAGTGCTGCCAAAGAGTAAAAGAGACAGACCCCTCAGGTGCCTGTCAGAGGTAGGTACAACTTGTCCATGATGAGGCTTCATGCTGTGCCAGGATTGATACCACCTGAGATCATATTGTCATTAGTGTCCAGGCCTGACCCAGCGTCAGGCTGTTATATAGGTTGATGTTTTTTCTCTCCTTCGTCTCAGGGTGATGCACAATTTTTCCTCAACACTTTGTGATGAAGAGCCCTCTATCATTCCTGATATCATGAGGTAATAGCTTTGCGCTGCCTCGTGTCTCAACCACTGGAGTAGAAGGTGTCTCTCTGCCTAGACAGACAAATTTTGCCTTTGTGTGTGTTTGTTTTTCCTGATGGGGTACTGATATGTACTACCACAATGTGGTACAGTATGCCACGTGCTTGCTGGTGCTGTGGAGGTCTCTGTTTTCAGCTGGAGAATTCCCTCACTTTCTCACTGAATTGACGGCAGCTTGCATTCTTCTTTCGTTCTGAGGTGCAGTCCTTTCATTCTGGTTATACGGGTGCTTGCTTAGTTGAGGATTCCATATAAGTCTTTTGTGGCAATGCTGATGTTAGCTGCTGCTGAATTGTAGAGTTTCTTTAGAAACCTATTTCTCAGGTTTTTGTGATAGGAGTTTTCAGGACTCTCTAATATTTAAGTCTTGTCAATGAATATATTTCTTGAGCACTCTGGTTGCTGTTATTTGGTTTGATTTGCTTTGGTATTGGAGCAGTCAGCTGATATATACAATTGTGATTTGGCAATCAGTACATTTTTGTGACTGAACTCTAGGCATGCGATGGAATAGCTGGTCACCGTATTTCCAACCTCTGAACTAAAAGGGCTGCCAGAATTGCTTTGCAATAGAGAATACATAATCCAAGTCATGTTATCATACTGCCAACCTTAGGCATTCAAAAAAACCTCAGACACCTCTAAAAGGATGGGATTGGCATAAAAATCATTAGTTGGATATTTTCAGGCTGCTTTTGATTTTTGACCCTTTGGGGGAAGCCACTCACCCCCAATTTGTGTGTGATTGCTTTGTGTACAACCTTAAACACATACAAAAATGCAAACCTTCCCCCTGGCTGCTCCCAGGGAGATTCCAGTCGCCCACTCCGAATCCCTGGGGAGGGAGACATGCCATTCTTTCCCTTTCCATCTCCCTCCCCACCACTATCCTGCCTCCTTCCTTATTCTCCTAGCCCCCCTCTTCTTTCTTCCCTACCCCCCCCCAATTTACTGCTGCTCTCAAAGGCTCCCTGTATACTCCCCCACAGTGAGTAACAACAGCAGAGGCACTATAGAGAATGGGGATTCCAGGAGATAGGCATCCAGAGGCTGTGGGGCCATGGGACGAGGCAGCGAGACCCACCGACACAGGCGTCATGGCCCCTTCAGTGACCCTGGCAACGGGGCTGTACTTATATACACACCAGGCTCAGTTCTGGCTTTGGGTCAGGGCTTCCAGCTCTCAGCTCCCCGGCCTCCTCGCTGAGTCAGCAGCTTTCCTGGCAGCCAGACAGAAGTACCTGGGGGGTTTAATGTGCTTTTCCCCCAGTCGGGGATGCCGCGGGCTGAAGGATTTCCCAGCCCTGAAGGCTGAGGGGCTGACGCGTTTCAGCCGGCCTGGGCCGCCGGCAGCGCGCTGGAGTCTCCGGGAGCGAGGGGAGGCTGGAGCCTGAGCGAGGTGCGTCGAGACAGGGTGACAGAGGGTGCGAGACGGGGGCCGCGGGCAGCTGGAAGGGGTCCCACAGAGAGCAGTGGGGCTGACACAGAAGCACTGGGGGAAGCATGAAGCAGGGCTGGCCAGCATCAGACACCTCGGGGGAAACGCACGTGGGGCAGCCCCCCACGGCCTCCCCCAGCCTAGCGGGGAGGTGAGGGGCCCCGCAGTGCAGCAGGGAACGCTGCAGTTCCTCCTCCCTGCCACCAGGGGTGCCTGCCCCGGGGCTGCCAGGCAGCCTCTCCGCCGCCCCACTCCCTGCTCCCCCTCGGGGATCCCGGCCAGGAGCGCAGGGAGGCGACGGCAGCGGGACGAGGTGCTGGGCAAGGTGGGGAGAGCGTCCCCGGCCCAGCAGCAGCTGGCACCCCCGGCCCAACAACCAGCCCCTACCCCCAGCCAGCGCCGGTCACCCAGCCAGCCCAGCACCCGCCCGGCCCCCCGCCCGGCACCCAGCCAGCCTGGCACCCACCTCAACCCCCGCCCTGCACCCAGCCAGCCCGGCACCCACCCGGCCCCCGCCCCAGCACCCAGCCAGCCCGGCACCCACCCGGCCCCGCCCGGCACCCAGCCAGCCTGGCACCACCTCAACCCCAGCCCAGCACCCAGCCAGCCTGGCACCCGCCCGGCCCCCCCCCCGGCCCCCAGCCAGCCCGGCACCCACCTCAAGCCCAGCACCCAGCCAGCCCGGCACCCACCCGGCCCCGCCCAGCACCCAGCCAGCCTGGCACCTCCCAGCCCCGCCCGGCACCCAGCCAGCCCGGCACCCACCCGGCCCCAGCCCGGCCCCAGCCAGCCGGCACCCGGCACCCACCCGGCCCCACGGCACCCACCCGGCCCCGCCCGGCACCCAGCCAGCCCGGCACCCACCCGGCCCCCAGCCCGGCCCCCAGCCAGCCTGGCACCCACCCGGCCCCACCCGGCACCCACCCGGCCCCAGCCAGCCCGGCACCGCCCAGCCCCGCCCAGCCAGCCCGGCACCCACCCGGCCCCGCCCAGCACCCAGCCAGCCTGGCACCCACCTCAACCCCGCCTGGCACCCAGCCAGCCTGGCACCTGCCTGGCACCAAGCCAGCCTGGCACCCACCCAGCCCCCCGCCCGGCACCCACCCAGCCCGGCCCCCGCCCGGCCCTCCGCCTGGCACCCAGCCAGCCTGGCACCCACCCGGCCCCGCCCGCACCCAGCCAGCCCGGCACCCACCAAGACCCCAGCCCCGCACCCAGCCAGCCTGGCACCCACCCGGCCCCCCGCCCCGCACCCAGCCAGCCCGGCACCCAGCCAGCCTGGCACCCACCTCAACCCCCGCCCGGCACCCAGCCAGCCTGGCACCCACCTCAACCCCCGCCCGGCACCCAGGCAGCCTGGCACCCGCCTGACCCCTGCCCAGCACCCAGCCAGCCTGGCACCACCCCCCCCCGGCACCCAGCCAGCCTGGCACCCGCCTGGCACCAATCTATCCTGGCACCCACCCAGCCCCCCGCCTGGCACCCACCCAGCCTGGCACCCACCTGATGCACACCCAGCCAGCCTGGCACTCGCCCGGCCCCTGCCCGGCCCCCAGCCAGCCTGGCACCCACCCAGCCACCACACAGTACCCAGCCAGCCTGGCACCCACCCGGCCCCCCGCCCAGCACCCAGCCAGCCTGGCACCCTCCCGGGCCCCCGCCCAGCACCCAGCCAGCCCGGCACCCAGCCAGCCCCCAGCCCGGCACTCAGCCCGCCTGGCACCCACCTGCCCCCAGCCCCTACCCCACCAAGCACCCACCTGCCCCCTGCCAGGTGCCAGGCACCGAGCCAGTCTGGCCCCCACCCAACCCACACCCACCCCCTCACCACACCAGGCCGCACACCCACCCGGTCCCCCTCCCAACCCCGGCCCCCCCCCCCCCCACACACCCACCCAGCCCCCTTCCCAGCGCCAGGCACTGAGCCAGTCCCTCCTCCACCACCACCAGGCACCCAGCCTGACAGACACCCAGCAGCCCCAGTTCCCTGTCAGGCAGCCACCTGGCCCCCCTCACACCACCAGGCACCCACCCTGCCCTGACACCCACCCACCTCCCCGAGCCAGGTACCCACCCAGTACCCCAGCCAGCCAGCCAGCCAGCCAGCCACCCACCCCCTTGCTCCACACCCCGCCAGCTCCCACATGAGGCACTGACCCAACCAGCTGCACACTGCCAGGCACCCACCCAGTCTGACACTAACCCAACTGCGCCAGCTCTCCACCAGGCACTGACCCAACACCCCACCTGGCCCCCTATAGGCACCACCAGGTCCAGGTGGATCAGGGTCCTTGTGGAGGGCTAATCTTAGAGAGGGCCCCTCGCAGCTGTTTCTAGAGAGCATAGGGATAGGTCCTGCCTCCCGCCCATGGCTGCTCTGACAGCCCACGGCCCCAGGGTGGAGGCAGGCATCAGTGACTTTCTCTCACCTCTGAGAAACACCATTCAGCAGAGCGGTCCCAAACTTGGCAACTCTGCCTGAAGGGGACCCAGCAGCCTGATTCAACAGTGAGCCACTCTGTGATGCCTGAGTAACACCACTGAAATCAGTGGTGGTACAGTGGCATATAACTGAAATAACAAGAGTGGTGAACTGGGCCCAGAGACCTAATGGGAGGGACAATGGGGAGAGAGACACAGAGAGGGAACGTAAAAGCAGACTCAGCTCCCCACGGAAAGAGAGGGGCTGCCTCTAAAGTTGCCTCAAGGGGCGGGGGGGGGGGGAAATCAGCTCCTGCTGAGGTGAAAATTAAGAGAGACTTTATTTTCCAACAGGCTATGACCACGTCCATGTCTGCAAATCAGCGTGCGCTCATTTTATACAAGCCTGAACTCAGGCTTTTTGAGGGCCTGCTAGCAGGCTCCAGGGGCTGCCAGAATCTAAATCTCACTGGACAATAAGCTTACCCTAGAAGTTCAGCTTCCTGTAGACGGGCAGTCTTCTGCACCAATGTGCCTTCTGGGAGCACAGGCCTGGCTCTGCACTCCCATGTTTGAAAAACCCAAAGGAGGAGCTATTCACTCCTGCAAGTTCAGCACCTAAGGGGTGAAGTTGCAAGTCAGCATTGTGGACTCCTTCCGCCCAGTTTGCAGGGCAGAAAACTCAAAGGGAGCTGCTAGTGCTCATCACCTCTAAAAATCTGGTGACATGTCATTTTGTATTGAGGCACCCAAGTCTGAAAACTTTTTGGCCCGCTTGTACAACACCTAGCACAGTGGGCCAGAGGTCTCTGACTAGGCACTACTACTACAACACATAATTTTGAAAGTGTCAGCCTTCTCTAGCGGTTAGTGTGGGGTCTGGGAGCCAGGACTCCCCGATTCTATTTCTGACTCTTCTGTTGCTTTATTGTGCACCTTGGGCAAGTGACTTTCAGTAAGTTTTCTGTATCAGTGAAATTGGGACAATAATACTTACCCACTTGTATAGCAAAGCATTTGGATAATTTGGCTGAAAGGATTATATAATTATAAATTGTTCATTCTTTTATATTCCTTAGAACAAACTCTGAACTAAATGCAACTCTGCTGCAGGTGGATTATGCAAGCGCTGATCTGGACCTCTGTCTTTCTGCAATTAATCCAGCCTTGCAAAACTGTCTTGAAAATTTACCAGAGCAGATACAAAAACTACTTGCCCTCCATAGTGAAAACACTTTGCGCACCTCTCAAAAAGAATTACTTGCCACAGGTGAGTGGAGGAGAAGAATTTTGCAAAGCTGAATAAAGCTCAGATTTATTAGGGACAAGGTTTCAAAACTGGCTGCCTAATTTATGCCAAAAGAATCTGTGCATAAAACCCTCCATTTGAGCCATCCAGCAGGCACTTGAAGCACAAAATAGGTCAATGTGTGCCTGGTGCCTCTGTGTGCATAAAGCTTGTATGTGCAAATGTCCACAGGACTTTTGTGTGCTCAAAATCTGTTACCAGTTTTGCAGCTGTAGTCTAGGCAGAGAGTTGAAATTCCAGCCTTTAATGTTAATTTGGAGCATAAAGTTTGATGCCTGAAATCAGTTGTGAGAATGGTAAATTTTGCATACCTCTTCCAGTAAAAAAAAAAGAGGTATTTCATAGGAGATGCCAGGGCTATATAAGAGAATTCCATTCCAGATCATGGCTACTAGTGACACAGTGTAGTTCTGACACCCTGCCTTCAGCTCCTTAGGGATTCAGGTAAATGACTTCCATCCGGAGTTTTTAAATAATATTCACCATCTCCTGGGAAAATAATTTATTGAGTTTAATCAGCTTCCCCACAGAAGAGCTTCTCTAAATTCAGGGGACTGGGAGGATTTCCTATCAGGCTTCTCTCTCCTTAGCTCTAGAGACCCACAGTCCTGCTTGTTGGGCTGAGTTTGTTAATTTAAATTGTTAATTAATTTGTTTAATTTTACGTTATTGCATTTCTCCCTGGGTTGGGAGAACTCAGCAGGCAGCAATACTCCCCAGCTGGTTTCTCTAAGACCAAATCACCCTAATCCAGCAAGCCTTTTTCAAGCTGCCTTCTTGCTCTCTTTTTCATTGCTCTCTGGAGGCTTCACTTTTAACACCAGGCCTGGACTGATTTTAACCACATGAACTACTGTCATGGGGTGCTACGCTCATTTCCCCAACGTGGGGAGGAGGGTTGAATGAGTCACAAGTGGGGCAGAACCAATTACCTCTTAAAGGGGCCAGTCATCCCATCACAGCTGGCCCCTGTTATAAAACATAGAGTTGCGTTTATGCAACAAAGTCCATCTCACAATATTACTCAGGAAACAGAAAAACTTTCCAAAGCAAATATAAACAGCTAATTGTTTAACATCTGTGAACTTATTTCTACACTATTAAATTGCATTAGTTCAAAATTCATTTAAGAGAAAAAGTTGATTTTTAAAATGTGAAAAAAAATTAAAGATTGCTATTATTCTTTGCAGACACTGTTACAATGAGCAAGAATATCCAGGAATTAAGGTAGTGTCTGTCTTTTTTGTTTGTTTATTAGCGAAGTTATTTTTAAAATACCCTGCTGCTTACCCTTATAGTGTACACCTTGATTATTGAACTTTGACATGACCAGAATAGTAAAAGATAGTCTTCTTAGCAATAACGTGACAGCAGAGATGAGGAAGAAATGTGTTACAAAGTGCACCAATGTCAAAGCCATTCTGTGGCATTCTTACTGATGACAATGGGACTTTTGCACAAAGATGAAGGGTAGAATATGGCCCTGGGGTAATAATTAAACTTTTATGGCCTGATTCTCTTTTACTTTCATTTTCATATTGTTACATTGTGTATCAGTCCATAGGGTAAAAATGATGTGAAGCCCTTTTAGGAATCTTTCTGCCTTTTGTTTATTTGCCTTTTGATGTTTGCAGTTAACAAATTTACACACACAATTATGCCAATTAGATGCAAATATTTAGGCACACATTTACGCATCAAATAATTGAAAATTTTGCCTGAAAAGTATCATCACTGGGCTTCCGCATTAACAACTTAGATTCATGGGGCAGTTTTAACACTCTTCGGGTTGGATTTACTAGTAGGTTCTGGCTGCTTTGCACCCATTTGGAGTAGGTTCTGGCTGCAAAGCACATGGAGTGTATCAGTGAATCTGGCCCGAGTTTATAAACGTCTCTGAAATCTTGTTTTTTGTTTTATTTCAGTAGGAGGGCTCATCTGAGCACTTCATATATCAGACTATTGAGGTGAAGCTGAGGTGTTGTGTAGCAATATCCGTATGGTGAATGAAGCACCCTCTAATTACAATTGAGATTCAGTAAGCTCAGATCAAGTTATAAACTTCCTGTGCAGCACCTATCCAGCTCTATGGGGCAATGCAGAGTGGACAGGTTTGCATCCTTCTTACCCCAACCTCTCCCACTGAGGCAGCATGTGCCCTTAAGGCCTCACAGAGGGAGTAGTCTGTGGGGTCTCTTGAGCTCAGAGACTTGTCTAAGACAGAGTCTTGTTTGAAACTCACAAAGGAAGGGATCCTTACTTCCATCCCCTGCACACCCACTGTGCCAGTAACAATCTGGCCATTACTGCACACTTAACTGGATTTGCACCCATGAGAAGGTGAGTTTGATTGCAGGTTTTCCCTCTTGATGTCTTTAACATCTCTTAAAAATCTAGGATTTTGTCCATTTTCATGAGCTGTCTAGACTTCAAAAATAGGATATAGATCCACATTTAGAAATATCTCCCTTTCTGTGCCCTTCCCATTTTCTCCTTAACTTCCTCATCCTTCCTTCTTCAAAAGGCTAGGTACATGTTTTTAAGAAATGTTGTGCTGCCTATGCGACTTCAAACAAATAAGATTTTGAAACTCTGCATTCTATGGGCGATGTCATGCTGTGAGCTAGGAGAGTTCTTGTTTCTGTGCTGGAGATCAGTGTGTTTAACTGAAAAATGTTTTCTGTTATTGTAGAGGGTTTCTTCTCTTTACAACCCTGAAGTGTCTCCCCATAACATCTGAAAAATACAGTCCCATAGCACTTGTCAGAATTCAGTATGAAATTTCTCCTTAACCATTTGATTGATTGAGTTGTTAATGCTTTTGTCAATCAGTCAATCAGCCATGCAAACTTTACACGGTAAAGCAGAATTTCTGTGTCAGTAGATGGTATTTCACCAGCCAATCAAGAGAAAAAGTAAGGCGGGGTGGGAGGAATCTTGTTTTGATATGATCCGAACAGGTTGTTTTTATTTGTTTGATGGAGTATTTTGTTTTGTTGTATTTTGTGTTCAGCCCCTTCAGGACAAATCTTGGCTGGTGTATATCAGCATAGCTCAATTGATTTCAGTGGAGCTACACAAATTTACAAGAGTTGACGATCTGGCACTTTCTTGCTAAATGAGTGTATAATGTCACTAAATGGAGCCTATAAAATGATCTTATTTTTAATTATTCATTTCAAATACTATTTGTGGTGACACGATGCAGTTGGATACCTTCCTCTATTCATACATTGTACTCTCAACAAATACTCACACATATAATTTTGCAGGGAAGCACTGGAAAGACAAACAAAAGAGACTCTGAAACTCCAAGAAGAAGCAACCAAATTTACAATGGAATCAATCACACATTCTCTGAGTCATGAAGAGATTTTATCAAGTGGCAACATTCCCAGTGGGGGTAAGTACTAAATACAGTTTAACAACATTGAGAATTCATTTAACATCAAGCTATCTCAGTTGTGCAAACTGTCCCACTCAAGAGTTATTGTTAAAAAGGGTGCATAAGAGTTGAAATTTTACACTTAAGGTTGAAGCATCTTTTAGCAAAACTGTTGTTTCAAAACTGCTGTTTTAAAACTGGTGTCTTGTACATTCTGAACAATGTACAAAAATATCTACATAAGAATGGCCATCAGACCATAAGAATCAGACCAATGGTCCATTTAGCCCAGTGTCCTGTCTTCTAACAGTGACCAATGCCAGATGTTTAAGAGGGAAAGAACAGAACAGGGCAATTATCGATTGGTCCATCCTCTGTCATCCAGTTGTAGCTTCTGTCAGTCAGCAGTTTATGGACATCCAGAGAATAGGGTTACATCCCTGCCCATCTTGGCTAATAGCCAAGAACTTATGGCTTTTTTGTGAACTTATCTAATTTTTTTAACCCAGTTATAGTTTTGGTCTTCACAGCGTCCCTTGGCAATGAGTTCTATAGGTTGACTGTGCATTATATGAAGAAGTACTTCCTTATATTTGTTTTAAGCCTACTGCCTATTGATTTCATTGGGTGACCTCTGGTTCTTGTGTTATACGAAGGGGTAAATAACACTTCCTTATTCACTTTCTCCATACCATTCATGATTTTTATAGACCTCTGTCCTATCCCCCACCCTTAGTCGTCTCTTTTCTAAGTGAACAGTCCCAGTCTTTTTCATCTCTCCTCATATGGAAGCTGTTCCATACCACTAATAATTTTTGTTGCCCTTCTCTGTACTTTTTCCAATTCTAATATATCTTTTTGGAGATGGGGTGACCAGAACCTTATGTGATATTCAAAGTGTGGGCATACCAGGGATTTATATAGTGGCCTTATGATATTTTCTCTTTTATTATCTATCCCTTTCCTAATCTGATTTTAGTGAATTAACAAAGTGGTGCAGATGTGCTATGATAGTGGATGGGGGTTGGACATGTGTGCAAAGGTGGCTTTAATCTGCTTTTGCACTCTCCTGATCCCTAGATTGCTATATACTGGATCCCCCCAATGTAAATCAGGGCGGCTCCCAGATTGCCAGTGGTCCTAACATGCAGTTAAGCCAGCCAGAGATCACTGGGGTGCAAGGATGCCCTGGCCATGCCACTTTCACCAGCTCTAAGGGTGGGTGGCATAGGAACTACCCCAAGCTGTACCCCCTACCTGGGGGTGATCATCCTGTAGTCTAAGAACTGAGGCCAAAGGGCCTGACTTACCATTGCCATGCACATTGTGGCAGCATTTTCAGCAGTGCAAAGTGAGAGTGCAGTGGGTTTAAAATGTTACCAATCTGATCTTGCAGTGTCTCACACCCACTCTGCACTCACTTTGCACTGGTGTACATGACAAGATGCATTGCAAGAATGGATGGGGCCTATACAATCCTTAGAAAAAGCTGACTTCTAAAGTATATGGGCTTGATTCTCCACTGTCTTGAAGAGAATGGGCAGAACACTCATTTGGCTCTTGGCTTTCACAGGTGTAAAGAATTATTTTATTTTCACATAAGGATTCCATTTTCAATATATAATATTTTCTCATTTCAGGTGCTGCTAGCCCACTTTTCAGCAATCAGAATGTATTAGCATCTTCCATTCGTAGCACAGTGATGGAAACCTCTACCTCTGCTAGTGCTGGCAGTAGTCCACCCAAAACTGTCTTGTATTCTAAATATGAAGTGGACATTGATACCCAGAAGAGAAGCACTAGTTATCCTGGAAAAGAGCACATTGAGAGCATCTTGGAAGAGTACTCACAGCAAGTCAGAGATCTGCAGAAGAGGCTAAATGATGTGAGTTGAAGACTTTGGGCCAGATTCATGGGTGTGGCTGCCATGGCTTTCTTACATACTGGATTCCTGGACTGGCCAGGGTAGAGTTTGGTCACCAGCACATTTAGAGCAGCCTCTTACCTGTTCTCAGCTACCATAGTTCCCAGTGCCTCAGAACAGCAGCAGTCTTGCCATGCCCCCTCCGGTAATGCCCCCAGTACACCTGCACCATAGCAATGAGCAACAACTGGGTATCTGAGAACACTAAAAAAATGTATCTTATTATAAATTACCATATTACCCTTAGCTACATTTATTTTTGGTCAAATATTCAATAATTTGCTTGTTTTGTTTGTCCAGAACACTGAACTGCATGAACAACAGAAGTTCAATTTAAGACAGACAATCGTTGAGTTGCAGACCAAACTTCAGGAGGTGCAAATGGAGAGAGATGCTCTTGTGGATATCAGGTGTGTGCATGCTTACATCAGAGACTAGCCCATTGTAGTGTATCTGGTAAATGATACACAGCTCCCATGTGGGCTTGGGAGGAGGAGAAGGACTGCAGCAGGTGATTGAACTAGTCCCCAAGTGCAAGGACGGTTCTCCTGGAAGGAGCCTTGGGCAGCAGTAGTCATGGCAGAGTGCAAGGTCTGGCCCATAGTTTCAGAAAACATACCAGAGTCCATAATTTGCAGAAATAGTGATTATAAACCCTCCCCCCCCAATATCAGACAGGATAAAAACAAACATTGTACACCATTATCACTTTCAATATTTCTTGGATGTCTTCCTTTCTGAAATACAGACGAAGAGAATCCCAGACCCAGGAGGACATCAAAATACAGCTACAGGCTACAATTCATGAACTGCAAACAGCTAACCACCTTCAGGAGGAGATGCTGAGGGAGGCCAACAGCCAAACTGAGCATCTGAAAAAGATGGTACATGGCCATGAGGAAGTGCTCCACGAACTGCGGGGCGTTCTAGTGGACTACGAAGACAGCACAGGCAAGAGGGTGTATGAGCACGAGAACATCAGCGGTCTCCATATCCGCAACCTGGGCACAGCTTTTAGTAAAGTCCTGCGAGATTTAGACTCAGAGGTGTCGTATCTCAAAGGGAGGATTTTCCCGGTGAGTGGGGAGAACACTACTTTTCCTGACAGTTAGTGGTGTAAGCTTCCAGGTGACTATGTGTTTTGTAAAAACACTCTGAGAGCCAAATCCACAAAGCAGTGCCTGGCTCAAGTAGCTGAATCCTTCCCTTGCCTCAGAGCAGCTGTGGAGCCAATTCACACAGGCTGCTTCGGGGTGCTGCATGATCCCCGTGCATACCACTCCCACCTCCTGCACAAGAGAGCTCCAGAGAATCCAAGTAGTGGTGGATCCCCTGGCCCTGTCCAATCCCCACTCTTGGGAGCCCTGGGGAAGCTATTTTAGCTCAATATATTAATTTGCCTTCCTATAAAGCTGCAAGGGCTTGTGATTTCAGCAGTTCCCTGGCTCCTAAGCTGAGTCTCTTTTGGTTATCTTCTGAACATGCTTGAAAGCCAAAATTTTACAGCTGTTGCATCAGTTCAGTAGTAGCTTCAGTGTGAAAAGTTAGCCGTTGGATTGTTATGCTGGAAGGTAGTGTTAATACCTGTCCTCAGTCCTAGACCTGGGTAAAATCAGTGGGTGCACTAAGCACTTATGAAGAAGCAGACAAAGGCCCTTTGTGTAGCAATAGCTGAAATAATAGATGCCACTGCCCAAGGCTCTAGCCAGCATGGCAAGGCCTGAGGAGAAACTAAGCCATGTGGGCAGAGGGATTTCCCTGGGGACTGATTGCAGACACAGGTGCTGGGAGATTGACACTGGTTGGTGGGGTGGGTGTCTGTGGCTGTCAGAGGAAGAAAGATGTAAAAAGCCAGGAGAAAGTCAGCAGACAGTGAGAGAAGTAGTCATGAGGATGGCCCTGAGAGGGATCAAAGGCAGCTCCTTGGGGGGAAAGGGCTTGCTTAAAAGTAGGCTTGGAAATTGTCAACAAGGAAACTGGCTGCTGTTGTGTGTTCCTACTGTGTTCAGGGAAACAGGTCTTTGTATACAGGGGCGGCTCTAGAAACTCTGCCCCCCCCAAGCGCCGCGCCGCGCCGCCGCTCTTACCGGTCCACGGCGGGTCCCTTCCTCCAGCTCGGTCCCTGTTGAGCCATGCCTGCGCACAGGTCCCGAGCCGGCGACGGCGGCGGAGGACCCTGTCCGCGCGCCGCGGGAGCTCGCGAGCGGCGGAGGGGAACGGACCCGCGGACCGTCATGCCTGCGGCAGGTCCGCGCTCGTCCGGCTCGTGACCTGCAGCAGGGCATGCCGGGCGGAGCTCCATGCAAATCCGCCCCAAGGAAGCCCGCCCGCCGCGCCTGCTTGGCGCGCTGGTGTCTAGAGCCGCCCCTGTTTGTATACATTCTTTGTTAATGGTATCAAAGAAATACCTGGCTCCATCATCAGTTTCGCCTCCTAATGGAAACAATGCAGCGATGCCCCAAATATTGGCCAAAGGGCAACGATATTAATCAGTAATGACCTGAATCTGTACAGTGCTAAGCACATCTCGTGATGTGTCAAGAGCCCTCAACGTCTATTGATTTAGGTGGAAGTTAAGAGCACTCAGACTTTTGTGAGATGAAGCCCTACAGAAATCAGTGCTGGCTATCAAAGACTCCTTTGTCTGACGCTATGTCATCGGCTTAGGGCCAGATTGCACCTTGGCCACCATGCTGGTGGACAAGCAAGTGAAGACCTTGTCTTCATTAGGACAAAAAAGGTGTGTTCTTAACTCGCCTGCTAACTCGAGGTAAAATCCTGGTGAAGAGGACAAGGAATTGTGTGGTTTCACACAAGTAAGCTCTTTGGGGCAGGAACTTCCTTTATTCTACCTGTACAGCACTAGCACAGTGGTCCATGACTGGGGCTGCCAGACACTATGATAATACAAATAATAAATAATAATTAGTTAGCAGCTCAAGGTAAACCCCAAGGTCCCCTATAGTTTTTAACTCAACCTGCTAACTTGTGTAAAAACTACAGATGCCTTTACTTCAGGTCAAATCCTAGTGAAGACAGATAACTCAAGGTAAGAACACCCTTTTTTCCTAATGAAGACAGACTGAGAGGGCGCAAAGAGCCTCACGCCCTTTACACATCCCATTCAGTGGCCAGCTACACCGGAGTCTTTGAGCTCAGGGAGTGCAAAGACTGCAGGGCTAGCACTGCTTTCTACACTAGCCCATGGAAAGGGGGCAGGCAGGAGTCCAACTGTGACCATATTCCCCACTGGCAGCGGGCCAGGCACAGAGGAGCAAATGCTGTAACATCTTTTAGGAGGAGCACACTGCCTGAACTCCCACTAGGGTGATGTGTCTCTGTACTGTCCCCAACTCAGCTCTGTAGTTTACAGCCAGAATTTAACCTTGCTTGTGTGAGTTATGCAAACTGAACCTTGGTTTCTTAAACTGTAGTAACTATTGATTTAGATTGTGTTTTCATTTACTAGTGGGTAAGAGTGATTACTCACTATAAACAACACTGTAATTTGCTTACAACAGTTGGAGGAACAACTTGAATCACTGAAAAAAGAATCACAGGCCAAAACAGAACTTCTGCTTCAACAACATCAAGATAGGTACCTTTTCCCTATTTAATCACTAGTATAGTTCAGGCACCATCACTTCCTCACTTTTCCAGGATTAATTATTTTTTGTACCAGATGCTGATACTATAATAAGTGTGGGGTGCAGTAGCAGTCAGTATTATTGAGGGTTTATCTGTTTCTATTGTAGCTTTGTGTTTTTAAATGCTCATAATTTCCTGACACATTTAACAATTTCCAGACATGATCTCTGCTGAAAGGTCAATATTTTGGAAGCGTCTGAGCAAAACCATTTCCATTGGGTTGTAGTAGGAGGATTTTCTGACTTTTGTGTTCTTTACCGTGTCATGTTAATATTTTCCTAATATAGGCATGTTTGTTAATGACTAGAACCAAAACCGTTTAAATAATTCTTGTGTGGAGTGCAGCATTCTTGTTAAAGCTGGTTAGGATAAAATCAATAACTTTATAAAGTAGGATGGAAAATAGAAATGACCAGAGGTATTTTAAGTAACACTGCAAAAAATGCTTACAGTGCTTTTTGCTTTTTTCAGATCAGGGCTCTTCCCCTCTCTCTGATTAAAATAAGCAACCGAGCTTGCTATTTATGTAGCTAGTGCAGATTGCAGTACACCTTGTCTAATACATGGTAGTGCTTTAATGTAAATAACAATGTGTGGATGACATGACTTTTAATTGTCATCTTTTATTTTCCTTGTTTTTCCCCTTATCTCTTTCTTGTTTTTGTTCAAAACTTTGGCCTTCCTTGGTTCAACAAATTGCAACTTCTCGAACTTTCTAATTGAATTATCTAGTTATGTCATCAAAATAAACTGTGAATTAATTTTATACAATTGATTACATTCATGACAAATCCCCCAAATCTTTAAACTTATGACTACTGGGGAAATATTCTTTTCCGTACAGTTTATGCAGTGGGAAATACCTTGTCTACAATTGTAACCAGTATTTATTTTTTAAAATAGGATTGAGCAACTAATAAATGAACATGAACAGGAGGTGGCAGCACTGACTGATAAAACCAACAGCGCACGCAGCCATGCAAATAGTATCCAAAGCCAGATGGAGATCATTCAGTATGTTTCTCAGTTATACTGCAGAACACATTAAAATAACCTTGCTTCTAGAGAGGGCACCCTCTGCTAGCATACACTCTCTGCTGGCATGATAAGATTTCCTAGTAACTTTGCTTCAGAGTTAATCAATCACTGCAGAAATCATGGGAGGTGAAATCTAGAAAGGGTACAGAATAGATAGGGGGGAACACAGTCTTGTGCCTAAGGCAAAGCTCTGAGAATCAGGAGACATGGGAACTGACTCTCAGTCAGAAGCAAG